>NC_063336.1:84546154-84575246 GCF_021869965.1 Rhincodon typus | reverse complement strand
TAGGGTTAGGGGTAGATTTAGGTTCATCATTATGGCTACTGGTAGAGTAAAGATTCAGGTGAGAGGTAGGGTTAGGGTTAGGGTTACGGTTATGGTTAGGGTTAGCATCGGGCTAGGGTTAGTGTTATGTAAGAGTTACAGTTTGGATTAGGATTTAGGTTAGGGATGGGTTTTGTTTTGGTTTAGGGTAAGGGTTAGGGTTAGGGTTAGACTTAGTGTCACGGTTACGTTTAGGTTTAAGGTTAGGGTTAGGATTAAGGTTAGTATTTGGTTTAGGGTTAGCTTTAGGATTAGGGTTAGGATTCAGTTTAGCATTAGGATTAAGGATTAGGGTTAGAGTCAGTGTCAGGGTTACGCTTAGGGTTAGGGTTAGGGCTAGGATTCCAGTTAGGGTTAAGGTTCGGATCAGGGTTTAGGGTTAGGGTAAGTCTTACATTTCAGGTTAGGGTTTGGGTTAGGGTTAGGGTCAAGGTTAAGTTTAGGTTTAGGGTCAGGGTTAGGTTTATGGTTTGGGTTGGGATTGTCATTGAGGTTAGCCTTAGCGTTCAGGCTAGAGTTAAGGTTAGAGTTAGGGTTAGGGTTAGGGTTAGGGCTAGGTATGGGTTAGGGTAAGGGTGAAGGCTAGGTTTAGGGTTAGGGTTAGGGTTAGGGTTAGGGTTAGGGTTAGGGTTAGGGTGAGGCTTACAGTTCGGGTTGGGATTATCATTAGGGTTAGACTTAGCGTTCAGGCTAGAGTTAAAGTTAGGATTAGTGTTATATAAGGGTTACGGTTAGGGTTAGGATTAAGGTTAGGGTTAGGTTTTAGTTTACGTTTAGGTTTAGGGTTAGGGTTAGGGTTAGGGTAAGGGTTACTGTTAGGTATGGGTTATGGTGAAGTTTCGTGTTAGGGTTTAGGGTTAGGTTTAGGGGTATGCTAGGGTTAGGGTTAGGGTTAGGTTTTGGGTAAGGATTAGTTTTAGGATTAGGATTAGGGTTAAGGCTTGGGCTAGAGTGAGAGTTCGAGTTAGGGCTGAATTGTGGGATAGGGTTAGGTTTAGGGTTAGGTTTAAGTTTAGCGTTAGGGTTAGTGTTAGGGTCAGGGTTAGGGCCAGGGTTAGGTTTAGGGTTAGGTTTCGGGTTAGGGTTAAGGTTAGGTTTAGGGTTAGGGTTAGTGTTTAGGTTTGGGTTAGGGTCAGGGTTAGGGTCAGGTTTAGGATTAGGGTTAAAATTAGGGTCATGGTTAGGGTCAGGGCTCGGTTTAGGAATAGGATTAAGGTTAGGGTTAGTGTTAGTGTTAGGGGTTAGGTTAGCTTTCGGGTTAGCGTTAAGGTTACAGTTCAGGTTTGGGTTAGGTTAACCTTAGGGTTAGGGATAGGGCTCGGGATAGATTCAGGGTCATTGTTATGGTGAATGGTAGAGTAAAGGATCAGGTGAGGGGTAGGGTTAGGTCTAGGTTTATGCTTAGGGTTAGGTTTAGGGTTGGGATTCAGGTTAGGGTCAGGGTTAGGATTAGCATTAAGGTTAAAGTTACAGTTTGGGCTACGGTGAGGGTTAGGGTTAGCCTTAGGGTTAGGGCTAGGTTTAGGATTAGGGTTAGGGTTAGGGTTAGCATCGGGCTAGGGTTAGTGTTATGTAAGGATTACTGTTTGGGTTAGGGTTAAGGCTAGGGATAGGGTTTAGTTTCGGTTCAGGGTTAGGGTTAGGTTTACCGTTAGTGTCAGGGTTAACGTTAGCGTTAGGGTTAAGGTTAGCGTTTGGTTTAGGGTTAGGGTGTGGGTTAGGATTAAGTTTTGTGTTAGAGTTAAGCGTTAGGGTTAGAGATAGACTTAGTGTCAGGGTTAAGGTTAGGGCTAGGGTTAGGGTTAAGGTTAGGGTTAGGGTTTGGGTTATGCTTAGCCTTAGGGTTAGGGTCAGAGCTAGGATTAGGGTCAGGTTTAGGGTAAGTGTTAGGTTTAGCATCAGGCTAAGGTTAGTGTTATGTAAGGGTTATGGTTTGGGTTAGGGTTAAAGTTAGGGTTAGGGTTAGGGTTAGGGTTAGGGTTGAATTGTGGGATAGGGCTAGATTTAGGGTTAGGGTAAGGGTTAGGATTAGGGTTAGGGTTAGGGTTAGGGTAAGGGCTACTGTTAGGTAAGGGTTACGGTGAAGCTTTGTGTTAGGGTTTAGGGTTAGGTTTAGGTGCGTGTTAGGGTTAGGGTTAGAGTTAGGATTAGAATTAGGGTTTAAACTTTGGCTCGGGTGAGATTTAGGATTAGGGCTGAATTGTGGGATAGGGTTAGATTTTGGGTTAGGGTCAGGGTTAGGTTTAAGGTTAGGGTTAGTGTTAGGGTCAGGGTTAGGTTTAGGGTTCGGGTTAAGGTTAGGGTTAACATTAGTGTTAAGTTAGGGTTAGGGTCCAGCGTAAATACAGAGATTGTGCTAAGGCTAGCGATACAGTTAAGACTAGAGTTAGGGTTAAGGCTAGGGTTAAGATTAGGTTTAGCATTTGGGCTGTGACTCGGTCACGGGAATGGGTTTGGGTTTGTGCGAAGATTAAAATTATGTTTAGTATTAGGCTTCGGGTTAGTGCTTGGCTAATGTTTAGTGTTAGTGTTAGGGTTTTAATATGGTTAAGTTTAGGGTTAGGGTTAAGTGTTAAGGTTAGGGTTCGGGTTTTAGTTAGGGTTAGGGTGATGTTTGGGGTTAACCTTAGAGTTTGGATTAGGGTTTGGGTTAGATTTACTGTTAAGTACAGTTAGGGCTACGATTTGATTAAGGGCTAGGGTTAGGTTTAGGATTAGTGTTAGGATTAGGGTTATTGTTAGTGTTAAGGTTAAGGTTAGGGTGAAGGTTTGCGTTAGGTTTAGATTTAGTGTTAGGGTTAGGGTTAGTTAGGGGGGGGTCACAATGCCGGCATGGGCTTGAGTTAGGGTTGGTGTTAGGTTTAGTGTTAAGGTTAGGGTTAGGGTTAGAGTTAGGGTTAGGGTTAGGGCCTGGGTTAGGGTTAGGCTTAGGGTTAGGGTTACAGGTAGGATTAGAGTTAGGCTTAGGTTTAGGGTCAGGGTCGGGGTAGGGTTAGGGTTAGGGTTTGGGTTAGGGTTAGGACTAGGGTTAGGGTTGGAGTTAGGGTCAGGGTTAGGGTCAGGGTTAGGGTTGGGGTTAGCATTAGGGATAAGGTTAGGGTTACGGTTAGGGTTAGGGGTAGATTATGATTCATCATTATGGCTACTGGTAGAGTAAAGGTTCAGGCTATGTCTCGGGTTAGGTCTAGGTTTAGGGTTAGAGTTGGGTTAGGGTTAGGGTTCGGGTTAAGGTTAGGTAAGGGTTGGGGTTAGGGTTAAAGTTCGGGTTAGGCCTTAGGGTTAGGCTTAGTTTTCGGGTTAGTGTTAGGGTTAGGGTTCGATAAGGCTTGGGGCTAGGGTTAAGGCATGGGTTAGGCCTTAGGGTTAGGGTTAGGTTTAGGGTTAGGTTTACGGTTAGGGTTAGCATTAGGGTTTGGGTTAGGGTCAGGGTTACGTTTAGGGTCAGAGTTAGGTTGAGGGTTAGGTTTAATGTTAGGGTTAAGTTTAGGATTGGGTTAGGGTTAAGATTAGGGTTCGGGTTTTAGTTAGGGTTAGGGTTAGGTTTGGGGTTCGTCTTAGTGCTTGGATTCGGGTTTGGATTAGATTTACTGTTAAGTACTGTTGGAGTTTGGATTTGGGTTAAGGCTTAGGGTTAGGTTTGGGTTTAGTGTTCGGATTAGCGTTATGGTTAGTGTTAAGGTTAAGGTTAGGGCTAAGGTTTGGGTTAGATTTAGGGTTAGGGTTAGTGTTAAGGTTAGATAGGAGGGTCACAATGCCAGCATGGGCTTGTGTTAGAGTTGGGGTTAGGTTTAGTGTTAAGGTTAGGATTAGGGTTAGATTTAGGGTTACTGTTAGGATTAGAGTTTGGTTTAGGGTTAGGGTCAGGGTTGGAGATAGGGTTAGGGTTAGCGTTAGGATTAGGTTTGGAGATTGGGTCAGGGTTAGGGTCAGGGTTCGGGTTAGGTATAGGGTTAGCATTCGGGTAAAGAATAGGGTTACGGTTAGGGTTAGGGGTAGATTTAGGTTAACATAATGGCTGCTGGTAGAGTAAAGGTGCGGGCTAGGGCTAGGGTTAGGTCTAGGTTTATGGTTAGGGTTAGTGTTAGGGTTAGGGTTAGGCTCAGTATTAGGATTTGGTTTAGGGTTAGTGTTCGGTTAGTGTTATGGTCAGTGTTAGGGTTAGGGTTAGGTAAGTGTTAGGGTTAGGGTTGAGGTTTGGGTAGGGCTTACGTTTAAGGTTAGGGTTAGGTTTAAGTTTAGGGTTAGGTTAGGGTAAGCTTTAGTGTTAGGGTTAAAGTTAGGGTTAGGGTTAGGGTTAGGATTAGGGTTACATTTAGGGTTAGGGTTAGGGTTAGGATTAGGGTTAGAGTTAGGTTCAGGGTTAGGATCAGAGTTAGGTTTAGGGTTAGGATTAAGGTTAGGGTTAGGGTTAGGGGTTAGGTTAGCTTTCGATTTAGCGTTAAGGTTACAGTTCGGGTTTTGGTTAGGTTAACCTTAGGGTTACGGATAGGGTTAAGGATAAATTTAGGGTCATTGTTATGGCGAATGGTAGAATAAAGGTTCAGGTGAGGGGTAGGGTTAGGTCTTGGTTTATGCTTAGGGTTGGGGTTAGCCTTAGGATTTGGGTTAGGGTTAGGATTAGCATTAGGGTTAAAGTTAGGGTTATGGTGAGGGTTAGGTTTAGGTTTAGGATTAGGGTTAGGGTTAGGGTTAGGGTTAGTAATAGGGTTAGGGTTAGGGTTAGGGTTAGGATTAGGTTCAGGTTTTGGGTTAGGGATAGGGTTTAGTTTAGGTTCAGGGTTAAGGTTAGGGTTAGAGTTAGTGTCGGTTATGGTTAGGGTTAACGTTAGGATTAGGGTTAAGGTTAGTGTTTGGTTTAGGTTTAGGGTAGGGTTAGGATTAAGTTTTGTGTTAGAGTTAAGGGTTAGGGTTAGGGTTAGGATTAAGTCTTGTGTTAGAGTTAAGGGCTAGGGTTAAGATTAGATTTAGTGTCAGGGTTACAGTTAGGGTTAGGGTTAGGGTTAGGGTTTAGGGTTAGGGTAAGTGTTACGGATCGGGTTAGGGTTAGGGTTAGGGTTAGGGCTAGGTATGGGTTAGGGTAAGGGTGAAGGTTAGGTTTGAGGTTAGAGTTAGGGTGAGGCTTATGGTTCGGGCCAGGATTATCATTAGGGTTAGCCTTAGCGTTTGGGCTCGAGTTAATTTTAGAATTAGTGTTATATAAGGGTTACGGTTAGGGGTAGGGTGAAGGTTAGGGCTAGGTTTTATTTTAGAGTAAGGGTTAGGGTTAGGGTAAGGGTTACTGTTAGTTAAGGGTTATGGTGAAGCTTCGTGTTAGGATTTAGGGTTAGGTTTAGGGGTATGTTCGGGTTAGCGTTAGGTTTAGGGTTAGGGTTAGTGTTAGTGTTCGGGTCAGGGTTAGGAATAGGGTTAGGGTTAGGGTTAGGCTTAGGGTTAGGGTTAGGGTTAGGAATAGGGTTCGGGTTAGGGTTCGATTTAGGGTAGGCATTTGGGCTTGAGTTAAGGTTAGGGTTAGGGTTAGGGTTAGGGTTGTGGTTAGTGTTAGGTTTAGTGTTAAACCTAGAGTTAGGGCTAGGGGTGGGGTTAGGGTTTAGGTTTAAGGTTGGGGTTATGTTTAGGGTTTGGGTTACGTTAGGGTTAGGGTTAGGGTTAGGATTAGGGTTAGGGTTAGGGTTAGGTTTAGAGTCGGGTTTAGTATCAGGGTTAGGGTTAAGGATGGGGTTACTGTTAGGGTTAGTGTTAGGGTTAGGATTAGGGTTAGGGTTTGTGTTAGGATTAGGGTGAGGTTTTAGGGTTATGGATAGGGTTAGTGTTATGGTTAGGGATTATGTTAGCGTTCGAATTAGCGTTAAGGTTACAGTTAGGGTGTGGGTTTGGTTAAGGTTAGGGCTAGGGGTAGATATAGATTCATTGTTATGGCTGCTGGTAGAGTAAAGGTGCGGGCTAGGGCTAGGGTTAGGTCTAGGTTTATGGTTCGGGTTGGGTTTGGATTAGGGTTAGGGTTAAGGTTAGGGTTAGGGCTAGGGTTAGGGTAGGCGTTTGGGCTGGAGTTAAGGTTCGGGTTAGTGTTAGGGTTAGGGTTAGGGTTAGTGTTAGGGTTAGTGTTAGGGTTAGGGTTAGGGTTAGTTTTAGGTTTAGTGTTAAGACTAGGGTTAGGTCTAAGGGCAGGGTTAAGCTCATGGTGGGGGTTAGGGTTGAGTTGCGGGCTTGAGTTAGGGTGAGGGTTAAGGTTCGAGTTAAGGTTAAGAGGGGTTTGGGGGAAGGATTAGTTTAGAGTTACGGTTATAATTTGTATTCTGTTTCGCATGAGTGTTCGGCTCAGGTTTAGGATTAGGGTTTAGGGTGATGTTAAGAAGGAGGTTAGGTTAAGGGTAAGCCTAAATTTATGTTTAAGGTTATGTTTAGGATTAGGGTTAGGGTTAGAGTTAGGTTTAAGGTTTGGTTTCGGGTTTTGCTTAGTGTTAAGGTTAGGGTTACTGTTAGGGTTAGGGCATCGTTCAGGCTATGGTTAGAGTTGTTGTTAGGGTATGGACTTGGGTTCTGGTTAGGTTTCGAGTTAGAGTTAAGGTTGCGATTTGGGTTAGTGCTCAGGTTATGGTTAGGATGCCAACTTGGTCTTATGTTATGGTTAAGGTTAAGACTAGGTTTAGGATTGGGACTAAATTGACAGATTGTGCAAGGTTTAGGGATAGAAATAGGTTTAGGGCTAGGCTATAAATCTAACCTAAATCTACCCTAACCTTAACACAAATCAATACCTTAATCTTACCACTACGCCTAACCCTATCACTCTAACTCAAACCCCAAACCTAACCATAACCTCAACCATAAATTTAAGACTAATCTTAGCAACAGTCTAACACTAACACTACCCCAACTTCAAGCCCACATCTTAAACCTAATCCAAACCCTAACACTAACCCTAACCCTGAGCCTTAACCTGAACCTTAACCCTAACACTCTCCCTAAACCTAACCCAAACCCTAACCCTAAACCTAACGTAAACTAAACCCGAACCTGAACCCAAAAACGAACCGTAACCCTCACATAACCCGAACCCTAACCTGTAGAACTACATCTAACCTTAACTCTAGCCCGAATGCAAACCCGAAACCTAACCCTAAACCTAACCCTAATCCTAATCCTAACCATAACCCTAACCCTAACCCTAATCCTAATCCTAACCATAACCCTGACCTAACTCTAAGTCTAACCCTAACCTTAACCCTAACCCTAACCTAAACATAACCCTAACACTTACCCAAACCCTAACCTTAACCCTAACCCTAACACTAATCCTAACCCTAATCTTAACCCTAACCCTAATTCTAACCCCAATTTAACACTAACCCTAACCCTAACCTAAACACTGACCAAACTTTAACCCTAACCCTAATGCTAAACCTAACACTAACTCAAACCCAAACACTAACCCTAACCCTAACCCTAACACTTAATGCTTTCTCTAACATTAAAGCTAAACCCTAAACCAAACCTTATCCCTACCCCTCACCCTAACCCTTACATACCCCAATTCTAACCCACAACATTAACCCTAACCAAACTTAAAACTAAGCTAAAAGTAAACCCTAACCATAATCTTAACCCTAACCCCAACCGTAACCATTACATAACCCTAAGCCTAACACTTAGCCCTAACCCTAAACTTAGCCCTAACCCTAACCGTAACTGTAACCATTACATAACCATTTGCCTAACACTTAACCCTAAGCCTAACACTTAACACTAACCCTAAACCTAACCCTAGCACTAACCCTAACCCTAAACCTAACGCAGCTTTTTTCCTAATCCTAACACAACCGTAACTCTAATCCAAACTCTAAACCTAACCCTAACCATAATCCTAACACCAATTTAACCCTAACCCTAACCTAAACACTGACCAAAACCTTAACCCTAACCCTAATGCTAAACCTAACACTAACCCAAACCCTAACCCTAACCCTAAACCCTACCTGAATCTTAATCCTAACCCTAACCCCAACCCTAACCATAACCCTAAACCTAACCATATCCTAACCCTAACCCTAACCCTAACCCTAAACTTGAACCCTAAACCCTAACCGAACCTTAACCCTAACCTTGACCCTTACCTGACCCTAACACTAACCCTAAGACTAACCCTAACCCAAACCCTAACCCTAACTCTAAACCCTAACTCGAACGTTAACCCTAACCCTAACCTTTACATAACCCTAACCCTAACCCTAACCCTAACCCTAACTCTAAACCATAATCCTTACATAACTCTAACCCGTAACACTAATCTTAATCTTAACTCCAGCCCAAACGCTAATCCTAACCTTAACCCAAACCCTAACCTTAATAGTAACCCTGACCCTAACCCTAACACTAACCCTAACCCTAACCCAAGCCCTAACCCACACCTTAACCATAACCCTGATCCTAACACTAACCTTAACCCTAACCCTAATCTTAAACCCTAACTTGAACCTTAATCCTGACTAACCCCTACCTAGCTCTAACCCTAAACCTAACCCAAACCCTAACCATAGCACAAACCTGCATTTTAAACCGAAACCAACCCCTAACATTAACTGTAACACATTATATCTTGAACCCTAACGTTAACGTTAACCCTAACCCTAATCTGAATGCTAACCCTAACCCTAACCAAAACCATGACCCAAACCCTAACCCTAACCCTAACCCTAGCTTTAGACTTAAGCCTAACCCTATTCCATCCAAACCCTTACCGTAATCCTAACCCTAACACTGACCTAGCCTGCATCTTAACATTAAAGGTAACCTTAACCGTAATATTAACTCTAATCCCAAAACAAGCTCGAGCCTTAAATTTAGCTCGAGCCCTTACCCTAATCCTAGCCTTAACACCACCCCAAACCCTAATCCTAAACCTGACCCTAACCCTAACTCTAACCATAACATGAGCTCTAATGCTAACCCTAAACCTAACCCATCTTAACCCCAACCTGAACTTTAACCATCACCCCAACCCACGCCTGCAAACTCAACCCTAACCCAGACATTGCCCTAGGTTTAACTGTAAACTTTGGCCCTAATCCTAGCCTTAGCACTAAACCTAAACCTAATGCTGACCCTAACCCTAACCTTAACCTAACTCAACCCTAACCCTAACCCTAGCCCTCACCCAAAACCTAACACTTAGCCTAAGCCTAACCCTCACTTTAACCCAAGCCCACAATTCAATGCTGACCTTAACGCTAACCTTAACGCTAACCCTAACTTTAACACTAACCCTATCCCTGACCCCACATCAAACCCTAACTCTAATCCTAACCCTAACACTTACAATAAACCTAAACCTAACCCAGCCCTAATATTAACCAAAACCCTAAATCAAACCTTAAACCTAAATCTAACCATAATCCTAATCCTAACCATTACCTTAACCATAAAATTAGACCTAACATTAGCTCTAGCCCTAACCCGAAAACTAGCATTACCCTAACATTAACCCTAACCCTGGCTTTAACACCAGACCAAAACCTAACCTTAACCCTAAACCTAACGCTGACCTTAACCCTAACCCTAGCACTAGCACAAGCTCGCATCTTAACCCTAAACTTAATTCTAACCCTAACTCTAAAATTAACTCTAACCCTAATCCTAGCTCGAGCTCTAACCTTAACCCTAGCCCTAACCTGAAGGTTAACCCTAATGCTAACCCAAACCTGAACCCTAACACTAACTCTAACCCTAGCTCGAGCCTCAACCCTAATCTTAACACAATCACATCTTTACCCTAATGCTAACCTAACCGAGCGCAAGTCCGGATTTTAACCCTAAATGTGACCCTAACCCTAATATTAACTCTAACTCTGATCCTAGCTCGAGCACTAAACTTCGCTCTAACCCTAACCTTAAACCTAGCCTTAACACCACCCCAAATCCACCCCTAACCTGACAGTAACCCTAACTCTAACCCTAACACTAGTTCTAACCCTAACACTAACACTAACACTAACCCTAACCCATCTTAACACTAAACTGAGCCTTAACCGTCACCATAGCCTAAGCCCACAACTCAACCCTAACCCTAGCCATTGCCCTAAGCTTAACTCTAACCTTGGCCCTAATCCTAGCCTTAACACTAAATCTAAACTGAATGCTGACCTTAACTATTACCCTGACTCAACTTAACCTTAAATGTCACCCTACCCCTAACCCAAAACCTAACTGCAACTCTAACCCTGACCCTGATCCCACCCCAAACCCTAACTCCAAACCTAACCCTAACCCTAACACTAGCCCTAACCCTAGCCTTAACACTGACCAAAACCCTAAACCAAGCCCTAAACCTGACTCTAACCCTAACCGTAATCCGAACCATAACCTTAACCATAAATTTAGACCGAACCTTAGCTCTAGTCCTCACCCGAAAACTAGCCTTACCCTAATACTAAACCTAGCCCAACCTGCATCGTAACCCTAACACTCACCCGAACCCTGGTTTTAACACAACGCCAAACACTAACCCTTACACTAAACCTAGTTCTGTTCTTAATGCTAAAACCCTAGCCCAAGCCCACATCTTAACCCAAATCTTAAGCCTAACCCAAAGCCTAAACTTAGC
Organism: Rhincodon typus; assembly: GCF_021869965.1. Lineage (NCBI taxonomy): Eukaryota > Metazoa > Chordata > Chondrichthyes > Orectolobiformes > Rhincodontidae > Rhincodon > Rhincodon typus. Next base: position 84,564,610 of record NC_063336.1, on the reverse strand, counting down.
TCCAAGACTTACCCTAACCCTATTCTTAACACTGCCCCAAACCCTAACCCTAAACCTGACCCTAACCCTAACTCTAACCCTAACACCAATTCTAACCCTATACTAAAACTAAACCCTCTTAACACTAACCTTAACCCTAACCCTGAGCCAAACCTGCAAATTAAACCTAAGCCTAACACTCGCCTTAAGCCTAACTCTAGCCTTAGACCTAACCCGAGCCTTAACACTAAACCTAAACCTAACGCTGACCCTAGCCCTAACCCTAACCCGAGCCCAAGCCCACATCTTAACCCTAACCTTAAGCCTAACCCAAAACCTACACGTAGCCCTAAACTTAGCTCTAACATTTACCCTAACCCTATCCTTAACACTGCCCCGAACCCTAACCCTACCTCTAACCCTAACACTAACACTATTACTAAAACTAACCCCTCTTAACACTAACCTGAACCTTAACTCTCATCCTAAGCCAAACCCACAACTTAAACCTAAGACTAATTCTCGCCTTAAGCCTAACCCTAGCCTTAGACCTAACTGCAACCTTAACACCATACCTAACCCTAACGCTCACCCTAGCCCTAACTCTAACCCTCACACAAACACGCATCTTAACCTGAAACCTATCCCTAACCCTAACCCTAACATTAACTCTAACCCTAATCCTAGCTCGAGCCCTAAACATAACCCTAACCAGAGCCTTAATCCTAACCCTAGCCCTAGCCCTAGCTTTAATCCTAACCTTAACCGCATCACAACTTAACCCTAACCGTAAACCATACCTTAACCCTAACCCAAACCGTAACCCTAACTATAACTCTAACGCTAACTCAATCCTAACCCTAACCTTAACCATAACCCTAACGCTAACACTAGCCCTATCCCAAACCCTCACAGTAACCCTATCCCAAACCCTCACACTAACCCTAAACCTTTCACAAGCCCGAACCTTAACTTGAATACTAACCCTAACTCTAACCCTAACCCTAACCCAAACCGTAACCCTAACTATAACTCTAACGCTAACTCAATCCCTAGGTCAAATCTAAACCTAACCTTAACCCAACTCTATTCCTAGCCCTAAACATAACCTTAAACCGAAACTTAACCCTAGCCAAAGGCCAAACTGTAAACCTAGCCCAAGCCCTAACACTAACGCTAAACCTCATCCTAACCTTAACCTTTAACCTAACCCTAACCCAAACTCTAGCCAATAGCTAAAATCAAACCTTAGCCCAAGACCCAATGCTGACTCTAACACTAGCCTTAACACTAAACCTAATGCTAACCTTAACTGTAACCATAACCCTAATGCCAACTCACGCCTGCATCTTCACCCTAAACCTCACCCTAATCATAACCCTAACATTAACTTTAACCCTAATTATAGTTTGAGCTCTAACCTTAACCCTAACCCTAACCTTAATGCTTACCCTAACCCAAACCAAAAGCCTAATCCTTACCCTAACCATAGCTCTAGCCTTAACCCTAACCCTGAGACTAACTCTAAGCCTAACATTAACTTTAAGCCTAGCCCTAGCTTGAGCCCTGAACTTCACACTAACCCTTACCTTAACCCTTAACCTGACCCTAACCCAAACCCAAATCTTAGCCCTGACATCAGCCTTTATACTAAAATGATGAACTTAACTCTAACCCTAACTCGAGTACTAGCCCACAACTTAAACCACACCTGAAACCAACAATAGCCCTAACCCAAGCCCTCAACTGAACGCTACCTTAACCCTACATTTAACCCAAAACCTAACCCTAATTCTAACATCAAATCTCACCCTAATGCAAGCACGCAATTAAATCCTAAACCTAACACTAGCCTTAATCCTAACCTTAATCCTAGGCTTAACACAAACCCTAACGCGAGCCCAAGTCTGCATCTTAACCCTAACCCAAACCCTAACCTTAACCCTAATCGTAACCTTAACTCTAACACTAACCCTAACTTAACCCTAAAACTAAACCTAAACCTAACACTGACACTAACGCTAATGCTAACCCTAGCACAAGCCCATATCTTAATAATAAACCTAACCCTAACATTAACTCTAACCCTAATCGTAATGCTCACCCTAATCCTTACACTAACCCTAACCCTAACCGTAGCTCTAGCCTTAACCCTAACCTTAACCCAACCTCAATTTAACCATGACCCTAATCCTGACCCTAATCCAAACACTCGCCCTAACCCTTACACTAACCATAACCTTAGCCTTACTACTAAACCTAATATTGATGATGAATCTAACTCTAACCCTAAACCTAGCAACTCAACCCTCATCTGAACCATAAACATAACCCTAACCCAAACTTGCAACTCAACCCTAACCCTAACCCTAGCCCTAAGCTTCAACCTAGCCCTAACCCTGAACCAAACCCTTACCCTAACCCAAGACTGCACCTAACCCTAACACTAAACCTAACCTAACCGAAACACTAATCCTAACACTAATTCTGACCTTAGCCCTAACCCTAACTCTAACCCATTTTAACCCTAATCTGAACCTTTACCCTCACCCTAACCCAAGCCCACAACTCAACTCTAACCCTATCCCTAACCCGAACCCTAACCCTAAAACCTACCCCAACCCTAACCGTAACCCTAACCCAAGACCGCAATTCAACCCTAACGCTAACTGTAACCCAAAACTAACCATATCTTTAACCCAAACCCACCCCTAACCCTATCCTCAACCCTAACCCTAACCCTAGCACTAACCCTAACTCTATCCCAAACCCCAAACCTAACCCTATACTGAACCCTAACACTATCCCTAAACCTTTCCAAAGCCCTAACCCTAAGCCTAATACTAGCCCTAACTCTAACCCTAGCCCAAGACCTTACCCTAATTCTAATCCTAGCTCAAGCCCTCACCCTGTCCCAAGCTCCAGTCACAGCCTTAACCCTCACCCTAAACCTAAATCTAAACCGAGCCCTAACCATAACCTTAACCCTAACTCAAACCCTAAGGCAAATCTAACCCTCGTCTTATACCTACCATAACCTTAACACTAGCCCTACCATAAACCTAATCTTAGTCCAATCCCATGCTCTAACCCTTAATCTAACCCTAGCCCTAGCCATAGCCCTTAAACTACCCAAAACCTTAGCAATAGCCCTGAACATAAACCTAGCTCAAGCCCTAACCTTAACTGTAACACTAACCCTAGCACAATCATGCATCTTAACCCGAAACCTACCCCAACCCTAACATTAGCTGTAAGCCAAATCCTAGCTCAAGCCCTAACCTTAACCCTACCCTAGCCTTAACACTAACACTAACCCAAACCTAAACCATTATCCAAGTCCTAACTCTATTTCTAGCGATAGACTTAATCCTAACCCTAACCCTATTGCATCTAAACCCTAACCTTAATCCTAACCTTAACCGTAACACTAACCCTAACCCTAACCCTAAGCTTAATCTTATTGCATCTAAACCCTAATCCTAACCCTAACCTTAACCTTAACCCTAACACTAACCCCAAATGTAGCCCTAACCTTAGCTCTAAACCTAACACTAACCCTAGCCTTAAAACCAACTCAAACCCTAACCCGAAACCTGACCCTAACCTTAATTCTAACCCTAAAATTAAATCCTAACTAACTAATAACTAAACCCTAACCCATTTTAATCCTAACCTGAACATTAACCCTCACACTAGACTTAACTCTAAACCTAAATCTGATACCGACTCTAACCATATCCCTGGCCCTAGCAGAAGTCTGCAACTTAACGCTAAACCTAACCCTAACCCTAACCCTAACATTAACTCTAACACTAATTCTAGCTCAAGCCCTAACCTTAATCATTACCATAGCCTTAATGCTAATGCTAACCCTAACTCAAACCGTCGCCCTAACCCTAAGCCTAACCGTACCTCTAGCCTTAACCTAAACCCTGAAGTATCACATCTTAACCCTAACCCTAACCCATCTTAGCCCTAACCCTAATCCTAACCCTGGCCAAAGCCCTAAACCTAACCCTAACACTATTTCTAACCCTGACCTAACTGCCACCCCTCTTAAATCTAAAACAAAATTTAACCCTTGCCCTGACCCAAACCCAAACCCTAACCCTAACCCTAACCCTAATCTATCTCAACCCTAGCCCAAACCCTAACCCTAACCGAAGCCCACAACTCAACCATCACCCTAGCCCTAACCCAAATCTAACCCTATCCCTAACCCTAACCCAAACCTTAACCCCAACCCTAACCCTATCCCATACCCTCACACTAACCCTAAACCTTTCCCAAGCTCTAGCATTAGCTCGAATACTAACCATAACTCTATCCCTAGCCTTAACGCCACCCCAAACCCTAACCCTAAACATGAGCTGAATCCTAACTCTAACCCGAATACTAATTCTAACCCTAGCCTAACCCTAACACTGATTTATCTTAAGCCTAACCTGAAACCTAGCCTCCACCCAAACCCAAGCCCTCAACTTGACCCTAACCTTAACCTTAATGCTAACCCCAACCCTAACCCAAACCATAACCCTAACCCTAACGCTAACCCTAATTCCTTTTAACAATAAACCAAGCCCTAATACTAACCCTAACACTAACCTAAGCCTGCAACTCAACCTTAACTCTAACATTATTCCTGATACAAACCGAGCCATATCTGTAACCCTTATCCTATCCCTAACACTAACCTCAACCCTAAACCTAAACCTAGTTCCAGCCCTAATCCTGGCCCAAACCCCAAACCTAACCCTATGTGGAACAATAGCACTAACCCTAAACTTTTCCCAAGCCCTAACCTTAACCCTAATACTAACCCGAACTCTAATCCTAGCCCAAGGCTTCACCCTATCCCAATCTCTAATCACAGACCTAACCTTCACCCTAAATCTAACCCTAAACCTAGCCCTAACCCTAAATCTTACTCTAACACTAGCCCAAACAGCAACCCTAACATTAACTCTAAACCTAACTCGAACCCGAAGCTAAATCTAAACCTAACTTTAACCCAAACCCTATCCTTTGCCCTAAACCTAACCTTAAGTTGAAACCTTACGCTAGCTAAAGGCCAAACTTGAAGCCGAGCCCAATCCCTAACTGTAACGCTAAACGTAACTGTTAACCTAACCATAACCCCAACCCTAGTCAATGGCCAAATGCTAACCTTAGCCCAAGCCTTGAAGCTGACCCTAACCCTAACACTCACGCTAAACAGAGACCTGGCCCTAACCCCAGTGCTAGCCCTAACACTAACGCTAACCCTAACGCTAACCCTAACCCTAATCGTCACACTAACCCTAGCCTTAGCCCTAACAATAGTCTGAGCTCTATCCCTAATCTAGCCTTAGCATCAGCCCAAACCCAAACCCTAAACCTGGCCCTGACCCTAACTCTAACCCTAACACTAATGCTAATCCTAACATTAACACTCTTCCTAACCCAAGGCCGCAACTAAACCCTAACCCTAACCCTAACCATAACCCTCACCTTAATCCTAATCCAAACCTTAGCCTGAGCCCTAGCTTAACATCAAACCTAAACCTAACAATTACACAAACGCTAACCCTAACCCAGCACAAGCCCGTATCTTAACCCTAAACCTAACTCTAACTCTAACATTAATTCTAACCTTAATCCTAGCTCAAGCCCCAACCTCAACCATAACCCTAGCCCTAACCTTACCCCAATCCTAAATCTAACCCACCTTAACCCTAAACCGAACCTTAACCCTCACCCTGACACGAGCCTGCAACCCTAAACTTAACCTTAGACCTAACCCTAACTTCAACCGTCACCCTGATGCAAGCCTATAATTCAACCCTAACCCTAGTCCTAGCCTTAACCCAAACCCTAAACGAGGCCAAGACCGCATCTTAACACTATCCAAAGTGCTAACCCTAAAACTATCCTTAACCCTAATCCTAACCCTAACCCTAACTGTAACCCTAAATCTAATTCTAACATTAATACTAACCCTAACTCTAACCCATCTTAACCAAAAACCAAACCCGAGCACTAACCTAAGCCTGCAACTCAACCCTAACCCTAACACTAGCCCTAACCCAAACCTAACCATATTCCTAACCCTAACCCAAACCCTAACCCTAACCCTAACCTTAACCTTAACCCTAACCGTAAACCTAACCCTAACCCTAACCCTAACCCTAACCGTAAACTTAATCCTTACACTATCCAAACCCACAATTCAACCCTAACCCTGATCCTAGCCCTAATCCTAGCCTTAACCCAAACTCTAATCCGAGCCTAAGACCGCATCTTAACCCTAAACTAATCCTAACCCTAACCCAAGCCTTAAGCCTCACCCTAACCCAAGCCCACAACTCAACTTTAACCCTATCCCTAACCCTTGCCCTAACTCTAACCCTAGCCCTAAAACCTATCCCTATCCCTAACTCTAACCCATTTTAACCCAAACCATAACCCTAATCCTAACCCTCTCTCATCTTAACCCTAACCGTAATCCTAAGCCTAAAATTAACCCTAGCCCTAACCGTTGCACAAGCCCACATCTTAACACCAAACCTAACCCGACCATTAACTCTAACCCTAGTCCTAACCCTCCCCCAACCCTTACACTAACCCTAAGCCCTAGCCTTAACTTTAGCATTACCACTAAACCTAAACCTAACGATGAACCTAATTCTAACGCTTAAACCTAGCACATGCCTGCAACTTTACCCTCATCTGAATCATAAGCCTAACCCTCACCCAAACCCACAATTCAACCTGAACCGTAACCCAAGCCCGAACCCTAAACCTAACCTTAACGGTTACCCTAACCCAAGCCCACAGTTCAAACTTAAACCTAACCCTAATTCTAACCTTAACCCGAGCCTTAACCCAAACCCTAAACTGAGCCCAAGACCACATCTTAACCCTACCCCTAACCCTAACCCTAACTCTAAACCTAACACTAATTCTAACCCTAACCCTAACCCTAACTCTAACCTATTTTAACCCTTACCCGAAACTTAACCCTCATCCTAATGCAAGCATGTAACTCAACTGTGACCCTTTCCCTAACCCTCGCCTTAACCCTAACCCTTACCCTTACCCTTACCCTAACCCTAACCCTCACACTAGCCTTAACCCAAACCCTAACCCGAGACCAAGATCGCATCTTAACCCTAAAACTATCCTTAACTCTCGCTTTAACCCTAACTCTAACCCTAGCTTTAACCCTAACCCCAACCCTAATCCTAGCCCAAGTCTTAACCTTAAGCCTAACCCTAACTCTAACCATAATCTTAACCCTAACTCTAACCCTAACTCTAACCCTAACCCATGCCCTAAACTTAACCCTAAACCTAAACTCAGGATAACCGAATGTGTGTTGCTGCTAAAGCTGTGTAGTCCCTGTTGTAGGAAACATGACAACTACACAGTGCAGAGAGAGCATCCACAAGCAGCAATGTGATGATAAACCTCTTATAGCTGCTGACCGAACAATGTAAATGTTAACTGTAGCACTTGGCCTCTGGTCCATGCCTTGTTGAAAGACAGTGCAGCATTCCCTCTGTAATGCAGTGTCAGTGAGAGAGCCAGTGTAGACACTGAAGTGAAAGATTCACACTTTCCATAATAACTAACAATGTACGAGAGGCAGCTTTGTGATCTAAACATTTTATTGAGTTGATCTGACAAACTCTCGACTCAGGAGTCTGACACAAGTCTTGGTTTTATGACCTGTGGGATTAAGACCCAAGGTTAAAATCAATATATGTTTTTCTCACATGTGAACTGACCAAAATTGAGAGAGTTTGAGAATCGGGAATGATTGGACAGACTGGACTCTTTTTTCTGGGGAAGAGATGCCTGATAGTTGAGGTCATTGACATATTGACGGACTTTGATAGAGCCAGACATCAAAAGCATGTTCTCACATATTATAAAGTCCAAGTCTATTGGTGAAGAATGTTGGATCATTTATAATGAATTCGATCGGGAATTCAGAATGAACATCTTTCCATGGCAATTGGTGAGAATGTGGAATTGCTACCAGGGAGTGACGAAGGTGGATCCCATCAATATATTTAAGTGGAAGTGGGATAAACACACGTGGGAGAAAGGAGTAAAATTGGGTGAATGAGTGCAATGAAGTATAACAGGTGGAGGCTTAAGTGAAGAATAAATACCAGTATGGACTGGTTGGACCCAATGGCCTGGCCCAGTTTCTGTGTTGTCAGTGATTTGTGAAGTGCAGGTGCTCTCCTACTATGGCCATCTTAATACTGTGGTGCCCTCACATCACCAGGGGTTACCATGGTAATTGTAATGTTTCAGTTGGAGTGAGCCCAACTCCCTTTGGGCTTAAGATTCTTACTAATTTTCAGGCACAGCAATACTCTACAACCTAACACCCTGTTCACCAGCAAGGTGACCAGCTTTCACCTCTGTTGGATCAGCTGCCACTCCCCCACTCTCAGCTCATCTGCTGCAGTCACCCTCAGCCAGGCTCAGAAAAGCCCATATCTTTGCACCCACCCCCCCCCATTCCCCCCACCCCATCTGCCACCTTGCCTAAGCTGGGGCTCACTTAAAACTCTGCCGTCCATGTCTTTATCTGCATCGGACCCCATTCTCCCATCCCCCACTGATCTCCAAGGGCCTCCTCATCCATCAATGCCTAACTTAGAGTCAGAGAGTCATACAAATGTACAGCACAGAAACAGACCCTTCAGTCCAGCTTGTCCATGCTGACCAGATATCCTAAATTAATCTAGTCCCATTTGTCAGCATTTGGCCCATATCCCTCTAAACCCTTCCTAATCATGTACCCATGCAGATGCCTTATAAGTAATGTAATTGTACCCCAGCCTCCACCACTTCTTCTGGCAGCCCATTCCATTCACGCACCACCCTCTGTTTGAAATGTTGCTCTTTGGTTCCCTTTTAAATCTTCTCCCTCTCACCTTAAACCTATGCCCTTCAGTTTTGGACTCACCCACCCCAGGGAAAAGACCTTGTCTATTTACCCTATCCATGCCCCTCACTATTTTATAAACCTCTATAAGGTCACCCTTCAGCTTCCGACACTCCAGGAAAAATAGCCCCAGTCTATTCGTCCTGTCCCTGTAGCTCAAACCCTCCAACCCCAGCAACACCCTTGTAAATCTTTTCTGAACCCTTTCAAGTTTCACAACGTCTGTCCTATAGCAGGGAGACCAGAATTGCACAGTATTCCAAAAATGGCCTAACCAATGTCCTATACAGCTGCAGCAAAACATCCCAACTCCTATACTCAATGCACTGACCAATAAAGACAAGCATACCAAACATCTTTTTCACTATCCTGTCTACCTGGCGCTCTACTTTCATGGAACTGTGAACGCATGCTCCAAGGTCTCTTTGTTCAGTAACACTCCCCAGGACCTTACCATTAAGTGTATAAGTCCTGCCCTGATTTGCCTTTCCAAAATGCAGCACGTCACATTTATCTAAATTAAACTCCATCTGCTACTCCTCGGCCCATTGGCCCATCTGATCAAAGTCCCGTAGTACTCTGAGGTAACCTTCTTCACTGTCCACTATACCTTCAGATTTGGTGTCATCTGCAAACTTACTAACCATACCTCCTTATGTTCACATCCAAATCGTTTATATAAATGACAAAAAGCAGTGGACCCAGCATTGATCCTTGTGGCAGACCACTGGTCACAGGCCTCCAGTCTGAAAAACAATCCTCCACCACCACCCTCTGTCTTCTACCTTTGAGCCAGTTCTGTATCCAAATGGCTAGTTCTCTCTGTATTCCATGTGATCTAACCTTGCTAACCAGTCTACCATGAGGAACCTTATTGAACACCTTACTGAGGTCCATATAAATCATGCCCACCGCTCTGCCTTCATCAATCCTCATCGGTACTTCTTCAAAAAACTCAATTAAGTTACTTAGACATGATTTCCCATGCACAAAGCCATGTTGACTATCCCTAATCAGTTCTTGCCTTTCCAAATACATGTAAATCCTGTCCCCAGGATTCCCTCCAACAATTTACCCACCAGTGATGTCAGGCTCACCGGTCTATAGTTCCCTGGCTTTTCCTTACCACCTATCCTGAATAGTGGCACCTCATAAACCAACTTCCAGTCTTCTAATACCTCATCTGAGGCTATCAATGATACATATATCTCAGCAAAGGGCCTAGCAATCATGTCCCTATCTTCCCACAGAGTTGTAGGATACTATCATCTTTATTTTCAAATTCCTACAAGACCTCAAATCCTCGCCACCACTGTGATCTCCACTAGATCTCCAATCTTCCAAACCTGGTTGCTTGAACCCTCTCTGATGTGAATGACAACAGCATGTCTTCAGCTGCCTGGGCCTGAAACAGTGGAACTGCCTCCCACAATCTCTCCTTTCCCCTCTAATGAACTTTGTCACACTTACTTTAGTGACTTTACTGAAAAGGAACGCCTATGTTTTGCAGTGTCAAATGCAGCTGTGAAGCACCCTAGCATGCTTCACTACATTAACAGCGCTTTCTAAATGTAAGTTGTCCTTCTTCCCAGGCCATGAAGATACTTTGTGAAACATCTTTTAAATTCCCACTTCAGTATTTAACAAGATGGAGTTTTCTGCTGCAGACTGCGAATGGGAGCTAGCAGCTCAACAGCTAGAGACTGGGAGAGTGCCCTTTGTTCCTGTTATCTGAAGGCAGCTTCGAGGTGTGGCTGAATACTCACACTATGTAAATCCCCTTCCTTGCCTAAGCCCTGTGAAAGAAATGCAATTGGTATCACCCTGCGGCTGAGGCAGACTCAGGAAGTGAACTGTGACAGTTTGACAAGGGTTGTCCCCACAGAAGCAAGCTGTATTCATAAAAACTCAGAGATAAGGGAGCAAGCCGTGTTCCTGGCTCACATAAACCATGCGTACAGCCCCCACCTGTCACCATTTTAGAGGCCTCCCCAAGTCACCAGATGGAAACATGAAACAGAAGAACAGGAAGAGGCCATTCAGCCCCTCCAGCCAGTTTGGCCATTTTGTGAGTTCATGGCCAATCTGTACATTGACTGCAGCTACCAGACTCAAGTCCCTGAATACTCACATGCAACACAAATTCATCAACATCTCTTTCAAAAATGAGCCCTCCCAGGCTTGACCCTGTTTCAGGGAGACAATTCTGGAAGTCTATGAGGGACATGGACAGGGTAAATATCCAAGGTCTTTGTCCTAGCGTGGGAGAGTCCAAAACTAGATGGCATAGGTTTTAGGTGAGAGGGGCAAGATTTAAAAAAGACCTGAGGGGTAACATTTTCAAACAGAGAATGATGTGTATACAGAACGAGCTGCCAGAGGAAGTGGTGGAGGCAGGTACAATTACCCATGCAGATGCCTTTTAAATGTTGTACACGAATAGGAAGGGTTCAGAGGGATTTGGACCAAATGCTGGTAAATGGGACTAGGTCAGATTAGGATGGTTGGCTGGCTTGGACAAGTTGGACCAAAGGGTCTAATTCCTGCTGTAAGACTCTATAACTCTACAACTCTATAAAAAGAAATCACTGTGAATGTTGTGGCTTGAGTCTGCTGCTTACTCTGCTCCTCTCTCCACAGATCTGCCAGACCTGCTGAGTTTCTCCAGCAATTTCTGTTTTCCTCTCTCTTACCCTTTGTATGCTTCCTGTTGTCACCTCACCTTGCTCTAGGTTTATCAGAGGAAATGGATTCTTTCTACCGATTCCGATTGAAACTTTTCCGAAAGTTATTGTCCCTCCCTCTGTCTCTATGAACTCCTTCACCCCTACAACTTCTGAGATCTCTGCATTCCTCTCAGTCCGGCCTCTTGATCATCTTCGATTTTAATTATTCCACTGTTGGTGACCATGATTTCAGTTATCAAGGCTCCTAGTTCTTGAACTTCCTCCCTAAATCTCTCCACCCCCATTAATGTTCCTTTAAAATGCTTCTTCAAAGTTTCTCTTGTTCCTCAGATCTAAGTGGCCTTGCTGTCAAGTTGGGTCAGCTAATGGTCCTGTGATTTATGACTGGTTTATGCATTGTCACATATACTTAGGGAGATACAATGAAAAGTGTTCTATCGCCACAATCCAGCACAACTAGAAGCCGACTGGAATGTTTTGCTACGTGAAAGGTACTATGCAAATGCAAGTTATTGATGTCTCTCTCAGGATGAGGGGCTTTAAGTTCTGCCATGCGACTTTTGCTCTCCCACTTAACCAGAAGTTTTGACAGAGGAGATATGGTGACCATTTTCTGTTGGCAGGAGGACCAGGAACCAGACATCTAATCCCCATCGGATAGAGAGCTAGGAGGGAGATGAAGGAATGTTGTCTACGGTGGTGAGTTGCTACAATCTGGAATACGCAGCTTGAAATACTGGTGACAGCAGATTCAATAGGCAAGGGAAAGTAAACAAATACTTGACAAAGGGAAGACATTAACAAGGCTAATGGGCAAGACAAAAGGGAGCGGGATTAATTAGAATCTCTATTTAATGGCCTTTGTCTGCACTGATCCGCCAAAAAGCATCCACCCTAACACTTTCCATGGCTAACCCACTTAGCCTTCCATGAACACCATGGGCACTTTAGCATGGCCAATCCACCTGCACATCTTTGGACTGTGGGAGGAAGCACATACCGAGTCAGGGAGAATGTGCAAACTCCACACAGACAGTCACTCAATGGTGGAATTGAACCCAGGTCCCTGGTGCTATGAAGCAGCTATGCTAACCATTGAGCCACTGATGGGATAACTTTCTCAAAGAGTCAATGGACCAAGTGATTTTCTTCTACACTGTCAGATTCTAACAGTGCTTCTCAATAAGTAATAAAGCATATGCACAACCTTTTAGTAACACCCTGGGAACGTGGGTGTTAAGAGTCAACCTGCATTTTCCAGCTTCTGGCATTCATTAAATAGTAACAGTCTTCATGCAGTGACATCAACAACTCTCTGAGTCATCAGTAATCTTAGAAACCCAGCAACCACCAACTATTTCATCAGAAACTTGACAAAGGAAGCTCTTGTTCCATTACCCAAACCAACATGCACGGGCAGAGTGAAAAAAGAAGCCTGAAAAAAAAACATTTAAAAATTTCCAGCACACTTCCTTTTCAGCTCAGGGTGGTGACTGAAGATTTCAGGACATGAACTGGCAATCATCACTGCCAAGAAAACTTTTTTTTTAAGTCATTTGGTTGAAAATAAAGAAGTTTCATGCACAAAAGGGCCTCTTTTCTGTTTGGAAGCCTTTCAGTCAATCTCCACGGCCTAGATTTCCAGGCAGCCGGGAGATCTCTGTGCAGATTGAGTTTCTCTTGTTCCTCTCTGGCTCCTCAGTGGAACTGTTGCTGCCTTAAAGTGACAGTTCACAATGCCACAGGCAGAATTGGCATTTAGCCCCATCTGGAGGCTTCCTGAGTAAACCCCTCCCCAAACAACACCCCACTCTGGGCCCATTCCCCACCCCTCAGCCTCCCACTACTCCTTGCTTTGAGCCTTCGCCTTGCCAGTTAAACTCTGAATCCTCAAGAGGTATTGTCGCTATGGCCTTGCTAGATCCTTTCAGCTGCACAGTTGTTTATCTCAAACCTGAATGGTTGTTTTCCTTCCCATTCAATTGATCATCACAAGCAAATGTTTTTAATTGCTCCCCTTCCGCCAGAGCAAACCTTTTCCCTATCCATGACCATGCCACTCCATCCCCGACCTGTAGAGCCTGCTCACACTGGGTCTGGGCCATGTTGTGAATGAACAGCCAGGCCCACCTCTTCATATTATAGTTAAGATGAAAGCTTCTTTCTTTTGAATGACAATTTTCTCCAACTCCTCTCTCCAAGCCGGTGGCCAGTCAGTGGCCGACGGTTTGTCCTCAGTGTCAGCCCTCTTACCTCAAGGCTGTGTCCAGGTAAGATGTCACTTTAGATGCCCATGTTATCCAGTTTGACACTGCTCACGCTCTCCTGAAGGAGTTCTACACTGCCTTTCCCAGGCATGCAGCTAATTTAGGCCTCATTTTCCTTCTCAGGTGGTGAATGAAGAAAAGCAAGAAAGTTCTCTCAGGAACCCTGGCCAATATTTACCTCTCATCACTAAAACGGAAGAATATCTGGTGGCTGTTTTGCTGTTGTTTATGGCTCATGCTGTAGGTGATTTGGGTCACATATTTCTGATATTACAGCATTGCCCACACTCCAATAATCCTCAACAGGCTGGAAAGTGATCTGGGACATTCTGAGGTTGTGAAAGCTGTGAGAGAAATACTAGCTCGTTGCTCACTTCCAGAACATCAGCCAAGTGAGCCACAAATAGATAAGGTCAATATTTTACAGACAGTAATTTCGCCAGTGCGGGAATTCTGAAGTGAAAAGAAAAAAAAAACAGAATGTGCTGCAAATGTCCCATCTATTTGAGCCACCAAATGGAGTTGCTTGAACATTAACTGGGAGACTTCCCAAACTAAAACCATGCAGCCACAAGGCTTTTCCAAAGGGAACAAAGAAAGTCTTGCATTTAAATTGTGCCTTACAACACCTCAAGGAATCTCAAAACATTTCAGTTGTAACCACTATTACGGGGGGATGAAAGGGCTGTTGGACTATGATCAGGAAGGGTTTGATGGGGCTGAATCAGAGGTGATCCCAAAGTCGGCCCCAGTCTTGAGCTGGGAGCCCGGTCCATAGTGGGATGGTTATTCCTTCATTGGACACGTTTGGGAGTTGTGTGAAGTCAGGGAGTGAGGTGGGGTATCAGGCTCAGGAATTCTAAATCCAGAGCATAGGCAAGGCCTGGGCATTGACAGAGTGGCAGCAGTGTCATGTGAGCTGGCACCTTCAGAAAGAGGAACTAGCAGGGCATGGATTACTGGACGTATCAGTCTCCTTGATGTGGCTGCAAAGGCACACCTTCTAGACCAGAATACGGTGAATGGCTGCCCACAGACCGAGGCCAAAGCCCTCGGACCGAGGGGACAGGGCAATGTCAGACAGCAGTCAGAGTTATGAATGAAACCTTAAGAGAAACGTTCCAACCAGAGTCAAGCCACTGCCCACACAATGCACATGAATCATTGCCAGCTCGATTATCAGATAGAAACTCAGCACATCAAGTCCACAGCTTTATTAAAATGTCACTTGGAGATTCAAAAAAATCTCGCTAGATTTATACATTTTTGCTAAACAAGCCTATAAAAGAATACAGTGTCAAGATGGGTAGATATGCTTAGGTAACAGATTAGTTTCTTTAGGGCCTTCACCTCCCAATCTGATCTGAAGGGATTTTCTGAGTGTCCTTGTTGAACCAGTATCAGAGCATTCTCTCCCCTCTCTATATCCCCTTCGCAAACCCCAAGTTGATCTCTTTCTCTTGCACCCCCAACTGGCAGAACACATTGGAGGTGCCTCCTCCTGTTCCCTTGTTCCTGTTTTACTGGAGATTCTTGGTGTTAGCCTGATTGCCATTATTGGCATCTTACGGTATTGGTCATTTCTGTCACCAATCATTTGTCTGTACTTTGTATAGGTCCTATCACTGTCTACATTATCATTCAGTCTTTGCAGAAGAGGTTCTCCTCTTGCTTAACAGGATGATTTTTTAATATATGATAGTAATAAATACAACTACATCATAGTCTAACATAAGGACAATGACTCTATAGGAGCTATACAGAATACATCTGCTCCTAATGATTGTTTTTATTCAATCACGGGATGAGGGTGTCACTGGCCAGGGCAGCATTTATTACCCAGAGGGCAGTTAAGATTCAGCCACATTGCTGTGGGTCTGGAGTCACATGTAGGCCAGACCAGGTAAGGATGGCAGTTTCCTTCCCTAAAGGACATTAGTGAATCAAATGGTTTTTTCCTGACAGCATCAGAGGAGCAGGAAGGCTGACGTTTCGGACCTAGTCCCTTCTTCAGAAATGGGGGAGCGGAAGTGGGTTCTGAAATAAATAGGGAGAGAGGGGGAGGCGGATAGAAGATGGATAAAGGAGCAGATAGGTGGAGAGGAGACAGACAGGTCAAAGAGGCGGGGATGGAGCCAGTAAAGGTGAGTGTAGGTGGGGAGTTAGGGAGGAGATAGGTCAGTCCAGGGAGGACGGACAGGTCAAGGGGGCGGGATGAGGTTAGTAGGAAGGAGATGGAGGTGCGGCTTGAGGTAGGAGGAGGGAATAGGTGGGAGGAAGGACAGATTAGGGAGGCGGGGACAAGCTGGGCTGGTTTTGGGATGCGGTAGGGGGAGGGGAGATTTTGAAGCTTGTGAAGTCCACATTGATGCTATTGGGCTGCAGGGTTCCCAAGCGGAATATGAGTTGCTGTTCCTGCAACCTTCGGGTAGCATCGTTGTGGCACTGCAGGAGGCCCAGGATGGACATGTCATCTGAGGAATGGGAGGGGGAGTTGAAATGGTTAGCGAATGGGAGGTGCAGTTGTTTATTGCGAACCCAGCGTAGGTGTTCTGCAAAGCGGTCCCCAAGACTCCACTTGGTTTCTCCGATGTAGAGGAGGCCACAACGGGAACAGCGGATGCAGTATACCAACTTAGCAGATGTGCAGGTGAACATCTGCTTGATGTGGAAAGTCTTCTTGGGGCCTGGGATGGGGGTGAGGGAGGAGGTATGGGGGCAGGTGTAGCACTTCCTGCGGTTGCAGGGAAAAGTGCCGGGTGTGGTGGAGCTGGAGGGGAGTGTGGAGCGGACAAGGGAGTCACGGAGAGAGTTGTCCCTCCGGAAAGCAGATAAGGGTGGGGAGGGAAAAATGTCTTTGGTGGTGGGGTCGGATTGCAGATGGCGGAAGTGTCGGAGGATGATGCGTTGGATCCAGAGGTTGGTGGGGTGGTATGTGAGGATGAGGGGGATTCTGTTTTGGTTGTTATTGCGGGGACGGGGTGTGAGGGATGAGTTGCGGGAAATGCGGGAGACACGGTCGAGGGCGTTCTCGACAACTGAGGGGGGGACATTGCGGTCCTTGTTAAACGAGGACATCTGAAATGTACGGGAGTGGAATGCCTCATCCTGGGAGCAGATGTGGCGGAGGTGAAGGAATTGGGAATAGGGGATGGCATTTTTGCAGGAAGGTGGGTGGGAGGAGGTGTATTCTAGGTAGCTGTGGGAGTCGGTGGGCTTGAAATGGATATCGGTTTCTAGGTGGTTGCCAGAGATGGAGACAGAGAGGTCCAGGAAGGTGAGAGAGGTATTAGAGATGGTCCAGGTGAACTTAAGGTTGGGGTGGAAGGTGTTAGTGAAGTGGATGAACTGTTCGAGCTCCTCATGGGAGCATGAGGCGGCGCCGATACAGTCATCAATGTGACGAAGGAAGAGGTGGGGTTCAGGGTCAGTGTAGGTACGGAAGAGGGATTGTTCCACGTAACCTACAAACAGGCAGGCGTAGCTTGGGCCCATGCGGGTACCCATGGCCACCCCCTTTGTCTGTAGGAAGTGGGAGGAATTGAAAGAGAAGTTGTTGAGGGTGAGGACGAGTTCGGCTAAGCGGATGAGGGTGTCAGTGGAGGGGGACTGGTTGGGCCTGCGGGACAGGAAGAAGCGGAGGGCCTTTAGGCCATCTGCATGGAGAATGCATGTGTATAAGGAGTGGACGTCCATGGTAAAGATGAGGTGTTAGGGACCGGGGAATTGGAAGTTCTGGAGGAGATGGAGGGCGTGGATGGTGTCACGGACGTAGGTAGGCAGTTCCTGGACCAAGGGGGAGAAAATGAAGTCGAGATAGTTGGTGATAAGTTTGGTGGGGCAGGAGCAGGCGGAGACAATAGGTCGACCAGGGCATTCAGGTTTGTGGATTTTGGGAAGGAGATAGAAGCGGGCAGTGCGGGGTTGGGGAACGATGAGATTGGAGGCTGTGGGTGGGAGGTCACCTGAAGTGATGAGGGTGTGGATGGTTTGGGAGATGATGGTTTGGTGGTCGGGGGTGGGGTCATGATCAAGGGGGCGGTAGGAGGAGGTGTTGGAGAGTTGGCATCTGGCCTCGGCGATGTATAGGTCAATGCGCCATACTACAACTGCACCTCCCTTGTCTGCGGGTTCGACTCCATTTTCTCCCCCTTGGTCCAGGAACTCCCTGCCTACGTCCGTGACACCACCCACGCCCTCAACCTCCTCCAGAACTTCCAATTCCCCGGTCCCTAACACCTCATCTTTACCATGGACATCCAGTCCCTATACACCTGCATTCCCCATACAGATGGCCTAAAGGCCCTCCGCTTCTTCCTGTCCCGCAGGCCCAACCAGTCCCCCTCCACTGACACCCTCATCCGCTTAGCTGAACTTGTCCTCACCCTCAACAGCTTCTCTTTCAATTCCTCCCACTTCCTACAGACAAAGGGGGTGGCCATGGGTACCCGCATGGGCCCAAGCTATGCCTGCCTCTTTGTAGGTTACGTGGAACAATCCCTCTTCCATAGTTACACTGGCCCTAAACGCCACCTCTTCCTCCGTTACATTGATGACTGTATCGGTGCCGCCT
>NC_063336.1:84528085-84541154 GCF_021869965.1 Rhincodon typus | reverse complement strand
GACCTCTCTGTCTCCATCTCTGGCAACCACCTAGAAACTGATATCCATTTCAAGCCCACCGACTCCCACAGCTACCTAGAATACACCTCCTCCCACCCACCTTCCTGCAAAAATGCCATCCCCTATTCCCAATTCCTTCACCTCCGCCGCATCTGCTCCCAGGATGAGGCATTCCACTCCCGTACATCTCAGATGTCCTCGTTTTTCAAGGATTGCAGCTTCCCCCCCTCAGTGGTCGTGTATGCCCTCGACCGTGTCTCCCGCATTTCCCGCAACTCATCCCTCACACCCCGTCCCCGCAATAACAACCAAAACAGAATCCCCCTCATCCTCACATACCACCCCACCAACCTCTGGATCCAACGCATCATCCTCCGACACTTCCGCCATCTGCAATCCGACCCCACCACCAAAGACATTTTTCCCTCCCCACCCTTATCTGCTTTCCGGAGGGACAACTCTCTCCGTGACTCCCTTGTCCGCTCCACACTCCCCTCCAGCCCCACCACACCTGGCACTTTTCCCTGCAACCGCAGGAAGTGCTACACCTGCCCCTACACCTCCCCCCTCACCCCTATCCCAGGCCCCAAGAAGACTTTCCACATCAAGCAGATGTTCACCTGCACATCTGCTAATGTGGTATACTGCATCCGCTGTTCCCATTGTTACCTCCTCTACATCGGGGAAACCAAGCGGAGGCTCGGGGACCGCTTTGCAGAACACCTACACTCGGTTCGCACTAAACAACTGCACCTCCTAGTCGCGAACCATTTCAACTCCTCCTCCCATTCCTCAGACGACATGTCCATCCTGGGCCTCCTGCAGTGCCACAACGATGCTACCCGAAGGTTGCAGGAACAGCATTTCATATTCCGCTTGGGAACCCTGCAGCCCAATGGTATCAATGTGGACTTCACAAGCTTCAAAATCTCTCCTCCCCCTACTGCATCCCAAAACCAGTCCAGCTTGTCCTCGCCTCCCTAACCTGTCCTTCCTCCCACCTATCCCCTCCTCCCACCTCAAGCCCCACTCCCATCTCCTACCTACTAACCCCATCTCGCCCCCTTGACCTGTCCGTCCTCTCTACCTCCCCATCTGCACTCATCTTTACTGGCCCCATCCCCGCCTCTTTGACCTGTCTGTCTCCTCTCCACCTATCTTCTCCTCTGTCCATCTTCTATCCACCTCCCCCTCTCTCCCTATTTATTTCAGAACCCCCTTCCCCTCCCCCATTTCTGAAGAAGGGTCTGGGCCCGAAACGTCAGCCTTCCTGCTCCTATGATGCTGCTTGGCCTGCTGTGTTCATCCAGCTCTACACCTTGTTATCTCAGGTTCTCCAGCATCTGCAGTTCCTACTATCTCTGAAAGGACTTTTCCCAACAATTGCTTTGTGGTCATCAGTAGTCTCTTAACTTCAAATTTTTATTGAATTCAAATTTCACCATCTGCTGTAGTAGGGTTTGAACACAGAACATTACCTGGGTCTCTTGAGTAATAGCTTGGTAATAATACTACTGGGTCATCTCTTCCCCCTTAGTGGAGCGTAATGCTGGTGTATATCTCCCCATCTCCACTCCAACACTGTGTGATATCTTCAGATTGGGTGGAGCTAATGCAATTTTGACATTAACTCTATCAGAACCATTAACTAGCGCAACAGAAACAATGTCCTTTGATAACAAGCAGTGAGATTGCAGCATTCTGCACAAAGACACTCCCGGGTTTGGTTCTAATGGTGCCTACTGGCAATGTCTGCCACCAATCAAAAACACAATGTCTACATTGGTAAATGGCAACAAACTGCAAGGGGAGTTGGGGTGATGGTCAGTACCGAGGAGGACCACCGCAAAGCACTTCAATAAACTTGCAGAATGGGTAAAGAATTGGCAAATGATGTTCAACAAGATAAATGTGAGGGAGTGCATTTTGGTAGGAAGAATAAGAAAGGTCTCTAATTATCTGGAACATGAGAGTCAGTGAAATAGAGGAACAGAGGGATCTAGGAGTAGAAACACACCACATACTGAAAGTTACATCATGAGTTAGCATGGAGATTAAAAACTGAAGCAAGCACTAGGTTTTATTTCTAGAGGGATAGAATTGAAGCATGGGTGGTTAATATTAAACCTGTATTGACCCTTGGTTAGACAACACTTACAGACCTGAGTACGGTCTGCTCTCCATATTATTGTAAGGATACAAAGGCACTGGGAAGGGCGTACGGGGAAGATTTAAATGGCAGACAAGGCAGATGAGTGAGGGCCACAATTAGATCAGCCATGATCTTATAGAATGGCAGATCAGGCTTGAGGGGCTGAATGGCCTCCTCCTGCTCCTGATTCTTATACTCTTATTGTACATTGTAGGATCTCTGTCAGACAAACATCATATCAAGATTCTTTTCAATTTAAATGCGGGGTTGGATTTGGGAAATTTCACAGATCCGGCTGCTGCTAACTCACTCACATTGGTCTGCCTCCTGTCCGAGCTGCTGACCACAGGGTCACAGGACACAGCTGCATCTGGTTTCAGTGCTGCCAAGCTAACTCGCAGCTACGTAGCATGTTGATAGCCCACACTGCTCTCTTTGTTATTACTGCCAACACGGCAAAGCATGTGTGGGAGCATCGATACTCGGAGCTCTGTGTTACTGCCAAATATTGTATTCAAACTTTTCTCTCTCTCTGAGTTTCTCTCCCTTCCTGCTCTCTCTCTCTCTGTCTCTGCTACTCTCTCATTCCCTTTTCCACTCCCTCATTATTTGAATCATTGTCTTAATCAATCTGCCAATCTCTCTCTCTCTACCTGGCTCTCATTCTCTCTCTCTCTCTGTCTTTGCCCCAGTCTCAGATCCTCTCTGTCCCCGTCTGTCTCTGACGTTTATCTCTCTACTTACATGTTCCTCATTCGTTTCTATTTTCTCAGTGTCTTAATCTGTCTTGGTCTAGTTCCATCCATTGACACGTTAGGCAATGTTTCTTTTGTTTTAAAACTCCCCAGTATCTTTCAGTTAGGCGTGGTGGAGACTTTTCACAACTCTCTATTCAATCTGATCCAACCCAGTCTCTTCCGTCCCTTCGTTAATGTGGCAAGCGTACATTTCCCCCTCAGAACTAAGCTGTGTAAATGCTGAGCCTTCTCTCAGCCCGCTTATAAAAGGTTTTCCTAGAGTCCTTGTTGAACTAGTTTCAGAGCATTCTCCCTCCTCGCCATCCATCTCTGTTCATCCTCTTCTCAAAGCCCCAGGTCCTTCTCTCCCTCTCCCCAACCTGGTCTCTCACACACACAAGGAAAAGCCAGGAAAACTTGAGAATGAGACATATCTATCCCACCTGTCTTTAATACATCCAAATAGAGCTCCAGTATCACCAGATGATTTACTGTGAATTTTAACATTCTTTTCCTCTTCTTTTTCTCTTTCCTGCAGCGTACAATCTCCCTTGACACAAACTTAATGATCAGTTATTATTAGTCTTGGTTTGAGTTAGCAGACTGTCCCACAGGACCTGCCTGAAGCACTAAAATGGACTTTGCCTTAATATTTTCTGTCCTTCTTTATATATAATTTCTGTTATTAAAATGGCACTTACTTTTCACTGCTTTTTAATTTTTTTAAAAAATACGATAACAATAAATTACTATTCTATCCTACAGACTGTAAGCCTATGGGCACTTTGATCAGGACTACAGCTGTCCCTTACCCTCACTGCTAGTTTTGTAAACCTTTGCTGGGTTTCCCTCGCACTTTGGCGGGGAGAACGGAGACAAAAATCAGTGAAGTCTGAAGGAAACATGGCAGGAAAGTCGAAAGGGATTTCTCACAAGCAAGCGTTCAGCTTTTTTTTTGCAGCAGTCAGCAATATAACCGGCAGGAAAACAAACCCCAACAGGTACGCATTGATTTCGACTGTTCAAGCTTTCCTTGCCAAGGTTGAATTGACCAAGTGCCAAGATTCCAATCCGCATTTTTCTCAAGTGGATCAAGTCCACAGAAAACCCTCTGACTGGATTCAACTCAAGAGTAAGAATGAACTGAGACAGGGAAAACACAGGGGCAAATGGAAGGGTTTGAAAGAAACTGAGGGATTTAAGGGGGAGTGAAGGGGGTAAGGGGGAGTGAAGGGGTTAGAGGGAGTGAAGATGTTAACAGAAGTGAGGGAATTAATGGGAAGTTTATATGTGAGTGAGGGTGTTAAGAGGAGTGAGAGAGTTTAGGAGAGACCAGGGGTTTAAGGGTGAGTGAGGGGAGTGCTTAGGGAAAGTCATGGCATTAAGGGAGTGACGGAGTTAAAGGGGAGTTCAGAGAGTGCTAGGGGGTTTAAGGCTGAATTAGAGGATCAGGGAGAGGTTTAAAAACAAGTATAACAATCAAGGCTATTTTATAACTACACACAGAGCAAGAAGATAACAAAAACGAAACAGTTTGGTCAGTTAGAAAGAGTGCGGAGGAAGAAGCTGAACAGAATAGGGAGATGAAGCAGACAATGTAGATCAAGAGGAGGACAGTGTAAAATATTGGATGGAATAAATATAATCAAGTGGAATCAAAACTAGAGAACCCTGATGTCAAGGGACATAAAGTTAGGATTAAGAAAAGTAGAGAAGTGTATGGCAGATATACAGGGATCAATATAACAGCGCCCCTAGTGGAAAGTGCATGGAGGAATTTGAAAAGGAGATTAGAAAAACAAAGACAGATCATGAGAAAGCATTGTCAGGTAGAATAAGGAAAACCCAAAGCGTTTTTTTTAGAAACATATAGAAAGAATAAGAGTATAACAGGGAAAAGTTAGGGCCCATTAGAGACCAGGTGTAATCTATGCATAGATGCAGAAGATTTGGGCACAGTCCTCAATGAAATACAAAGAGAGGAGGTTTTGGCAGATTTAACAGCCCTTAAAGTGGATAAGCCCACAGGCCCAGATGAAATGCATCCCAGGCATTCAGGGAGGAGATAATAGGGCATTGGTAGTCATTTCCAAATCTTCTCTGGCTACAACTGAGGTGCCAAAGGACTGGAGGACTACTAGCATTGTCCCTTTATTAGAAAAGAAAGGTTGGGATAGATTAGTAAATGACAGGTCAGTCAGTCTAACCTCAGTGCTAATGAAGTTGTTAGAAAGAAGTCTGAGGGCAGAATATGTCAGCACTAAGAGAGACACAGATTAATCAGTGTTCGTCAACATGGATTTGTTAAGGGAAGGTCATGTATGACAAATTTGATCGAATATTTTGAGGAAGTAACCAGGACTGCTGATGAGCTAATGTATTTAATGTGATCTGCATGGATTTTAGCAAGATCTTTGACAAGGTCCCTCATGACAAAAAAAAATAAGAGCCAGGCAAAATAGCACGATGGATCCAACATTGGCTGGGAGGTAGGAAGCAGAGCCTGATATCCCTGTGACTGAAAATCTTTTTCCATTGAGTTTCGAATTGCTCAGCGCTGGGGCCATCGCTGTTTGTGGTGTACGCTAATGGGTTGGACTCAAATGTAGGAGTATGATCAAAAAGTTTGTGGATGACACAAAAGTTGTTAGGTTATGAAACAATGAGGAAGACAGCAGTAAACTGCAGGAGGATGACTGGTTAGCTTGGCAGAGCAAGGACAAATTAAATTCAACCTGAAAGTGTGATGTAATTCACTTAGAGCTGGCTAACAAGGCAAGGGACTGCACTACGAATGATAGGACCCTGGAAATTACTGAAAATCAGAAGGACTTTAGTGTCCGTATACACAAATCCCTTAAGTTCACAGAGCAGGTAGATAACGTGGTTCAGAAGTTATATGGGCTGTGTGCTTTTATTAGCTGTGGCATAGAATACAAGAGATTATGCTGGAACTTATTAAATGCTGGTTAGGCCACAACGAGAGTACTGCATGCAGTAACGGCGACCACATTATAGGAAGGATATGATTTCACCAGAGAGGGCACAGAGGAGATTTACTAGGATGCAACCTGAGATGAAGATTTGAGCTATGAGGAGAGATTGGGGTTGTTTTCCTTAGACCAGTGAAACTTGAGTGGGAACCTCATCGAGGTGTATAAGATTATGAGGGGCAAAGATCGGCGGAAAGGAAGGTACTTTTTCCATTAGTAGATGTGTCAGTAACCACGGGCATATATTTAAGGTAAGCTAGGAGGAGATTTGAGGAATTTTTTTATTTAAAGAGTAGTGGGAGTTTGGAACTCACAGCCTGACGGGGTGGTTGAGTTAGAAACTCTTGTAGCATTCAAACAGTACTTAGATATTCACACATAGTCTCCAAGATTCTGGGCTAAGACCTGCAAAATGGGATGATTGTAGTCAGATCGTTGTTGACTGGTGCAGATACGATGGGCCAAATGGCCACCTTCTGTGCTGTAAACATCTCTAAGTCTATCAATGAAATATTAAGGAGTTTTGTGTCTTTGAGAATGGAGAACAATTAGGCCCCAATGAAATGGATCCCAGAGGACATTGCAGAGACTCTGACCATTGGAATCCATAGTTCTGTGGGGGTGGAACAGGAGGATTGTTAACACTGTTCCCAGTCAGGGTGGCCTCAGGGATGGACATATCATTGGTAAACCTTCTCAAGGTCACTGCAAATTGTCATTTAGTAAGGCAAAGGCTGATCAAAGATAGTCAGCGTGGATTTGCTAAGGGAAGGTGTAACTAAGTTGATTTGTAATGTTTTGGAGAGATAAGGCCAATGGAGCACATTGATATAGTCTGTATGGATGTTCACAAAGCTTTGATAAGATTCCACATTGGTCATGAAGGTAAAAGCACATTTCTGTGTTTCGCTCATGGCAATGAGGCACGTTGGATGCAAAATTGGCTCTGAAGCAGCTGACAGATGCAATGTAGGTGGGTGTTTGTGGCTGGAAGGCTCAGAACCACACTTCCACAGGGGTCAGTACTCAGTCCCTGGTTTTGAGCATATATATCAATGAATTGTAGGTGAATTTAGGGGTTATGCTGAAGAGAATTGCAGGCAGTACAGAATAGTTAGCCATATGGATTTTTAGTGAAGAATAAAGCTGTAGGCTACAGGAAAATCTCGAGGGATTTGGCAGGTGGGAGGGACAGTAGAGATGGAGACTAATCTGGTGAGGGGAAGGTAATGCATTTGGGAAGGTCTAAAAAGACAAAGGAGAACATGATAGGATGCCAAGAATTGCACAAGAACAGCAAGACTTTGAATTGAATATCTACAGATTCCTGAAGCTAACTAAACAGGTTGATAAGGCAGTCAAGAATGCGTATGGGATCCTTGTTTTTAAAAGGTGAGACATGGATATAAGAGCTGGGAGATTTGGCTGGAACTGTATGGAATATGAGTTAGGCCAGAGTTGGAGCCCTGTGTGCAGCTCACATCACTACAGGATAGCAAAGATGGAATTGCACTGGAGACAGTACATAGGAAGTTTACAGGGATGTTGGCAGGAACAACAACAGTAACAATTTATATTTATTTATTACTTCAAGGTGTGGGTTGGGTTTTAAGGAGAGCCTTAAAGAAGGAAAGTAAGTTAGAGGTGAATTCCAGAGTGTGGGCCTGAGGCAACTGAAACCACAGTCACCAAGGGTAGAGTGATTCAAATTGTGAAGATCAGAATTAGACGGGTGCAGAGATCTCAGAGGGTTGTGGTGCTGGAGATTATAGAGATAGAGGCTAGAGCATTGAGCAATTCAAAAACATGGCACAGAATTTTAAAATGTTGCCATTTCCCAACCGGGAGCCGATGTAGTGAGCCCAGGGGTGACAGGGAGTGACTGTGAGCTCAGACACAGGCAGCATGTCTCCAGTTCAGAAGTCCCAGTGTAGGACAGCAGCCGGGAGTCCTCACATTGAGAGATGGTGATGGCACAAAGGAGGATTTTATCAGGAGCTGAGCGGAGCCGGAGGTGAAGGAGGGTAATAGTAAGGAGGTAGAATGAGGGGGTCTCAGTGATGCCATGAATATTGGTCAGAAACACATCCTGGAATAAATTTAACATCTGAGCGGAAGAGATTCTGGTAAACTCGCAGCGTGTTGTGTGAATGTTGAAGGATCAGTCTGAGGGGACACCAGGGGAAGTGAGGCAGCAGCAAGGAGAGAAACCACCACAAGCAGCATATTCTGTGACTGACACCCTCAGTCCAAAACACACACTTAGCAACTCATTGTCACTGGGACACTGTCACTGACACAGTCTCACTGACACACTCTGACTGCCACGTTCTGACTGACAACCACATGGACACAGTCTGAGCCACATATTCTCATGGACAAACTCTGAGGAGCACACTGTCACTGATACACTGTCACAGACACATTCTGACTGATACATTATTACTGACACAATCTCACTGGTCCACTCTCACGGACACATACTCTCACTAATGCACTCTGACAGACAAACTCTGACTGATATATGATAGGAAGGATATTATTAAGTTGGACAGAGTTCAGAAGAGATTTACCAAGATGTTTCTGGGAATGGAGGGTTTGAGTTGTAAGGGGAGGTTAGATAGGCTGAGACTTTTTCATTGGACTGTGGGAGGTTGAGGGGTGACCTTATAGAGATTTATAAAACCATGAGGGGTATAGATAAGGTGAATGGCAGGTTTAGTTTCCCTAGAGTGGGGGACTTCAAGACTAGGGGACTTTTTTTTTAAGGTGAGAGGAGAAAGATTTAAGAAAGACACGAGGGCCAATTTTTTTACACAGATAATGGTTCATGTGCGGAATAAACTTCCAGAGGAAGTGGTGGATGCGGGTTCAGTTACAATATTTAAAGACATTTAAATAAGTACATGAAAAGGAAAGATTTGGAGGGATATGGGCCAGGAGCAGGCAGGTGGGACTAGTTTAGTTTGGGATTATGTTCAGCACAGATTGGTTGGACCGAAGGGTCTATTTCCGTGCTGGATGACAGTAACTGACACACTCAAGGACACACTCTGACTGACACCCTTTGACTGACACACTCACTGATTGTTCTTACTCACTCAACCACTCACGCTCAAACAACACTTAGACTGGGAGTGATCATTCATCTTAGCTCCTTTCCGGAATCTTCTGTCATTACAACACGGTCTTGATACAAAGAAAGCAAGGCTGTTTTCTTTCCTCTCTGTACCGCCTGAGATCTTTTGTGGCCAAAATATATCTATAAAAAAAGTTTGAGGTGTGCCACGTGACTCCTTTGTGAATCGGTTTTGTTTTTGTTTCAAAAACAGGATTTCTTGTTTGGATGGTGGAACGAGTTTGGAATCTGAAGACAAATCAATTTGCTTTTGTTTAGTTTTGAGGAAACCCACCCTATAGTCCAACCCAACCCTGCAACAGGAACATTCAAACAGCTTTCTTGCAGATAGTTTTAACTCTTTCAGAACTTTTCGGTTCCCATCTGTCCATGGTTTGGAACACTTTCCATTACTGTCTCCTCCTTGTCTTCTGCTCTAAATGGAACAATCCAAGTTTCTCTGAAATGTCTGTATGTAACTGAAACCCCTCATCCCTCATCCTATTCCCTGAAACCTCCTCCTCACCCTTCCCGACACCTTGACATCCTACCTGAAGGAGGAATCACCAAGAATTACTGCAGCTGAAAGCTAATCTGTAAATCATTAAGGTTTTACACATCTTAAAATCAAAATTCTCTAAGATGCTGATGGGAGGTGAGATCGTCCACCATATTGTCACTGTTGCTATAGAAAACCTGGCCACCATTTTGACAAAGGAAAGGTGTGACTGCCATCTTTTCATCTTCCTCGACTGCACCCCCATGTGGCAGGGAATTACGGATGGGATCTTCCTCACAGACAGTAAGGAGGATTCCTGCGAGATTTCCATGTTTCCGTCATGGCCAAGATGACCTTGTTCAGCACAGAATAAAGAGAAAAGCTTGGAGTCTCCTTGGATAGGTCGATCCCCCTATTTCCAGGTGTATAACCTTTGCCCTTTCAGCTCGGGCCTGGTGAACTGGTGAGCGGGGAACCTCCTAACTCACCACTTTATCAAGTCGGGTCTCAGCTGCCATGACCTATGAGTTGGTCGTTTACAGGCACAGTGCAGAATGAACGATATACTCCTATATCCGCTGTCTCTCCATGTTCACCCTCACCTTGGAATCAGAAAGTTATCAGTTCACACCCTGCTCCTGAGACTCTCCCACAAAATCCTAAACTAGCAGTCCCCCCGTTCCGTACTGAGGGAAACCTGCACCGTTGAAGATGCTGTTTTTTCGATGAGATATTAAATCGAGGCTTTTGCCTGGCCTAACTCTCAGGAGGCGCTCCATGACATTGTTGGAAGAACATTCCCAACCCCCTGCCCCAACAATGTTAGGGACAACCAAGGAGTATTGCCAATTTGCCTGTTTGTTATCAGGTTCTACACAAGTGAGCAATATGTAGCTTCAGGTTCACAACTGTATTGGCATGGCAAACTGCAGATGGGTAATCACCTTCTTCAATCTTGCAGTGAGTTGCTGCTGCTTTTGCCCATGCCATGCCCATGTCTGAGAGGAGCTGTGGGCACAGGGAAATGGCTGAGGGAGAGAGACTGTGGGAGAGATGGCATGGGGCAAGAACATTTACCAAGGTCAGGGAGGGGTTGTGACATGTGCAGGCCAACTCGTGGAAGTGAAAATGTTTTGCTGCAGCTGCCCACTCCTGGAGCCTGAGTAATGTTCCAGTTAACGAAGAATGTCTGGGTGCCCTTTCTCCAGGGTCCCAGGATCTTCGACCCTGTAAGGTAATGGCATTGGGGGTGTAATATTGAATTCCCACCTGCCCCAACCACAAGATTCACCGAGCTGCTGAGCTTAGAACCATCTTAACGTGTGTGAGAATCCAACCAACTCACTTCCCCTGCCTGCACAGTCCCACCCATTAGTAAACCAGAATAGGTAGGAGCTGCATAAGGCCATTCAGCCCATCTGGTCCACTGCACCACTCAATGAGATCACAGTTGACATCATAACAGTGGCTACACTTCAGAAGTACTTCATTGACTGTAAAACACTTTGGGACAGAGACAGAAATGTGAGCCCGGTCTTCCCATGCTTCAAACGTTTGGTGCCTGGCCTGGACGTAGCTCTTTTCTTGTGGGATTTCACTATGCGGGAAGTGATTGGTGTATTGGCGAGGCTAAAAGGAATTGCATTCCACAATAATGTGCCGGATAGGATGGGAGTCGATCCACCTGGTGGGACATGAGCCCATGAAGATTCTGTCTCTCTCCGTCTCTCCCAGAATCAAAACAGCTCAACAGTCAGAGATAGTAGGAACTGCAGATGCTGGAGAATCTGAGATAACAAGGTGTAGAGCTGGATGAACACAGCAGGCCAAGCAGCATCATAGGAGCAGGAAAGCTGACGTTTCGGTCTGCTCCAGCTCCACACTGTGTTATCTCTGACCACAGCATCAGGAGTTCATACTATCTCATCAGAGACACTGGCTGTGATGAGTGCTCTGGTCAAGAGGTTGAAGTAGGGTTCGGAGCCACCATTTTCTGCCTCATGAGATGTCAGTGTAGGAGGAATCCAACCAAAGGGGGTAAAACAGAACTGACTGTTGAGCTAACAAGGTGTAGAGCTGGATGAACACAGCAGGCCAAGCAGCATCAGAGGAGAAGGGAAGCTGACGTTTCAGGTCGGGACCCTTCATCAGAAATCCGAAACGTCAGCTTTCCTGCTCTTCTGATGCTGCCTGGCCTGCTGTGTTCCTCCAGCCCCACACTGTGTTATCAGTGTCTCTCCTTCCAGTGCTCAGCGCTCAGTGCCAGTGCTCAGACACTGGATTAACAGTAACAGTGGGGTTTCAGAAGAGAAGGTCAGGGGCATGGAGAATTGATTATAAAACTGGGCACTGCCATTGACTGAGCACCAGGCTGTGCCCACTGGATCAGGAACCTGATCACAGGGAATGCCAGACTTGGAACTGGGATCAAGCTCATCGAAGCAGTTGGACGTTGGTTGGAGCAGGAGAATACATTTCCTGGGTTGCGGTAGGAATAACTTCAGTCCCTCGCTGGAAGGACATCACCTTTGGCTCTCGGAGGACACATTCTACAATGAGTGACGATTGCATTGTGGGATATTGCTGATGGATAACAACATTGCTGTACATGTGTGGGAAACAGCCAAATGGCTGGTGCGCTGACAGGCCCCATGAGGGGTTCCCCACAAACAGGGGAATGAAACAATTGCACAACACAAAATGTCAATGGAGTGACAGAACAGTCAGCGACATTCTCAACTGCTGGCTAAACAGCTCAGCATAACAAGAACAGAAGGTTGCAGGAAAGCAACTTTTAACCAGACAGCCCAGAAATGTTTCTGTCCCTCTCCAGGCAGAAACCAGACACAACCTCACTCCTTTACACAGTCAGCATGATAGTCACCCAGGGAGGCAGAGTTAGGGAGGGGAGGAAGTTGAGAGGAGGGGGTGGAGGGAACGGAATGGAGCAGGATGAGAGGGTTGGGAGTGGAGGAAGAGGAGGGGTTTAAGGGGAGGGAAGGGAGTGGAGGTGAGGGAAAAGGAGGGTTCAGAGGGGACAGAGTGGAGGGAAGGGGAAGCGAGGGGAGAGGAGGGTTCGGAGGGGAGGGAGTGGAGGGAAGGGGAAGCGAGGGAAGAGGAGGGCTTGGAGGGGAGGGAGTGGAGGGAAGGGGTGTGGAGGAGTGTGGAGGGAAGGGAGTTGAGGGAAGTCTCCACTGCCTCAGGCACCAGGGTTTGAAATGACCCCAAGTTGGTGGGCCTCAATCAGAAATCCCATGTCCCTTTCAGAATAGAGGGTAAAAGATTGAGCACATGTGCTGAAACTAGACTGTAACCATTGGTTGCTACAGCCTGGTGTGTTCTCAGTGAGGTCAGAGGGCATGTATATACTGTAAATATTTGTAACCACAGTAAATTCACTTGAGTATGAAACTGGAACTTTAATCTATTTGAGGTGCTTACGTATTTGGATTTCCTGTAGTAACCAGATTTCTCCAGTTGCCTGCAAAGTTGTGTTTGGCTTGTTTCCCTATTTTCCCCTTACACACAGACACACACAGACATACACACACACACACACACACACACACA
>NC_063336.1:84526061-84527685 GCF_021869965.1 Rhincodon typus | reverse complement strand
TGCTTCACAAGCTTCAAAATCTCCCCTCCCCCTACCGCATCCCAAAACCAGCCCAGCTCATCCCCGCCTCCCTAACCTGTCCTTCCTCCCACCTATCCCCTCCTCCCACCTCAAATCCCATCCCCATCTCCTACATACTAACCTCATCCCGCCCCCTTGACCTGTCCGTCCTCCCTGGACTGACCTATCCCCTCCCTAACTCCCCACCTACACTCAACTTTACTGGCTCCATCCCCGCTTCTTTGACCTGTCTGTCTCCTCTCTACCTATCTTCTCCTCTATCCATCTTCTATCCGCCTCCCCCTCTCTCCCTATTTATTTCAGAACCCCCTTCCCCTCCCCCATTTCTGAAGAAGGGTCTAGGCCCCAAATGTCAGCCTTCCTGCTCCTCTGATGCTGCTTGGCCTGCTGTGTTCATCCAGTTCTACACCTTTTTATAGCAGTACTTCCAACAGGGCAGCACTCCCACAGGGCTGGAACCAGGCCTGCTGGCCTGGATTGTATTGCCTTATGTCTGAGAGGATGTGGGGCCTGAACCCACCAGTCCCTGATGCTGCACTGGGCTGCACACAAGCTGAAACCAAACTGAAACAGTAAAGTAGTCAGGTCTGTTCACACAGAGTCCTTATTTTTTAACAAGCTCAAAAGTCACGTGACACCAGGTTGTAGTCCAACAGGTTTATTTGAAATCACAAGCTTTTGGAGCGCTGCCCCTTTGTCATTTTTTAACATGAAGTGAGCAGGCCACATTTTGCAGTGGAAATGCTGAGCTGGGTTTGACAGTGCTGCCTCTATCCTGTGAGGTTGGAAGAAATGTCAGGGCCCATTCAAAACAGTAGCAGCACTCCATTCAAGGAGCTTCTCCTTTCAGGAGATGAGACTGTGGAGGCTTTTGTTATCTGAAGACAGCAGAACAAACTCTGGTCAGGAAGTAACGGAAGGAGGAATCTGCATTTTCTGTGCTTTGATAACCAAAAGCAAACAGAAGCTGTGCTGTCCAGGGTGTAGTCGTGACTCACTGTGTCTCACTACCTCGGACACTGGCAGCAGAAATGGCTACAACCCTCAGTGGGAGTGGCAGTAAGGGGATGGTGCTCTGCCTCGCACAGAGGGGCTGTGCCAGCTTGGATTGAAGAGGTGGCAGGAGGTTGGTGAATGCAAAATCCTTCACACTCTCTGACTCTGACAGGAATGACCCCAG
This sequence comes from Rhincodon typus, assembly GCF_021869965.1. Classification (NCBI taxonomy): domain Eukaryota; kingdom Metazoa; phylum Chordata; class Chondrichthyes; order Orectolobiformes; family Rhincodontidae; genus Rhincodon; species Rhincodon typus. The sequence continues at coordinate 84,526,484 of NC_063336.1, read as the reverse complement.
GGAGTGGTGGGGGTGTGGGGGGGAGCAAGGAGTTTGCAGGGGGAGGGTGAGGGAACGGAGGGTCATATTGGGAAACTGATATTTCATATCACCTGCCTCCACTTTACAAGTCTGCATGTAGAAAGAATGTCTATTGAGCATTTTATCCCCTTCCCAGGGCTTCCAAATCAGTTTTCAACAAATGAAGCAATGTAGAAAATGTGACAGGCACAGCAAGATTCCACAAACAGAACGGAGAGAAAGTGCAGATAACCTGTTTTCTCAATGGTGTCGGCTGAGGGACAAGTATTGATCAGGGAGATATCCTCTTTGTCCAACAGTGCGATGGGATCTTTGATATTGGACTGCAGGGGAGAAGGCAGGGCCTCAGTGTAATGTGAAAGAGAACAGCACTGACAGTGCAGCACTCCCTCAGTGTAACGT
>NC_063336.1:84509721-84526051 GCF_021869965.1 Rhincodon typus | reverse complement strand
CGTGAAAGAGAACAGCACTGACAGTGCAGCACTCCCTCAGTGTAACGCGAAAGAGAACAGCACTGACAGTGCAGCACTCCCTCAGTGTAACGCGAAAGAGAACAGCACTGACAGTGCAGCACTCCCTCAGTGCAGAGTCAGCCTAGACCTGGATTGTCACTGGAACCCAAGACCGTCTGGACTCAGGGGAGAGATCCTTACGAAACTTCAGATACACAGTACCTCATTGTTTACAGGAATTCTGATTATTAAGCAGTTTCCAACTAAATATGGAGGATAATCGTGAAGCCCCATCATGCTGATGAATGGGACACATCACCAGTGACATTTACAACTAGGACCAAGCCAGAGAGTAAGTCTCCTGACCAGCTCCTACAGAATGTGTGTAGCTTATAAAAAGGTTCTGGTTCACCAGTGTGAAGACCACAGGCCTCTCTGTGTACAACATCAATACAACAAAGTCCATTAATACATCACATGATGGGGGTAACATGAGAAATCAGATATTTTAACCGCATTGTTTCTCGGGCTGTGGGTATCATGGACAAGCTTGGTACATTACAGACCATCCCTTGTTACCCCAAGAAGCTGGTGCTGTGCATTAACTGAGGGATTTACCAGGCCATTGAGAGCCAGTCATTGGTTATAGAGTCATACAGCATGGAAACAGACCCTTCAGTCTGACTCGTCCATGTGGATTCACAAGTGGGTCAGGGCAACAGATTTCCTCCCCTAAACTAAGACAGTGAACCCCATTTGGTTCCTATGGCAAACTGACAGCTTTTACTTTTACTGATACTAGGTTATTAAAGCTAAATTTTAATCCTCAAACTGCTATGGTTGGTCAGGATTTGAACTTACGTTCATCCTAAAGATTGATTGAATCTGGTTTCTCAATGATTAGACCAGTAACATACCCCTTAGACAACAACATCACAAAATGAGGTGAAACCTTTAAATCATTCTTTCTGCAGTAAAACCAGCCCCAGAATTCAATAATGAGTGAACTGACTGAAAGCTTCACGGAGTTAGGTAAACTCACTTGTTTTAACTAGGTGTGAGACAGAGGAGAGAGGGGGAGAGAGAGAGAGAGAGATAGAGAGACGGAGGGACAAGAATGGGACTCACGGTCCGAGAGAGAGATGAGGAGAGAGTCTGAGACAGAAAGAGGGACAGACGGTGAGGCAGCGAGGATCATGGTCAGAAAGAGAAATGAAAACAGATAGACACGAGGTGGGGGAAGGCCCCACAGAGAGAGACAGAAGGAGTCAGAAACGGAGAGGGACAGAGAGAGAAGGAAGTGGACACGTAGAGAGAAGCAATGGACAGAGAGTAGAGAATGAGAGAGGGGGCGATGGACAGAGAGAGAGAGAGAGATGGAGAGAGAAGGAAGCAGAGAAAGAGGAGACAGAGACTAGTGAGAGAGATAAAGAGAGATAAATAGAGTGAGGAGGACAGTGAGAGAATGACAGAAAGTTGTCTTATGCAGTTAGCCCTGGCAACTGAAGCTGATTATTGTGCAGAAAGTTTGTACCTCTCTGGGTGATGTCGTGCTCAATATGTATTCAGTGCACAAGTCCGAGTGACTGAGGGACAAGCAGGGTCAGGCAGCAAAGCAAGCAGCAAGCAGAGATATTAAAATTCCATTCAATCTCACCGATCCCACATCTCATTTCCAAGGACTGAGCAGGAATCATCAATTACAGGGCCCTGAGTCCAATGCCATAAACTGATAGATGTGAGGGTGTCACATTCTGGTCAATACTTCACAGACAGCACCAGTGGAAGTTCCACATTTGGTGTCAGTTTTTGACAAATGATACCTGTACACCTCACGTCCCTGTCTTTGTAAATCTCCAGGATGTGAAACATCAACAAATTTACTATGATGTGCCTCAGTAACTAAAATCCACCTCTCATGAATACATTAGGGACTTGTATTTATATAGCACCTTTGACAACTCAGGACATCCGAAAGGGTTTAGCACTCCCTGGACATTAGTTTGGCCACCTTTGGAACACTGTGTGCAATTCTGGTCTCCCTGCTATAGGAAGGATGTTGTGAAACTTGAAAGGGTTCAGAAAAGATTTACAAGGATGTTGCCAGGGTTGAAGGGTTTGAGCTACAGGGAGAGGCTGGAAAGGCTGGGGCTATTTTCCCTGGAGCATCAGAGGCTGAGGGGTGACCTTCTGGAGGTTTATAAAATCACGAGGGATATGGGCAGGGTAAACAGACAAGGTCTTTTCCCCAGATTGGGGGAGTCCAAGGCTAGAGGGCATAGATTTAAGGGGAGAGGGGTAAGATTTAAAAAGGGACCTAAGGAGCAATATTTTCACACAGAGGGTGGTGCATGTATGGAATGAGCTGCCAGAGGAAGTAGTGGAGGCTGGTACAAAAACAACATTTAAAAGGCATCTGGATGGGTAAATGAATAGAAAGGGTTTAGTGGGATATGGGCCAAATGCTGGCAGATGGGACTAGATTAATTTAGAATGAATGAATAGGCATGGACGAGTTGGACTGAAGGATCCGCTTCCATGTTATACATTTCTATGATTCTATGAATCTATGACTCTCCATTCTGATTGAGTTGAAATGTTAACTCTGTTTCTCTTTCCACAGATGCTGCCAGGCCTGCTGAGTATTGCCAGCATTTCCTGCGTGGGGGAAATGTAGTTGCTAGCATCTGCACAGCAAGATCCCACAAATGACAACGTCATCATCAGCAGACAGTAATTATGGATATATACTCACTCGGGACATCAGGTAAAACTGCCCTGCTCTTTCTGAAGCTCAGCCAGTAAAAACCTCTAAAAGCACGATGCAGCTTTAGTTTCTGGAAGTGAAGTGAAGTGAAGTGAAGCCCTGAGCCATCTTTCTATTTCACTACCCACAGCCTGCCTTCTGCTGTTCTCATGTGGCTTTCCAGGGGCCAATGACAATCTCACTCAGTCAAGCTCTCCTCATTACTAAGGCTGGATTACACTTTCCTCAGGGTACTGAGTCACAGGTACAATCCCTGGGCCATTAGAGAGGGGGCTTATGTGTCTGTGTATGTGTCTGTGTATGGGTGTGTGTATGGGTGTGTGTTTATATGTGTGTATGGGTGTGTGTATGTGTGTGTATGGGTGTGTGTATGTGTGTGTATGTGTCTGTGTATGTGTGTGTGTATGGGTGTGTATGGGTGTGTGTATGTGTCTGTGTATGGGTGTGTGTGTGTCTGTGTATGTGTGTGTATATGTGTGTGTGTATGGGTGTGAGTGTGTTTATGTGAGAATGTGTGTGTGTTTGAGTGTGTGTGTGTGCGTTTGTATGTGTGTGTGTGTGTATGGGTGTGTGAGTGTGTCTGTGTGTGAGTGCATGGGTGGGTGTGAGTGTGTGTGTGGGTGTGTCTGTGTTTGTGTATGGGTGTGTGTATGTGTGTATATATGTGTGTGAGTGTGTGTGTGTGAGTGCATGGGTGGGTGTGAGTATATGTGTGAGTGTGTGTGTGGGTGTGTCTGTGTTTGTATATGGGTGTGTGTATGGGTGTATGTATGTGAGTATGTATGTGTCTGCACGTGTGTGTGCGCACGCATGCGCATGTATATGTGTATACCTGCATGCATATGTGTGTATGTATGCCTATGTTTGTGTTTATTTGTGTGTGTCTGTATGTGTACATGTTTGAGTGTATGTGTGTCTGTGTCTATGTCTGTGTTTGAGTGTGTGCCTATATGTCTGTCTGCATGTGTCTATGTCAGTGTTCATGTGTGTGTCTGTGTGCATGTCTGTGTGTCTGTGTGCATGTCTGTGTGTGAATGTCTTTATGTCTATGTTGGTGGCAGGAGTCGGAGAGTGAGATGGTCAGAGATGGGAGGTGAAATGATGAAACCTCCAGGCTTCTGCCTGACTTGATTTGGGACCTGACAGCTTAATCCTTTCTCAGTAAACCTCATCCGAGTTCAGTGATTCTTACTGTGAGCTGGAGTAACATGGCCACTCCTTACCTCCTGACAGTTTTGTTTAACTGAATGAAATGTTTAGAAACTGGGGCTTGTTCAGTCATGTAAACAGACACTGATTTGGGCTCCATCTGTTCTCACACCCTTATGCCTATATACAAACCTTCTGCACTCAACCTGTTTGCCTTCAACTCTCTGTCAGTCTGGCTGTTAACACATTGCACACCACTGCAGTTACCAGGCAGATTCTATTGATGACTTTATGATTAAAATCTGAGGAATGAGCCATCACTGCACTCTCATGACTCCCCACCCACAGCTCACGGCATAAAATCCAAATCCTTCTGCCAGTCACCACAGCGGCCAATTATATACTTAGTTAACATTAGCCTTTATACAAGATCTGTCAACCATGTTTCTTACTAAACATAGTGATGGCTTTATTATGAAATTAAAACTGATTCAATGAAGACACAATAATTGATTAATATACAAGTCTAAATCCTTAACCCTCTAAATATCCTAAAACACACTCACAAACCTGCCGGGAAAGAGAAAAATAGAATTCACTGCAGAGATTGTACTTTCTGTGAAAAGAAATAACTAAAGAATAATTCATTGACTAAAGAGCAAAGTGTAGAATGTTCCAGAATCTGTTGCTCTGATGTTCTGGCACATGTGGTCAAGTCACTAATCACACACAGTTGACTCTGGAGCCTTTGCAGATACAGCTTGCTCAGGAAGTACAATGAAATGTTTACAGAAGAATAGCTGCTAACAGTGGTTCACAAAGGCAGCTCAACACCACCTTCTCAAGGGCAGCAAGCAATGGGCAATAAATTCTGGCCCAGCAATGCCCACATCCTGTGAATTAATTAAAAACAAGATGGTATCCTCTGAATGGGATAGTCAGCCCCTCATTCTCTCTGCACTCACAGGAGATCACAGTGCAGTTGATTTGGAATTGCACCTTTCACTTTGAAAAATTGCTTTTTGAAGTTCCCTTGGCACCTTTTCACACGTGACATTCCATGGATCCCCTCAGGTCTTTTCCAGACTGTCACTGAACCTACATCCATAGTCATCTCCTGGTTGTATGTCCCCTATTGAAAACACGTATTGCAAATAACAATTCAATATTTCCATAGTTAATCTCAGACAATAGTCTAGTGGAATCCTGTTGGAATGTTAATCCAGAGACCCAGATAACTTTCCGGGGACCCTGGTTCGAATCCTGTGATGGCAGATGTTTGAATTTTATTTCAATTAAAAATATCTGGAATTAAGAGTCTGATGATAACTGTGAAATGATTGTCAGAAAAAAACTCATCTGGTTCACTAATGTCCTTTAGGGAATGAAATTGCCATCTTTACCTGGTCTGACTACATGTGACTCCAGACCCAAGGCAAAGTGGTTGACCCTTAGCTGCCCACTGGGATGGATGATAAATGCTGGGCTGGCCAGCCAAGTCCTCATCTTGTGAATGAATAAAGATACATCTGTGGTTATGATCTGTTGTCATTACACCAGCCTCCACCACGGCAGAGTCATGCACCTGGCTCACAGAGGGGTCAAACCTCCTGCAGTTATAATCCTTGTTCAAAAGGAAGTTTATTTATTAATTCACTCATGGGACATGGGCGTGGCTGGCCAGCATTTATTGCCCATCCCTAGTTGCCCTTGAGAAGGTGGTGGTGAGCTGCCTTCTTGAACCGCTGCAGTCCACCTAATTTGAGTTGGCCCACAATGCCATTAGGGAGGGAATTCCAGGATTTTGACCCAGTGACGGTGAAGGAACAGCAATATATTTCCAAGTCAGGATGGTGAGTGGCTTAGAGGGGGACTTGCAGGTGATGGAGTTCCCTTGTATCTGCTGCCCTTGTCCTTCTAGATGGAAGTGGTGGTGGGTTTGGAAGGTGCTGTCTGAGGATCTTTGGTGAATTCCTGCAGTGCATCTTGTAGATAGTACACACTGCTGCTACTGAGCGTCGGTGGTGGATGGAGAGGATGCTTGTGGGTGTCGTGCCAATCAAGTGGGCTGCTTGGTCCTGGATGGTGTCAATCTTCTCAGTCTAGCAGCTATGTCCCGTAGGATTCGACCGGCTCGATCAGTGGTGCTGCTGCTGAGCCACTCTTGGTGTTGGACATTGAATCCCCAACCCAGATTTTTGCCCTTACCACCCTCCGAATGTTGTTCAACTTGAAGGAGTACTGACTCATCAGCTGAGGGAAGACAGTACATGGTAATCAGCAGGAGGTTTCCTTGTCCATATTTAATCTGATGCCATGAGACTTTATGAGGTCTGGATTCAATGTTGAGGACACCCAGGGCAATTTCCTCCTAACTGTATACCACTGTGCTGCCAGCTCTGCTGGGTCTGTGCTGCCAGTGGGACAGGACATATCCAGGGATAGTGATGGTGCAGCTGGGACATTCTTTGTAAGGTATGATTCCATGAGATGGACCGGATGAGGGTGTTCCATGACTATTTTGTGAGACAGCTCTCCCAGTTTTGGCATTAGCCCCCAGATGTTAGTGAAGACAACATTACTGGGTTGTCAGTGCTATAACCAGAAACATTTCTGGTGCCTGGGTCAATGCCAGCTGGTCCATCAGATTTCATTTCCTTGTTGAGACTTCATAGTGATTGATATGACTGAGTGGCTTGCTTGGACACAGTTACCAATCATGGATTAATTTAAAATTTGGAAGATCATAAGGATCTCAGAAAATCCAGAGGTCAGAGAAGAGCACGGAGCTAAGGACAGATGATGGGCTTAAATGTGAAGTTTTAAAATGGATGGGTTTTTTGAGAAGTGAGGAGGTATAGATCAGTATATCAGATTACACAGAAACATTAGATAAACAGGAACATTAGGTACACGGGAATTTTAGGTACACAGGAACATTAGCGACTGGAAAGTTATATTTAAAACTAGCGATTGATCCATCTTCCAGTGCATTTGGTGGTCGATGGTTCTACCACACTTCACATGAACTAGCGACTCCCATCCTCTCTCTGATTTTAAGATTTTATCCTCCTGTCTGAAACGCTTGCATCAGAAGAAATCTTTCATTTCCAGTCCTTACCCTATCAATTGCTCTCAAAATCCTAAATACCTGAAACAAATCACCCATTAAGCTTCCTTGTAGCACAAAGCCCAGTGAATGTTTCTTCCTTGGTACCAAGGTCATCGCCCAGTGATGTTGTGTTCCATTCCTTCCAAGATCATTGCTTCTCTTCCAAAATGTGGTTCCCTGGCCAGTACACTGAACTCAGGACATCATCTAACCAGGGTTTTGTGCTGCAGCAAAGCCTCCTCCCCTTTATCTTGAGTTGTAAATGCTAGCAGTCTGTTCATCCAGCTATTATTCTTCTTTGCTTTCTGACTACAATGTGTGCATGCAGGGCTCTAAATCTATTTGGGCCTCAATTTTTAACAAGGTTCCTGTTATTTTAAATTTCTGATCCATTCCTTCTTTGGTCCAAAAGTCAACATGGCCAAAATTTATTTGCCACCGTTTTTCCCCTGACAGGGTAATTTAATGTTCTCCATCGTTGTGAGTTTGGTTGGGGTGTGTGAGTATTTCATCAGGAGTGAGGAAGAAATGAGGACCCTGTTGCCTTCCTGCCTCTACCCTGATGAAGGGTGTGTGTGTGGTGGGGAGGCAACTTATTGACATCCTCACATGGGCGATTAATGACCCTTTAAAGGGCCTCACCCTTGCCCTGCTGTGGTTGCAGCTGGCCTGTGTCAGGAGTGCATCAAGCAAATACTGCCCGGTCTTTACTGTAAGACCAGCTGAGGAAGTGTGTCACAGTGAAGTCATATCACAGGGAACCAGCCGGGCCTGATTCTGTTCACTTCCACATGATGTCCTCTTTTCCAATTCCCCATTCAGGGTCACCTCCAGTAAAGCCCATTAATGTTCACTCACTGGATCTTATGACATAGTGGCAATGGTGCCCTCATCTACAGAACTCAAAGTAAGCTGAAAGGGTGGGTGTGGGGTGGGTGGCAGACGTAATGTCTGATGGCAGTACCACGATGCCAGCTAAGCTCTGGGACCACTAAAACGGGGCAGGGGTAGGAGGGTTGTGAGCCTGAGGGGTACTCCCACAGCTGCACCCTGTGTACCTCTGGTTCAGAGGTACTCAGGACCTCCTCAAGGAAATGGGGGAGTATCTGCTGAAAGCCAGCCACTCACCCCCAACAATGACCCCCACTCCACCTCTGGCTGAGATCCACGAGGATTCTGGGTCTTGGGTGTAGTACCAGCAGCTGCCTCCGCTTGCCCAGTGGCGTTACCCTTCGCCGGAGTTCAGCTCTTGGTGGGTAATGACTTGTCACCACCAGAGTCTTTGATCTCAGCAAGAACCCACTGTTATCTAACAGAAGCAACATCAGACTGGTGTGTAAGAGCCTCTTACCTACAGCCCACTCAACCTAGTAACGTCTCTGAAATGTTACATGTATCTTTAGAAGCCTGGGATATACAGCTCTTACCAAAGTCATTAATGAATATCATGATTAGATGATGCCTCAGCATAGATTTTCGTGATTTTCTCATTTTTCAGTTATTGACTCCATATCCATACCTGATGAATGAGGGACCGAGGTCTCGATGTGGGTTAGGGTCTGGGCTGTGTAGACCTGCATATAAACTACGCAATAAAACAAATACACTGATTTAGTTTCATCATGCAATAAATATCTATAACAATCCTTGGAGTAAGCTCAATGTAGCAGAAAAGCCTTTAAGCATGTCTCCTGCTGCCAGACTTTCATGTTCAGCTTCTTCCAGTGGTACAGGATGGTAACTAACTGTCAGCACTCAGTGGGTAAACCTGTTGCGTCTGAGTGAGAGGTAAAATTCAAGGACCGTTCCACGGGACCTGGTGTCTCATCCAGGTTGACACTGCTCGAGGTGCTGTCTATTTGGAAACTAAAGCTCTCTCTGCTCTCTCAGGGCAATTGGAAAAATCTACAGTGCTATTTTGAAGGAAACTGAAGCAGCCCTCTCTGATGTCCTGGTCAATATTCACCCCTCGACCAACTTCACTACAATGAATGATCTAGTCATTATCAGATTGCTGTTTGTGGGAGCTTGCTGTGCACAATCTGGCCTACATAAGGATGCGGACCAGACATCACTGGCTGTAACATGCTTTGAGAACTCATGAAAGGCGCCACAGAAATGCAAGCGCTTTCTTCACGGTTTTCCTAACTGAATTAGTACAGAGCTATTTAGAAAGGAAGGTTGGCTGGACAAAACGACCGAAAGCCAAAGCAGAATGTTATGAATACACAGGCAGAGAGAGAAACTCCAAGAGATTGACAAGACATCATCGGCCCAGAGTTTGTTGGGAGAATCAGTCACTTTAATAGCATTCACCAGTAAGTGATAGTAAATTGTGGTACAAATGCGAGATGCTGCAAATTGGAAATCACTGCTTGTTGTTGGAAAGTTTCTGTGCTGCTCTACCTCATGAAATTGCCATCTCACCATCAAAACCCCCATGGGTTTAAGAACTTTGCTTAAATTATCCACCTCAGGAAGTTAGGGCTGGTACTTTGCAGCGTAAGGACCTTCTTAATGAGGAGTTGCATGTGCCTGCATTGTCACTCAATCTCTCCAGCTCAGGGAAAAGAAAAATGACTTAAGCCATTGAGTCTCATTCCTCCAGGCAGTATATTGTTGTTAGAAGACTTTCAAAGCTTTAAATTTAGCATTTTGTTTATTTTCCTTTCTATCTCTGGCTCCGATCTTTCCTTTACTCTCCCAGACATGGGCATGTCATGGACAAATGCTGCCAAAGTGGGTGAAGCAGCAGCTACTTATTGCATGATCGAAGAAGGTGTCTAACCCCTGCCTGCTGCTCACCATGTCAATGCAGCCATGAACCTGACGCTACATATTGCTCCATCGTGTAGAGCCTGCTTGCAAAGAGGAGCCTGATTGAGGTTTGCTGATCCTTTGATGAGCAGTGTAATGTGTAAACTCACGCGAAAGGGTTTTCCCATTGCTGCCATCAGAAAGACTGACCCACCTTCAGCATTCCAAGAATCTTATTTGGGATGTTCATCCTGCCATTAGGAATCTGGCCTCTTACCCAATTAATCTACCCTGCCCACCTAGTTTTTCACTCAGAGGACAGTGCCCAGTTCCACCCAGTTACCATTGCCAGCTTCCATCAGGATTGGGTATAGTTCTAGATGTAATTGGGTTTAACCAAATAGAGAGGCAAAGGGGGCGGGGGAAAGGGAAGGCCTACGATTGGATTGGACAGGCAGGAGAGACTGGATGATATAAGGCAGGATGGTGAAAGGTCAAACGGGGCTCTGAAGGGGTAAGTAAATAGGCTCACCAGCTGTGACCACCAAGCACACCAGGAGAGGTCTCTCCCTGACTAGAATGAGTTTGTTGATTGACCAGTCTGTTCAATCCATGTATAGTCATGACATGTGAACCAGTTCCTACAATCACCAGGGGTTGTGTGGGTGGCGGGGGGGGGGGTTCCCTCTTTCCTGTCTAACCAATTTCAGCTCTTGGGAAGACAGATTACTCTGAGCAGCAGGCAGCTACCTAGGATCCAGTGTCAACGTCAGGCACAGCACCAGTGGGGAAGGTTTTCAAAGATTACAAAGGGATCTTGTTCAAATGGGTCAATGGGCTAAAAAATGGCAAATGGAGAGATATTGCATTTTGGTACAACAAACAATGGTAGGGCTTATATAATTGAAGGTAAGGCCTTGGGTAGCGTTGTAAAACAGAGGGATCTAGGGCTGCAAATATACAATTCTTTGAAGTTTGCATCATATATAGACAGGATGGTTAAAAAGGCATTTGGCACGCTTGCCTTCATTGCTCAGTCCTTTGAGTATAGGAGTTGAGAAGTCATGTTGCAGCTGTACAGGACATTGGTGAAGCCTCTTTTGGTATACTGTATCCAGTTCTGGTCACCCAGTTATAAGGAGCATATCATTAAGCTGGAGAGAGTTCAGAGGAGATTTACCAGGATGTTGCCGGGTGTGGAAGGTTTGAGTTATAAAGAAAGGCTGGATAGGGTGGGACCTGTTTCACTGGAGCGTAGGATGTTGAGAGGCAACCTTATCGAAGTTTACAAAATAATGCAGGTTATAGATAGGTTTAATGGTAGTTGTCTTTTCTATAGAATGGGGGATATCAAGATCAAGGGGCACTTTTTTAAAGTGAGAGGAGAAAGATTTAAAAAAGACATGAGGGGCAATTTTTTTTACACAGAGGGTGGTTTGTGTGTGGAATGAACTTCCTGAGGAGGTAGTGGATGTGGGTACAGATGATTTAAAAGACACTTGGATAAGTCCATGAATAGGAAAGATTTGGAGGGATATGGGCCAGGAGCAGGCAGGTGGGACTAGTTTAGTTTGAGATTATGTTTGGCATGGACTGGTGGGACGTAATCTTCATTACGTTCAAAATCTACCACAGGCATATCATAAGAAAAATGTCTTGTGTTTATATGGTGCCTTATCATATATATCAGTAGCACTTCAAAACACTTCACTTACAGAGCTGCTCCAGTACAATCCTCTCTCTGTTGCTGTTATTTTACTTCCTTTTTTATCCTCCTCAAAGCTCAGTATCAGGCCATGAATGACATTCCTGAGCACAGGAAGGCACATGTGTACGAAGCTCATGTGAGTTCTAACTGGTTTGTGTGATTACATCGTGTGCTGCTAGCTGTAAGGCAATTTGATTAAAATATCATCTGAAGATCTCCTGAAATACTTCCTTTGGTCACTGAATGATTGACATTGATTCCGGCAGACTCCTATCCACTCAAAAGAGTTGGTGTCTCTACAAGTAAAGAAAATATCAGTTGAGAAATCTGTTGCTTTGAGAGAAGATATCGGCCAAGCTATCGGGTAAGGCAAAAACTAAAAACCAATGAAGAGGAAATTAAGAACCAGTATCAGAAATGTGTTAAGAGATAAACCACTTAGTTACCTAACATACAATAGACAGTTAAAGCTGACTGAACTAAGGTTTCTTGAGGCCTTTGTGAATCTCTGAGCAAACATTTCAATCGCGCAATTAGGCCCAATTTTTAATTCTGGACAAGTTTTGCCTCCATTTCTCCTACCTGTCAGCTCCTAAAGATTAAAACTGATCTAAGCACTGAGAATTGGTGAGTTTATCCTTCTCTGTGTCTCTAGTTGTACGTTCCAAGATTAGACTATGTCTCTGACACTGTGTTGTCATGACAATGCAGTCAGCTTTGTTCTGTGTCAGTACAGTACTAAAGGAGGAAACAGAAAGCCCATTTCTCACAGCCAGGCTGCAGGACTGGAAACCGTGTGATAAACCCGCAAAGAAAGTGACAGAGAATAAAATGCTGGGAAATGGTTTACGTTAGGATGAAAATAGGAAGTGTTTTATTTGAAAACACAAGCGAATGGATGTATTTGGGCGAATCTGGAGAAGTATATCAAGAAAGCAGTTGCATTCGCATAGCATGTTTCACAACCTCACTGTTGTAGAAAATGCAATGGCCAATTTGTGCACAGGGATATCCCACAAAAAGCAATGTGATAAGAAACCAGATAATCCGTTGTTTAGTGATTTTGGATAAGGGATAAATATAGGCCCAGAATTGAGATGGGGTGAGAGGAAGAGGGGTGGGAGGAGATTCAAGTTGGGGTAATAAAGATGGCAATATTTATTTGAATAAAATATCCTGTTTCAGTTCTGGAAACACTATGCCATGTGGAGTTTTTCTTGAGGATATTTCTCCATTTGAAGGAGCACCTTCTGCATCACACCAGAGCAGTCCGTCAACTGAGGCCTGGGGCCTAGTTTCCATTAGCGTATGGAAATCGATCCAGCTGACATAACACTAACTCAGTATTGTATCATGGGAATAGATCCAAATGCCAGGTCAAGTCTCTGTGTGCCATCTGGTGCATTTATTTCACTTTCCTGTTCTCTGTGCCTTCCTGGGGAGGTTTAAAAGGAGATTTGAAATGCCAATTAAAAACACTGGCAGTTGCTGGGAGAGTGATCACTGATTCCATTTCGTTCATTTAAAAGGAGAAATATTCAGCATTAAAGAATTTCTTTGCTGCACTGTGGGATAAAGCAGGGGCTGAGCTGTGGACAGTAAGATCCCAGAACAGCAATAAGCTGTTTTTTTAAAAAAAAGTGACATTGGCGAGGGATCAGCATGGACTCCCTCACTCTCCTTCCCAACAACAGATAATCTGGCCATGATGGCAGTGTTGCCTGCAGGATCTTGCTGTGCAGAGACATGTCATGCCAGGTTTCCTGCATCACAGCGGTGACTTACACTTTACAGCCAGCGAAGTGCCTTTGAAGTGTCCTGGGACGTCCTACCTCTCTTGGTCTCTCTTATGTTCCTTCCTTGCCCTTTCATCTATTTGCAGCAGTAATGAGAAAGTGAGTCATCTGTTTGGAATGTGTTGCTGTCTGGCTGTGAAACCTATCGCTGCACAAATAGTGCAATTCAGTGGGGCAGTACACACTCTCTGCAGATTGTTTGAACACATGGCACACACTGAAGGCAATCCAAACGGCAGCGACGAATGGGCTAGCTTGGGCAATTGAAATCAGATCTCTTCTGGTTAATTATTTCCCATCAGTGCTGACTGAGCTGTTGAACCCAGAGCTGCAAGCTATTGCAACAGGGCAGGCAACTAGATTGGGAGAAAATATCATGGCCATCTCTTCACTAGCACTGCCTTAGTGGCCTAGATCTGTCCTTTCATCTTCAATCTCATGGACTGCTTCCATAACAAGGAACTCATGAAATCGAAGAGAGAGAAAGACAGGGGGTAAAGCATGCACTCTCTGGGACCTGAACAGGGGTGGCACGGTGGCTCAGTAGTTAGCACTGCTTTCTCAGAGCACCTGGGACCTGGGTTCAATTCCACCCTCGGGTGACTGTGTGTGTGGAGGTTGCATATTCTCCCTGCGTCTGCGTGGGTTTCCTCCGGGTGCTCCAGTTTCCTCCCTCAGTCCAAAGATGTGCAGGCTAGGTGGATTAGCCACGGGAAATTGCCCATAGTGTGCAGGCTAGGTGGATTAGCCATAGGAAATGCAGAGTTACAGGGATAGGATAGGGCTGTGGGTGTGGGTGGGATGTTCTTCAGAGGTCAGTGTGGGCTCAATGGGCCAAATGGCCAGCTTCTTCATTAATAGTGTGCAGAGATCTTTTACATTCACTTTTGAGATGTGATTCCATTGAGAGTGGCACCTCTGACAGTGCAGTATTCCCTCAACACTCCACTGTTGGGCTGGATGGAGTTTAGGAACTCGTCTTAGAGTGGGATTTGGTCTCACGGCCATAGGAGGCTGGAGCGCTAGCCAATGAGACTCAGCTCAGTACATCCAGTGAGTAAGAGGCACTCATTATCATTCCCTCCCCGGTCTCTAATTCTACCCAGGGGCTGCAATCTTCAGCTTCTGCCAGCCTTGGTACAAAGTTCGCCAGAACATGGGCACCAGTCCTGCACTCTCACCAGCTAGCTCATCAATCAACATCACCAGGAGAGATCCAGTGGCTCAGTCAGTTCCCAATAAGACACCTAACCCCACACTGCGTGTCCCAGCCTCAGCACTCAAACTGTGTAGGCAACGGCAAAGTTAAAGAGGAGAAATTATAATTAACTTAATCACACCTCGATGAAATGGCTGAAGGGTGCTATTAATTATGCAATAGTAGCCCTGCAGAAACACAGTAGCTTGTAATTGAGGGCAGGCAATTTGACAAAGATGAGACTCTGGGTTCAGTTCTTTAATTATGCCACTTACCTTCAATTACAACCCACTCTAAGGTAGTGGGTGGGCCTGCTGCTTTTTATTAAATCACATCTTAAAGGGACATGCCATTCAGTAACATAACCTTTCAATACTGAGACTGTGCTACCAATCAGGGCTGTTTAAAATGTTGGGAACCACCAGCTATTTTAGTCATTGTTACTTCAACTTTCAGTCTGACTGCTCAAAGTGCTGGCCTCCTTCTTCCCCGTGCAAACATCTTTGTGATTTCATCCTTCATGTGTGTTCAGACCTTCTGTACTGCCTCTTACATTCTCATTCAGTTTCCTGTTTCATTTTGATGAAAGGATATTCGTCTCTCACCTGGCCTTGACATCACTGAGCGAGGAGGTGTCAGTTTTAAATAACTTGCATTTATGTAGCACCTTTCACTATCCCAACATGCTTCATCGCTATTTTTTAAAAGTGTAGTCAAAGTTGTAATGCAGAAATCATGGTGGCTAATTAGAGCACAGTGCACGTCTACAAAGATTGATGTTAAAGATACAATAAAAACTAAAGATTATTACTGAATTTTTGGATGGGAACACTAATTTAAAATCCAGTTCCCAGGATAATCTTGTCAAGCAATGGCAGAGAGCTCGCTGAAGAGGAAAATGACAGATATACCGTAGCTGTCCCTTGTTTGATAAGACGTTTTTATGACGTAAGGATGTTAATTAAATCACAGAGACTCAGGAATCTCTGAATAACTCTTATTATACACTACCAAACATTTTACATTGAGTGAACTAATAACTGCTCAATAAAGATAAAAGACCAGGTGATTTTGTTGATCATCCTGTGCTCTTTAATCATTTTAAAATATATTCACCGAGGAGAGTGATCTGTTAGCTCTTGGAAGTTGACAATATACTCCAGCAAGAGGTCAAACTTGTCAACATGTTGCTGTTGTAATAGCAGATTGCCTTGGATTCTCCAGGAATTAAAGATGAATCTCTGATTATAAAATCAGTCGCGAATCCTTTGATCAGTTCATTGAGAATTTGTTCATTTTCAGTTGGCGTGACAAGACTTAGGAGGCTATAAAGGAGGACAGCTCTCATGAACAATGAGCTTCAAGTCACTGAGGTTAGAGGCTAGAGAAAGTGTGATGAAACTTCTAGGGTAATGGCCAACCAGATTTGGCAACTCTAGCATGAGATGCATTTTTGTCAATCCATGGGACTCATGGTTTGACTGCGCACATTCTCAAGTCTAGGCCCAGATCTCAGCCACTGTGCCAAATAGTGCTGAAGTACTTTGTACTTTTTGTCTTTAATCCATCTTGTACAATGATCATTTCCTCAAAAGTCCTCCATCCAAGGAGGCCAACCACCTTGCCATACATAGAATTGGTTCCCATGTTTCCGACATCGCAGCAGCAGCAATTACCTGCCAAAAACTACATCATTGATTCTAAAATGCTTTGGGACATTGTGATGTAGCGAAAGATGGTGCAGAAATGCCACACTGTCTTTTCTATATATTGATTTAAACAGCAATAAAGTCCGCAATCGTTCATGGTGCAAATTGAAAGCTCACTGTTTTAGAAGATGAAG
>NC_063336.1:84480400-84499721 GCF_021869965.1 Rhincodon typus | reverse complement strand
GGCCTGCTGTGTTCATCCAGCCCTGCACCTTGTTGTCTCGGATTCTCCAGCATCTGCAGTTCCTACTATCTCCCCGTCTATTCAGCCTATTTTTATGTCTCAAACCCTTCATACCCAGCAAAATCTGGTAAATCTTTTCTTAACCCTCTCTAGTTTAATAATATCCTTCATATAACAGGGCAAACAGAACTGGACACAGTACTCCAAAAGAGTCCTCACTAATGTCCTCAATATGATGCCCCAACTCCTACACTCAAAGGTCTGAGCGTTGAAGGCAAGCGTACTAAATGCCTTCTTAACCACCCTGTCTACCTGTGACGCAAATTTCAAAGAATCATGTACCTGAACCCCTCAATCTCTCTGTTCGACAACACTACCCAGGGCCCCACCATTAATTTTATAAGTCCTGCCCTTGTTTGTCTTACCAAAATACAATACCTTGAATTTATCCAAATTAACCTCAATCTGCCACTCCTTTTGATCCAATTGATCAAGGTCTCATTGTAGTCTTAGATAACCTTCTTCACTGTCCACTACACAGCCAGTTTTGGAGACATTGGAAAATTTGGTAACCATACCCCCTATATTCTTATCCAAATTGTTTACATAAATGACAAAACAAAAGTACTGATCGCTGTGGAACAGTCCAGTCCAAAAAGCAACCCTCCACTACCACCCTCTGTCTCCTACTGTCAAGCCAGTTGTCTGTGCATCTGTGTATGTGCTGCTGGGCCACTCACTCAGTCTCAAAGACGAGAGGAAGAGGACAGAGGGATCAAGACCATTGCTGGAGGACAGAATATACCTGAGAGAGAAAGATAACACAGTGACAGTCAATATTTTGTGCAGAATGTTTCCATGGGAAAAGTGCCCTCATTGTCTACTGAACTGTCTTGTTGCTTCTGGATTTAACCTTCCGATTCATCCTTTTGTTACCCCGCTTGATAAGAAATGACATCCGAATCTCTCAGACTCAAAATTAGGGAATGCCTGACAAACAGAGTCAAGATAATGTCTGTTACTGAGTCCTAGAGGGGGCACTGCCCAGAATCAGGGCTAGACGAGATATCCTCCTGTTATCCAGTCCCAGAAGGGGCAGTGACTCTCAGGGTGCCTCAGCTAATGCCATAACCTGTTACCCAGTCCATGAGATGTTCGCAGTCAGTGCCAGGCTGAGATTCAGATCAGACCCAGAGTTGGGCAAGATCCGGGATTGGATCAGACCCAGAGACGGAGCAAACGCAGAGACGGAGCAAACGCAGAGACGGAGCATGCTGCTGATAACAAATGTGGGCACCAATGAATCCAGAGATGAAGCCACTCATCCTTTGAGTTGAGGGCGAGATAGTGTGAGACCTGTGCTAAAAATCCCTTGTCGATGTGATGAACTCTTATCCCCATTAGCCTCTCAACCCAGGCTCCAGCCCTTGTCAGGCTTTCTTTATTCATTTGTGGGATCTGGGTGTTGCTGGCTGGGCCAGCATTTATTGGCCATCCCTAGATGCCCTTGAGAAGGTGGTGATGAGCTGCCTTCTTGAACCGCTGCAGTCCACCTGCTGTGGGTAGACCCACAATGCTATTAGGAAGGAAATTCCAGGATTTTGATCAGCAACACTGAAGAACGGCAATAGATTTCCAAGTCAGGATGGTGAGTGGCTTGGAGGGGAACTTGCAAGAGGTGATGTTCCCATATATTTGCTGCTTTTGTCCTTCTAGATGGAAGTGGTCATGGGTTTGGAAGGTGCTGTCTGAGGATCTTTGGTGAATTTCTGCAGTGCATCTTGTAGATAGTACACACTGCTGCTACTGAGCGTCGGTGCTGGAGGGAGTGAATGCTTATGGATATAGTGCCAATCAAGAGGGCTGCTTTGTCCTGGATGGTGTCAAGCTTCTGGAGTGTTGTTGGGGCTGCTCTCATCCGGGCAAGTGAGGAGTATTCCATTACACTCCTGACCTGGGCCTTGTAGATTGTGGACAGGCTTCGAGGAGTCACGAGGTGAGTTACTCACCACAGTATTCCCAGTCTCTGACCTGCCCTAGTAGCCACTGTATTGGTGTGGTGAGTCCAGTTGGGTTTCTGATCAATGATTATCCCCAACTTTGATAGCACAAGATTCATGATGGTAACACCATTGAATGTCAAGAGGTGGTGGTTAGCTTGTCTAATATTTGGAGATGGTCATTGTCTGACATTTGTGTGGCGCATGTATTAAATGAACAACTTGTGGCTTTTTTTGGTGTAGGCTGGAGTGTGGATAAGGGGAATAGTGAGTGAGATTTCTCACGGTCTGAGCTGACTTCTGGTTGGATTCTGTGTGTGGGTTAATCATTGGACATCTGACCAAGTCAAGCACATGGATACAGCCTGGCACACAATGAAGGCTGACCAGTCAACCTAGATCACATGATGATAATTGACCAATCAGCCTGGATCATGTGATGAAGACTGACCAATCAGCCTGGGTCACATGATGATGACTGACCAGTCAAACTGGATCATGTGATGATTATGACCAGCCATACTGGATCAGGTCAGCCTGGACCTTGATCAGATGGGCCAAATGGACCAAGGAGTGGCAGATGGAGTTTAATTTAGATAAGTGTCAGGTGCTACATTTTGTTAGGGCAAATCAGGGCAGGACTTACACACTTAATGGTAAGGTCCTGGGGAGTGTCATTGAACAAAAAGATCTTGGGGTACAGGTTCATAGTTCCTTGAAAGTGAAGTCCCAGGTAGACAGGATAGTGAAGAAGGCATTTGGTATGCTTGCCTTTACTGGTTAGTGTATTGGGTGTATAAGTTAGGAGGTCATGTTGCGGCTGTACAAGATATGGTTTAGGCCACTTTTGGAATATTGCGTTCAATTCTGGTCTCCCTGCTATAGGAAGGAAGTTAAACATGAAAGGGGTTCAGGAAAGATTTATGAGGTTGTTGCCAGGGTTGGAGGGTTTGAGCAATAGGGAGAGGCTAAATAGGCTGGGGCTATTTTCCCTGGAGCATCAGAGGCTGAGGGATGAGCAGATAAAAGTTCATAATATCATGAGGGGCATAAATAGGGTAAATAGCCAAGGTCTTTTCCCACAGGTGGGGGAGTCCAAAACTAGAGGGCATAGGTTAAAGGTGAGAGGGGAAAGATTTAAAAGGGATCTAAGGGACAACTTTTTCATGCACAGGGTGGTGTGTGTATGGAATGAGCTGCCAGAGGAAGTGGTGGAGGCTGGTACAATTACAACATTGAAAAGGCATCCGGATGGGTAGATGAAGAGGAAGGTTTTAGAGGGATACGGGCCAAATGATGGCAAATAGAACTTGACTAATTTGGGATATTTTGTCAGCATGGACGAGTTAGATCAAAGGATCTGCTCCCATGCTGTACAGCTCAATGCCTCTATGTGATGATAATGACTAGTCAGCCTGGATTATGTGATAAAGACTGGCCAGTCAGGCTGGATCTGCCCCTTGAAGCTGCTAACATCCAGATCCCATTTGTTTGCCTCCACACAATCTGCAAAAGCCACGCCCTAACTGGGAAAAAGTGAATCAAAGCTTCACTCAGTTGATGCGTAGAGAAGCTCAGGCCCAATTGACTTAGGGCCAGGTCAGATAAATAAACAGGCTGCGGTAACCACATGTGACAGGGAGTAAATTGACTTAGGGCTTAAAGCAGAGAGGAGGGATTTGTTGGCAGACTCGGAGTACTCTGGCCCACTGTACAGAGCAGGTTCAAAGCCGGAGCAGGGATTCAGTATCGTGGACTCACTCACACAAAGAGCTGGCAAAACCTGCCTACCAACAGGCTGCTGCACAGGCCTAGCTACGGTAAGAGGGGGGTGAGGCTGGAGTGTCAGAACACCGGGAGGAGGGAACCAGGTCAGCAGACAAACACCTCTCATGTGCCCCACTGTCACAAGGGCAGAGGAGTACACTGAGCACTGTGGGAGAGAGCCCCTTGTGTGAAAGCAAGCTGGATATCCAGACATGACAATTCCCCCAAAGGGTCCGAGGTTAGGGCTTTGGGCTCAGTGTCTGGGAACCAGATACTTGTCTGTCACAGACACCCTGAACAATGGCCTCAGCTCATCCACTCTTCAGCAGCATCGGGATCCAGGATGTTAGGCCTCATCCCATCAAACAGAGCTGGAAGCTGGTTTTGTAAAGAGCTCCGTCCTGTTTTCAAGATCAAATCATCCACCACTAGGTCACAGTTTTTACACCAAACTTTTGGTTTCTTTTTGACAAGCTTCTCTCCTGATCTACGTGGCGGAGCTGTTGGCCTGACCATCAAACAATCACAGAACCGTGGAGTACAGAATGAGGTTATTCAGTTCACAATGGTCTTGTTACTCTTTGAAAGGATTCTCCAATTCGTCCCAAACCCCTGCTCCTTTTCCATGACCCTGCATTTTAAAAGAAGAAATATTTCCCATCTTTACCAAATTTCCATTTGAATGTTACCATTGAATCAGGTTCCATCAGCATCTTGGGTTGTAGTCCACAGTGTTGGGAAATTCTCCTCCAGTACCAGTACAGAGGCAGTGCTGCACTGTCAGACATGCAGTTTCTCAGATGCAACTTTAAACTGAGGCCCTGTCTGCTCTTTCAGGAAAGTGTAAAAGCTCCCTCGACAATATTTGAAGAAGAACATGGACATTTTCCTGAGAGTCCTGGACAATTATTCTCATTTAACTGACCTTACAAAAATAAAACAGATGATCAGGCCACTATCTCATTGTTGTTTATTGGAGCTTGTTATGCACACACATTGGTTCCCACATGTGCTTACACAACGATGAAGCAATATAGTAGCGTGGTCGTTCACCTGATCTGTAATAATCGATTGATTGTGAGTTCAAAGGACACAGCTGCAGTTTGAGAATTTAAAAAGCAGTTGAGATCCCAAAAGAATCTGGTGTCAGTCAAAGTGACGTCAAGCTATTGGATGGTCATCAGATCTTGTCTGATTCACTCAGGAAATGGGAATCCGCCATTGTGACCTGACCTAGCCTGGCTCTACATGTGAGTCCAAATCCACACCAACACAGTTAGGTTTTAATTGCCCTCACAGGGAGACTATTGGTTGGAGTCATAGTCATAAAGTCGTGCAGCACGAAAACAGACCCTTCAGTCCAACACGTCCGTACTGACCAGATATCCTAAACTAATCTAGTCCCATTTGCCAGCATTTGGCCTATAACCCTCTAAACCCTTCCTATTCA
Source organism: Rhincodon typus (assembly GCF_021869965.1). Lineage (NCBI taxonomy): Eukaryota > Metazoa > Chordata > Chondrichthyes > Orectolobiformes > Rhincodontidae > Rhincodon > Rhincodon typus. The sequence continues at coordinate 84,494,504 of NC_063336.1, read as the reverse complement.
TATACCCATCCAAATGATGTTTAATGCTGTAATTGTACCAGATTCCACTACTTCTTCTGGCAGCCCATTCCATACACACACCACCCTCTGAGTAAAAACATTGCCGCTTCCATCCCTCTTATATCTTTCCCCTCTCAACTTAAACCTACACCTGAAGAATTTCTGAAGAAGGGTCTAGGCCTGAAACGTCAGCCTTCCTGCTCCTATGATGCTGCTTGGCCTGCTGTGTTCATCCAGCTCTACACCTTGTTATCTTAGGTTCTCCAGCATCTGCAGTTCCTACTATCTCTGCCACAAATAGAAAGTGGGTACAAGGCTGAGATATTGACCAGTAGTGAATGCAGGGTCACAGGGAAAGGGCAGGAAAGTGGATATGAGGAACGTCAGATCCGAATGAATGGTGGAGCAGGCTCAAGGGGCCGAATGGTCCACTCCTGTTCCTATTCCTTATGGTGTTATCAATAAATTGAACAGGGAACTTAAAGGTGGAGAAACTACTCCCTGGAGAGAGTGAAACTGACTAACACAGCGAGTGGTTGAGGTGAATACTGTAGTTATATTCAAGGGGAAACTCGGTAAAGAAATAGAGGAGGAAGGAGTGAGCGTAAATATAATTTGTAAATTGACTTGCTTTGACACTCGTCTGTGACCATCGCACCTGACCTCCTGACCTGGAGATGGGTGACTGCCTGCTACAAGAGTCTCTATGTATAAATGTATAAACACACATCCTTTTGTTTGGAATTAGCAATGGTTTTTTTTCAATGGAATTGATCTGAAACCCTGGCAAGCAGTTGATTGCAAATGAATGCTGCCGTACTGCCACAGATTCCTTCTGGCTTTGTGGAACATCATGATATCAAAACTGCAATTCACCATCCAAATTTTCAAAGAGAGGACTTTCCCTGAAGGAAACTATTTGCTGACAGGAACAGTTCCTCAACCATTGTTGTTTCCATCTGTTCACACATGGCAGGCTTTGTAGACATTACCTAATGCTCACAGCCTCGGCCAGGCTGTCGACCAATTAGCTCATGGCCCACTGAAATAAATCTCTGCACTTGGTGGGGGGTGGGGGGAGGGGGAGCGAAGGAGCTTGGCTCAGCCTCCTCATGGTCCTAGTGCCACACTACCCAGCCAATCCCAGCTGGGCCTTCAACAGTGCCTCCAGGCATCCTTGTTCACTCCTAATCTCCGCAGCCTTCACATTTCCCCAGGATTAGGCAGGCCGCAGCTCCATCAAAGGAAAGCTGCTGGCATATACTGGCTTTGTGCCACGCACACACGGCCAACATGGAATTTACCCGCTCAGTAGACAAACCTGACAGGGAGATGCCAGGTTCATGAGTTACCAAGAACGGGGTTGTCTCAGAGACAAATATTTGTCTGACTGTGCTTTACAGAGATAGTACAGATAGCAGCTCTCTGCCAAGGCCTTATATTTCAATAGGTTTCTCTCTACAGCTCAATGCCCTTCAATGGGACCATTTACCATGAAAACAAAATCAACACATTGCATGATCATCCATATTATTAACCCACTGAACACTATCCTATACAGCTTCAAGGAACCATCGTTCTGAGGACAGGGATGGGCATCAGTGACAATGCATCTCACCCAAGTGCGCTGATGATTTCTATCGGCAATTCCAACTTTGCAAAGTCCTGAACACTGCGTAGCCAGTGGGAAAAGATGGGAAATGGACTCTCGTTTCTCCATTGACCTCTCATGACTTCAGGGTGTCCTAGTGCTCCTAAGACACTGAAGTATCTCTGAAACATGGTCGCCATTGTAATGTAGGAAATTCAGCCACCCAGTGTTGCACAGCAAGATCCCACAGGCAGCAAGGTGATCATAATTAGGTAATTGGTCTAGGAGCTTGTTGGTTGCTCTTCTTCAAAAAAGTGCTGTGAGATCCCTAGACATTTACCTGAGTCTTGCTTTAACATCTCATCTGAAAGGTGGCATCTCTAGCAGTGCAGCACTCCCTCGGTACTGCCCTAGCAGTATCAGCCTGGACTGTCTGCTTGAGGGTCTGGGGTAGGACTTGAATCTATGACCTTCTCCAGGAGAGGACAGAGTGGAGAGACAGGCTGATCCACAACTAGTTCAAAAAGTACTGACTTGGTGGTGTTGATCCATCATTACAATAGCAGCACCCTTTAAAAGTACATGCTTCACTGCAAGGCACTTTGGGAGGTCCCAAGGTTGTGAAAAGCACTATATAAATGCAGGCCTGTGTGTTTTCTTTCTTCTTCAAGTACCTTACATCACACTACCCTGCAGATAGCCATCTGGAGATTATGAAAAGGTTCTTTATTCAAAGCTTAACAAATGCTGGAATCATTAGGCCACGTGAGTTGGTCATCAATTGTGTCAACACGTTTTACATTGTGCATATGATTGGCCAATCGTGAGGTGACGACCGTCACTGGGACAAATAAGACAAGAGGAATCTCTTTGGGACGCTCTGAATAAACCACTTGTAGATCGATGACTTCACTGTTGACCAGCCCTGCTCCTTTTCAGCTCATAGTTCATGCCTCACTGCAAAGACATATTAAACTGAGGAAGAAGAAAGGGATAAGAATTATTAGAAAGTATGCAATGGCAGACCTTTCAAAAGACACTATACCATCAGGCAGAGACAGCATGGCTTTGTAACGGGAAAATCATGGCTGATAAATTTGCTAGAACTCTTCAAGATGGTAACAAGCTGGGGAAAGGGGTTAGGTAAAGGGGAGGAGTAGATGTAATATATTTGGATTTTTAGAAGGTGTTTGATAAGGTACCACAGACTGTGCTACTTAATTAGGTAAGAACCCATGGTGTTGGAAGTGGTATATTAAAACAGTTAGATGAGTGACTAACTAATGGAAGACAGAGAGTTGCAATAAGGGGGCATTTTCAGGATGGCAACATGTAACTAGTGATGTGCCACAGGGATCAGTGCTGGGGCCACAATTATTCTGTAGCCAAGTTTGTACGATTTTACAAAAATAATCTGCAGAGGGACATAGACAGGTTAAGCAAGCAGGTGAAAAACTTGGCAGATGGAATATAGTGTGGAACTGGAGGAGCACAGCAGGCCAGGCAGCATCAGAGGAGCAGGGAAGCTGACGTTTCGGGTCAGGACCCTTCTTCAGCATCAGCAGTTCTTACTATCTCAGATGAAATATAGTATTTGATTTGATTTATGGTAGTCATGTGTAAAAGCTTTGTTTGCGAGCAGTACAGACAGATCATAGGGTGCTTATACAGAGTAAGGCATACAGGTTACACTGTATGGGAGGTGCATAAAGCAGGATCAACATTAACAAGATCAACGTTACATAGAACATAGAACAGTACAGCACAGTGCAGGCCCTTCGGCCCACGATGTTGTGCCGACCTATTATCCTACTTTAAGATCAAAACTAACCTGCATACCCTTTATTTTACTATCAACCACGTGCCTATCCAAGAGTCGCTTAAATGTCCTTAATGTATCTGACTCTACTACCACCGCTGGCAGTGCATTCCACGCACACACCATTCTCTGTGTGAAGAACCTATCTCTGATATCTCCCCTACACCTTCCTCCAATCACCTAAAATTATGACCCCTCGTGATAGCCATTTCCGCCCTGGGAAAAATTCTCTGACTATCCACTCTATCTATGCTTCTCATCATCTTGTACACCTCTATCAAGTCACCTCTCATCTTTCTTCGCTCCAATGAGAAATGCCCTAGCTCCCTCAACCTTTCCTCATAAGACTTGCCCTCCAGTCCAGGCAGCATCCTGGTAAATCTCCTCTGCATCCTCTCTAAAGCTTCCACATCCTTCCTGTAATGAGGTGACCAGAACTGAACACAATATTCCAAGTGTGGTCTAACCAGAGTTTTATAGAGCTGCAGCATAACCTTGCACCTCTTAAACTCAATCCCCCTGCCAATGAAAACCAACACACCATACGCCTTCTTTACAATCCTATCAACTTGGGTGGCAACTTTGAAGGATCTGTGGACGTGGACCCCAAGATCCCTCTGTTCCTCCATACTGCTGAGAATCCTGCCATTAACCCTGTATTCTGCATTCAAATTCGACCTTCCAAAATGAATCACTTCACACTTTTCTGGGTTGAATTCCATCTGCCACTTCCTTGCCCAGCTCTGCATCCTGTCAATGAGCCGTTGCAACCTACAACAGTCCTCACCCTGTCCACAACTCCATCAACCTTCATGTCATCGTCAAACTTGCTAACCCACCCTTCCACTTCCTCTTCCAAGCTATTTGAAGTTAGAGAGTCCATTCATCAGTCTAATAAAGCAGGGAAGAAGCTGCTCCTGAATCTGTGGGTGCATGTGTTCAAGCTTCTGTATCTTCTGCCTGTGGGTAGAGGTTGTAGGAGAGCATTGGGATGGGTCTTTGATGATGTTGGCAGCCTTTCCACAGCAACAAACCGTGTAAATGGAGTCTGTAGATGGAAGGTTGGCTTCTGTGATGGTCTGGGCTGTGCAAACCACCTTCTGTAGTTTCTTATGATCCTGGGCAGAGCAGTTGCCATACCAGGCCGTTATGCACCCAGATAGTATGCTTTCGATGGTGCATCTGTAGAAGTTGGGGAGGGTCCTTATGGACATGCCAAATTTCCTGAGCTGCCTGAGGAAGAAGAGGTGTTGTTGTGTCTTCTTGACCGTTGCATCAACGTGGGAAGTCCAGGACAGGTTGTTGGTTATCATGACTCCCAGGAACTTGACGCTCTCAGGTTGGGAAAATGGGAGATTATGCACTTTGGCAGAAACAGTGTAAAAATAGGGAGGTTTTGCTAAAACTATACAAGGTATTACTCAGACCAGGGCTGAAATACTGTGAACATTTTTATGCTTCTTATCAAAGGAAGGATATACCAACATTGGAGGCAGTCCAGAGAAGGTTCACTCGGCTGATCTTGGGGATGGAGGGAATGTCTTATGAGGACAGGATGAGTAGGTTGAACCTGTACTCATTGGACATAGAAGAACAAGAGGGGACCTCATTGAAATGTTCTTATGGGACTTGACAAGGTAGATGCGGGGCATTTGTTTCCCCTTGTGGGAGAGTCTACGAACAGAGGGCATCAGCTTAGAGTAAGGGGTCAGATGAGGTGGGTTGTCTTCTTTCAGAGGTCAGTGAATCTATGGAATTCTTTACAACAGAGGGCTGTCGAGGCTAAGTCATTAAAACTACTAAAGGCTGAGATCAACTGATTTGTAATCAGTGGGGGAATCAAATGTTATGGGGAAAAGCCAGGAAACTTGACTTGACTATCAGATCAACCATGTTCTCAATGAATGGCAATGCAGATCCAATGGGCTGAATGGCCTATTTCTGCTCCTATGTTTAATGGTCTTATAGACTTATCACTGAGATCATCCTTCACTTGTTGCTGCTTTCAAGTTTATTTGTTTTTCCTTACTGTGTGTCAGGTACCTTTTAATGTCACCCTGTGTTGCATTTAGCTTCAGGAGGTCAGAGGAAGTTTATTCCAAGTTGTGACAAATCTTGGAATGGGTGACCCTTTCAGAAACAGCAGTTTTTCTTTCTGGGTTGAACTGTGATGTATTTGTTATCCAGTGAGTAAGTTATAACAAACAGCCTGTTTGAGGCCCAAGATGCAGCATTTTGTCCATCCCAGTGCTGCCAGCTGTGTGTGTGCAAACATGATGCATGCTGGCACCTCACAAGCATTGAGCTCATCAATTCACCATCTCAATTCATTTTCAGCTTATTCAAGGAGGAGCAGATCATTTGCAAATCCTTTTTCTACATGTAAAGCTGGCCTCAGTCCATGCAGGGTCAGGTAGTTGTTCTTAACAGATTGGCAGTTCACAAGTGTGTCAGGAACAGGTTTGCAGAGATTCATAATAAGGATCGAGGAAGTTGGTCTTCTGACATTGCAGTGTTCTACTTTACAGCAGTCTACACTGCATTGGATGGGAAACTCTTATGAACATCCTGAAATCATGATAGGTGCTAGATAAATGGAAATAACAAGTGAACTGTAGCAAGGAGATTATGCTGTCGGATTAATATTCCAATAATATTAATTATTGGACTCAATAGCACCTCATCAGTTCAAACATGGGCAAGGAAACCTCCTGCTGATTACCACAGACCGTCCTCCCTCAGCTGATGAATCAGTACTCCTCCATGTTGAACAACACTTGGAGGAAGCACTGAGGATGGCAAGGGCACAGAATGTACTCTGGGTGGGGGGATTTCAATGTCCACCACCAAGAGTGGCTCAGCAGCAGTACTACTGATCGAGCTGGTAGGGTCCTAAAGGACATAGCTGCTAGGCTGGGTCTGCAGCAGGTGGTGAGGGAACCAACAAGAGGGAAAAACGTACTTGACCTTATCCTTACCAATCTGCCAGCTGCAGTTACATCTGTCCAGGACAGTATCGGTAAGAGTGACCATCACACAGTCCTTGTGGAGACGAAGTCCTGTCTTTCACATTGAAAACAACCTCCATCGTGTTGTGTGGCACTATCACCGTGCTAAATGGGACAGACTTCACACAGATCTAGCAACTCAAGACTGGGCATCCATGAGGTGCTGTGGGCCATCAACAGCAGCAGAATTGTACTCCAGCATATGGCCTGGCATATCCCCCACTCAACCATTACCATCCAGCCAGGGGATCAACACTGGTTCAATGAAGTATGCAGGAGGGTATGCCAGGAGCAGCACCAGGCATACCTGAAGATGAGGCATCAACCTGGTGAAGCCACCAAACAGGATTAATTGCACGCCAAACAGGGATTGCGGCAAGTGATAGACAGAGCTAAGCGATCCCACAACAAATTGATCAGATCTAAGCTCTGCAGTCCTGCCACATCCAGTCGTGAATGGTGGTGGACAATTAAACAACTCACTGGAGGAGGAGTCTCCACAAATATCCTCATCCTCAATGATGGAAAAGCCCAGCACATTAGTGCAAAAGATGAGGCTGAAGCATTCGCAGCAATCTTCAGCCAGAAGTGCTGAGTGGATGATCCAACTCGGCCTCCTCCAGTGGTCCCCAGCAATACAGATACCAGTCTTCAACCAATTCAATTCACTCCACATAATACCAAGAAGCGGTTGGAGACACTGGATACTGCAAAAGTTACGAACCCTGACATCATTCCAGCAATAGTACTGAAGACTTGTGTTCCAGAACTTGCTGCTCCCCTAGCCAAGCTGTTCCAGTACAGTTACAGCGTTGGTAACTACCCAACAATGTGGAAAATTACCCAAGTATGTCCTGTAAATGAATACAGATTAATTGGATTGCTCAACCAAAGCACAGTGAGATGAATGGCCTTTTCCTGTGCAGTACGATTCAATGAGTGAAATGAACAAAGAATCAGAGATAGAGTGGTGGTGATGGTTTGGAACATAAACGGGTGACACATCTCTTGGCCTCACTGGTTAACTTTGGAATCTTGCCTTCCACGTCATGTTACAAGATGAGTGGAGCAGTTCCAATTATTCAGTATTGTTCTTAGTTACCCGGATTAGTTACGGTAAAGGGTTATAAATAAGGAGAAGTGAATTTAAAACTCTTTTAAAGTCTTCCAAATCTGCTTGAATATCGGTGCTCTCCTGGATTGTGGTTGTGGAGTTTACATGTTTCTCTGTGTTCAGCAATTAACTATTGATGAGACTTGCATTCACTGGATTGTGTATAATCCCAATGTAACATCAACCTGTAGTTGTAGGGCTCCATCTGGTGGCTCTTCTGAGAACTATCCCCATTTTTCATGCCTTGTCACCTCTAGATTTCACCGTAGCCTCCTACATTCAGTCCTCTGCAAATACAAGCTCATGTTAAATCCTGCTGACCATATCCTAATTCTCACCAATTCCATTCACTCGTTCCTCTTTGTGCTTGCTGCCTTACACTGGCTCCTGAGGGAAACACCAGTAAAAGATCAGCAATACTTGGAAATTAAAGTATGGGCTCCATGTGGAAATATGCACAATAAGTCAGACCAGTTTGTGTCATTCACAAGTTTGATTGTTTGTCCCACTTAGGAAAATTTAAAAATCTACTTTCTCACTTGCAAATTTCCACTGCTCATGACCCCCTTCCTCCCATCTTTATGACCTCCTCCAGTCCCTACATTGCTCCGAGATCTCTATGCCTCTGATACTGATGAGTCTTGATTTTGATTGTTGCATCATAAATACAGTTTCTGAGGCCTTAAACTCTAGAATACCCTTTCTAAAGCTCTCCACCTCTCTAGCTCTCATCCTCACTGAAGACACTCCATAAAACCTATCCTTATTGACTGAGCTGAGGGCCATCTACATTAGTGACTTCTTTTAAAAGACTCCTATGAAGTACCCTGGGTCTTTTCTGCAATGATTAAGAAACCAAGTGGCTAATCTGTGGGAACAATGGTACTGACAGAACCTTTGAACATACTATTAGTTTGTTCCATTTAATGGAGGAAAGACAATCTGTGCTCAGTGGCTCAGGGTGTAACACGGTGGCTCAGTGGTTAGCACTGCTGCCTCACAGCTCCAGGGACCTGGGTTTGATTCCACCCTCGGGCGACTGTCTGTGTGGAGTTTGCACATTCTCCCCGTGTCTGCGTGGGTTTCCTCCGGGTGCTCCGGTTTCCTCCCACAGTCCAAAAATGTGCAGTTTAGGTGGATTGGCCATGCTAAATTGCCCACAGTGTCCAGTGATGTGTAGGTTAGGTGCTTTTTCTGATGAAGGGTCTAGGCCTGAAACATCAGCCTTTCTGCTCCTATGATGCTGCTTGGCCTGCTGTGTTCATCCAGCCCTGCACCTTGTTGTCTCGGATTCTCCAGCATCTGCAGTTCATACTATCTCTGTAGGTTAGGTGTGTTAGCCATGGGAAATGCAGGGTTACAGGGATAGGGTAGGGGGATGGACATGGGTGGGATGCTCTTTGGAGGGTTGGTGTGGCCTTATTGTGCTAAATGGCCTGTTTCCACACTGGAGGGATGGTATGGAATCAAAAAGAAACTAGTGCTGTGTGAGCAACAAGCAGTTGATTTGCTCATGCCCAGTATTGCCTATCCACACACCTGCCCCTCCACCAATCCCCTGTCCCAAATGTGTCACAGTCAAGTGCTGCTAACTCTGATTGGCCAAATTCTTGGATGATTCCACTGCTGTAACCAATAACGTGCTCAGTGACACCCAGTTTGGGTTCCGCCAGGGCCACTCAGCTCCTGACCTCATTACAGCTTTGGTTCAAACATGGACAAAAGAGCTGAATTCCAGAGGTGAGGGGAGAGTGACAGCCCTTGACATCAAGGCTGCATTCGACCGAGTGTGGTATCAAGGAGCCCTAGCAAAACTGGAGTCAATGGCTATCGGAGGCAAACTCTCCGGTGGTTGGAGTCATACCTGGCACATAGGAAGATGGTTGTGGTTGTGGGAGGTCAATCATCTCAGCTCCAGGACATCTCCGCAGGAGTTCCTCAGGGTAGTGTCCTAGACCCAACCATCTCCAGCTGCTTCATCAATGGCCTTCCCTCCATCATAAGGTCAGAAGTGGGGATGTTCGCCGATGATTGGACAATGTTCAGCACCATTCACAACTCCTCAGAAACTGAAGCAGTCCATGTTCACATGCAATAAGATCTGGACAATATCCAAGCTTGGGCTATTAAGTTTTAAGCCACATAAATACCAGGCAATGATCATCTCCAGTAAAGCAGTATTTAACATGGGGATATGAAAGATGTTACAAATGGATAAAAAAAACCTTTGTGTTTTAAAGTTTGACTTCACTGGACCTTTAAAATTGATGCTGCATGTCACGTCACTTATAAGATGTTCAAGGTGCTGGAAGCTTCTGACAGTAGATTGCAGAGGGACATGACTAGACAATGTATCCTCATAGAGTTTCTCACCTGTTGTGGCATTGACACATCATAAAAGATCAAAAGAAAAAGAGATCAGGTGCCTGGTTTCTGAGCCTGGATCCATAACAAAAGACATTGCAATCCACAGTCAGCAACAACCATTGGATTTGCTCCATTGTATCCAGTTGTAACAGGATCTTTCCCAGCTCAGTGAGAAGCAGCTACAGCTCTAAGGTAAATTTTAAACTTGGGACAGCTCAGTAACAATTCTGCAGAAATTTCTGAGAATACAGTAAATGTACAGCAATCATATAAAGTACAAGACAAGTGGAGAATAAAATTCTCAACATGGATTGCAAGCTACGGTCCTTGTAGCAGAGTTCCAATTATTCAAAGAAAGAATGACACTCCAAGGTCACCAATGGTCTTGAAACATTTATCCATGAAGTGCTGGACAGTTTTCATGCTTTTCCAGGGGATCTCTTTATGGTATTGTTGATATCTCTATCCACTCTGCATTGTGCTCTGTTACAGAGTCATAGGGTCATACAGCACAAAAACAGATCCTTCAGCCCAGCTTGTCCATGCTAACCAAATATCCTAAACTGAACTAGATTGATTTGCCTGCATTTGGCCCATATCCCTCTAAATCTTTCCTATCCATGTACCTGTTCAAATGTCTTTTAAATGTTGTAATTTACCTGTCTCTACCACTTCCTCTGATAGCTCATTCCATGTACGCACCATCCTTAGTGTGAAAAAGTTGTCCCTCACATCCCTTTTAAATCTTTCCACCCTCCCCTTAAACCAATGCCCTCTATTTTGGACTCCGCTACCCTGGGGAAAAGACTTCGGCTTTTCACCTTATCTATGCTCCTCATGATTTTATAAACCTCAATGAGGTCACTCCTCAACCTCCTACACTCAAGGCAAAAAGAAGTCCCAGTCTCTCCTTATAACTCAAACTCTCCAATCTCTGTAACATCCTTGTAAATTGTTTCTGTGCCCTTTCCAGTTTAATAACATCCTTCCTGTACCAAGGTGACTAGAATTGTACACAGTACTGCAAATATAGCCTTATCAATGCCCTGTATAGCCGTAACTTAACATGCCAACTCCTGTTCTCAATGCTCAGACCTGAGAAGGCAAGCATGTCAAAGGCCTCTTTTACCACCCTGTCTACATGTGACGCCACTTTAAAGGAAGTATGTATCTGCATACCTAGGTCTCTCTGTTCGATAACACTGCCCAGGGCCTACCATTAACTATGTAAACCCAGCCCTTGTTTGTCTTACCAAAATGCCATACCTCCTATTTATTTGAATTAAACTCTATCTGCCATTCCTTGGCCCACTGATCAACATCCCATCATAATCTTAGATAACCCTTTTCACTATCCATTATATCCCCAGTTTTGGTGTCATCCGCAAAATTACTAACCAAGCCTCCTATATTCTCATCCAAATCATTTATATAAATGGACCCAGCACTGATCCCTGAGGAACACAGTAGATCACAGGTCGCCATACTGAAAAACAACTCTCTACCACCACCCTCTGTCTCTGACTGTCAAGCCAATTTTGTCTCGAATTGACTAGCTCTCCCTGGATCCCCTGTGATCTAATCTTGATAACCACTCTACCATGCAGAACCTTGTTAAAGGTCTTGTTAAAGTCCATGTAGACAACATTTACCGCGCTGCCTTCATCTTAATTCTTGGTCACATCTTCAAAAAACTCAAACAAATTTGTGAGACATGATTTCCCATGCACAAAGCCATGCTGACTATCCCTAATCAGTCCTTGCCTTTCCAAATGCATGTAGATCTTGTATCTCAGAATCCCCTCCACCAATGTACCCACCACTGATGTCAGGTTCACTGGTCTACAGTTCCTTGGCTTTTCCTTGCAACCTTTCTTAAATAATGGCACATCATTAACCAGCCTCCAATATTCTGACACCTCACTTGTAGCTGTCCATGTTACAAATATCTCCACTTCCCTCGCTTCCTACAATGTCCTGGGATACACTTTATCAGATCTGGTGATTTATCTACCTTTATGTTTTTTAAGACCTTCAGCACCTCCTCTTCTGTAATGTGGATTCTTTTCAAAACATCAATATCCATTTCCCTGTGTTTCCTAGCTTCCATGGCTTTCTCCACAGTGAATACTGATGCAAAATATTTGTTTAGGATCTCGTCCATCTCCTGTGGTTCCACATTAAGATGACCTCATTGATCTTTAAGGGGCCCTATTCTCACCCAATTACTGTTTTGCCCTTAATATACTAATAGAATCTCTCTGGATTCTCTTTAACCTTATCTGCCAAAGCCATCTCGTGTCCCCTTTTAGACCTCCTGATTTCCCTCTTAAGTGTACTCCTACACCCCCTATATTCCTCAATAGATTCACTTGATCCAGCTGTCTATACTGACATATGCATTCTTGACCAGAGTCTCAACATCTCTAGTCATCCAGTGTTTCCTACTCTGGCCTGCCTTGTCCCTCACACTAACAGGAACACACTGTCCCTGAACTCTCATTGTCTCGCTTTCGAAAGCCTCCCACTCACCAGATGTCCCTTTACCTGCGAACAGCCTCCCCCAATCAACTTTTGAAAGTTTCTGTTTAATATCATCAGAATTGGTCTTGCCCCAGTGTAGAACTTTAACTTGTGGACCACGCCTATCCTTTTCCATAGCTATTTTAAAACTAATAGAATTATGTTCACTGGTCCCAAACTCCCCCCACTGATACCTCAGTCAATTCCCCTGCCTTACTTCCCAAAAGGAAATGGAGTTTTTCCCATTCCCTAGTAGGTACATCTACATTTTGATTGAAAATTCTTTCCCGAACACACTTAACAAATCCCTTTCCGTCCAAGCCCTTAATACTTTGGCAGCCCCAGTCTATATTTGAAAAGATTACAACCCTATTATTCTTATAGCTATCTGTGATCTCCCTGCATGTCTGGTCCTCAATTTCCCACTGACTACTGGGGGCCTGTATTACAATCCCATCAAAGTGATCACCCTTTCTTATTTCTCAGTTCCACCTATATGGCTTAAGCGGACAATCCCTCAGGTATATCTTCTCTAAGTACTGCTGTAATGTTTTCCCTAATCAAAAACGCCACTCCCCCTCCTCTCTTGCCTCCCTGTCTATCCTTCCTATAGCATCTACACCCCAGAACATTGAGCTGCTAGCCTTGTCCCTCCCTCAGCCATGTCTCTATGATAGCTATGATATCCCAGTCCCATGTTCCCTACCATGCCCTGAGTTCATCTGCCTTACCTGTTTGGCCTCTTGCATTGAAATAAATGCAGTTTAATTTATCAGTCCTACCTTATTCTCTACTTTGCTCCTGCCTGCCTTGCCTATTTAACTTGCTCTGTTTAACTTCCGTACCAGCCTTAACCTTCTCTTGTGTCTCACTACTGTTCCAGGCCCCCCCACCAGACGAGTTTACACCCTCCTGAGTAGCACTAACAAATCTCTCCATCAGTATATTGGTTCCCTTTCAGCTCAGGTGCAACCTGTCCCTCTTGTACAGGTCACATCTGTCCCACAAGAGAAGCCAATGATCCCAAAATCTGAATCCCTGCCCCTTGCACCAGCTCCTCAGCCAGGCATTTATCTGTTGTCTCCTCCTCTCACTAGCATGAGGCACTGGGAATAATCCAGATATTACAGCCCTTGAAGTCCTGCTTTTTAACCTCCTGCCTAACTTCCTCTATTCACTCTGCAGGATGTCATCCCTTTCTCTGCCCATGTCATTGCTACAAATGTGTACAACAACCTCCGGCTGCTCCCCTTTGAGAATTTGTCACAACCGCTCCAAGACATTCTAGACCCTGGCACTAGGAAGGCAACAGACCATCCTGGAGTGTCACTCACAGCTACAGAAATGCCTGTCTGTGCCCCTGACTAGACAGTGCCCTATCACAATTGTTTGGACTTTGCCATACCCTACTTTATAGCAGAGCCAGTCATAGTGCCAAAGACCTGGCTGCTGGTGTTATTTCCCCTCTGAGAGGCTACTGCCCCCAAACAGGACAGTCACAAAGACTCTTGCACTACCTGCCTACCTCTCCTGGTGGTCACCCATCTACCTGACTGTACCTGCAGTGTGACCTCCTCCCTGAAGCGACTCTCTGTCACTGTGTGCTCCTCCTGTGTGCTCTTCCTGTGTGCTCTTCCTGTGTGTTCCTCCTGTGTGTTCCTCCTGTGTGCTCCTCCTGTGTG
>NC_063336.1:84475172-84480390 GCF_021869965.1 Rhincodon typus | reverse complement strand
CCTGTGTGCTCCTCCTGTGTGCTCCTCCTGTGTGTTCCTCCTGTGTGTTCCTCAGTGCTGCTTTGACTGACCCAGTCTGTCTGAGAGGAGCTGCAGCCGGACACATTTCCTGTAGACACAGACTCCAAGGACTGTCAACTTCTCCCATGACTTCCACATCCGACAGGAGGAGCAGACCACTCCACTGACTGCTATCTCTGACCCTTGCCCTCACCTTGTTGCCATTTGCCCTCCTCAACACAGCCTGGCATTCACCTCCGCCCGCACTTACACCTACCAACACCACAAAGCAACTCTTCTCAAAAATGGCTGCTCCAGAAATGGCCGCTCTGTGAGACCCTGTCTCTCTTTAATTCACTGCCTGGGTGCTCACTGGTTAAATGTCCTTTTTGAGCTGTTATGTTTGGCCTACTCCTGCCTCCCAATGGGCCTGCGGAAGTATTCAGGGAAACAGAACACAGCAATGCCTCCCTCCCCCTCTTTCTGAAACTCTCACACTCACCTCGACTCCCAGCATTTTACTCTCTCCAGCTTACACTCTCATTTTGGGTTGTTCACCATGAAGATTTCCATTGCCTTCTCTAACAGATGGTAAGCTCTTAACAGTTGTTTCTTTGACAAAACTCATATGGATGGTGATATTTCAGGCCTGGCTTCCTCTTCAGTTGCTGAGTCTCAAGTTTCATTAAGTCTTGGAATAATTATTCTCCAGGGGATGCAACCAATTCTACATCATCGGCCTCACCACTTCATCTAAGCCTGCCTCCTTCACCAAGCTCATGGGTCCATGTTGACCCTTAGGAATAGTCTTCTTGAGATTCTTCTTGGCTATGCAATGTTTTGACACAACAATATGATCTTCATCACCCGAATCAGCAACATCGTCAATGCCCTTGAGGATGTTATAGCCATTTATTCTCACCATCTGTTGCTTCGATGAGTTGGTAGTAGGTACAGCGGAGCAATTCAGCCTCGAATGTTACTATTGCTCCCTGATCCGTGGACTATGTCAATGACGTTATGTTAGTTGGCAGGAAAAGCATCTTCACATGTTTAGAGACTTCATCAAGGCTGATGGGATGAGCTGGGCAATCATCTAACAGGTAAGTATTTTGAAGGGAAGATTTTTTTTGGCACAATATCCCCTCCAGTCATCAATGTCATTTGGAGAGAACTATTCCTGACAAGTGTCCTTGTCATCCAGACTCTATGTTTGAGGGCTAAATGACTCACAGATTGTTCTTAGAGTAGCCCCTCAATGACTGTGGCGTCTTAAACCCAAGGTTTAAACTTAAAATCTCCTACAGTGTTTCCTTTAAGCATAGCTTTGATTTCTGGTGCTGTCTTGTCCTTTTGTGAAGTGAATGTTCTCTGGGGCATACTTTTCCAAAAATATCCCCGTTCATCAATATTGAAAATGTGTTTTGCTGAGTAGCCTCCTCCTTCATTGTTCTCCACAAATGGGCAGGGATTCATCAGCCTCTCTGTGTCAGCACTATTTACTTTTCCAGATATTTTAGTACTTCATACATTGGAATGCCTCATGAAATGGTCAAGCCATCCATGACTAACGTTTGAAACTTTCTGACAGAGAACTCTCTCCCTACTCATTCTGTAAAGCCTCATTGAGGCTTTTTTTTCCTGAATGACCCTCACACTAAGAAGGACCTGCCACTTGTTTTGGTCTTTGATCCAGACTGTTAAGAGTCTTTGTATATTCTCCATGACATTCCTTCTAGACTGACTCATCCTGCCAGCACTTAAAGGTGAGCACTTTGCACGGTTTGTTTCATAGAATCTCCACACTTTGGAAGCAGGCCATTTGGCACATTCAGTCCACACCAAGCCTCCAAAGAGCATTCCACCCAGACCCATCCCCCAAGCCCTATCCCTGTAATACTGCATTTCCCATGGCTAATCCACCTGACCTGCACTTCTTTGGAAATCGAAAGAACTGCGGATGCTGTAAATCAGGAACAAAAACAGAAATTGCCGGAAAAGCTCAACAGGCCTGGCAGCATCAGTGAAGAAAAAAAATCAGAGTTAACGTCTCAGGTCCAGTGACCCCTCCTCAGAACCAAAACGGTGAAAAGTGTAAAGTGAAAAGTGAAAAAACAAACTGCAAAGTGAATGATTTCCCTTGATCCCCCTGCAGCAACAGCTTCACCCCTCTCCCACATTCTGCTCATGTTGAAAAGGCATTACAGCATGAGCCTGGATGAAGGGACTCGAAAGCTGCTCTCTGCTTCACCTGTTTTGTCGCTGTTTTTAAAATGGCTCCTGGCCCATGTACAGCACAAGAAGCAGCTTCTTTAAATTCTGCATTTGCACCTGAACTGCAGAAGAAGCAAGTCACGGGCTCTCCAGATTAAGGTTTAAATTCACATTCAGCGTCACAACATCTCAATATCACCTCCAACTGGCAAAATGGCATCAGTTCCACATTCAAATCTAATGCTTGCATAGCACAAACCCAAAGTGCTTCATAGCTCCTTTAAACTTTAAACTTCAAGGGAAAGATGATCTAACAATAAAGCAGTATTAGAATGAAAAATGGCTAAACAGGGCGATTTTAAACAGCAAGTATTGGCAGATCGAAAAGGAAACTCTGGCACTGGTTTTTTGGAATGGAGTGATTCCACACATGGCCCTGTTTGTAGTCTAGACTTATCATAAGTCTTTGGAAATGATCTGCAGGAAGCTGCTACATGTTCACCACTGACACTCCCACATCTTCTCATCAAAGCCTGAGGTTATGGCCTGGAGGACTACTACAGACCGAGACCCACAACGATAACCTCAGATATCAGGTTCAGCTCCCAAATCACAAAGACTTCCCAACAGATTCCCAGATCAATGCCGTTGAATCAGAGATGGATGAGAACTTTCATGCTGATCACATCGACTTTGGTGATAAACAATCAGGACATGTTCAACATGATCCATCTGAAACACACCAGCAATGACAGTAAGCCTGAGCACATTCACTCGGTTCCTGAATAAGTATGCATACAGAAACATGAACCCTATCGCGTGAGGTCATTTTCAATGGTAAACAAGTGCTGGTTCCAAAATGGTGCATCAGGACATGTTGAACTATCTCTACATCAGTCACATGGCAGAAAGAAGGTTCATACATAAATCTGTCCATTGGCCTGGTAACAAAAAAGACATCGATCAATGGATACAATTGTATGATGCCAGCTCCATCAATCCCAATAGCACAAAGAACCACTTACACTGCACAATATCTCAATTCCGGACCATGCTCCAAGACGCTACAAACTGACTTCAGGTCCATGGTCAACACTATATACAAATGACACATGACTTTTACTAAATTTCATCTTGTCATGCAAGTCAGGAATACTACCACAACCACAGTTGTTGACATGTTCACTGCTATCTTCAGGATGTTGTGCATCTCACAGCAGATCATGTCAGACAGTTATCAGTAAACTATTCAGAGTTATGTGCAGGAAGCTGGGAGTTCAAAATATCACACCGTCTCCGCAACATACACAGTCAGATGGTGTGGCAGAGGATACCGTACACACAGTTAAATCAACAGTCACACAGTTTAAGGCAACATGTCAAAACTTTGGGACTGCCATATTGAATATGTAAGTCACACCTCAAGGCAAGGCATCTTCACTTGAAACCCTTGTCCATGCTGTTCTTCCATCACATACGCTTCCTAATCACCCAGATGCAGATGATTCCTTTTTGAAAATAAAAAGAATGATGAAGGAATACAGTCACAGAGCATGTCGACAATTGCCTCAGCTTTACCAAGACAAGAAGACCGCCACTTGGAGAAATGGAAGGACACTGAAAAATTGTGCTCATGATACATTGGTCATTGACAGAGCAATGGTTATGTTCTAGGACAGAACAGAAGACACATTGAAATTGCACAGGATAATCCTCATGTAATCCACAGTGATGATTCAAACTCTTAAAACATTGCATAAAAAGCAAATAACAATGTATCCTGCAACAACATAAGATAGAACATGTCCATAGTGAGCAGTCCACACCAATCTACAATGGTAGATAACACGTAGAACAGCATAGAATTATATAACCACACCCTGAGAACTGAGCAAGAACCTGTACAAGTCATATTATAAATACACTGAAACTTCATCCCAAAGTGGAAAGGGAATGTGTGCAAATATGGCTTTGTCATTTTAAACCTGGATCCCTGTTCATTTTACCATTGGGAGAACTGTTGAAAGGAGAAATGGGGAATGTTGTAATATTGTGTGTATCTGTAGCCAGGCAGGCATGTCCTTTTAAGTGCTACCATTCTTGTGGCATTGTGTCGTGTGATATTCTTGTAAAAAGATCCCAGCTCCACCTAAATGGTTGCTGCTACATTTTGTAATCTATCAGGAGAGTCAGTTCATATTCAGCATGCGCCCAGGCTGTCAAAATGTCTGTGATAAAGTTTGAATGTATTTGGTTCCTCTGTGGGTAAACCTGCTGATCTTTGTTCTTAGTAAGAAGCCGGTCTCAAGTATTTATGTCACTAGGATTCACATCCTAACTCGAGAGAACACATCTCTGTAAACAGGGACTTTTCAGAACAATATATGAAAAAATCAATTCACTGCACAGTCTGGAGATAACTCAGATACCCTTTCTGGGCAGTACATGGGGTAGGATGCCCACAGGGTAATGAAGAGAGGGCAGGAGATGCATGCCTGCAGCAAGCGAAGATCCCCTTTCCAGAGCTCAAGAGGCTAAAGATTAACGAATGCCTGTTAGGATGGTGAGGGGGTGACTTTCTTCCTGTCCCCACTTGGAAAGGTATCCTTCCCAATCTCACTTACCTCTTGAATCTTTCTACCTGTGAGCATTCTACACTGTTTATAGCAGTGAATAAGCATATCCAGGACTGTCACTGGATCCTCTCACGCTGACAGCATGAAACACAGCAACAAATTACCAAGGATGCTGGGAATCTGAAACAACGACACAGAAGTTGCTGGAAACATTCAGCAGGTCTGGCAGCATCTGTGAAGGGAAAAACAGAGTTAATGTTTTGAGCTCAATATGACATTTCTTCAGAAATGAAGAGGTTACTAAGGGAAGGAGGGTTGTAGGAACTGGAGGAGATTACAGAGAGAGGGAGGATTGTAGGAGCTGGAGGAGGTTACAGAGAAAGGGAGGGTTGTAGGGGCTGCAGGAGGTTACAGACAGAGGGAGGGTT
>NC_063336.1:84470750-84475162 GCF_021869965.1 Rhincodon typus | reverse complement strand
GGGCTGGAGGAGATTACAGAGAGAGGGAGGGTTGTAGGGGCTGGAGGAGGTTACAGAGAGAGGGAGGGTTTAGGGGCCGGGGGAATTTATAGGGAGAGGTCTGGGGGGACTTACAGGGAATCTCAGGTCTGGGCTGTAAGAAAATATTGAGTGTGATCATGACAGAGAAGCAGACCCATTGCCAGCTCTTTACCAGTTGTTCCTGAGATGGAGTGAAGTATGGAGATGGAATGGCTGTGGTTACAGCAGCAGGGGCCTATGGTTGAATCCCTTGTGCCTGAGCTCAGAGGCCTTCATGTTAACTCCCTTCCCCCCAGCCTTGTGCCAGTTCCAGCTATAAATTCACAGACTATACCAGCTGACACCAGCAACCTTGGGGAGGGGCAAGTGTCTGATAATAAACTGCATGCTGGAACCGAGCATGTGTTATATGAAGAGAAAGCACAGCTTCTGTTTTATTATTGTCAGGTTTCCAGCTAGGTCTGGTGACAGTTAGAATTGGAGCCTCTGTCTGGCCCACACACGCTGTGGTTAGTACAGAATGTGGCATCGCAGTGTGGGCCATAAGCTTTCCTGATCTGCTGATGGGACTCCGGTCCTGCCTTATACCAGGAGCCAGTGCTAGCTCTCTGAGGCCAGCAGCAGGAAACCAGGCCTGCTTTGTGGTTGCTGAGGTCTCTTTGTCTCACTCGCTTACATTTTCACCCAGTGACATTGTGTGTTTCAGGTGCACTGTTTCCATATTTGGGTTAACTGAAAACATCTTTGTATTTTCACTTTGTAGGTCAGCCAAGTTTCAGAAAGCCAAAGACTTTTCTTCGTGACAATCAGCACTCTGATCAATTACTCGACTGTATGATTCTCACACAACACAGGAGTCCAAAACATGTCCCCTCTTGTTGTGTAGATTGTCACTTGACACATAGATAAATCCAGCGTGTGTTTTAGTCCCCTTCTGACTGCAGTCTTACCTCCTCCAATCCTACAGCTCTCTTTCCACAGTTTCTGCACTCCTCCAATCCTGGCTTTTGGAGTAACTTTAATTTTCATCACTTCACCACTGTTGGCCTTACCTGACTGGATCTCTGAGTAATCCACCTCCTGCTCCTCTTTTAGCTCTGACTCAGCCACACCTCTCCTTCTACAAAAGAGCATGAAACATGGTTTGCTAACCGTCCTGTTAAGGGGTCGGGAATGCATGACCACAGTTACAGAGCTGTTCTCAGTGCAGGGTCTCAGGCTCCAAATGTAATTGTTTAGCTTGAAAGCACATGTTTAAGTTGGTACAGCAGTGTAATGGCTGCCTTCATGAAAAACATTCTCGAACCATGTCTTCAGATTAAATAGAACAATAAAAGACGAGATCCTGGATTGCTGCAAGTTCTTCCATTGCAAGTATTTCTCCAGTTTCCTTTTGAATGTCAACACTGAATCTGTCTCCACCACCAGGCAGTGCTTTCCTGGTTAAACCAACTTGTTAAGTTAAAACAAAATCTCTTCTTTTTGTGCCCCTTTTCCAAAGCTTGTCATCTTTCCTGAAGTACAGTGTCTGGAATCGGACACAATACTGTACTCTAAGTGGGATTTAACCAGAGTTTTATAAAGGTTTAGCAAAACATGCTTTCACTCTGGATCCTTGCCTCAATTATTACACTTTGGGCATTATTCAAATGTCAGTCTCTGTGCTATTTCTGTTCTGACCTCTTGCACATTCCGATTTTAATTGATTCATGAAAGGTGACCATGTCTTCAGCTCCTGCACCCACCAAGCTCGGAAAAGTCCTCCCTAAATTTCTCCATCTCTGTCTCCACCTTAAACTTACCTCTTTGACCACATTTTTGGTCATCTGGCTTACTATCTCCTTATGTAGTTGGGTGTGGGGGCTGAACAATTTGTGTGCCCAGGGACATTTTAGTTTGATATGCTATACAGTAATGCCAGCTCTACATTCTTGCAAACTCTTTGAATGTGATTCCCCCGTTGGAGGTGGGAGGTTAGTGAATTTGCTCTTGTGTCTGCTGTGAAAATATTCATATGATTCGTATGTTTTAGGGATTTAGTTTTTGTTTTGGAGAAGTTACATTTTGAAAGCGCAAGGTTAATGGAACTTATGGACTGTAGAAATGTGACTCAGACCTTTCCATGTGTCCTGACAGAGTCGGAGTTAAGAAATGAGAAAACCATAGATAACAGTGACTCCTTTCTGAATCTGAGAATGGCATGGCTACACTTTCTCTTTATAGATGTATCCTGGGGGCCTCGGTCTTTCTCAAGATCAAAATATTGCAAACTTTGCAGGACTGCAATCAAGCCACAAGGTGTCAGTCTATCCTTGGGCTTAATGTAAAACGCTCAGGCAAGGTACTGGAATCAAACTGATTTGAACTAAGTCTACAAACTTTACCCTCTCCACAACGTAAAACCGAAGGGACAGCATCTGCTATGTTGGAGGTAGAGTTCATGAACATTACAGAAAGAAAATTAAATAATTGCTTGAAAAAGAAGTGATATTATCTAAAGATTTGTCAATTGAACAACAGTATGGTACTGGACAGCGTTAACCCTAACCCCGATATGATAAATCTCTGCTGCTTGAAGATTTTATGATTCTTTGAGTTTTCTTTGAACTGTTTCAGTGACCTTCCCTTTGTGAGATCAGAAATGGAGATGTTTGCTGATTGCTGGACAACATACAGCTCCATTCACAACCCCTCAGAAAATATTCATACACAGCAGGATCGCGACAATATTCAGACTTTAATAAGAGGCAGATAACATTTATATACACACGATTGCCAAGCAGCGACTGTCTCTAAAAAGTGAAAATCTATCCATTGTGCCTTGACATTCAATGGTGTTACCATTACTAAATTCCCCATTATCCTGGTTATCAGTGATCAGAACTTGCAGTGTACCAGCCAATTAAATAGTATGACTACAGAGATAGTAGGAACTGCAGATGCTGGAGAATCCGAGACAACAAGGTGCGGAGCTGGATGAACACAGCAGGCCAAGCAGCATCATAGGAGCAGGAAGGCTGACGTTTCAGGCCTAGACCCTTCTTCAGAAATGGGGGAGGGGAAGGGGGTTCTGAAATATATAGGGAGAGAGTGGGAGGCGAATAGAAGATGGATAGAGGAGAGGATAGGTGGAGAGGAAACAAACAGGTCGAAGAGGCGGGGATGGAGCCAGTAAAGGTGAGGAGTTAGGGAGGGGATAGGTCAGTCCAGGGAGGACGGACAGGTCAAGGGGGCGGGATGAGGTTAGTAGGTAGGAGATGGGGGTGCGGCTTGAGGTGGGAGGAGGGGATAGGTGGGAGGAAGAACAGGTTAGGGAGGCGGGGACAAGCTGGGCTGGTTTTGGGATGCAGTAGGGGGAGAGGAGATTTTGAAGCTTGTGAAATCCACATTGATACCATTGGGCTGAAGGGTTCCCAAGCGGAATATGATTTGCTGTTCCTGCAACCTTTGGGTGGCATCGTTGTGGCTCTGCAGGAGGCCCAGGATGGACATGTCATCTGAGGAATGGGAGGGGGAGTTGAAATGGTTCGCGACTGGGAGGTGCAGTTGTTTATTGCGAACCGAGTGTAGGTGTTCTGCAAAGCGGTCCCCGAGCCTCCGCTTGGTTTCCCCAATGTAGAGGAGACCACAACGGGTACAGCGGATGCAGTATACCACATTGGCAGATGTGCAGGTAAACATCTACTTGATGTGGAAAGTCTTCTTGGGGCCTGGGATGTGGGTGAGGGAGGAGGTGTGGGGGCAGGTGTAGCACTTCCTGCGGTTGCAGGGAAAAGTGCCGGGTGTGGTGGGGCTGGAGGGCAGTGTGGAGCGGACAAGGGAGTCACGGAGAGAGTGGTCCCTCTAGAAAGCAGATAAGGGTGGGGAGGGAAAGATGTCTTTGGTGGTGGTGTCCAGTCCCTCCACACCTGCATTCCCCATACAGATGGCCTAAAGGCCCTCCGCTTCTTCCTGTCCCGCAGGCCCGACCAGTCCTCCTCCACTGACACCCTCATCTGCTTAGCCGAACTCGTCCTCACCCTCAACAACTTCTCTTTCAATTCCTCCCACTTCCTACAGACAAAGGGGGTGGCCATGGGTACCCGCATGGGCCCAAGCTATGCCTGCCTCTTTGTAGGTTACGTGGAACAATCCCTCTTCCGTACCTACACTGGCCCTAAACCCCACCTCTTCCTCCGTTACATCAATGACTGTATCGGCGCCGCCTCGTGCTCCCACGAGGAGCTCGAACAATTCATCCACTTCACCAACACCTTCCACCCCAACCTTAAGTTCACCTGGACCATCTCTAACACCTCTCTCCCCTTCCTGGACCTCTCGGTCTCCATATTGGGCAACCACCTAGAAACCGATATTCATTTCAAGCCCACCGACTCCCACAGCTACCTAGG
>NC_063336.1:84371652-84385750 GCF_021869965.1 Rhincodon typus | reverse complement strand
CTCAGTACTGACCCTCTGACAGTGCGGCACTCCCTCAGTACTGACCCTCTGACAGTGCGGCACTCCCTCAGTAATGACCCTCTGACTGTGCAGCACTCCCTCAGTACTGACCCTCCAACAGTGCGGCTGTCCCACATGCCTCAGCACTGTGACCGTATGTCGTGATAATGAATCCTTTTCCAATGTGTGGCTTGGATTGATTCCTCCTGCCTGTAGTGACTAGCCTGGGAGGTCATCGGTGAGTATTCACAGCTCCATCTGGTGCAGTGTTCTAACGATCTATGTTTGTCTCTCACTACAGCATATCGCAGAATTTGAGTTGAAATAATATTTGGAATTTGGCGTCTAATAATGACCATGAAACCATTGCTGATTGTTGGAACAATCTATCTGCTTCACTAAAGTCCGTTAGGCAAGGAAACTGCTTTCCTTAACCTGTCTGGTCAACACCTAACTCCGAACCCACCTGAATGTCGCTGGCGTTAAAGGGTTCTCTGGAGATAGGGATGGGGATTGAATACTGGCTTGACCAGTGACACTCACATCACATGAATGAATGTAATAAAAAATGTACTGTCTAGTGATAACCAGGTCTGTGTGTTTGAAATCCAGCTTGCATCAAGTCTGGGAGTGTAACCTTCAGGTGATTTGATGGATTGGCAGCAAGTTTGATGACATTCTTCCATGTAACATGCAAGAAGAACCCATGTCAGCCATGTCTCAATGTCAATCTCTCTTCGCTCTGATTTTGAAATTCATGGATTCAGTCTCTATTGCATAGAATTGAGCAACAAGTCTGAGCTCACCTTAACTGGAGGCTGCATGTCCCCTCTCGGGTGGATGTAAAGATGACATGGTGTTATCTGAAAGACAGTAGGGGATGTATCTGCAGTGTCTTGGCCTGAGTCCCTCTTGAAAATAGACGTCCAACCTCAATGATTTCTTCTTGGGTACAGCCTGTATCCCCAACATTGGCCACTGCCTGAAACAAATACAGAGGTTGCTGGAGAAACAGTGCTAATGGTTCAAGTCCCAGGTTTGGTCCCCTCACCTGACCAGGAATGTCATTGTATTGGAGGCAGTAGGTTATTCTAGAATACTCTGCCTGGTGGAATGCTGGAAGCGGATTCAATCATCGACTTCCATATTTGGGCAAATACATGGAAAGGAAAAATATTGCAAGGCTGTGGAAATAAATAGTGGTGTAATGGGGAGGGGGTTAAGTAGACTGGATCATTCTGAAAGAGCCAACTTAAAAGAGCTGAAGGTTTCGTTCTGAGCTGGATCATTCCCTGATCAAACTGATCATTTTTACAGGAGTCTTCAATATTCGGTTAATTCTCTAAATAGTTTGGTTACTTGCAAACTCCAAGGGAAGACAATGAGATTCTTCTTGAACTTGTTTCATTTTTCAAACTGAGAATGTCCCAGATTGTGACAGGCAAGTGTCTCTATCATTTCCTCTCTGCTGTCTATACCTATTGTCCTCTAAAATATATTGGCAACATCTCCCAATGTGTTGAGATGTACGTTGTCCATAGTCAGCACCTAGTGAAGGTTATTGTAAGACAACACTGCTATTGAGACAGTTTGCTGGCTATTTCTGTCCATTACAAAACAAGAATTGACATATACAGTTATACCTCATTGCCACTTCAGCAGGTCCCATGGTGATCCACACGGCTGATGGTCATTGACATGTCCTTGAATACATAACCAGGTTTGTCCTTAACTTTAATCAGAGGCCATCAGCTTTTAATTCCTCCAGAAACAAATCAGCAAATTGAACATGAATCTATCCTTCACATGGGCACTATGTGCAGGCAGATGAAGTTATATATCCACAGGTGGTAATGTATGTGCACAGATGGTGCAGTACATATACAGATAGCTGCATATGTACATATTGATTGCATGTGCATAAATGACTTTACATGTACATAGGGTGTTGTATTTGCACAGATGGCTGTATAAGTACACAGAATGTTGTATATGTACAGATAGTTTTATGTGTACACAGACTGTTGTATTTGTACACATGGGGTAGTGGAAGATGTATAATTTATATATTTTAATGGCATTTTTAGAATTTTGAATTCAAAACAAAGCCAGATGGATATTAGTTATTCTAAATAGGATGTTTATTTTTGAAAAAAAGACAGATAGTCCTTCCACAGCAGTGACCTAAATACAGCATTTGTCAAGAAGCAGGTGGCTGCAGATCTCTGTGGTGTTAATGGTATGATTTTTGTACTGTTTGGTTTATCTCAGGTCGGGAAAATACATTAAAGCTATTAGCTTTGTTTCCCATTCAGTAGAAATTAGGATTGAGTTTGTTTTATCAAAAAATTAGTTCAGTAAATGCCAGGCTGGATTTCAGAAATAAGTTTAGTTTCTGGCCTAAAAGGAGTTCAGGGCAGTTCAGGAAACCAGTCACTTCAACTGAAGCGTTTAGTTTGTGAAGCTTCCAAACAAGGAGAGTTTCATTAGAAATCTGCAGGTTATTAGAATTGCAAAAGCTTAGGCTCTCCGATTTGTGAAAATTTCATGTTGGCAGACTTAAAACAAACTTGTTGAATTACGTCCACAGTCTACAATAAAGAAACTGTTAGGAGTCATTTACTTAGAAACTTAAAGGGTTGAGATAGGGTGTAATTTTGCTGGACTTGGCTTCTTGTATATTGTCAAGGAATTTAGTTTTACTGTGTGTTTTAATATCACTTAACCATCTTTACATTGAGGTAACAAGGTGCAGGGCTGGATGAACACAGCAGGCCAAGCAGCATCATAGGAGCAGAGAGGCTGACGTTTCGGGCCTAGATTACATTGAGGTAGCTTGGTTTGTTCTTAAAAAGATTCTTCCTTGGTGTAATAAATAATTGTCTTGTTGGTAAAGAACATTTGCAGCATCGTGTGAATGTGTTTGTGTGACTAACCACTATGTTACCCAACTGCACAAAAAAGAACGGTCTATCAAATCAGGTTTCATTCCTAACAGCATCTGGGAACATACCAGCATGGAAAGAAGATGCCATATATATGTGCTGATGGCTGTATACATACTGATGATATTGTAAATGTACATATGGTGGTGCTGTATGTGTAAGAAGGTGCTGTACATGTACAGATGGTGCTGTAGATGTATGGATGGTCCAGTATATGTACAGATGGTACTGAAAACAACAAATGCTGGGGATCACAGCGGATCAGACAGCATCCATGGAGAGAGAGCAAGCTAACGTTTCAAATCTAGATGATTCTTCTTCAGAGCTCTGATGAAGAGTGATCAAGGCTTGAAACGTTAGCTTGCTCTCTCTCCATGGATGCTGTCTGATCCGCTGTGATCCCCAGCATTTGCTGTTTTCAGTACAGATTCCAGCATCTGCAGTAATTTGCTCCTGCTAAGTACAGATGGTGCTGTACATGTATGGATGGTCTGGTATATGTACTGATGGTGCTGTACATGTATGGATGGTGCTGTACATGTATGGATGGTCTGGTATATGTACTGATGGTGCTGTACATGTACAGATGGTGCTGTACATGTATGGATGGTCTGGTATATGTACTGATGGTGCTGTAATGTATGGATGGTCTGGTATATGTACTGATGGTGCTGTACATGTACAGATGGTGGTTTAGATGTGCAGATCATGCTAAAAATGTTACTAGCACACTCAAAAAGGGAAAACCAGTGAATGTAGTGTCTTTGGATTTTCAGAAGGCTTTTGATCATTTCCC
Organism: Rhincodon typus; assembly: GCF_021869965.1. NCBI lineage: Eukaryota > Metazoa > Chordata > Chondrichthyes > Orectolobiformes > Rhincodontidae > Rhincodon > Rhincodon typus. The sequence continues at coordinate 84,382,009 of NC_063336.1, read as the reverse complement.
CACCAGAAGTTGGTAAATAAATTTAAAGTGTAAGGGAAATGGGGGTAGTATACCGGCATGGACTGAGCATTGGTTAATTGAGAGAAAGCAACAATGAATGGGTCTTTCGCAGGTTGCCAGCTGTGAGCAGTGAGCTACTGCAAGGATCAGGGCTCGGCCCCAGCTTTTCACAGTCTGTAGCAATGATTTGGGTATGGGGGCAAATTATAACATTTCCAAATGTCCACATAACACAAACCTAGTGGAAATGAGAGTTTTGAGGGGGATGCAAAGAGGTTTTCTGAGGGATTTAGACAGAGTAAGTGAGTGGCTGAGGGCATGGCAGATGGAATATATTGTGAATCAGAATAATGTTATCCACTTTCATAGAAAGAACGAGGATGCAGCGTATTTCCTAAATGGCGAGAGATTGGGAAGTGTTGACGACAAAAGGGACCGAGGTGACAATATAATAAGTCACTGAAAGCTAACATGCAAATGCAGCAAGCAATTTGGAAGGCAAACGGTACGTTAACCTTTACGACAGGAGGATTTAAATACAGGAGCAAAGAAATCTTGCTGTAGTTTGGCTGAACCCTGGTGAGACAGCACCATGTGTTTTGAGTGCAGTTCTAGTCTCCTCGCCTCAGGAAGGATACACTTGCCATAGAGGAAACGTGACAAGGTTAACCAGGATCAATCTTGGGAGGATGGAACAGTCCTTTGAGCAAATATTGAAGAGACTTCCCTTGTATTCTCAGGAAATTAGAATTATGAGAGGCAATCACGTAGAAGTTTATAGAGTTCTTAAAAGGAAAGAGAGTAGATGCAGAAAAGATACTCCTGTTGGCTGAAGGGTCTATAACCAGCAGACACAGACTCAGAAGGCAAGCCATTTAGCACTGAAAGGAGGAGGAACATCTTCTCACAGGATTGGAGGCTCTCTCTACCGTAAAGGACTGTGGAAGATCACTCACTAAAAACGTTCAAGGCAGAGATAGATACATTTCCAATTACTAATGACATTAAGAGATATAGGGGAAACACGGGGATACAGTGTTAAGATCGATGATCGAAACCTCTCAAGCTCACATCCTTCCTGATGGAGTCAGCAAAGAACATAGAACACAGAACAGTACAGCACAGTACAGGCCCTTCAGCCAACCTCCGGATCCAACGCATCATCCTCTAACACTTCCACCATCTGCAATCCAACCCCACCACCAAAGACATTTTTCCCTCCCCACCCTTATCTGCTTTCCGGAGGGACCACTCTCTCCGTGACTACCTTGTCCGCTCCACAATCCCCTCCAGCCCCACCTCACCCGGCACTTTTCCCTGCAACCGCAGGAAGTGCTACACCTGCCTCCATACCTCCCCCCTCACCCCCATCCCAGGCCCCAAGAAGACTTTCCACATCAAGCAGATGTTCACCTGCACATCTGCCAATGTGGTATACTGCATCCGCTGTACCCGTTGTGGCCTCCTCTACATCGGGGAAACCAAGCGGAGGCTTGGGGACCGCTTTGCAGAACACCTACGCTTGGTTCGCACTAAACAACTGCACCTCCCAGTCGTGAACCATTTCAACTCTCCCTCCCATTCTGCAGATTACATGTCCATCCTGGGCCTCCTGCAGTGCCACAACGATGCCACCCGAAGGTTGCAGGAACAGCAACTCATATTCCGCTTGGGAACCCTGCAGCCCAATGGTATCAATGTGGATTTCACAAGCTTCAAAATCTCCCCTCCCCCTACCGCATCCCAAAACCAGCCCAGCTCGTCCCCGCCTCCCTAACCTGTTCTTCCTCTCACCTATCCCCTCCTCCCACCTCAAGCCCCACCCCCATCTCCTACCTACTAACCTCATCCCGCCCCCTTGACCTGTCTGTCCTCCCTGGACTGAGCTATCTCCTCCCTACCTCCCCACCTACACTCATCTTTACTGGCTCTATCCCCGCCTCTTTGACCGGTCTATCTCCTCTCCACCTATCTTCTCCTCTATCCATCTTCTATCTGCCTCCCCCTCTCTCCCTATTTATTTCAGAACCGCCTTCCCCTCCCCCATTTCTGAAGACGGGTCTAGGCCCGAAACGTCAGCCTTCCTGCTCCTCTGATGCTGCTTGGCCTGCTGTGTTCATCCAGCTCTACACCTTGTTATCCCTTCAGCCCATGATGTTGTGCCAACCTATTATCCTACTCTAAGATCAAACTGTCCTGCATACCCTACATTATACTGTATGCAATACACAAACAAGGCTGGAGAGAGGAGGCAGCCCTGTCTGCTTCCAGATTTGATCAGGAAACTTTCTGAATCCTTCCCAAAGTTTTACCTCTGAGAATAGCTGGAGCTGTGGGGAATTGTCCTGAGGGTTGTGTACTAAGAGGAGGTCCCTACAGAAGTAAAGAAGATCAATGGAGCTCACAAGGAAATGGCTTCGGGGAAAGTGATGAGTAAAACGGAGTGTACAGTCGTGGAATCACACAGTCATACAGCACGGAAACAGACCCTTTGGTCCAACCAGTCCACGCTGATTATAATTCCAAACCAAACTAGTCCCACTTGCCTGCACTTGGCCCATATCCCTCCAAACATTTCTTATTCGTGAACTTATCCAAATGTCTTTTAAATGTTGTAACTGTATCCCCATCCACTTCTTTGGGGAGTTCATTCCAGACACAAACCATTCTCTGCGCAAAAAAATTGCCCCTCATGTCTTTTTTCAAGCTTTCTCCTCTCATCTTAAAAATATGTCCCCACTCTTTAAATTCCCCCACCCCAGGGAAAAAACACCTGCCATTCACCTTATCTGAACCCCTCATGGTTTTATAAAAGTCTATAAAGTCATCTCTCAACCTCTTACGCTCCAGTGAGAAAAGTCCCAGCCTATCCAGCCTCTCCTTATTCCCAGCAACATCCTGGTAAATCTCTTCTGAACCCTCTCCAGCTTAATAATATCCTTCCTATAGCTGGGCGACCAGAATTGGACACAGTACTCCAGAAGAGGCCTCACCAACATCCTGTACAACCTCAACATAAATTCCCAACTGCCATACTCAGTGGTCTAAGCAGTGAAGCAGTGCTAAACATCTTCTTAACCACCCTGTCTACGTGTCATGCAAATTTCAAAGAATTATTTTCTGAACCCCTAGGTCTTAAGTGCATAACTTACAACTTACAGTGATAAGAAGCTGTTTTATTCTTTTATATTGTGATACTGTAAACTTCAAAACTAAAATAACTGTTCCAGGTTTGAAAGAATCAGCAATAACTCTGCCTGTAATAAACTGCTTCCTGAGATGAAAATGACAAGGAGAAACTGTTATAAAGGAATTAAAAGCAATATGCTAATTAACCTTCCCTGGGAAGAAAGATTCGAAGCACCAGAAACTAGCAGTGTCCTGGGAGAGCGGAGATAACACTGCCTGATAATCTGCTGCCTGGTGACAAATAGGTCATTATGATTGCCTTCAGAAGGAATGTCCTGAGGTAAAGGGGTCAATTGAAGGAAAGTTGTGTTTTGAATGGACAGTTAATGTTGAATGTAACAAAGAACAGGCAAGCTACATACCTGATGACTCCAGAAGTGTAATCACTACTGTGGATGAACGGATGTAGAGGATAGTCAAAAATATCACATCAGAAACTTCACAATACAGAAAATCCGATAAGAATTCAACTTCAGGATTATTCCGTCGCAGAATTTCCAAGAACGACATGGCATAAGGATCGAACCCCGGATGTCCAGAGACAGATGCCATTTTGTTGGAATTGTAGCTAAATTCCTGGGAGTGCTTTTGATGAGAAGTGACCATAAGTTGCTCTGAAGTCAAACCCATCAGCCTTATACTCTCAAAAATCCAGCCTGATCCTGATGTAAGAGGGCAACTGCTCCACTAATGACCAGGATTAAAGTGGGTGAATGAGGATAGAGGCATTCAAACCAATACCTTTTTCAGATTTATTTGGATCATTTATGTTTTTGTATTTTTGAACTATACATTGAAACTTTGCTGTGAAATCATGGCACACAATCAGCCTGCATGGGAGAACTTGGTTAAGGAATATTTGATTTGTGTACAAGATGATGAGAAGCATAGATAGAGTGGATAGCCAGAGACTTTTTCCCAGGGTGGAAATGACTATTACAAGAGGATATAATTTTAAGGTGATTGGAGGAAGGGAGAGGCGAGATGTCAGAGGTAGGTTCTTTACACAGAGAGTGGTGGGCGTGTGGAATGCACTGCCGGCAGTGGTAGTGGAGTCAGATACTTTAGAGACTTTTAAGCGACTCTTGGATAAGCACATGGAGGATAGTAAAATGTAGGGTAGATTGATCTTAGTAGGATAATAGGTCGGCACAACATCATGGGCTGAAGGGCCTGTACTGTGCTATACTGTTCTACGTTCTATGTTCTATGATTAAGGATCTGCCAAAGTGGACGGAGTATTGGGAAGCTTGTGATGTTATGAGGCTCGAGGCATTGGCTTGTTTGTTAGAATCAGTTAGGAAGTCCTTGGGAAAGCATGTACCTACAGAGTTGATGCTAATTTGTTGTCTTTATGCGGAGACTTGGTACATGATGTTTGCTTAAAAACAGAGAAATGCTGAGATCAGTGAGTTGAAGTCAGAAAATGCAGAACTAAAGCAGAAACTTGATACCCTAGAACTTGTCAGTCAAGAAAGGGCAGTTTTCCAATTGGAAAATACAGAATTAAAGGGAAAGGTTAAATCCCTGGAGATGGCCAACCAGGACGAAACAGTTTACCTCTCAAATTATCATCATCATTTTGAGACAGTGAACAGAAATGGTGAGAAGGCACGGAGGCAGGTTTGGGAGTCAGACACTAAAACTCAGGAACTTGAAGGCAAATGTAAAGATCCCCAGGTACCAATTAAAGTACGGTATCAAGTACAGCTTGAGAAACAAGTGCAGAATACTGATCATTCTAAGTACCAACCAGAAATTGAAGTACAGCTTTCCAGCCAGAGAGGGTTTCACTGTATTTTGAGATTCGTACAGAAATCAGGGATGAAAGCAGCGATTCTGATTGGGGGTCTGTTGAGGGTGAGGCCATATACCATTCTGATCAGGGCAGGAAATGTGGTTATAATCCTGACCACAGGACACCTCTGCCATACTCAGGTAAAGGTTCCCTGTATCCTGTTATACCAGGAAGATTGTCTGAGTCACTGCCTCTGCACAACATTCCCAATGAGCCTATACTTCAATTCCCAGAGGCATCTTAGCCTCTGGAACAGGAGGTCAAGAAGGAGCATTCCCCACGGATTCAAGTGAGATCTTTTGAGACCGGAGGACAGGTTGAAGCACTAAAGTAGTCTGCTTTGGTAAATCCAATGAATCCCTTTCGGTCAGTACAAACAGGATTACAAGATGGGAACGTGCAGTACGATGGCTCTTATTCCATCACACAATTCCAGGATATTGCTAGAGACATACCTGCCTTTTCACCAGGGAATTACCCTCATGAGCCTCTTGCTGCCACTCACCATCAGAGACGGTTACACAGTCTCCATGAAATGGAGCAGGTGAAGCTTTAGCTTGTCTGCTTAAAACAATTCAATTCAAGATACTCTTCCCAAACCACAAAGCACTGTGGGGGAAGGGGGGATCTCTAGGAGACGTGGGGAAGGCGATACTGTCAGCAATAGGATAAAATGGAAGGTACTCTCTAGATAGACTGAATAAATGTAGACAAAGGAAAAGGGAAAGCCCTGACGGTGTTTGCTCCCTGTCTGTCAGACCAGTTTATACCTGTCTGTGGGACCCAGCAAAGAAACAGCCTAGATGATAGACAGCAATGTTTTGTTGTGAACCCGAATAGAACTGAGGCATCCAGGGACCCAGCTGAGGGTAACACATACTTGGAAGCATGGGTCCTTTGGCGAATGACTCTGGAATGGGAAAGGGAATCCCAGGATAACAATGAGAAAAACAAGAGGGAAAATGCGCTGTGTTAGAGCGATGTACCCGTCTGGAGGAATGAAGGATGTGGTTTTGGTCAGGGCAGAAGTAACTCCACCCCCTAGTGGAAGGGGCAGAACACTGCTATTGAGTATTAACTGTATTAATTTGCCAAAGATTGTCCCTCCCCATGGATATCCCACAGACATGACAGGCCATTACCGCTGGAAGGACCCACTCACATGTATCCAAACACAGAGCAGGGGATCAAGTACCCCCTAGTCACAGGGTCAGGCCTCGCCACAATGGGTATATAATGCCAAATGGGATAGAGTGGGAATACCTCTCATCGAGGGTGAGTTAGGAGACCATCTTGTCAAATTCCTATGGGATATGGGAGGATCCCAAACTTCCTTAAAATAGCCAATGGCTTGTGGTTAAATAGGCACAGTACAAATACAACTATTTTAAGTGGCTTTACAGGTCACACACAGAAAGCAGCAAGACCCACCTGCTACATATTCAAATTGGTCAGATACCCATGTGAATGTACAGTCATCCTGGTCGAACTAGACTGGGATGCAGAACATAATTTGGGATTAGGTTTAATGAGCGCATGTATCGAGCCTGTATCTGGCAAACTGCTGCATCTAGCAGATGCCCTGGTCTGCGGGACAGGGACCCCTTGACGTTCCTACTGGGGAGTACAACCACTGAATCTATACAGTCAGAGAAAGGTGGGTTAACACCTCTGAGCTGAGTGCTCACCGAGCTGCTCAAAGTCTTATTGTGCAGTGTAAGAGTGCATTCACCACCTGTAAATGTGATTGTGGATGCATGACAGGGGAAATGGTGATAGATGACCCAGATCCTCAACCCCAGAGACAATATTCTTTCCTGAAACAGGCAGAAGGAGAGGTAGCCAAAGTAACTGTCAATGTGGTCTATTGTGTCCGCTGCTCCCGATGTGGCCTCCTCTACATCAGTGAGACCAAGCGGTGACTCGGAGACCACTTTGTAGAGCATCTGCAGTCTGTTCACGACAAACAACACCTTCCAGTTGCGAATCATTTCAACCCCCCCTCCAACTCCCTGGGTGACATGTCCATCCTGGGCCTTCTCCAGTGTCACAATGATGCCACCCAGAAACTGGAGGAGCAACGCCTCATATTCTGCCTCGGGAACCTACAGGCCAATGGCCAAAACATGGAATTGACCAGTTTTAAAATCTCCCCACTCCCAGCCTCATCCCATGACCAACCCTCCCTCTCATCCCCGCCTCCTTGTCCTGACACAACCTGTCTGTGTTTTCTACCACCCTTCCACTCCTCCCACCTCACTGACCAATCCCCACCCCTCCCTACCTGCACTCACCTATCACCATCCCACCTACCTTCCCCAGTCCCACCCCTCCTCTCTATTTATTTCTGAGCTCCCTTCCCTGTCCCCCATTTCTGAAGAAGGGTCCCAACCTGAAACATCAGCTTTCCAGCTCCTCTGATGCTGCCTGGCCTGCTGTGTTCCTCCAGCTCCACACTCTGTCATCTCTGACTCTAGCATCAGCAGTTCTGACTATCTCTGATGCTAACTGTAGTCTGCCTTTACCCAAACACACCAGCAATTTAAGATTGTTCTTAGGATTAGTGGGTTACTGTAGAAATCACATTGGCACCTTTGCTACTAAAGCAGCTCCGTGGTCAGACCTGTTGAGGAGGGGTGTTCCATGGGAATGCATGGGACAACACACAAGAGCAGTCAGTGAGTTGAAAGAAGCATTAGTTCAAGCTCCAGCACCTACAGGTTTCAGGCCCAGAGCTACTCTTTACACCCAAGGTTGCAGCCTCCAATACCACATTAGCAACTGTACGTTGCAGTTCTTACGCCTCCAGCTTCTTACGCCTCCAGGCTATTAACGCCACAAAATAAGGTTTCTCGTTTTGTGAAACACATTTGCACAGTGTTTCTGGGCCGTACAACATTTGCATACACAATTAGCCTCAATCGTCTTACCGTTCTAACAGAACACACCCTTATCCAATTCCTGCTGGCTGGATGTCTTAAGGATGGTAATACTAGAACAGAATAACTCAATGGGCACTTATGTTGCAAGGCTTGCATATTACTGTTGAAGAACTACATAAAATCTTTCTTGCTGACAATTTGCTGTAACTACATCGCACACGTCTGTGCTGCAGATGAAACAAATGACCCCAAAGGGCCATGGGGGCTAGAGGATAGGGAGGGCTGATTTAAAATTGTTATCGATGGTTCTTCCATGGTAGAACCAGGAAGACAGGATGTGGAAACTCTGACATGGGGTAACACATGATGCTCTCTTTTCAAAATTACTGGGCAGCCAGCAGCAGAATTATCAGCGGAAGCCTACATAATGAGTCATCCTGAAGAACTACCAACCCCATCAGACCTTTACTCTGATAGCATACAAGTTTGTAATACCTTAAACGATTTTCTTCTGTTCTGGGAAATGAGAGGTTTTGTGTCAGTAGATGGGAAACCATTATCTTCGGCACAGGACTGAAATATATCTTAGAACAGGCAAGAGATAGGGAGGTGGGGAGGTGATGGCTGGTGGTATTATCACTGGACTGTTAATCCAGAGACCAAGATAATGTCCTGGGGACCAGGGTTCTCATCCCGCCATGGCAAATGGTGGAATTTGAATTCAATAGATATCTGAAATTAAGAATCTAATGATGACCATGAATCCATTGTCGATTGTTAGAAAAGAAGCACCCACCTAGTTCACTAACGTCCTTTAGGGAAGGAAACTGCCATCCTTACCTGGTCTGGCTTACATGTGACTCCAGACCCACGTCGATGTGGTTGACTCTTAACTGCCCTCTGGGCAATTAGGGATGGCAATAAATGCTGCTTAGCCAGTGACGCCCTCATTCCGCGAACGAATAAAGGCAAAAAAAATCTGGGATCATTAAAGTTAAAGCCCATCATGGCTCATCTCCAGAAGGAAATGTCTGTGCGAGTGACCTGGTGAAGTGAGGGACCCAGGAGGGCAAGCCTTGGCAAGTGCCAGTAGAGAATGAGCTTAAAACAATGCACATCATCAGTGCCATGTGCTTCTTCATAGCAGGGAACATGATGCTGGAAATGTACCTCAGTAGCAGGAGGTTGCTGGAGGAGTTCACTATGTGGGACCTGCTACCTCACCTAATCCCAGAACTCTAACTGTTACAAAATTGGATAACTCCTGACAACAATAGGACAATGATATTGTAGACTACCACCTCAAGTGCAAACAATTTGGGCAGCACGGTGATTCAGTGGTGAGTGCTGCTGCGTCACAGCGCCAGGGACCCAGGTTCAATTCTAGCCTGGGGTGACTGTCTGTGTGGAGTTTGCACATTCTCCCCGTGTCTGTGCAGGTTTCCTCAGGGTAGTCTGGTTTCCTCCCACAGTCCAAAGATGTGCAGATAAGGTGGATTGGCCATGGGAAATGCAGGGTTACAGGGATAGGGTAGGGGAGTGTGTCTGGGTGGGATACACTTCAGATGGTCAGTGTGGACTCAATGGGCTGAATGGCCTGCTTCCACACTGTAGGGATTCTATGAATCAGTTAGATCCAAACAACAATTACCGTCATCCCAACTATGTTGGGAACTAAATATAATAAGGAATAAAATCAAGATTTCACCTCAATGGAACAGGCCAAACAAGCCACTGGTTAGAAGAGATATAGTGGACTACCTCACTGGGGAGTATGGCGATTTATTTGTGTAAACTGTAAATAAGAGCAGAAATCACCTTGATCTTTTGTTTTTGAGCGATCAGCACGATCTTCAGTCAATGCAATTCTCAGTCAGTGTGATCCTCAGTGATCCCAGCCCTCAGTCAGTGTCATCCTCAGTGATCCTAACCCTCAGTCAGTGTCATCCTCAGTGATCCCAATCCCCAGTCAGTGTGATCCTCAGTGATCACGACCCTCAGTCAGTGTGATCCTCAGTGATCCCGACCCTCAGTCAGTGTCATCCTCAACTTGATGTTCAGTCATCCTAATTCTCAATCATTTCAATCCTCAGTCATATGTCAATCTTCAGTCATCTTAATCCTCAGTCATTCCACTCCTCAATCATTCCCATCCTCAGTTATCCTGATCTTCACTCATACTGATCCTCAGGCCCTGATCTTCACTCTTCCCAATACTCAGTCATCTCCATCTTCAATCATCTTGATCCTCAGTCATCCCGATCCTCAGTCAGCCCAATCCTCAGTCATCCTGATACTCAGTCATCTCCATCTTCAATCATTCTGATCATCAGACATCCCGATCCTCAGTCATTCTGATCGTTGATTATCTCATTTTTCAGTCATCCCAATCTTCAATCACCTCAATTCAGTCATCTTAATCCTCAATCATCCCAATCCTCAGTCATCCCAATCCTCAGTCATTCCAATCCTCAGTCATTCCAATCCT
>NC_063336.1:84360889-84371642 GCF_021869965.1 Rhincodon typus | reverse complement strand
AGTCATCCCAATCCTCAGTCATTCCAATCCTCAGTCATTCCAATCCTCAATCGTCCCAATTTTCAGTCATCCCAATCCTCAGTCATCCCAATCCTCAGTCATTCCAATCCTCAATAATCCCAATCCTCAGTCATCTCGATTCTCAGAAATGAGGCTTTCAGCATCAAGATCCTCAATTATTGAAAGAATTCAACCAGGATATAGTTAGTTTAATGCCTGTCATTGGGAAACTGTTCGAATTCATTACTAAACTGTTAGTAATAGGATATTTGGAATGTCAAACCATAATCCACCAGAGTTAGTGAGGGTTTAACAAAGGGTAAATCGTGTTTGACTAATTTGCTAGATTTCTTTGTAGATGAACAAGCAAAGTGGATAATGGCTATTCTGTAAATATGGTATATTTGTAGAATGATCGAGTCATACAGCACAGAAACAGACCATTCAGTCCAACTCGTCCACGCTGACTGAGTTTTCCAAACTAACCTAGTCTCACTTGCCTCCATTTGGCCCATATCCCTCTAACCTTTCCTATCCACATACCTGTCCAAATGCCTTTGAAATGTTGTAGCTGTACCTGCATCCACCACTTCCTCTGGCAGATCATTCCACACATGAGCCACATTCTGTGTGAATGGTTGCCTATCAGGTCCCTTCTAAATCTTTCTCCTCTCACCTTCAAAATATGCCTCTGAGTTTTGAACTCTCCCACCCTACAGAAAAGACCAATGCTATTCACCTTATCTATGCCCCTCATGATGTTATAAACCTCTATAAGGTCACCTCTCAACCTCCTACACTCCAGTGAAAAAAGTCCCAGCCTATCCAACCTATCCTTATAACTCAAACCCTCCAGTCCCGGCAACATTCTGGTAAATCTTTTCTGAACCCTCTCCAATTTAATAACATCCTTCTTATGAAAGGGCATCCAGAACTGTACACAGTCTTCCAAATGTGGCCTCACCAACATCCCATACAACGTTAATATGACGTCCCTACTCCTATACTCAATGGTCTGGCCGACGAAGGTAAGCATGTTAAACAATTTCTTAACCACCCTGTCTACTGGTGATGCAAATTTCAAAGAATTACGTACCTGAACCCCTAGGTCTCCCTGTTCAACAACACTCTCCAGGGCCCTACCATTCCACAAGCAATTCCAGAAGGCATTTGATAAGGTGCCACAGAGTTCAGGTACATAATTCTTCGAAGTTTGCATCACATATAGGCAGGGTGGTTAAAAAGGCATTTGGCACGCTTGCCTTCATTGCTCAGTCCTTTGAGTATAGGTGTTGGGAAGTCATGTAGACATTGTACAGGATATTGGTGGGGCCTTTTCTGGAATATTGTATCCAGTTCTGGTCACCCAGTTATAGGAAGGATATTATTGAGCTGGAGAGAGTTCAGAAGAGATTTACTAGGATGTTGCTGGGTATGGAAAGTTTGAGTTATAAAGAAAGGCTGGATAGGCTGAAACATTTTTTCACTGGAGCATAGCAGGTTGAGAGGTGACCTTATAGAGGTTTATAAAATATGAGGGGTATAGATAGAACTAGTGGTAGTTATCTTTTCCCTAGGATGGGGCTTTCAGGACTAGGTGGCAAATTTTTAAGGTGAGAGGGGTGAGATTTAAAAAAGGCACGAGGGGCAAATATTTTACATAGAGGGTGGTTCATGTGTGGAATGATCTTCCTGAGGAAGTGGTGGATGGGCGTACAATTACAACATTTAAAAGACATTTGGATAAGTACATGAATAGAGAAGATTGGAGGGATATGGGCCAGGAGCAGGCAAGTGGCACTAGTTTAATTTGGGATTTTGTTCAGCGTGGACTGATTGGACCAAAGGGTCTGTTTCTGTGCTGTATGACTCTATGACGCTGTAACTTAGGATCACATGGGATCAGGGGTAATATATTAGTTTGAATAAAGGTTTGACCAACGAACAGAAACCAGAGAGTCAGGATAAATGGGTCTTTTTCTGGTTGGCACGCACTAACTAGTGAAATACCACATGGTTCTACCCTTCAGCCCCAATTTTTTTATATCTATGTTAATGACTTGGGTGCGGGATAGAAAGCCCTACAGCCAAATTTGCAGATAACATTAAAATAGGTGGGAATGTAAGTTGCAATTAGGAAATGAGAAATTTACAAATGGTTATGGATATAGTAAGGTGAATGGGCTAAAATATGGCAGATGGAGTTTAGAATGGATAATTGTGAGTTTATGGTCAGAGAAATAGAAAGGCAACTTATTATCTAAATAGAGAGAAACTTCAGAGTGCTTCTCAGTGCAGAAGGATCACGGTGTCCTCGTGCATGAATCACAGCAAACCAGTATGCAGGTACAGCAGGTCTAAAGGAGGAAAAATGAAACTTTAGTGTCCATTGCTAAAGGAATGGAGTACAAAAGTAGGGAAGAGTTGCTGTAACTGTCAAAGGCATTAGTGGGACCACATCTGGAGTGGACAGTTTGGGTCCCTTTGCTTAAGGTAGAATGTAATTGCATTGGAGACAATTCAGAGAAAGTTCACTAGATTAGCTCCAGAGATGAAAGACTTCTGAAGATAGATGAAGCAATTCAGGCCCATACAAGCAAGAGTTGAGAAAGATGGCAGGCGATCTGACGAGGTATATAAGATCCTAAATGGGACTGACAAAGTAGACATAGAGTAGATGTTTCCGTGTGGGGCAATCTAGAATGAGAGGTCATAGTTTTAGACTAAGGGGTGGCAGGTTCTAAACAGAGATGAGGAGAAATTCCTTCCTTCAAACGGTTGTAAATCTGTGGAATTCATTACCCAGAGTGTGGTGCATGCTGGGACATTGAGTAAATTTAAGGAGGAGACAGACAAATTTTTAATTAATAATGGATTAAAGGATTATGGAGAGTTATTTTGATTTGATTTTTGTTGTCACATGTACTGAGATACAGTGAAAAGTATTGTTTTGCATGCTAACCAGATAAAATCATATCATACATAAGTACATCAGGGTAAAAGAACAGAACACAGATTATAGTGTTACAACTACAGAGAAGGTGTGGAGAAAGATCAGCTCTAATATATGAGAGGTCCATTCATAAGACTGATAACAGCGGGGAAGAAGCTGTTCTTAAATCTGTTGATTTGTGTTTTCAAACTTTTTTATGTTGGCTGCTTTCCTGAGGCAGTCGGAAGTGTACACTGAGTCAGTGGAAGGAGAGTTGGTTTGCGTGATGGACTGGCCTACATTCCCAACTCTCTGTAATTTCTTGCGGTCTTGGTCAGAGCAGTTACCAAACCACGCTGTGATGCATTTCATAGGATGCTTTCTACCGTGCATCTATCAAAATTGGTAAGAGTTATTGCAGACATACCAAATTTCCTTAGCCTTCTGAGGAAGTAGTGGCATTGATGTGCTTTCTTGACTGTAGCATCAACGTGGAGGAGCCAGGATAGGTCGTTGGTGATATTTACTCATAGGAACTTGAAGCTCTCGACCACCTTCACTTCAGCACCATTAATACAGACAGGGACGTGTCCTGCACTCCACTTCCTGAAGTTGATAACCAGTTCCTTTGTTTTGCCGACATTGAGGAAGAGATTGTTGTCTTTACACCATGCCACTAAGCTGTCTATCTCCTTTCTGTACTCTGTCTCATTATTATTTGAAATCTGACCACTATGGTGGTGTCATAGCAATTTTGTAAATGGGGTTAGAGCTGTATTTGGCCACACAGTATATGGAGTATAACAAGGGGCTGAGTACGCAGCCTTGCGGAGCACCAATGTAGAGGATTATTGTGGAGGAGGTGTTGTTGCCCATCCTTACTGATTGTGGTCTGCGGGTCAGGAAGTTGAGGATCCAGTTGCATCTCGGAGTTTGGAGATGAGTTTTGTTGGAATTATGGTGTTGAAGGCAGAGCTAACAGAAACTAATAGGAATCTGCCGTATGCATCCTTGTTATCCAGTTGTTCCAGGGATGAGTGTATGGCCAGGGAGATGGCATCTGCCATGGACCTGTTGTGATGGTAGGCAAATTGTAGCAGATTAAGGCAGGTCAGGAAAGTGGAGTTGAGGCTGAGAAGAGATCAGCCATGATGGTATTAAATGGTGGAGCAAGCTCAAGGGGCTGAATGGCCTGCTCCTGCTCCTAGTTATTATGTTCTAAGATTTAAAATGGACAAGTATTAATTGACAAAATTCTCCTTCATGTACTGGTAATTGATCAACTATTGTGTAAAGACAGTAAACCTCTCATTAGGATTTCCAAATTGATTAGAAACACCATTGAGTTTGATTAATGGTTGAATCATATCGAATGTCCAGAAGCCCTTGCCCTGGATCTGCACAGTAAGTCTCCAAGTTACTACCCTGTCAAATAATAAATCACTCACTCTCATTCCCAAGCCACATTCACAAAGTGTGCTTTCAAACACTTCCTTTGAAATTAACACCAAACTACTTCCATGTGAGAAAGAGCTTGCGTTTATACAGCCCTTTTAACAAAGTTTACAACAAACAAAGTGTTTTTTGAAGTCTGCTCACTATTGTAATGTCAGAAACACAGCAGTGAGTTTTGTAGACTGCAGGCTCCCACAAACAGCAAACTTATTTGATGCTAAGCACTTTAATGAAAATGACTACTGTTAGGGAGTCCAAACCTGGCGTTTAGGAATATAGGTAGTCATCAAGAAATCCAATAGGAAATTCAATAACACCTTTTCTTGATATAGCACAGTTAAGGTAGTAAAACATTCCAACATATTTCACAGGTAAATTATTAAGCAAGATTTGGCACCAAAGCTCATAAAGAGATGTTAGGACAGATTTCGATTTGATTTATTATTATCACATGCACCTAGGTACAGTGAAAAGTTTTGTTTTGTGTGCAGTACAGGCAGATCATACCATACAAAAGGCATCGGGGTAATAAAACGGAGTGAAAAATGCAATGTGAGGGCTGCGGAGAATGTGCAAGAAGAGTGAGATCAGCACTAAATTTAAAATTTAAGAGGTCTATTTAGAAGTCTAATAACAGCGGGGAAAACGCTGTTCTTGTATCTGTTGGTACACATGTTTAAGCTTTTGTATCTTCTGCCCAATGGGAGAGGTTGGAAGAGCTTATACCAGGGTTGGAGGGGTCTTTGATGATGTTGGCTGCCTTTCCGAGGCAGTGAGAAGTGTAGTTGGAGCCAATGGATGGAGGGTCAGCTTGCATGATGGACTGGGCCATGTTCACAACTCTCTGTAGTTTCTAACGGTCCTGGGCAGAGTAGTTGCTGTACCAAGCCGTGATGCATCCAGATAGATGGCCCAATGTTTAATCAAATATTTTAAGGAACAGGTTCAAGAAGAAAAGTGAGATGGAGAGGC
Organism: Rhincodon typus; assembly: GCF_021869965.1. Classification (NCBI taxonomy): domain Eukaryota; kingdom Metazoa; phylum Chordata; class Chondrichthyes; order Orectolobiformes; family Rhincodontidae; genus Rhincodon; species Rhincodon typus. Next base: position 84,366,283 of record NC_063336.1, on the reverse strand, counting down.
AGAGAGATTTACAGAGGCAACTCCAGTTGGCACCTCAGCAACTGAAGGCCTAGCTGCCAATGGTGGAGGGATTAAGATCAGAAATGGTCAAGAGGCCAGAATTAAAGGAGCACAGGGTGCTCAGAGTGTTATAAGGCTGGAAGAGATCACAGAGATGTGGTGGGGTGGGGGAGGGCATGATAGTCAGGAGAAACATCTTTATCCGTAGAGTGGATAATTCACTAATACTTGGAGGAATTGAGGCAAGTAACAGAATAATTTAAGGAGCAGTTGAAAAAAATACATAACAATGAAAAGATTGGAAGAGTATTCAGATAGTTCTGCTATAATGCGTGTTTCGTTAACGCAAATTGGCTGTAACGCAATTGATGAATGGTGGATACTGTTTGGATAACGCCAACTTTCTGCTGCACAGGTATAGCGATTTTCCATAGCGATTTCCCTATAACATGATTTTCAATGGCGATTTTCTATAGCTCAATTTTCTATAGCATGAGATCACACAAGAACGCAACTATTGCGTTTTGGGGGTACTACCTGTAGTGATAGCATGAGGTAAAGAGAGTGGGAGGTGTTCATATGCAGCATTGACACCAGCATGGACCATTAGGGACGAATGGCCTGTTTTTGTGCTGTGCCTTCCATATTATTGTGTGTAAGATGCTATGAGAGCTCTCCGCTCCTCTCAAAGCAGGAACAAGATGTTGGGGCCTCAGTTTATTGCTGCCTATGTGAAGCAGCACCACCAACAATGCAGGCTCCCCTCCTCAATACTGACACTGAGAATGTCTGCTGGATGACGTGCACTGGAGTGAGGGTTTACTACTCCCTAGCATCAGGTCTGGCAGGAATCTGAAAGCAGACACCTCCACCTAACCCATAGGCTGTGATTAGAGCAATATTTTTGAGATCTAGAGAGGTCAGGAGCAACCAGGAAAGTTGGAGAAGGAACAAAGATTGGAGCTTTGAAATAAAAACAGAAAGTGCTGGAGAAACTCAGCAGATGTGGCATCTGTGGAGAGAGAAACAGCGTTAACTTTCTGAGTCCTGCATAACTCTTCTTCAGAAGATTGAAGCTTGTTACTTGACATCAAAGGATACAAATTTACTAATCCAACTTTATGAATGCAGCGGACTATTAATCGGACTCCAGGCTCCAAAACTCTGTACCAGGACAGCAGATTCCTAAAACTTACCGTTAGCTGCACGTGGTAGACTGGATGGAGAATTGTGGTTTAACCTGACTCAAAGACTGCCCTGGGTTAACATTACATTCTCCTTGGTGTCCTGGCCAATGTTTATCCCTCAACATCAAGTTACACAGAATGTCCAGTACAGAGGTAGGCCTGTGTGGGGGGTTGTGCCTCATTAGCCACCTCAAACCATCTCACCCTGTCATCTCATCCTACCAAAGCTATTCTCTGTGATATGTTAAAGCAGCTTTTCCTTAATCACATCTTCACTATTCACTCCAAACACACTGTGTGGTAACCATTCTCCAGGGAGAGAGCTTTCTCTTGACTTCCCCTTGGTTTTATTACTGACAATCGTGAACGCATGTCCTCTAATATCCCGAAAACAGACAATCTGCTCATTTCATCCATTGCTGTTTGTTGCAGCTAGCCTTGCCCAAATTGGCTTCTTACACGATAACAGTTATTGTCATTGGCTGTAAGGTGCTTTAGGACATCCTGAGGCAGTGAAACACCAAATCCTTCTTCATTTATTGCATAAATTATCCTGAAGTCTCCTGGAGGCCGAAAGAGGTGAGAATCTCTCAATGTGACGTGGTTCCTCTTTTACTATTGGAAGTCAGACCGATGCTGTTGAAATGTCATGATCTTCCTTCTGGTCAGACGAACCCATTCTCTTTCATCATTGTTCTCCAAAGCCTAAGCCTTCAGCCCCTAACACTTAACCCCTCCGTCTCTTCAGCTTCACTTTCCAGTAAGGTAAGGGGATGTGTTTTGAGCCTTTTTGAAATTAGTAGTAATTTCTGTCTATCAATTCCAGCTCACAAACTGTTCCCATCCATTGACTCCAATGAAAAGCAACATAAGGCAGGTTATATGAAGAGACTCTGGCGGGAGTCATTATCACATGAACATCTGAATGCAATTTATGCAAGCACCTAAACATTTTGAGTGTCTCAATAAAATTAAGTGCAATATTGCAACAGATTGTTCTGTAACAGCTGGCCAAGATACAGAACAAACCAAGAGGTGTAGCTAAATGTCCTCCTCCTATACTCACGGGCTCAACTGTAGCTGACTTACAAACACTTTCAGCTGGCAAGGTTCGATTGCCAAAGTGAAAAGTCATATAAAAATCATATCTTTTCAGATGCAGACACTCATCACTGGATATTGTTGTGATCTGCGTTAATCTGTCTGTGAAACAGTCAACTGGCTTACAATTGAATGCTCCCTGGGTCCTATTCATCATGAAGGAGAAAAGTATCGAGTGCAGTCATTCAGCACCTTTCATTGTGCTTGATGTAAACAAACCATTCAGGATGAGCCAGCTTTGGCCTGATTTAAAATATCAATTGACGTATTATATAAACAGCGATCCTGTTAGAAGTGACGAAGAAGCCAGTCCTCACCAATTGTGTATCCTTTCCAAAGTCATATTAGAAAAATGTATCTATGTGTGACAAAGTCATTTGGCAGATTGCATTATCTCACCAGAACTTGCAAATAAGCACAAAGATGTTGCTCTGATGGTGAGTCAGTCTCGCCCTGTCAGATCCTTACAGAGTCTCTCACTCTCTACGATGGTGAAGCTTCACACTGAACATCAGTTTGGCCCCAGCTAGAGTACTGTATCCACTCTGGTTACCACTTTGTATGAAAGATGCGGAGGTGTGTAGGGTGGCACTATCACTGTGACAGACTACAAACAAATCTAGCAACTCAAACCCTGTCATCCATGAAGCACTGTGGTCCATCAGGAGGACCCGAATTGTACTCCAACATGATCTATAACCTTACAGCCTCACATATCACCCACTCTACCATTACCATCAGGCCAGGGGATCAACCCTGGCACAACAGAGAGAGCAGAAGGAGCACCAGGCATTCCTAAAAATGAGGCGTCAACCTGGTGAAGCCACCAAACAGGACTACTTGCACAGCAAACAGCATATGCAGCAAGTGGTAGACAGAGCTAAGTGATGCCACAACCAACGGATCAGATCTAAGCTCTGCAGTCCTGCCACATCCAGTCGTGAATGGTGATGGACAATTAAACAACTCACTGGAGGAGGAGGCTCCACAAATATCCCCATCCTCAATGATGGAAAAGTCCAGCACATTAGTGCAAAAGATAAGGCTGAAGCATTTGCAGCAATCTTCAGCCAGAAGTGCTGAGTGGATGATCCATCTCGGTCTCCTCCAGTGGTCCCCAGCATTACAGATACCAGTCTTCAGCCAATTCAATTCACTCCACATGATATCAAGAAACAGTTGGAGACACTGGATACTGCAAAGGCTACAGGCCCTGACAACATTCCGGCAATAGTACTGAAGACTTGTGCTCCAGAACTTGCCGCTCCCCTAGCCAAGCGGTTCCAGTACAGTTACAACACTGGTATCTACCTGGCAATGTGGAAAATTACTCAAGTATGTCTTGTACCTATGTAAAGCAGAACAAATCCAACCCGGCCAATTGCTGCCCCATCAGTCTCCTCTCGATCATCAGTAAAGTGATGGAAGGTTACATCAACAGTGCTATCAAGCAGCACCGGCTCAGAAATAACCTGCTCAGTGACGCCTAGTTTGGGTTCTGCCAGGGCCACTCAGCTCCTGATCTCATTACAGCCTTGGTTCATACATGGACAAAAGAGCTGAATTCCAGAGGTTAGGGGAGAGTGACAGCCCTTGACATTGAAGCACACTTGACTGAGTGTGGCATCAAGGAGCCCTAGCAAAACTGGAATCAATGGGTTTCGGGGGAAAACTCTCTGGTGGCTGCAGTCATGCCTGACACATAAGAAGATGGTTGTTGGTGTTGAATATCAGTCATCTGAGCTCCAGGACATCTCTGCAGGAGTTCCTCAGGGTAGTGAAGACATGAGGCCCAACCATCTTCAGCTGATTTACCAATGACCTTCCCTCCATCATAAGGTCAGAAGTGGGGATGTTCACCAATGATTGCACAATGTTCAACACGATTCACAACTTCTCAAGCACTGAAGCAGTCCATGTTCAGATGCAACAAGATCTGGACAATCTCTCAGTTTTGTCTGACAAGTGGAAAGTAACATCTGCACAACACAAATGATCACCTCCACCAAAAGAGAATCTAACCACCGTCCCTTGACATTCAATGGTGTTACCATCACTGAATCCCCCACTATCAACATCCTGGGGGTTACCATTGACCTGAAACTGAAGTGGTTTTGACACATCGACCCAGTGACTACAAGAGCAGTTCAGATGTTAGGAATATTGCAGTGAGTAACTCATCACCCAACCTCCAAAGCCTCTCCATTACGTACAAGGCACAAGTCAGGACTGTGATGGAATATTCCCCACTTGCCTGGATGAGTGAAGCTCCAACAACACTCAAGAAGCTCGACACCATCCATGACAAAGCAGCCCGCTTGTTTGGCACTACATCCACAAATATCCATTCCCTCCACTACTGATGGTTGCATCAGTGATGTGCTATCTACAAGATGCACAGCAGAAATTCACCAAAGATCCTGACATAGTACCTTCCAAACACATAACTACTTCTATCTAGAAAGGCAAGGGTATGGGAACACGTACCACCCCACCGCCAACGCCCCCCCACCCCCGCACACCCCCCCATCCCAGTCCCTCTCCAAGCCACTCAACAGACTGACTTAACAATATGCTACTGTTCTTTCAGTGTCACTGGCTCAATATCCTGAAATCCCCTCTTTTTTAATCAGCATTGTGGGTCTACCTATAGCATGAGGACTGCAGTGGTTTTAAGAAGGCAGCTCACTAACACCTTTTCAAGGGCATCTAGGGATGGACAATAAATACTGGTCCAGCTAGTGACACCCAGGTCCCATGAATGAATAAGGGAAGTCATTAGGGAGTGTGCAGAAAACATTCTGGAGCATGGGTCCGGCTGCATTTACAGCTCCTGGGATGAGGACTGTGCTGGTCAAAATGAATCAGAAGAAGCAGTGACTGCACCATGATCAACTATTTCCAACTCCGTGCTGCAGAGAGCAGCATTAAAGACAGACCCAAAGTAGGTTAATGTTTACCTGCAAGAGGTAGCTGAAAGCTCGAATGAGAAACGGAAGGGGTGCTTTTTGTGAAAGTGTGCTGTCTGGATCGCAAGGTGTGTGTGTGTGTTGGCGGAGGGGGAAGTGTGTGTGTGTGTGTGGGCGTGTGTGTGTGTGGGGGGGGG
>NC_063336.1:84353200-84355889 GCF_021869965.1 Rhincodon typus | reverse complement strand
GGGGGGGGGGGGGGAAGTGTGTGTGTGTGTTGGGGAAGTGTAGCGAGCGAGGGGACAGCAATTCCCTGAGAGTTTGTACAGAAGCCTCTCAGCGCCGCTGGGTTACAGATACCATTGATCGGAGTATTGAGCGGGGGTGGACGATGTTGAGGCAGTTTATTGGTTTGACAGCCTCGTGGTTTCCACTTACCTGAAGACGTCAGGAGCAGCTCCCACATCCTCGCCTCTGACTGCTGTCTGATGCGGAAGGAACAGGTCAGAGTCAGCAGGAAGGCAGCAAGACCGGTCAGTCCGGGCAAGTAAACCCTAACTGCAGAGAACACACAGGGGAACCTGGAGAATTCCGCAGAACAGACTATTATTACACCTGCCTCTCAGAGAACTGCTTACATCGCGACTCCACTGAACAGTCGGGGCAACATCGGGAACTTTACAGAGCAGACTGGAATAACATCGGAAACTCTCCCAGCCTCGAGTAACAATGGGGGTCTGTATCCAGCCTAGAGTAACAATGAGGATCTGTATCCCAGCCTAGAGTAACATAGAGGACTGTATCCCAGCCTAGAGTAACATAGGGGACTGTATCCCAGCCTACAGTAACATAGGGGTCTGTATCCCAGCTTAGAGTAACGTTTGAGACTTTAGACCAGTCTAGTGTTAATGTATAGGACTGTACACCCACCTAGAGGAACATTGGGTGTGTACACCAGTTAGAATAGCGTTAGGGACTATAGCCTAGCCTACAGTAACATTGGGTGTGCATACTAGCCTAAAGTAACAGTGGGGACTTTAGGTCAGTCTAGCTCAGTGCTATCACAAAGCCAGCTCTTCAGCTCCTCCCCTGTGTTACTAGTTGTCAGCTGGGGAGATGTTCCAAGCTCTGGGCAGTACTAACCCTTGCCTCCGCTTGATGCACAGCAACAGGTCAAGCTGTTACTTTGCGCTACTGGTTCTTGCCTATCTGCTCTACCTGAGCTTCGGCGCCCTGATCTTCTCCTCAATTGAGCTGCCTTACGAAGACAACCTCCGCCAACAACTGAGGGAGCTGAAGGACCAGTTTCTGGAGGAGAACCCATGCCTAGCCCCAGACAGCCTGGAGCGTTTCCTAGGCCAGGTCCTAGAGGCCAACAATTATGGGGTGTCCGTGTTAAACAACAGCACTGGCAAGTGGAACTGGGACTTCACCTCTTCCCTCTTCTTCGCTGCCACTGTCCTCACAACCACAGGTAAAGCAGGGGTGGCTCATAACTGCTCATAGCTTTGTTCAGCTCTTGTACATTTCACTTAAAAATAACCGCAACTTTGACTGCTCTTTACCTGCCTTATCAAATTAATAGCATTAGATGGTGGCATTGTATATGTTGTGTGTGTACCTCTATAGAATATATATGAAATAATGTCTACAGATTAGTGCGTACCTCCATATGGCAGCTCCAAATTCAAATTGGATAGTGCATTGCTGAATGGGTCAGAAGTTCTGTCCTTCAAACAAGGGTGTTAGAATCTTTTGTGTGGTGCCCTCTGATATGGATAACAATTCCTGTCATGCCACAGGGGAATTAGCTGAACCTTGATGTGGAAGCTTTTAAAGATGATAGTGTGGTGTACAATGGGCAGTCATGTGGGTGAGTACGGGCTCACTCTGAAACAAAAAAAAGTATGCATTTGTTAAATGTAGATCATGTCTGTCGAACTCACTGGAGCTCGTCCCCGTCTCCCTAACCTGTTCTTCCTCCCACCTATCCCCTCCTCCCACCTCAAGCCGCACCTCCATCTCCTACCGACTAACCTCATCCCGCCCCCTTGACCTGTCCGTCCTCCCTGGACTGACCTATCCCCTCCCTAACTCCCCACCTACACTCACCTTTACTGGCCCCATCCCCGCCTCTTCGACCTGTTTGTTTCCTCTCCACCTATCCTCTCCTCTATCCCTCTTCTATCCGCCTCCCACTCTCTCCCTATTTATTTCAAAACCCCCTTCCCCTCGTCCTTTTCTGATGAAGGGTCTAGGCCCGAAACGTCAGCCTTTCTGCTCCTATAATGCTGCTTGGCCTGCTGTGTTCATCCAGCCCTGCACCTTGTTGTCTCGCATTCTGATAAAGACTGCTTCCGGATGGAAACACACCCCATTGAATCTCAGTATTTGCTTCTCTTTATCTTTGTTTAAGGCACATTTATTTAAAGGTTGGATACATACATGTTAATGTTGCTGCACAGAGGTTACTGATAAGAGTTCCCCAGGCTTCTTAAGCTTTGATCTGACTTTGCCCAGGACACATCAGATAAAGTGATATTGCTTCTTCAGATAAGTACAGGTGAAGCAGTTGGATTTCTAGGCGTGTTCCCAGTGATCACACAGATCTGACAGTGCTCAAATCCTCACCAACTCTCTACCTCACCAGCAGCTGCCATTTCCAGGCCTGGCTCATCTAATCTGCTCTGACTCCTTCCTACTAGAGAGCTCTAAGCCAATCAGAGGCTGATAGCTTCTAATTTCGGTAGTTGCCATGGGAGGGGTTGCTTGTACAGGCACTGAGTCATTTTGAATAAGAGCCTTTCCCATTCATCTGGTTGCAGCTCCTGCTTAGCAACTTCTGGTTCAATTCCAGTGAGAGTGGGATGGGGCCTTCAATGGGCCAGAAGGGGTTACAGAGAGAGGGAGGGTTGTAGGGGCCAGAGGGGGTTACAG
>NC_063336.1:84352673-84353190 GCF_021869965.1 Rhincodon typus | reverse complement strand
GGGCCAGAGGGGGTTACAGAGAGAGGGAGGGTTGTAGGGGCCAGAGGAGGTTACAGAGAGAGGGAAGGTTGTAGGGGCTGGAGGAACTTAAAAAGAGAGGGAGGATTGTAGGGGCTGGAGGAGGTTACAGAGAAAGGGCGGGTTGCAGGGGCTGGATGAGGTTACAGAGCGAGGGAGGGTTGCAGGGGATGGAGGAGGTTACAGAGAGAGGGAAGGTTGTAGGGGCTGGAGGAGGTTACAGAGAGAGGGAGGGTTGTAGGGGCCGGAGGAAGTTACAGAGAGAGAGGGAGGGTTGTAGGGGCCGGAGGAAGTTACAGAGAGAGAGGGAGGGTGGGAGGAAGTGGAGAAGGTTACAGAGAGAGAGGGAGGGTTGTAGGGCTGGAGGAGGTTACAGAGAGAGAGGGAGGGTTGTACGGGTTGGGGGAGATTACAGAGAGAGGGAGGGTCGTAGGGGCCGGAGGAGGTTACAGAGAGAGAGGGAGGGTGGGAGGAAGTGGAGGAGGTGACAGAGAGAGGG
>NC_063336.1:84336808-84352663 GCF_021869965.1 Rhincodon typus | reverse complement strand
GAGGAAGTGGAGGAGGTGACAGAGAGAGGGAGGGTGGGAGGAAGTGGGGATGCTGTGAGGAGGGGTTCTATATTCTGTTGCAGCAGGAGGTCTGACCTTATAACTTTCTCAGAGCTCCACTGAGGCCATTGCTGCCTGGGAACTGGGGAGCTCACAATTACAAGCTTCCTTTTGGTCCCGGACCCCACTTTGGAAAGTCGCGTTATAGACATCATTCACCATGGAAACAAGGATGAGAATGTTCGATGTGTCCGGAAGCTACTGTTGGTCTGGAAGCAGATGACCTGATGTTTGAGGGTTGCAAAGTGAGTGGTGAAGCGTTTGGGGTGTTTCTGATTGTTCTGTGGGATTACCAAAGAGCAGGGTCAAGGGAAAGCAAACAGACTGTGTCCTTCAGCCTGTGAACAGAATACCACTGTTAGTCCTCCATCCTGCTCAGGGAAACCAAAAACAAACTCACAAGGGACATCTAAAATACTGTTTGGGAATCATTTTGAAATGGAGCTGGTCAGATGGTTTTTCAGGTCAAACTGCCATTTGAGTGACCTTCTAACTGCCTCACCTGGCTGTGTGCCTCGTCCTCTCCTCAGTTAATCTCTCCCTGTCACCTTTACTCCTTCACTCTGCCCCTCTCTCTCCATCTGACCCTTCACATCCCTGCTGCTCGTCCAGTTTCTTCCTCATGGGACGGCGGGGAGACTGCTGAACATTACCAGTACCTCTCTCCCTCTCCCTCTCTCTCTCCCTCTCCACCATCTCTGGAGGGAAACTGCTGTGTAGACGCTCTGGTCATGCCCATGATGCCCTGATACAATGTGACTTTGTGCTCTGGTCCAGTGTGTGATTGCAGGAGATGTGTGAATATCAACGTGTGACCCAGCTGAAGCATAGAAACAGTTTGACAGCAAAGAGCTGCTGAATATGAGACAGAGAAACATGAAACCCGAACAGAATGGGTTGAGACTGCTTTACATGTCACACCCTAAATATTCACCATTCCACTGACTACAACCTTTTAATGTCAGTAAAAACAAAACTATTCTGGCAGCCAGGTTATCCTGTGTCATTTTCCAAACCGTTGAGATTATCCTCCCAGCGTCTTGAGACCGAACGATGCAGGTTGAAGGCCCTCTCCAGAGATTTGATGAAAAATTTCATGTTGACTTCAGCACCAAAGAAGTGACACACAGTCAGTGGGTCAGTACTGAGGGAGTGCCGCACTGTCAGAGGGTCAGTACTGAGGGAGTGCCGCACTGTCAGAGGGTCAGTACTGAGGGAGTGCTGCACTGTCGGAGGGTCAGTACTGAGGGAGTGCCGAGCTGTCAGCGGGTCAGTACTGAGGCAGTGCCGCACTGTCAGAGGGTCAGTAGTGAGGGAGCGCCACACTGTCAGCAGTTCCCTCATTTCTATGATGTTACAACAGAAGATCCATCCGCCCCCTCAGGAGATGAAAAAGATAACAGGGCCCTTGTTTGGAGAGGAGCAGCTCACCTTGGTGTCCTGACCAGTATTTATTGTTCAATCAAAATCTGCAAATCCTTACAGTCTGGAAGCAGCCATTTGGCCCAATGCATCCACACCAACCCTCCAAAGCGAATCCCACCCAGACCCATCCACCTACCCTGTCCATGAATCCCTGCATTTCCCATGGCTAATGCACCCAAGCTGCACACTATGAGCAATTTACCATGACCAATCCACCTAACCTGCACATCTCACACTGTGGGAGAAAGCCAGAGCACCCATGCAGAAACCCAGACAGACACAGGGAGAATGTGCAAACGCTACCCGGGTCCCTGGTGCTGTGAAACAGCAGTGCTATCTACTGAGCCACCATGCAGATATTGCAGATGAAATGGGCACATTTCCTAATCATTGCAAACAATCTTTTAGTATAGAATGGATAGAGACATATTTGACTTTGTAACTGTAATAAACGCCTGTTGCATAAACCCCTCAGTAAAATGAGGATTTCTCAGACACGCCCCACAGCTGCCAACCGTGAGATTTGAAACATCTAAGTGATTCTGTCAATTTCACATGCATGCCAATCATGCCCTCAGCCATTCCCAGACATTGCAAATTGGCGAGGAGTCTTCAGGACTATTAAAGAAACGGCTCATGATTTTTAAGAAGTTTTCTTTGATTTACTTCATGGTTCATTAGAAGTATTAGGGACAGTTTTTGATTCATTCATGGGATGTAAGCATTTATTGCCTGTGTCTAGTTACCCAGTCAAGTGTCAGCCACATTGCATTTAGGTCTGGAGTCACATGTAGGCCAGGCTGGATAAGGAAGGAAATCTACCGTCCTTAAACGACATCAGTGAACCAAATGGGATTTTACATCAATTACCATTAGGGTAGCTCTTTATTCCCAATGTTTATATTTATTTCTTCCATGGTGTGAGTTGAACCTCTACGCCCAGAACTTTACCCTGGGACTCTGGATTGCCAGTCTCGTTGCATTACCATCACAGCACCACCTTCTCCTCGCAGTTAAGACTAGTCCAATCAGGTGTTTAAGAACTTGTCTACTTTCCAAATGGTTAAACACTTCCAAGATGGCTGGTTTGGGTAACCAGTGCCGAGAGAATGTGGAGATGGGGAATGTGGAGACAGAAAGATCAAACCTTCAGGAATACATCCAAATAGCAACCCTCGACTCCCATTCCCTGATTGACCCCATCCTGCTGCTGGATTGAAATAATTCCTCATGTAATGGGCATTGGGAAACCTGGATTGGGAAGTGAACACACTGCTCCTACTAGGATTCCAATATACAAGACTAATCAGACCAGTTTGCCTCATTCCCGAGTTTTACTGCTTTTTCCTTCTGGCAGTCACATGCAGAGCAGCAAGAAATTCATTCAGGGAAGCTGCAGCATGTTGAATCTAGGGTGGGATTTATTGGGAATCAGAAGGGCCAGGATAACATCTGTGTCTAACCTCCTCTAGCCCTGCAGCCCTCAGTGATCTCCCCCCCACCTCCTCTGAGTCTGGCTTCTTGAACGTCCTCAGTGTTCAGCCTTCAGCTGTCAAGTCCCTAAGCTCAGGAATTTTCTTCCTAGACCTGTCTGTGCTTCTCTCCTGCTTTAAGGTGGTCCTTAAAAAAAACTAATCTCTTTCATCAAGTATTAGGGCACCTGTTTATAGTGCTCAAATTCGGTTTTTGTCTGATAACAATTCTATATTGTGCTTCGGAGCATTTTTGCTTTGTTAAAGTTGCTATACAAATGAAGTTAGTTGTTGCCTTCCTATCAATATCTCTTTTGAAATTATAAACTCATTATCATTCCTTTTCATCACCATTTAACTATTACTGATCTCCTATGATACTCCTCCACTTAAAGCAGGGAGGGAGCATGAACCCAGGTATTGGGTCAAATTGCCTTCCATACTATTAGCCATGATCTCATTAAATGGGGCAGCAGATGTGATGGGCTGATTGGCCTGTTTCTGTTCTTCCTATGTCTTCTCGTCTTATGCTGCTGTCTATCAGCCATGTCCATGTCTGTCAGTCAGAATGTTGTGGGTTCATGTCTGGTATTGAGACTGACACATCCACAGCAGTACTCTGGTGCTAGCTCTTGATTGAGACAATACATTGGAACCCTCGAGTGAATGTAAAAAAAACTCATAACAGAATTTGCAAAGTACAAGGACGTTCTCCTGGTGTTCTGGGTTAATACTTATCTCTCAAACAACATTATTAAAATAGATGATCTCATCCTTATCACGCTGTGGGATCTTACTTTGCACAACTTGCACGAATCAGCTGGATGTCATTATTTTGAAGAGGACCAAGGGAGTTCTCCTGATATCCCGCCAATATTTGTCCTTTAACCAATAAGTGAGGAATGTTCCCATGTATCTGCAGCCCATGGCAGAGGGTCCAGGTCTAAGAAATCTTGAGTTGCTACATTGCTGATGGAGGGAGTGGATGTTGAAGGTGCTGGATATGTTGAATGTTTCTGGATGTGGTGTCAATCCAGCAGGCTGCTTCATCCTGGATGGTGTCAAGCTTCTTGCATTTTGTTGGAGCTGCACCCATCCAGGCAAGTGGGGAGTATTCCATCACACTCCTCCCTTGTGCCTTGTAGACGGCTTCCGGGAGTCAGAAGGTGAGTAACTCGCTGCAGGATTCCTAACCTCCGACTTGTTCTTGTAGCCACTGTATTTGTACAGCAAGTCGAGTACAGTTTCTGGTCAATGCTAATCCCCAGGGTGTTGGTAATGGAGGATTCAGTGGTGATGATGCCATTGAATGTCAAGGGGCAGTGGTTGAACTGTTTTGTTGGAGATGGTTATTGTCTGGTACATGTGTGGTACAAATGATGTTGCCATTTATCAGCCCAAGCCTGAATGTTGTCCAGGTCTTGCTGCATTTGGACATTAACCACTTCAGTATTATTTAACTCTTTAAGCCCTGGTATCATTCTGGCTTAACCCTTTAAACTCTGTTCTGCTCCAGTTGTCTTCTTGTCTATTCCAATCATGTTCTGACTACTGTCCCATGGTACCAAGGAAAGGTACACGGTGCTCTAGACTGCAGAATGTTCTAGAATAGACACAGTTCATTCGGCCCATCAAGTCTCTCCCAGCCATCGTGCTGATCAGGTTGTTGCAGGTTGTGCTGTATGAGGGCATGCCCTTTAACTTCAGCAACTTCTCATTTCCCAAATCACATTACAGAGGGTTACAAACGCACTGATGATGATGATTGCACTTAATTCAATGCAGTTTCTGCCTCTGGATAAAACTATCCAGAACTACACTTCTAATGAATTTTTACTTCGCAATTTGCAATTACATTTTAATATTCACATCACATCGGGGCACAGAAACATTGAGGACTTGTGGAGGCTGTTCCAGCCCATTTCCTACATTAGTACAAGTGACTATTCTTCACAAAGCCTGTCTTTGGCTGCACAGTGCTTTGGAAATCCCAAGGGTGCTCAAAGGCATTATATAAGGGCAAGTGCTTTGACGGTCTAAGATATGGTTCGCTCACTCTGCACTGAGCCGTCAACCCCAATAGTATTCGAAACAGAAATTGCTGGAAATACTCAGCCGGTCCTGCAGCATCTGTGGAGAGAAATCAGAGTTAACATTTTGGGTCTGGTGACTCTTCTTCAGAACTCCAATAATATTTCCCCACTTAATAAAGAAGATGGTATAAAGAAGGGGATAACAAGGTGTAGAGCTGGATGAACACAGCAGGCCAAGCAGCATCGGAGGAGCAGGAAAGCTGACATTTTGGGTCTCGACCCTTCTTCAGAAATTTATCAGGCGCCCTCCGGCATCTGCAGTTCCTACTATCTCTGGTATGAAGAAGGCACCGGTGAATGAGGACACTGTGGACAGAATGACTCCTGATATCCCTCAGTTTGTCTGAGAGAGAAAGAGAGAGAAAGAGGGCAGTGTGTTGTGTATTATCTACTTTAGATCTTTGCAGAAATGACACTAATTTCTATGTATGTAACAGCTTTATTCACAATGCTTTAAAATATCTGCTCCTTGCTTCAAGTCGAGCGGTCAACTCTTTCTCCAGTTTGTTGATTTTTCTCTGAGTTTATATCTACACAGTAAACAGACAAGCATTATCAAATATAGAGCAGTTGAACCATTGAACATGTAGAGATCAAGCTTTGATCTGAGCTGATTCCCAATCTTTAACCTGGTTATGTGTTAATTCAAGGATTTTACAGAAAACTGTTCAGAAAGTACAGACCAACATGTGTACACATATAAACACAGATGTACAGGCATGTGCACACACTCACATGGACACAAATGTACAAACACACTCCTATTTGAATGGACACTGTGAACACATACATGTGTAAATATTTACGTACATAGAGATATTCCTGGTGCGTCATGTTTGTAAAGTCATTTTTACTTTGGCCTTCCTTACACCATTAGCTGACGGTGAATAAACCTTTCCGCATTGTTTAAATAATTTCTGCTGGGTTAGTGCCAGAAAGCTCCAGCATTTCCTCCTGAAAGTCCTGTCACACCTGTTGCAGTTGGACCAGTGCATCAGCCATTGCTCTGTAGGGCATGGCAGTTTTTGTCTGTAGAGAAGCTGCTCGTAGAGTCATACAGCACAGAAACAGACGCTTCGGTCCAACCAGTACGCGCCGACCATAATCCCAAACCAAACTACTCCCACCTGCCTGCGTTTGGCCCATATCCCTCCAAACATTTCCTGTTCATGTACTTATCCAAATGTCTCTTCAATGTTCTACCTCTACCCGCATCCACCACTTTCTCTGGAAGTTTATTCCACATGTGAGCCACTCTGTGTGGAAACAAAGTTACCCCTCATGTCTTTTTCAGTATTTCTCCTCTGACCTTAAAAGTATGCCCCGCAGTTTTGAACCCCCCGTGCTAGAGAAAAGACCTTTGTCATTCGCCTTCTATTCCCTGGCAATCATCTCCTGATGACATTCAACATTGGCATTCCCCCATCAATTCACCCACCCGATTACACTCCATCTCCCCTGAAGCGAGCGGGTCACTCCGGAGTCACATCCTTTCTCCCTTTGTTGTGTCGGGAATATGCAACAGGCAGTCTGTGCACAGCAAGATCCCATGCACAGCGAGTGAACAAAAATGCAGATTTTGTTCAAGGCACCAAGGAAGGGGGCAGAGGTTAAGGAAACACAAATGAAAGTGTCCTACTCACCATGCCCTGGGAGTTTACCCGTCGCTATCTTTTGAGGAGGGGGAGGGCAAGGAGAATATAGGTGCCCATTTCCCTCTCACCCATTCCAGGCCTTCTCCAGAGATCACATTCTGCCCTTCCTCAACATTCTCGCCACACAATCACTTTCAACCCTCTGTGTAAGATAAGTACAATCCAAACAGATCATAAATCAAACAGATTGTGGATTCTCTAGATTCAGGGCCTAGAACCTACCCTTCCCTTTTCTCACTCACAATTAGCCCCTTCCAATCCCAATGCCTCCTTCTCTACAAATCCCCTTCCCGCAACTCTCATCCTCCTCCTTTACCCCTCAGTCTTCCCTGAGGTTGACCAAGACATTTTACTCAAACAGGCTCTTATTTAGTTCATCGTCGTGTATTTTTAAAGCTGAAAGTGATTACTATGTAAAGAACTGGCCATTTTCTACTGTGCTGCTGAGACCTTTCAAGTTTATAGCCAATAGTTGAGTCTCTCCACTGTTTCTGACCTTCAGTCAGATTTGACACGCTGTAACTGGCCGTCTATCAAGCAAGAACTTGTATGTATATTGTTCCTTGGCTGACCTTGTATTGACCCAGTGCTCTTGAAAGCCAATGAATTATTTATAAGGTTGTAGTTGGTCCAACGGGTCAGCATAGTCTTTGAAGCTGAAAATAGTAACATACAATACACTGCTGGCACTACCTACTCAGACTGTTAGTTACACAAGTTCAGGAAGAGAATTTATATAGCACCTTTCATTACCTCAGGATACCCGAAAGTACTTTACAGCCAATGAAGTCCTCTATTTGATGTGTAGTTACTGTGGTAAAGTCGGAAACATAGCAGCCAATTTACATGCAGCAAACTCACACAAACCGCAATGAGAGAAACTGTTTCTGTGGTGAGGGTTGAGGGATAAAGGTGGCCCATACTAGTTGTTGAAGAAATTGGCTGCACGCTGAAGTTGCTCAATGTGATCTCCTCTGTCCACAAAACATGATGGGTATCAGAGCATTGGAATCCTTCGAGGTTCATGGGATTCCCAGCAGGCTAGAGAGGACAGACAGCAATTCAGTCTTGCTCACCTGAAGTCCAGAACAAAGATGGACCAAGCCCTCAGAGTATTGTGATACACCGATGAGCACAGCGGCAAATGGGCAGATTCTCTCAACTGTAAAGATTTTGATGTCATTATCAGCCTCAGGAAGGTGAATGTCTGGGATGCTGCTATATCACTGTCTATCAGCATTGACAATGTGACACTGGATGTTATCTATGACAGCTTCACATATCTAGGTTCTGCAATCACGAGCGATCTGTCAATTGATGCTGAAATCAACACGTTTCACAAAAGCAGCAGTTGTTCAAGTTGACTGAGAGTGTGGAACAGCAGCAAATTGACTCAGAACACCAAGTTTGAGTCCACCCAGCCTGTGCACTCAACGTGTTCCTTGACAGTAGTGACGCCTAGATAACATATGCTAAATAAGAGAAAAGGCTGAACAGGCTCCACCTTTGTTATCTCAGACATATCTGTTTGGCATCTCTTAGCATTGCAAAGTCTCTAACTCCGATCATTAATTCCATCAGCACACACTCATTACAAAGCGAGCAACAGCTGTACTGGCTCAGTGACGTCCTTCAGGTGGATAAGATGTCGTATTGTAAGATGTCACACCCAAAGAATCCTTGTTCAATGAGCTGTTTATAGGTCATAATCCTGGCATCCATACCTCTGTTACAGCCACACCTGTAATTGGGATATGACAACTGGGGACATCGACACTGAAAGCTAGAAGGCATGTGTCGATGACAGTGAGCTCAGAAAGTTGACTGTTTGGAAGGGTATTAGTAAAGGCAAACAGAAAGAAAAATACTCAGCTGGCCAAGAAGGGATCTCGAGAAAAGAGAGACCGACAAATTGTACATTTTTCACCCCACTGTCTTCCTTGCAGCAGAGGTTACCATGTCAGAGTTGGGGTCGGGGGGGGATGTCTCCTAAGCCGCGATAGGTGATGCCTAACACAGTTGATCACCATGGCACAAACTGGTTTATTACAAGATGGACTGCTGGGTAGGACAGTAGGGAGAATGCCTTGCTCTGATAGATTGGTTTCCAGCTACCTCAGAGGGCATATGAACCCACCGTCACAGACAGTACCTCAGACAACACATTACTCCCTGAGGTTTGAACAGAACAATCAGCCTGGAGTCCACATCAGTCAGTCCGTTTAGTAACTCTAGCTCAATCTTCACATCACGATAAGCATTGCAGCAGGTTTGCTAATAGAGTCATAGAGTCATACAGCGTGGAAATAGACCATGTTCCTGAACAAAATTAGTCCCACTTGCCTATGTTTGGCCCTTATCCCTCTAAACCTATCCTATCCATGTACCTGTCCAAATGTCTTTTAAATGTTGCAACTGTACCTGCATCTACCACTTCCACATACAAACCACCCTCAATGTGTAAAAGTTGTCCCTTAGGTCCCTTTTAAATCTTTCTCCCCTCACCTTAAAAATATGCCCCCTAGTTTTGAACTCCCCTACCCTGGGGAAAAGACCTTTGTTATTCACCTTATCTATGCCCTTCATGATTTTATAACCCTCAATCTGCAGCAATTAAACTTGGGATAGAGAGGAGGCCGGAATTCTAGGAGCAGAAACATTTCGGAAGTCTGTGGAACTAGAACAGGTTATAGATAAGTGAAGATTACAGAGAGAGAGAGACGGGCTGTGAAGGGAACTGAAAACATGGGTGATGGGAGTTGTTGCTGGACCTTGGTATGAACAAGTAGTGGATATTCCTGTGTTCTGGTACACTCATTAAGATGACATTATTGGCTCAAAATTTTAATTGTCCTAAATGTAAATACTGATAAGATGGAGGGCTCATTTTATACTGATGGAGTTTTCTTGGACAAAGATGTACACAGCTGGAGTGGTAAAGGCACAGTTCTATATCGATCAGAGACAGTGTATGTTGGCGTACTGTTGGAGTGGGATTAATGCCTTAATAGAGCCAAGGTTACTAGAATCAACTTAGACAATTATCCAACTCCCTACTGCCATTTCCAGCACTCGTTGGCCACACTCCTCTGCCCTCTGGGTTAAAGGTCACGGGGTCCAAGTCACCTTTTAGAAACCTGAGTGTAGTTTGGCAGGAGTGCCATATTGTCAGAGATGCCATCTCCCAGGTGAAGAGTTGAACCGAGACTTGCTCTTCTCCCTTACCCAGTATTTCAAAGGAGACCAGAGGAGTTGATTACAAGGTGATCTGGCCAACACTTCCCCAAACAGTTGCTGTTTGCGGGATGTTGCTGTGCGCAAATCCACTTTTGCGCGACAGAAAAAGACAGTGCTTAATTGGCTGTGGTGTTACAGAGGTACAGCATAGAATGATAGTCGAGGGGTCACAGAAAAGTCTGAGCAAGTGTGGCTACACCTGAAAGGGGCAATTTTCGAGGGGTCTGTCTGGATGGCCCCATGTCTCCAGCATATAGAAAGAGCTCAGCTTGCACAAACATGGCCATCTGAGAACAGCACGGTTGTCCTGGTTACCATGGTGGCCAGCCGACCAGTCTCACCCTCCGCCATCAGCATTTATTGCCGACACATTCGAAATCAAAACCCCCATCCCCCAACAATCAAATGTTGGACCCCCTTCATCCTCCTTTCCTAGGCTGCAGTACTTGCTCGGAGTGTTTTCCCGGGTGTAAACGGCATTGCCAGGAAACCCCTCTGGGTTTTTTTTGCCTATTTTCCTGGGTTGCCAATGACTGTATGGGTGAGGACCCTGGTACATCATGTGCCTCAGAACCCCAGGTACCCTTCAAGGTGCTGGAGGGAGGGGCAGTTTTGGAATGTGCTGCCAGAGCGGGAAGGCCTGATGCTGGACTTTGGAAATCCTGATTGACACCTTGGGATTAAGTACTGGGAGAAAGGAAGATGGTGTAGCCACAGGCAGTAGTTGACTGTTGAATGAAAGAAGCAGTAGATGTTCTGCTCTCTCTGGTGGATTCAGTTGCCCTCTTGACTGGATGGCCAACTGCAGTTATGAAATGTTCTTGTTGCAGGTTACGGTCACACGGTCCCACTCTCTGATGGTGGCAAGGCTTTCTGCATCATCTATTCGCTGATGGGCATTCCCTTTACACTGCTGTTCCTCACTTCCATTGTCCAGCGGCTCATGGTCCATGTCAGCAGGCGGCCAGTCCAGTATATCCACACTCGCTGGGGTTATGCCGAGCAGACCGTGGCTCTGGTCCACGCCATCCTCCTAGGGCTGATCGTCACCTCCTGCTTCTTCTTCATCCCAGCGGCCATCTTCTCCACATTGGAAAAGGACTGGAACTTTCTGGAATCCATTTACTTTTGCTTCATCTCCCTCAGCACCATTGGCCTGGGAGACTACGTTCCTGGTGAGGTGCACCATCAGCAGTTCCGTGAGCTATACAAGCTCGGAATAACTGGTCAGTATGTGTGGCAGGTGGTCTCAGCCAGATCCTGCCATAACTTAAAGAGCTGGTATTTTCTCTGGGATCAATAATTAACACCGAACCATCACCATCCCTGAAATGCTGAGTTCACTCCCCACTACCATTGGCACCAGAGCGTGCACTGTCAGAGGGTCAGTACTGAGGGAGTGCCGCACTGTCAGAGGGTCAGTGCCGAGGGAGTGCCGCACTGTCAGAGGGTCAGTACCGAGGGAGTGCCGCACTGTCAGAGGGTCAGTACCGAGGGAGTGCCGCACTGTCAGAGGGTCAGTACTGAAGGAATGTTGTACTTTTGCAAGTACTGTCTTTCTGATATGGCATTCAGCCAAAGCATTGTTGCCCTTTGAAGTGTAAATAAAATATCCATTCAAAGTGAGTTGATTATGAATAAAATTAGAAAGTGACAGCACTTAAGGGATGCACTTAGCCCATCCTGTCCCTTTCATATTGTGAAAAATCAATCTGATTCACCCAAGCCCTGTTATTTCTGGGCATCCTGCGCATATCCTTCTTTCAATCTAATTGGCTTAGCAAACAAGGTAAAATTGATAGCAGAGATCAGGCAGCCAGAGCTGTCAACAAGCTGGGGTTCAGGGAGCTTCAACTCTCTATGTTTAGGCTGTCAGACAAGCCTCATCTCTGTTTGTTGTGCTGTTAGCCAATTCTCATTAGATTGCTGAAACTCCCGAGCCCCTGTCTGATTGACAGCTCTGGCTGTTTGATCTTGATCAGTTTGCGCAATGTTTGTTTGCACAGCGCCTTGTGTTCTCAGGTACTGAAGACTTCAAAGAGTCTGAATGATTGACATTCTTGTTGTTTTCATAGAAGGGATTTTTTATCGTAGAGATGTTATGAATGAATCATTTTTTTAAAGCTTTTTTTAAATAATCCAAATACCACTGTAGGCTTATTGCTTCTACACAGTGGGTGAATGAAGTGAATTGGTATACCTTGACATGGAGGAGAAAGGATCGTAAGGTTGTGCTGATGCAGCTTGAGGAATTGCCAAAGGCTCCTGTATTGTGTGAAAATTGGCTGTAACCAGTTAGGGCTGAGTGGCCTATTTCTGTGCTGTCCCTCTATGTAATGCTAGTCTAACTGTGTGATCCGACAAATGGCTGTCTCCTGGGTGGTTTTGAACTTGTTGTAGATGTGCTCATCCAGGCAAGTGGGGAGCACTGTATTACACTCCTGACTCATGGCTTTGGATAGATGCTGGAAGAGCACTGAGCCTCCAGATGTAAGAGGCAGCCCCCCGCAGAATATCCAGTCTGAGACCCAGAGGCTGTAAATGACAGTGATTGACGAGCATTTCAGGGGAAAAGAACAATTTTATTCCAAGCCGTGTTTCAATCATCCGTACTTAATTGCATCTAAAAATAACTAATGTGCCTGTCTCTGTCACTTGCTCTCTCTCTCTCTAGTGTACCTCATGTTTGGCCTCACCGCTGTGCTTGTTGCCCTGGAAACCTTCTGTGAGCTGCAGAAGCTGAAAGAATTTAAAAGGATCTTCTACTTGAAGAAAGAGAAGCTGGAAGATGAACGAAACATTCTGGACCACGATCATCTCTCGTTTCCCTCGGTGACGGACTCTGTGCCCATTACCAGGGAACAGCAGAAACTCAATGAGCCTTTCTCCCCAGGCCCATTGGCCAGCTACCAGTTTATAGAGGATCCCGTCAACCGGTGACCCTCAGCTATCACCAACTGCACCCCCCCCCCATTCCAAAACACCATTGGCCAGCCCTTCCATCATGTCATAAAGCAAACCCGCATGTGATTAGTATAGGTTCTAAAGCAATTCAACCAGCCTCCAAAAGAGAAAGGAAGCACAGATCGGGGGTAAGAAAAAGAAACTGGGGTAAAGAAAGTGTGTTTTTGGGTCACCTTGAAGTAGAAAGCCTGTTTTCACACAAGCGATGATATCGTTGCTGAGAATTTCCACATCAATTTCCCTCAGGCGAAGTAGTTATACAGGTGAATGCGATTAACCCCAGAACATTCTGTCCCCGTTCGAAGGAGATGGAATTATTAATGATTTGGCAAAATACTTATTTTAATTGTAATATTCGTTGGGAGGGAGGAGAAAATGAGCTGACAGTGTTCAAAGAGCAGCCTTTTTCACACTGTGAGGTGGGGTCCAGTATTCAGAATAACCTACAGCTGTTTCTATGGGACCTGTACTTCATTAGAAAACAAGAATGGGCCTGTTATCCCCTCTGACCTGATCTGTTAAATAGATATGGCTCGTCTGTTGTACCCTACTCATTTCAATATCCCTTCATGTCCTTATTTCAATTAAAAAAAACTCTCAGTTGCAGACTTGAAAGCTCCAATCGGCCTCTAGCATCCACACCCTCTTTGGGAAGAGATTCCCCCTCTCCTTTGAATGATGAGGTTCTTACTGACATGATTGCAGGACTGGCCTAGCTCTAACTTTAAGATTAGGTCCCACTGTCCTCCATTCCCCCAGAGGAAGAAATATCATCTTTCTGTCTACGCCAGCAAATCCTTCCAATATTAAAAAAAAACAACTAGTTTCTAAATCTTTCAGAGTGATACAAAAGTGATACCTTATCTTTGCAACCTGACCTTATAATTTATCCATTTTACTGCTGATGTCATTCTGGTGAATTTGAGTCCATGATCAGTCCATGCTTCCTGAGTGCAGCATCCAAGTCTGAACACCATACACCCAGCAGAGTCCACCCAGGGCTCTCAATACAACTACACAGCACAGTTTCCATTCTTCTGTAACGTCGTTCTGCTTGAGCTCATAGCCAATAGCCCATTTGTCTTTATGGTTGAGTTTGTGAACTGTTCACCTCGTGAGCCACTGAAGGAAGCCAGCCCCAGACCATTTCCCATCAGTCCTTTTAACCGCCATGCTCTGGACAAACAGGTGCTGGATATTGACCCCTGAATACACAACCTTTCGCTTTTCAAATTAATTTTCACAAAGTTAAAGGATGTTTGACAGAGGAAATGATGTAGGTATACAAGAGAAACAAACTATTTAACGGGACTCCTCAAAACAGCTGTCAAACATTTTTGTTTATCATTTCGGTGTTACAGAATAATGTTTTGTGTTTGTGTCTTATTTTGAAATTCTACCTCGTGTGAAGAAGTGAAAACAAAACACATACTGGAGGGAATTGGGTGAGCTCTTTTTGCTCGATATTTTTGAAGTAGTTCTTCAGAGGGAGCTCCATTTCAAGTGCTGTTCATTTTGAAAGGGGCCAGGCTTTGGGCGTCTAACATATCTGCCTGATCCAGGCCCCTATTAACATGGCAAACACAGTGCTACAATAAATTGGGCCCCGGTTGCCGTTTGAGCTGGGAGCCAGTGGAAAGCCGCATCATGCTCGCTCTCCAGTTTCACAGGGATGGAACTGAAGTGACAACATTGTGTTGGATTATTCCTGGGGCATGGCCCAAGGGGAGCGGGTATAATCGTAGCTGCCACATCCAATCACTGTGCAGTTGCCAAGGCTGGCTTTACCCAGGGTCCTGGCTGCTGTCTCCCATTCACCAATACTGACCCTGTGTAAAAGGGCATTGCCAGGTTGAGGCAGGAGGGGTTCGGTGCCATCTGAGACTGAATGAAGATCATGACAGAAGTTCGATTCAAGGACTGCAGGTCAAACTAAGATGGCAGAGCAATGGATTTTGAGATAGAGGTTATTTTATTGATAACAAACACAGAGAGTGCTGGAGAAACTCAGCAGTTCTGGAAGCATGTCTGGAGAGTGAAGCAGTTAATGTTTCAAGTCTGGTATGACTTTTCTTCAGAACTGAAAGGTGAAGGAAAATAGGTTTTTTATACTTCTGACACAGGTAGAAGAGGAGCAAAAGGGTAAATGATATAGATGCAAAGGGCCAGACCCATAGCAATGTGGCTGACTCTCACGTGGTCTTTTTAACAGTAGGGAAAGAAAACAAAGTGTGTAAATTGGTGTGAAAGGGAGAAAGTTGGTCCTTCTTACTAAGAGCAAAGTAAACAAGACACAAACATGACATGGCTATGAGGAAGGAGTGTAAGGGAGAGAAGAATGTTTTATGTCAGTTCTCCATTTTTCTCACAATCAGTTTCTGAAGTTATTGAATTCAATATCGAGACCTCAAGGCTGTTCCAATGAAATACAATGAAAACTCAAGTAACAACACCTCATTTTCTGCTTAGGCCGTCTACCTAATGAGTTTCACAAGCATTCTCTGTGTTTGTTTCAGATATCCAGCATCCACAGTATTTTGCCTTTATTTGAATCTTTTTGTTGGTGCCATTACAAAAGCTTTACCTCAGCCCAAGATGTGCATGATAAGCAT
Organism: Rhincodon typus; assembly: GCF_021869965.1. NCBI lineage: Eukaryota > Metazoa > Chordata > Chondrichthyes > Orectolobiformes > Rhincodontidae > Rhincodon > Rhincodon typus. Next base: position 84,337,145 of record NC_063336.1, on the reverse strand, counting down.
ATAAAAATTCCTTTAAAAACCAACTCCGCTTGAACAATATTCCACTTGTTTGAAAATTCTCAAGCCCATTTTATTTATTAGTTAATTCATTTATTTGCAATAGAAAATAAGCTGCTGGAAATTCTCCACAGCTCAGGCATTATCTGTGGAGACAATGAACGTTTTAGCTGAATGGCCTTCAGAAACGTTTTCTGTTCTTATTTGGGATTTCCAGCATCCACAGTATTTTGTTCTGGTAATTTTGTTTGTGTTGTGTTTTGTAGGCAAGAAATTCCTAGGAAGGGAAGGACTTTAGAGTGTAGAGAGAGTTTGTAGGGAAGGAGTTTAGAATGTAGAG
>NC_063336.1:84318051-84336798 GCF_021869965.1 Rhincodon typus | reverse complement strand
TGTAGAGAGAGTTTGTCAGACATGACGAGTAGAGGGAATTCCTCTCTAGGAGCAGTGATGTAAGCACCAAGCAAGTAAGAAAGTTAAAGGTAGACAGACACAACCAGTTAGTCAGAGGATAAGCTTTCTCCGAGTTCAGAAAGAAAATATAGGGAAGGGATAATTAGGTGTCTCTATGTTGAAGTCAAACAAAATGAAGTCAAACACTGATGTGGGACAGTATTGCATGTCTTTTATGTTTATATTATGTAACATTGTGTGTACCAATGGTGACCCAGCATCTATATTGCTCTGTTTGTTAACTTGTGAAATAAAACAGCTTAACAATTCATGTGTTGTCTTCAGAACAGTCTCTTTCCAAAGCTTTGGAGAGGATCTTGCATACAGAGTGAAAGGCACAGATATAATCTTAATCACAAGTGGCAATGATTGCCATAACCCAGGCTTCCTTGATGATGAAAGTAGACCTTTGACAGTATGAGTGTAAATGTTGAAAGCTGCAAGCTGAACAACCCTCTGCTGACCAATGTCATTAACCCACGCTAAGGATCAAAGGGGGAAAGATTTGCATTTATATACCACCTCATAATCTCAGCACTGCCCAAGGGGCTTTACTGACAATTCGCTATTTTTTCTTTATTCATTCATGATGTGGGTGTCGCTGTCTGGGCCAGCGTTTAATGCCTATCCCTTGTTGCCCTAGAAAAGGTGGTAGTGAGCTGCTTTCTTGAACTGCTGCAGTCCATGTGCTGTATGTAGACCCACAATGCCCTAAGGGAGAGAATTCTCTGATTTTGAACCAGCAACAGTGAAGGAATGGCGATATATTTCAAAGTCAACATGATGAGTAGCTTGGAGAGGAACTTGCAGGTGGTGGTGTTCCTATATATCTGCTGCCCTTGTCCTTCTTGATGAAAGTAGTTGTGAGTTTGGAAGGTGCTGTATTTATGTTATAATCCCCTCTCCACTCCCAGTGGGAGTATAGAATGGGTTTTAACCTGTTATAATCCCCGCTCCACTCCCCATGTGAGTAGAGAATGGGTTTTAAACTGTTATAGTCCCCTCTCCAGTGCTGGTATGAGTATAGAATTGGCTTTAACTGTTATAACCCCATCTTCCTTCCCAGAGGGTGTTTTCACCTCGACTATTATTTGATGTGGGACTATGAGGTACAGCCATGTTGGATTTTGTTCTCACTAACATCTGCATTATATTTCCAGAAGTTTCTATTTAAGTGTCCTTCTAACAAGATCAGCTAATCAGAATTCACCATCAAGATCAAAGGACTGGCTTGAATTTCTTGTTATCCTGGTGTTAACCAGGATTTTTGGAGAAGGTAACATGGTGGTAATGTGATCAGATTTCTAATTCCAGAAACCCAGGCTAATATTTTGGGGACATGGGTTTGATTCCCACCAAGGCAGATGGTGAAATTTGAATTCAGTAAATAACGGTAATTAACAGCTAGTCTTATGACAGCCAAGTAAAGATTATCATATAAACCCGCCTGGTTCAATATTGTCCTTCAGGGAAGGAAATCTGCCATCCTTACCTGGTCTGGTCTACGTGTGACCCCAGACCCTAAGCAATGTCGCTGACCCTCAACTGGCCTCTGAAATGTCCTCACGAGCCACTCAGTTGTATTAATTGCTATGAAGTCTCAAGAAAGGAATGAAACCAGATGGACCACCTGACATTGACCCAGGCATCAGAAACAACAATGGGAAAAATTGCCCTGTGCACCCAAGTAGAGTCCTTCTTACCAACGTCTGGGGGTTAGTGCCAAAATTGGGAGAGCTGTCTCACAGACTAGTCACGCAACAGCCTTACATAGTCTTCATGGAATTATACCTTAGAGGCAATGTCCCCAACAACACCATCACCATCCCTGGATATGTGCTGTACCACGGGCAGGACAGACCCAGCAGAGGTGGCAGCACAGTGGTATACAGTCGGGAGGGAGTTATTCTGGGGGTCCTCATCATTGACTCCAGATTCTAAGAAGTCTCATAGCTTCAGGTTAAACATGGACAGGAAAACCTCCTGATGATTACCACATACCGTCCTCCCTCAGCTGATGAATCAGTACTCCTCAATGTTGAACAACACTTGGAGGAAGCATTGAGGGTAGCAAGGCCTCAGAATATATCCTGGGCGTGGGGAGGGTTTTAATGTCCACCACCATTTCTAGAGGGGTGGAATTGACAAGAAGGGAAGTTATGCTAAACTTGCAACAATGCTGGTTAGGCCATACTTAATGTCTTGTGTGCAGTTCTGGTCAGTATTGTATAGAAAGGAAATGGAGACAGAAGGCTCAAAAAATTTTTCAAGCATGATACAGAAATATGCGGGTATACATGGGAGGAAAGGATTTACAAGCTAAATCTCTTTTCTCTTGAACAAAAGATGGTGAGGGCCTAATAGAGGTCTTTGAAATTATGAAAGGTTTTGATAGGATTGGTGCAGAGAGAATGCTTCGTCTTGTGGTGAAGAACACAACAAGACACCATCAATATAAGACGGTCACCAAAAATCCAACAGAAAAATTTTCTTTATCTAAAAGAGTGGTATGAATGTGGAATTCCCTACCACTAGAAGTGGATGAAGAGAATAGATGCATTTAAGGGGACAATAATGAAGATAGCAATACAAAGTGCAATAGCAGACTGAAATGAGTAAATATGGGAGAACTCAAATGGAGGGTAACAGCTACGTGGTTAGATCAATTGGCCTATTTTTTGTTGTGTTGTACGCACTATGGAATCCCATGTAAAGAGGAGAAATGGTTAATGGAGGTGAAATTCACATCCTCCACAAGAGTTTATCTATAACAAAAATGACAATAGACCACCACATAAAATACTGGAGTGTCATACTCTGATATAGGTTCAACCACTATCCTCCAATACTTTTCTAATCTCAACACAAAACGATGAAAAGATGCATAATTCTCAAGATTAATTTTTAAAATGCTTCCAGGCACATCTGAAAGACATTGTTAAGAGGCCTGACAGGAGATCATTCAACTATAACAAGGAACAAAAACAAAGTTGCTGGAAAAGCTCAGCAGGTCTGGCAGCGTCAGTGAAGGAAAAAACAGAGTTAACGTTTCAGGTCAGTTCTGAGGAAGGGTCACCGGACCCGAAACGTTAACTCTGTTTTCTCCTTCACAGATGCTGCCAGACCTGCTGAGCTTTTCTAGCAACTTTGTTTTTGTTGTTGTGTGTGATGGAATACTCTCCACTTGCCTTGATGGATGCAGCCCCAACAACACAAGAAGCTTGACAGAGCAGCCCCTTTGAACATACAACATAGGGCCTGTACTGTGCTGTGCTGTCCTTCGGCCCATGATGTTGTGCCGACCTATTATCCTACTCTAAGATCAAACTACCCTACATACCCTATATTTTACTATCATGATTTGATTTTCAAATGACAGCATCTACAGCATAGAAATGGGCTGTTCAGCCCATTAGAAAACTTTTCTGTTCTGTGTTCTATGTTCAAATGGCCTGCCTGGTCAAGCTTCATGAGTGTTGTTGGAGCTGCACCCATCCAGGCAAGTAGGGAGTATTCCATCACACTCCTGACTTGTGCCTTGTCGATACTGGACAGGTTTTAGGGAGACAAGAAGTGCTCGATTGGCACTGCATCCACAAGCATCCACTCCCTCCACCACCGACGCTCAGTAGCAGCAGTGTGTACTATCTACAAGTTGCACTGCAGAAATTCACCAAAGATCCTCAGACAGCACCTTCCAAACGCACTACCTCTTCCACCTAGAAGGACAAGGACCAGCAGATACATGGGAACGCCACCTTCTGCAAGTTCCCCTCCAAGCTGCCCACCATCCTGACTTGGAAATATATCACCGTACCTTCAGTGCTATTCAGTTCTGGAGCTCTTGAACCTCTCCCTTTAACAATGTTGTGGGTGCCTGTACCCCACAGGAACACAGTGATTGAAGACGGCAGCTCACCACCACCTTTTCCCCAGCAATATATGTCGGCCCAGTGATGTCCACTTTCCTTTGAACAAAGGAAATCCCAGGAAATCAGGTTTACTTTTTGTCACCCCACTATTGATGAGGAGCAGACAGTGGAGGAATGAAACAACAGGCTTACAGGAGGTTGTACATCTTTTCCACTCGACACTGTTCAGTCTGAACATCAGGGTCTGAGGATGAGGCTCATACAGAGCAGAATGAACAGCACAGAGCAGATGAGCTGAACCACCTGTTTCTATGCTGTAGATGCTGTGTCATTTGAAATGTGGTTCACTGTGGAGATGGTGCAGGAGAGAATCATGTTGCTCCATTATCTTACACCTCCCACTCCTCAGCAGGGTAACGCAGGCAGCAGCTATGAATCATAGTTTTGAAGAGGAGTGATGAATATTCAGTCAGTGGTAAATTCCAGACTGAAAATCAAATCTATGACAGATCAAGCTGAAATAAAAACATGTTGCCCAATTATTAAAGGTTGGAACAATTGTGAGGCCTGAATACAAATCCCATGAGGAGCTCAAGGTGGGTAATTTTCGGATATTCCATCCTGGTCAGCTTCCCACATTCTGCTATCTGTCAATATCAGCCCTGATTGAAAGGTGGAGCAGTATTGATAGGCCAAATGGCCTAATTCTGCTCCTGTATCTTATGGTCTTATGCTCCCACTTGATGTTATTACTGGACAAGACAGATCCCAGACTGAAATCTGGCTTGATCGATTAATTTTTTTTATTTACAAAATCAGAAGTTGCTGAAAAACTTCAGCAGGCCTAGCAGTATCTGTGGAGAGATAACACAATTAACGTTTTAGGTTCAGTGACTCTTCCTCAGAACTCAAACTGGTCACTGGACTGGAAGAGTTAACACTGTTTTCTCTCCCAAGATGCTGACAGAACTGCTGAGTTTTTTCCAGCAATTCCTGCTTTTGTTTCTGATTTCCAACATACGCAGTTCTTTCAGGTTTCTTTAAAATACTTCTTTATTTGTTTTTTTGGCATCTACCATAGAAACAAACACAGAATTCTGCAGATTTGGGGTTTACAATAAGACAAAAGATTATTATGCAAAAGAAATGAAAAGAAAATAAGCCAAACTATTTACATTTAACATGCATTTAACGACTTCAAAATTCACGATAAAAATATAATCCCATTAATTCCAAAAGCACCTCTTTCTCATATCACTTAAGAGAATACCTCTTTCTATCACTTTCTTTAGGGCTAAATGTAGCTGCAGCTTTAAATCTCAACCTGGAGAATCTAACAGCACATTCCTGACGCTTAACTTTACTCAGCTTCAAACTACCAAACACTTCTGGTCTGGAACACCTACTGACGGTAAGGTTACATACTTGTAACAATTCTAAACTGTCTTTATCCTTTCTCAGGAGCAACTGCTGTTTGCATCCAGCTTCAAATAAGAACCCAATGGAACTCCCAAATGAAACAGCTATGGGTGTTTTGTCTTAACAAATGAGAAAAAAATTCCCTGATCTTCTAAACTGGTGTCTCATGCACGAATGTTAACATTGTTCATCATGGCTGCAAGTAAACAGAAATACCCACCTCTCCACCTCACATCGTCTCCTCCCCTCTCCACTTTCACACCTCCTTACATCTCCACCCCTCCTACATTGCCTCCCCTCCCACCTACCCAGTTCTCTTCCTCCCATCCTCCTCTCACCCTCTACAACTCTCCACCTCCCCATCTCCCCCTCAACACTCTGCCACTCCACCTCCCTACCCGTCCTCACCCCTCCCCCGCTCTCCACCAATCAGGAACATACACGAATGTCACTTGGTGTGACATGTTCCTGACAGGCAGCAGTGATGTGAGCTCTAGTCCTAGTGCCCCCATGTGCCCCCTGGCATAGGGCAGTGTCTTGTCAGGTGCACTGGATCCACTAAGACAGCTTGGGCCTTGGACCTCTGCCCGCGGGTGTGGACTGGATTCCAACCATGTGCCATTTCTATGGCATTTTTAGTGGAGAGGATCATCTCGAGCAGCTTCCCCCAGGCATAAGGATGATTATCGATCTCATTGCTAACATTTCTTCAATAGTCACAGCTCTGTATTGTCTGAGATTGCACCCACACTAATGTGGGTGAGGGAAAGAGAGAGAGGAAGAAAGAGGGAACAAGGTGGAGGGAAAACTGAGAGGGCAAGCGAGTAGGAAAACAGGGGAGAATGAGAAAATGAGAGAGGAAGACATTGTGAGGCAGGGAAGAAAGGACAGCACGAAAATAGGGGAAGAAAGGACAAGAGAGAAACTGAGTGAGAACATTGCAAAGGAGATTGGAGGTAGGAATACTTCAGACAGGGAGAGTTTCACCCAGCAGAGTGAAGAGACAGAGGTGCCCAGAGGGAGACTTCACAGCCTGGTGTTTGGGTAGCTGTGTCTGTTTTAAAGCCCCATTTTCTGATTGGTCCTTGGGAATTTGAAGAGCTAATGAGAAAGCATCAGTGCACGATTTGCTTTTCTAACTGGCTCAATCCCCTGGTGCATCTACAAATCCTCCAACCTTGTGCCCTCTCCCTTGGCTGTGACCAACCCTCCTCCATAGAGGATGGTAATGTGAATAGGGAGGAGGGGGCAAGATATCAGGCCTGTTAAGCCTTCCCTACGTTTAATAAAAACACTGCTGATCTGATTGTGGACTCCGCTGCATATTCCCTCAGTACCTGTTGACTCCCTTGTTAATCAAGAATCTAGCCATCTCTACCTTGAATGTTTTCACTGACTCCACCTTCACTACTCTGAGGGAGAGAACTCCACAGACTCAAGACCCTCTGAGAGAACGGATTCTCCTTATCTCTGCCTGAAATGGGAGCATCCCCTATTTCTAGTCTCTCCCACACAAGAGAAGCCTCCAATTCACCAGCATTAATGTTACATGAAATCCAGCAAGATGGAGCCCTCACAGCAACTCCTTGCAAATGTCAACTGTTAGTCATTTAGAGTGGTAATTGTTCAGTTTGTTTTTTTTTTAAAATTGGGGTCAGTACTGTGGGCTGGCTGACTCACAGGACGAGTTACAACTCCATAGGAATGAATGGATTTGCAACCTTTGTCTCTCTTGCTGATTATCGATCTCATTGTGAACATTTCTTCAATAGTCACAGCTCTGTATTGTCTGAGAGTGCACCCACACTACTGTGGGTGAGGGAAAGTGAGAGAGAGAGAGAGAGAGGAAGAAAGAGGGAACAAGGTGGAGGGAAAACTGAGAGGGCAAGCGAGTAGGAAAACAGGGGAGAATGAGAAAATGGGAGAGGAAGACATTGTGAGGCAGGGAAGGAAGGACAGCACGAAAATAGGGGAAGGAAGGACAAGAGAGAAACTGAGTGAGAATGAGAGAGTGAGAAAAGAAAGAGACCGAGAGGCAGAGCAAGAGGGAGAGAAAAAATAAGATAGGGAGCTTTCAGTTTTTGTGGAAGGCTGTTTGCAAGATGACAAACCCCTACTGAAATTCTGTGCCTAACCTCAATGTTTAGCTGTTGAAATTTTTGTAAGATGAGACCAAATATACCTCATTCTGTTAATATAGCTTTAATATCCAATTGCCACTGTTGTGTCAATTACCAAAAGAATCATTGCAATTTCTACAGGAGCTCCCACATTCCAGAACTCAATTATTAAATCAGCTCTAGGGTTTTAAATAACCAAGTCTGCAGATTTCAGGATTGGAGCAGCCCTAATGTTTAGGGTGGTTAAGCAAATTACTTTACATCTGCTGTATTACAGAAAGAGCAGGAGGAACATTAAAGACAATGCTAGCTTTCACTGCTGTCATTTAATCACACCTCGTTAACTCAAATTGGAAGGAGAGGTCAGCTCTGATTCAAACTTTGATTCAATGTGTTTCAATGATGGGTACTGAAGCAGTTTGAGGAATAATCTTCAACTTCAATTCTAATCTGATGGCTGGTTATATATCCTCAGCTCCAGGCACTGGTTTCAAAAGAGCGGCCATTATTTGCTGTTCTCAGTTGATGCTCACTCAGATTTCCACCATCTTTCATGTCAGGAAATGTCCCAATCCTGACATCCCTCTGAAATGCCTGCTCCTAATTTTAAGGTTCTGCCCTCTGATTCTGGATCTCATACCTCACCACTGAGGAAATAGCTTCTTTCTAGTTACCCAATCAAATATTTAATCTTCTTAATCACCCCTACATCTTCTACAGGCAAGGGAGTACAAGTTTACTTTAGTTTCTCTAATCCCCAAACATTGCAGTATTTGAAGAAGGCAGTTCTTCACTATCTTTGCCAGGGCAGTTAACGATGGTCAATAAATGCTGGCCCAGCTAACAATGCCACATCCCATAAATGAATAAATAAAATTTATTGCCCGTCCATAGCTGCCCTTCAGAAGGTGGTACTGAGCTGCCTTCTTGAACCGCTGTGGTCCACATGTAGATTGACCCACAATGTCCTTGATGAGGGAATTCCAGGATTTTGACCCAAGGACAGTGAAGGAACAGTGATATATTTTCAAGTCAGGATGGTGAATGGCTTGGAGGGGGGCTTGGAGGTGACTATGGTGAGCTATTAGATGCATCCAACACACAGCACTTACTGCTGTTATTAAGTGTCAGTGGTGGAGGGAGTGGATGTGGTGCCAATCAAGCGGGCTGCTTTGTCCTGGATGGTATCAAGCTTTTTGAACATTGCTGGATATGTACCCATCCAGGCAAGTGGGGAGTATTCCATCACACTCCTAACTTCTGTCTTTTTCTTTCACCTCAGATACATAATCTAACTGTGAGATCTCTGACTTTGGACCTATCAACATTTCCTTAATTAATTTTAAAGACCGTCTTACTTCGTATCCAAATATAATCTCAAATGGAGCAAACTCAGCCAACTCATTTGGAGCATTTCTAACAGCAAACAATATAAATGGGATACCTTTATCCCATGGGTATGGGTAATCCTGGCAATAAGCCCTCAGCATGGTCTTTAGGGTCTGATGCCACCTTTCCAATGCTACCTGGGATTCAGGATGGTACGCCCTTGAATTAAAGTGTTGGATGCCAAAACTATCCATGACCACCTTAAATAGTTTGGCTGTAAAATTGCACCCTTGGTCTGACTGAACCTTCCTAAGTAGTCCATAACGAGTAAAGAAAGCAAGCAACACCTCCACAGCATTTTTGCCTTGACATTCCATAATGGAATTGCCTCCGGAAATCTGGTAGACACATCCATTATGTTTAGCAAATACTGGTTCCCACTTTTGGTTTTAGGGAGGGCACCTATACAATCAATCATAACCTGTGTGAAATGTTCTTCAAATGTGGAAATTGGCATCGAAGGCACTGATTTTATTATTGCTTGTAGCTTTCCTACCATCTAACATGTATGACAGGTACGGCAAATTTCAACCACGTCCTAATCTATCCCAGGCCAATACAAGTGCTGAGTCTTCCTCACTCCTAGATGACCTCCAATAGGTAGTGTGTGTGCTACCCACAATACTTCCACTCTGTATGCTACCGGCAACACAATCTGGTGAACTTCCACCCATTTCTCCTCTGCACGAACCTGCTGCGGCTTCCATTTTCGTCTTAGGATTCTAGCCTTAAGGTAATAACATTTGGGAATACATTCGGATTCCTTTTCTGAGTAGGCTTTATGACATGAATCTTTTATTGTATCATCCATTTTATTATACCCATTAGTCTTTCAGAACTAAACATCTCTGCCTGATCCTCTATTTGTTCAGGTTTTTCCTTTGCCAGTTCATCAAACAGGGTGTCAGCTAAGCTGGACCTCAACTCCTTTGTCTCTCTCTTTGGTTTTTCCTCTTACCTTAACCTATGACTACAGGATCTTGTTATCACAGTCCAGAAAAATTCCAGGGTATTTTTCTTTTAACTCCTTAGTTCCCTGGTTTTCCTTTGGCATCTCTTCTACAAGTGTGTGTCACTCCCACCTTTGATCCTGCTAGGTCATTTCCAAGAACAAACTGTATTCCTGGAATAGACACTCTTTCAGTCACTTCCACTGTCAGTTTCCCAGTCTTGATTAGACTTTCTAACCTGATCTTACACAGGGGAACGCTAAATCTCTCTCCAATTATTCCACAGATTATCACTCTCTCGGGTAACATTTCAGAAGGAGTGCAAATACTTTCATCTCTTACAATTAGAGACTGACCAGCTCCCGTATCTGTCAATATTTTACCTTCTTTACCTTCTCCCCCTCTTCTTCCTGAGTAAACCTTACCCACAGAGGTGAAGTCTTTGTAGAGATTGGACACTATCTCACTATCCAGCCCATGATTAGGCTGTGCACTGTCCTGCAGCTCCTCAACTCCTTTTGGGATTTCCTTCACTACCTCAGCTAATCCCATTGGGTTAGTCTCTTTTACCACATCTTTTTCCCAGCACCTTTCTTAAACCACTGCACTGTGACTCTGCGTCCCACTCCATTTCAGTGAAAACACCTGAGGCCTTTCACCTCCTTTTCACCCTCTTGGGTTTCTTTTCTCAACTGTGGTAAACTGTTCCCAGTGTGATGTACTTTTTGTTTTTCATTGAAGGATCTCCCTATTTCCCAATTTCTATCCCTCACAGAATGAAATTACTGTCGGAAGCTAGATTTTGATTTATGCGCTAATGCATATTCATCCACCATCTCAGCAGCTCTTCTCTCTGTTTGAACTTTCTGTTCCTCAACACAAGTTCTTATCATTTCTGAAAGTGAGTTTTTGATCTCCTCCAGTAGAATAATTTCTCTAAGATCCTCATATGTCTTTTCTATCTGTAATGCTCTCATACATCTATCGAAGTTGCTATGTTTAATTCTTCCAAACTTGACATAAGTCTGACCTGGTTCCTTCCTTATATTTCTGAACCATTGTCTATATGCTTCTGGTACTAATATGTAGGCACTCAAAAATAGCCTGTCTCATTCCTTCATAGTCTCCTGACATCTCATCAGACAGTGCTGCAAACAGCTCACCATTCCTGCCTACCTAATTGATCTGAATTAACATTACCCACACAGTCTCTGGCCTATTCATCTGCCTAGCCAGTTTCTCAAAGGAAATTAGAAAAGGCTTCTACATTTTTGTCATTGAATTTCAGTAATGTTTGGATAAATTTGTATATATCCCTTCCAGGCTGTTGGCTACAATGAGTTTGCTCATCCTCGCTTCTATCTTATACTTTTCCTTCTACTATTTGAAGTCTTTTTGCTTCTAGTTCCAATTTCATCTTTTCCAACATGAACATTCTTTGTTTTTCCTCTGCTTGTAACCATAATTCAAGCTGCTTCAATTCCCTTTCATCCTCTAACTCCAGTTGTATTGTTTTCAACTCAATTTTTTCCCAGCTCCCCTGTACTTTCCTATTTCTCTGGTGTACCTAAACACTTGTCTAACTCTTTTACAATTTCAGCTTTCCTCTTGTCCCTAGCTAAACCCAATTCTAGCCTGTTTACTAATTCTACAAGTATATCCTTCTGCTGTTTTTCTAAACTTTCTGGGAAAATTTGGGAAGCATCTTCAAATCCCAGAACATTTTTAACAATGTTAAAAGCCATTTCCCTCACTTTTGATTCAACCAAACACAAGTAACTGAAATTAAACAGATTTTTTTCACCTAAGTTTTATTTGAAGATCTAGGACACTAATCTCCAAGTATGTTTAAATCTGTCCAAATCCAATCAGATCCCATATATAAGCCAGCCAGATCCTGGACTTGAGCCCCAAACTGTTAGGAATGGGAGGTCAAATCCTTCTGAAAATTAAAATTGAAACACACACCCCAAATCTGGTACAGTGGGAGTAGAGGTTCCCTTGTAATGATTAAACTCAAAACACCCAGAGAAGCTCACCACACCTCACCTAACCTGTTAACCCCTTAACTACTAACTATTCCCTAACTGAACTGAATTCTGCTGTTATGCTGTTCCAATAAACACAAGTCCCAATTATATGAAACTAAGTAATAAGAAAATAAATTAAAACTTAGTCTCTCAAAGTCTACACACCTTTCTTCTGCTGTTCTCATGTCATAAACACCTTTCTTCCACTGATCCAACTGTTAGGGATGTTTTCTCTGTGAAGTCTTCTGTGAGGACTCTTAGCTAGAAGTGCTGTGGTACCTTTTATGGATAGATGGTGCTTAGAGAGCTTAGTGATTTCTTGTGAGAGCTAGATGCTTATTTCTCAGATGGCAGCTCGCTCTCATACTGATTTTCAAAAACCCTCTCTTTATATACCTTGGATGACATATCAATTCTCTTACAACAGCATTGGTCTGAGGTTGTCTAACCCATCAGATTTAAATTCAATTGGATTTCAGTCACTAAGTGCTTGGTTTAAATTAATTGGCTGATTTAAGCTAGTTGCCAAAACATCAAATCAAGTCTAAGGTTTCCAATCACACAGTCAATTGATACATGTTTCAATTCCAGAACTGGCTGTACATCTTCAGCTGCTTAGACACATTTTCTGTATCAATCTCCTAAGATTAGAAAAGTATTTTAGCTCTTAATGGAGTCGGACACATTTTCCCCCTTATCATTTTTACAAACAAATTCTAGCTTCCTGCCTTCCAATTCACGATTACTCTGCACAACATCATAACACAGTACAGTTTCTGGTCAATGCTAATCCCCAGGGTGTTGGTAATGGAGGATTCAGTGGTGATGATGCCATTGAATGTCAAGGGGCAGTGGTTGAACTGTTTTGTTGGAGATGGTACAAGTGATGTTGCCATTTATCAGCCCAAGCCTGAATGTTGTCCAGGTCTTGCTGCATTTGGACATTAACCACTTCAGTATTATTTAACTCTTTAAGCCCTGGTATCATTCTGGCTTAACCCTTTAAACTCTGTTCTGCTCCAGTTGTCTTCTTGTCTATTCCAATCATGTTCTGACTACTGTCCCATGGTACCAAGGAAAGGTACACGGTGCTCTAGACTGCAGAATGTTCTAGAATAGACACAGTTCATTCGGCCCATCAAGTCTCTCCCAGCCATCGTGCTGATCAGGTTGTTACAGGTTGTGCTGTATGAGGGCATGCCCTTTAACATCAGCAACTTCTCATTTCCCAAATCACATTACAGAGGGTTACAAACGCACTGATGATGATGATTGCACTTAATTCAATGCAGTTTCTGCCTCTGGATAAAACTATCCAGAACTACACTTCTAATGAATTTTTACTTCGCAATTTGCAATTACATTTTAATATTCACATCACATCGGGGCACAGAAACATTGAGGACATGTTCCAGCCCAGACCAGGCTCTGCTAATCGATTCAATAAGGATTGATCCACACCTCAAACACACTTACCCTTCTCTGCAGCAGTTCCTCAGGGTAAAGCCCTAGACCTAATCCTCTTAAGCTGCTTCATCAATGACCTTCCTTCCATCGTCTGGCAGAATTGGGAATGTTCGCTGAGAATTACACAATCTTCAGCATCTTTCAGGATATTTCTGACACTGAAGCACTCCATGTCCATTTGCAGAAGGACTTGGAAATATCAAGATTTGGGCTGACAAGTGGCAAATAACATTTGTGCCACACAAGTGCCAGGCAATTACTATCTCTAACCAGACAGAAGCTAACCATTGTCCCTTGATACACAATGGCCTTGCCACCACTGAAGCCCCACTAACAGGAGTTCTCCCTGGTGTTCTGGCCAATATCTATGTCTCAGTGAGCATCACTAAAAAAACAAAGTAACTGCTCATTACCACAATGCTATTTGTGGGAGCTTGCTGTGCACAAACTGGTTGACACATTGCCTATATTACAACAAGTGATCACGCTTCACAAAGTATGTCTTTGGCTTGAAGTCATTTTGGATGAGAGAGGTTATAAAAGGCATCAGAAAAATGGTAAGCTCTTTAGCCCTTAGGAGGAAAGACCAAATTTCTTCAGGACTGATTGTGTTCGCAGTGTATGCCCCCAGAGTTCAGAAGACCCTGCGGACCTGTCTTCCTCTCCATATCGGAATGCCAGCTTCCCAGCACTGCCAGGCTACATCCAGGAACTGTGTTAAAAACAGTTCCTGACTCAGTCTGTACAACACCATGGTGTGAGTGAGTGAGGTTATCAGCAACAGACATTCCTGTGTCATGGTGAAAACACTGTATTGGATGAATTCTATCAAGCTTGTCCATCACGACCCCTCACCCTTATCAACACTGGAAAAGGAAAGTGATAAATGGGGCCAGGGACCCAGACGTGGCAATTCTGGTTTGCAATAACCTGGCATCTGATAAATTCTTCACAAATCACAATATTAACAGGGCACATAGCTTCTCAAAAGTCATTGAGGTTTATATGAGGGCACACAGAATCAGGAAGGTCATTAGGCCCAATGCTAGCTCTTTTAAAACACCATCCAATTAAAAAGGAATGAAGGACTTTTGTTTATCAGGCACTTTTCGTGACCATGAGACATGTCAAACTACTTTTCAACCAACCCAGTCCTTTTAGAAGTGTGGTCACTATAGTAACACAGGAAATTTTACAGGATATGAGCATTGCTGGCTGGGCCCAAACTTGTTGCCCATCTCTAATTGATTTTTGCATCAATCCATGTGGAGCAGGACTTGACTCCAGAAGATAATGATTTAGAGACATCAGGCTTATCAAATGAGCCATGCCTGACACTTAGTTCCTCTGCTATTCTCTGTCCCCCAACATCTGCACATTTGTCCTCATAAATTACAGATCTAATTTCCTTTTGAAAGGTACAAGTCAGTTGGGTTTCACTGCCCTGTCAGGCAGCATATTCCAGGTACAGCAGCTCACCAGGTAAACAAAACTCTCCTCATTTGACCTGTGACACTTTTGCCAATTATTTTAAATCTATTTCAGTTGATTGCCAACTCTCCCACCCTGATGGTATTTAATGTCTTTATTTAATCTCCTTTTAACCTTATACACTCAAAGGAAGACATTCCCAGCTTCTCCGGTCCCTCAACATAGCCCAAGTTCCTCACCCTGCTATTATTCCTTCTGATTTCCCTCTCTGTCACAAAATTAATGCCCTCTTCAGTATCTAGCTGCCTCTCCACTCTCCCTGTCTCAATATAAATATCCTATCTGGTACCCATCTCCCTCTCATCTCTCTCTGCTCCAATATTAATGTCCTGTCCAGTATTCAGGTCTCTTTCCTCCCACTGTCACAGTATTAATGCTTGCTCTGTCATCCATCTCTCTCCCCTCTCTCCTTGCTCCAATATAAATGTTGTGTCCGGTATCTGCCTCTCCCTCCACTTTCTCTGCTCCAATATTAACGTTCTCTCTAGCATCTTACTCCCTCTCCAGCCTGCCACAGAATTAATGCTGACAGGTATCCAGTTACCCCTCCACTCTCTCTGCTCCAATATTAATGTTGTCTCAAGTATACTTTTCCACTCTCTCTGCCACATCCCCTGACTATCGCCAGATTGTTATCAACTCCTTTGTCCATCCAAATGTTCTCCTTTCTCTTTGGGCTCTATCCTCACCCATCATTTACTTCTTACCCCCTCCCCTTTCTTCTGCATATAAACCGACATTTCCCTAACTACCATCACTTCTGAGGAAGGGTCACCGGACCCAAAACATTAACTCTGATTTTTCTTCACATTTGTGCCAGACCTGCTGAGCTTTTCCAGCAACTTCTGTTTTTGAACATTGTCTCTTTACTGCCTGGAAATGAGTTCTTTTTGCTGTTTTATGCTGGCTTTACATGATCTCTGAAACTGAAAAGCCAAATTCCTTCACTCTGCCTCCTTTCTTCATCCTCTCATTTCCTGAAGGAAATTTCTCAGAGAAGCCTCATCATTCATGTTTTACTTCAAACAAATGTGTCAGAGGTCTCTATAAGCTAAAAACATGGAGGTAGGAGAGACTGCTATTGATGTACCAGTTGTAATGTGTCTCAGGGATAAAGAAACTGCAAACACGCACATACACAAACACATGAACTCACAAACATAAAAACAAACATATTTACAGACACACACTCTCACACCTCCACAAATATGTACTCCCAGGCATATTGATACACAAACATTCTCACACATACACACGTAAACACGCACAGGCATATTCACACGCACTCTCACACATTCACACACTTACACAATCACAGGCATATTCACATACGCACACACTTTCACACTCACACAAACACACACACAAACACACACACATGCACACGCAAATACACTTACACACACAACCACATGCACGCACGCACACACAAACGCACAAACACACACACATGCACACACTTTCACACACACACACATTTACACACTTTCACACACACATGTTTTTACAAACACACATGCTGTCACATACACATACATTCACACATGCGCACTCACAGACATATTCACCTGTCATATTCACACACATGCACCTGTCACACGTACACACATATATATTCACAGATGTATTCACATACACACATTCACACAGACACACTCACTCTCTCACATATTATCACATAATTACACATGCACATTCATAGATATATTCACATACAGCCATAGACATACAAACATGTTCATACGCACATATTCAGACACGCACACACACTCGTGAACACACACATGCAGTCTATGTTTACCTACTCATCATCCGGGCTTAATGAACTTTGAAATGATATTGAATGCCCTGCCTACCTGTTGGTGGCTGTGTTGTGAATAGAGGAATGTTGGAAGGTGCTGACCACTGGGCTTTCATCAGTCTTTGAAAGCATACAGCCACATACCTGACACGACCCCTGTACTGAAATTCATGAACCACATTACCCTTTTGTTTGACAGACAGAACATCTTTTTGGCTTGATGTCAGAATCCTGTTATTGGCGAAAACTACTGGTGTTGCTGCTGTGTAATACTTCCACCTGTTGGTCAAACCTTTCAGATTACTTTCCCTGGGTAATCTGAGGTTGAAGACCAAGAGTGACTGTTTTGGGTCTTTCATGTGTAAGCATGATTTACAGTGTAGAATGATCCAATCACAGTAGCTATTATCCAACAGGCCCTATCAAAGCCATCCTAGTTCAGCATCAGGTTTGCACAGGGGCCTTATTTACAAAGTTACCAATAAGATGAGTCTTCTAGAACATGACTTATAGGACTGCCCCATGTATACTGACCAGTGAAGGTAGACTTGCAGCAGAAAGCATTTGAGAACCCCCTGGCTGATCTCTTAACAATGACAATGAGGAACAGGAGCTCATTTGATTGTTCCATTTTAAGTGTAGGATTGAGTCCATCAAGACACGTGAGGAAATTCTTACATGTTGCTGCAGATTGAAATATAGCAACATTAACATCTGCATATCAGAAGTATGCAGGTGGTAGGTTAGATGTTATTCCATTGAAGACACATTTCCCATGAATCCAACAAAAGATATTTGCCGGGGTTGGGCCGGGCAGGGATCCCAAGGCAACACCAACTACTTGAGCATATATGATGTCATTGAAATTGATCTCAATTGCATGAATGGCTTAGTTCATAAGATCTATGGATACCGATTCACACAATGGTGGTGGGTCTAGATTGTGATGATATATTGCTGCAGCGTAGATGTTTATGGCTTCCTTGAGTGGTATGTTGGTGCTTAGGCTCGCAATGTCAAATAAACTATTGGCACTGCATTGCAATATATATTCAAGTCCTGTCTGGCCGTTGTAGATATGAAGGGATCCTTCACTGTCTGAATGAAAAAACTTGCTGAGCACCGGTTGTAGCAATTCACCTTATCATTTGGCTGAGTGGTGTTGTGTAGAACTGGCCAGTGATAAGGGTGTAAAAGAATTTGTGTCTTAAGCCGCGTGTACACAACGCACTGGCAGTGAGCCTTGTGGACAAACCATATTGTACATATCTCACTTAAGCTTCTATAGCTGTTACGCATATCGATCAAATAACTTCTTTCTTAAAGCTTGCTTTCCATTATCTGGGTAGGCTGAGCAGCAGATTCAGTGGATAAAAATTTGGTCCTGTCATTTAAGAATGATGAGCATTTTGTTGATGTGGCTTGTCAAGGATGCCTATTCCTGTCCCTTTGTCAGGTTTACTGAAATGCATGTCTGGATTGGCCTTGAAGTTTTGTAGCTCTGCCAGACATTCACGTTGTATGTGAAAATCAGACCAAGTGCTTAGAATTCTGCAACATAGTGCACCAAATCAACTAGAATATCTTCAAAGATTCACTGCCTTTAGTGGACAACGGGAAGAACATTGGAATAATTGCAACTGGGTATAGGAAAAGAAAATGGGTGAGAGCGAAAGCAGCTGAGGGGCTGAAGCGGGGGTCTAATGTTTTATTCAGGAATATGTTTACGCATTAACTCTCCCTGTTAGATGCAACACAAATATTAAAGCTGGGGCCCATCACAGAATGTAGAACAGTGTAGTTAACATATCCAGCCACGAAAGCCTCACTACTCCAAGGCACATTAGTCAATGCACACAGATTGGATCAGAATCACAGAATTGTTATTGTGTAGGAGGAGGCCATTTGGCCCATCATGCCTGCTCCAGCTCTTCAAACGAACATAATAACCTAGTTCCAATCTTCTACTTTCCCCCCCTACCCTTACACGCTCTATTCCCTTACACGTCCCATTCCCTTACACGCCCCATTCCCTTACACGCCCATTCCCTTACACGCCCCGTACCCTTACACGCCCCATTCCCTTACTCGCCCCGTTCCCTTACTCGCCCCGTTCCCTTACACGCCCCGTTCCCTTACACGCCCCGT
>NC_063336.1:84314467-84317651 GCF_021869965.1 Rhincodon typus | reverse complement strand
TGTGTTCATCCAGCTCTACACCTTGTTATCTCAGATTCTCCAGCATCTGCAGTTCCTACTATCCCTCTAAACCTTTCCTATTTATGTAGCTGTCAAAATGTCTTTTAAATGTTCTAACAGTACCTGCATCTACCACTTCCCCTGGCAGTTCATTCCACATACGAACCATTCTCTGTGTGAAAAAGTCACCCCTCAGGTCCCTTTTAAATCTTTCTCCTCTCATCTTAAAAATACTCACCCACCCTAGGTAAAAGACCTTTGCTATTCACCTTATCCATGCCTATCATGATTTTATAAACCTGTATAAATTTTCAAGAATGGAGGGAGGGAGCAAACAGAGGATGTCAGTTAGCCTGAACTCAGTTATTGAGAAAATGCTGAAATTTATTCTTTAAAATGTCTTAACAATGGACTTACAAAAGCAAAATATGATTGGGACAAGTCAACATGGTTTTATTAAAGGGAAATCCTGTTTAACAAATTTGTTAGAGCTTATTGAGAACGTATCTAGGGTGGATAAAGGAGATGTTGTATACTGAGATATTTTTTTTAAAAAAAGCATTTGATAAGGTGCCTACAAAAGATTAATTGACAAGATAAGGACAGAGAGTGAGGTATCTAAGTTTGCTGATGATACAAGTCCAGGTGGGAATGAGCAGGACACATAGGCTGCAAAGAGATAAACAAAGCCTGTTCAATGAGATGACAGATACAGTACAAAGGTTGTGAAATATGAAACTATTCACTTTGGTAGTAAGAACAGAAAAGCAGAATATTTGTAAAAATGTGTGAAACTTGTTAATGTCCAGAGAGAGTTGAATGCACCATTCAAGGAACTCTGAAAGTTAACATTCAGCAAGCAATCAGAAAAGCTATGTAGGTCTTTATCGCAAGGTGATTGGAGTACAGGAATAAAGATGTCTTGCTATAATTGTGAGGGGTTTTGGTGAGACCACATCTCAAATAATGGGTGCAGTTTTGGTCTCCGTACTTAAGGAAGGAAATACTTGTATTGAATGCATTTGGTGAGAGAAGGCATCCAGGATTGACTAACAGTCAGGAAACAGGAGTGTGGGAATAAATGGATCATTCTCATGTTGGCAGACTGTGATGAGTGTTTGGGGCCCAGCTGTTCACAATGATTTAGATTTGGGGAAGGTGTAGAGATATATAATAACATCTCCGAGCCCGTTGATTAAAAATATCTAGACTTGGAGAAGGAGGGCCCTCTTGTGGTGCAGAGGTAGTGTCCCTACCTCTCAGGAGAGATGGGTTCAAGTGCCAACTGCTTCAGTGATGTGTAATGACAACTGTGAACACTTAGTGAATATTTAAACTTGAGGATCAAATGTCCAAATTTGCAGATGATATAAAACAAAGCAGGTATTTATTCAGTGACTGGGCAAGAACGTAACAGCTGGGGTAAAATGTGGAAAAATGTGAGATTATCCACTTTGGTAGGAAGAACAGATGTTCAAAGTATTTTTTTTAAATGATAAGAGGTTGGAAAATGTAGAAGCACAGTAGGACCTAGGTGTCCAAGTGGTAAGTCACTGCAGGCTATTGGGGTTTCCATGCTGTCTGACTCTATGACTAATAAAATGCTAATATTTATTACAACAGGATTTGAGTACAGGAATAGTGAAGTCTTGTTTCGATTGTGTAGGAGCCTTGTTAGACTGCACCTGGAGTGGTGTATGCAGTTTTGGTCTCCTCATCACAGGAAAGATACTATTGTCATAGAGGCAATGCAATGAAAACTGACCAAACTTGTTCCCCAGACTGTCCTATGGAGGTAGATTGGGGTATGTAATGTCTATAGTTTTGAAGAATGGGAGGCGATCTCATTGAAACCTACAAAATACAGAAAGGAATAGATTGGGTAAATGCAGGCATGATGTTCCCCCCTAGAGATAGCAAGACCCGAAAAGTCGACTCTCCTGCTCCTCTGAATGTGCCTGACCTCCAGCTCCACATTGTTGTTTCCCCGGGTTTGGGGAGTCAGGAACCAGGAGGCACAGTTTAAAGGTAAGGGGGAACGCCAGTTAGGATGGGGATGGGGATGGGGATGGGGATGGGGATGGGGATGGGGATGGGAATGGGGATGGGGATGGGGAGAATTTAGTTGATTCGGAGTTCTGTTCACACTTTTGAAATGACATTATTTGAGACACGTCGAGGAGATGAATCCACAGTTTGCTGGGCATTGCAGCTGAGGTCATGCTGGATGGGAAGGTGACAGTTGGAGATACAGCATGACAGCTACCTCCCCTTCTCTCTCTCTCTCTCTCTCCTTCTCTCTCTCTCTCTGGCTGATGGAAGGAGGAGTGAGACAAGGTGACTCGTGCCTGGGTCTGCTGTCCCTCCCTCCCTCCCTCTCTCTGGCTGATGGAAGGATGTTAGAGAGGAGCAGCTAGTAACCAGAGTTGGAGACAGTCAGCCAGTGGATTGGGGAATCGAGTGATCCCGGAGAGATCCAGGAAAGGTGGGGAGGGAGAGGGAGGATCTGGCGGTGCCGTGCCCAGGTCTGGGAAGCACGGAGCAGGCAGCTTACTGAACACTGAGCCCCTGTAACCCACAGCTTCCTGATCGATGGGAGTGAGCGAGTTCCCGGACAGCAGGGTAAAGGCGACCCTCACGTAAGTACCAGGAGCAGGGGATGGGGCATACAATCTGCTCAGGTGCTCAACCACACCACCATGTCCAGGCACATTCACCAAAAACCACATTCTCCATCTGCACCCAACTGCAACAGCCTCCGTCTGAACTTCAAACGGTGCCCTCCACCCGGAGCGACTTCCCTCCCAACTGCATTCATGTAGCGCCGCTCACGCAGCAGCGCAGCCCGAGCGGTTTCTCAGCAGCCGCAGCACGATGCTGGTGCAGCGCCTCTAGGGGAGATCGGGCGGGGTGAGGCAGGCTCTCAGCTTGCTGGAGCACGGCTTTAGGAGGGGAATTCCACCCCACCCCCGACACACACACCCATTAAACCCCGTTCGCGGAGAGAGGAAGAGTGAGGTGGTGCCGGGATGATTATTAGGGAAGACAGGGTTCGGGAGGGTGTTGAGGACCGCAGGGGCTCACTGAGACACACAGGGAGCGGCCTGGGTGGAACATGAAAACAACTATCGATTCTTAGATAAATGCCATTGTTCCCTTTAACCAGAGAGACAGTGACACTGTT
>NC_063336.1:84313054-84314457 GCF_021869965.1 Rhincodon typus | reverse complement strand
ATTGTTCCCCTTTAACCAGAGACACAGTGACATTGTTCCCTTTAACCAGAGACAGAGTGACATTGTTCCCGTTTAACCAGGGACACAGTCACATTGTTCCCCTTTAACCAGAGACACAGTGACATTGTTCCCTTTAACCAGAGACACAGTGACATTGTTCCCCTTTAACCAGGGACACAGTCACATTGTTCCCTTTTAACCAGGGACACAATGAAATTGTTCCCCTTTAACCAGAGACACAGTGACATTGTTCCCCTTTAACCAGACACACAGTGACATTATTCCCCATTGACCAGAGACACAGCGACAATGTTCCCCTTTAAACTGAGACACAGTTGCATTGTTCCCCTTTAACCAGGGTCACAGTGCACTGTTCCCCTTTAACCAGACACACAGTGACATTGTTCCCTTTTAACCAGAGACACCGTGACATTGTTCCACTTTAACAAGGGACACAGTTACATTGTTCCTATTTAACCAGAGACACAGTGACATTGTTCCCCTTTAACCAGAGACACAGTGACATTGATCCCCTTTAACCAGACACACAGTGACATTGTTCCCTTTTAACCAGAGACACCGTGACATTGTTCCCCTTTAACCAGGGGCACAGTGACATTGTACCCCTTTAAACAGAGACACAGTGACATTGATCCCGTTTAACCAGACACACAGTGACATTGTTCCCTTTAACCAGAGACACAGTGACATTGTTCCACTTTAGCCAGACACACAGTGACATTATTCCCCATTGACCAGAGACACAGTGACATTGTTCCTTTTAACCAGAGACACAGTGCACTGTTCCCGTTTAACCAGACACACAGTGACATTGATCCCCTTTAACCAGAGACACGTTGATATTGTTCCCCTTTAACCAGATACACAGTTCAATTGTGTCTCTGGTTAAGGCGGACCAATGTCACTGTGTCTCCGCTTAAAGGGAATAATGTCACTGAGTCTCTGGTTAAAAGGGAACAGTGACATTATTCCCCTTTAACCAGAGACACAGTGACATTGTTCCCCTTTAACCAGAGAAACAGTGACATTATTCCCCTTTAACCAGAGACACTGTGACATTGTTCCCCTTTAACCAGAGAAACAGTGACATTATTCCCCTTTAACCATAGACACAGTGACATTATTCCCCTTTAACCAGAGACACAGTGACATTGTTCCGCCTTAACCAGGGACAAAGCCACATTGTTCCCTTTTAACAGGAGCACAGTGACATTGGTCCCCTTTAACCAGAGACACAGTGACATTGTTCCCCTTTAACCAGTGATACAATGACATTATTCTCCTTTGACCAGAGACACAATGACATTGTTCCCTTTCAACCAGACACATAGTGATCTTGTTCCTCTTTAACCAGAGACAGAGTGACATTGTTCCCCTTTAAC
>NC_063336.1:84266981-84313044 GCF_021869965.1 Rhincodon typus | reverse complement strand
CTTGTTCCTCTTTAACCAGAGACAGAGTGACATTGTTCCCCTTTAACCACAGACACAGTGACCTTGTTCCTCTTTAACCAGAGACAGAGTGACATTGTTCCCCTTTAACCACAGACACAGTGACATTGTTCCCCTTTTACCAGAGACACAGTGAGGTTGATCCTCTTTAACCAGACACACAGTGACCTTGTTCCTCTTTAACCAGAGACACAGTGTCTTTGTTCCCCTTTAACCAGAGACACGTGGACATTATTCCCCTTTAACCAGAGACAGAGTGACATTGTTCCCCTTTTACCGGAGACACAATGACATTGTTCCCCTTTAACCGGAGACACAGTAACATTCCTCCCTTTTAACCAGAGAAACAGTGACATTGTTCCCTTTCAACCAGAGACACAGTGACATTGTTCCCTTTTAACCAGAGACACAGTGACATTCTTACCCTTTAACCAGACACATGTTGACATTGTTCCGTTTTAACCAGAGAAACAGTGACATTAGTCCCGTTTAACCAGAATAACCAAGACATGTTTCCACTTTAACCAGACACACAGTGATATTACTCCACTTTAACCATAGACACCGTGGCATTGTTCCCCTTTAACCAGACCCACAGTGACATTGTACCCTTTTAACCAGAGAAACAGTGACATTGTTCCCCTTTAACGAGAGATACAGTGACATTGTTCCCATTTAACCAGAGACACAGTGGCATTGTTCCCCTTTAACCAGAGACACAGTGACATTTGTCCCCATTAATCAGAGACACGTTGACATTATTCCCCTTTAACCAGAGACACAATGAATTGGTTCCTTTTAACCAGACACACAGTGACATTGTTCCCTTTTAACCAGAGAAACAGTGACATTGTTCCCTTTTAACCAGACACACAGTGACATTGTTCCCCTTTAATCAGAGACGCAATGACATTGTTCCCTTTAACCAGAGAAACAGTGATATTGTTCCCCTCTAACCAGAGACACAGTGACGTTGTTCCCCTTTAACCAGACACACAGTGACATTGTTCCCTTTCAACCAGAGACACAGTGACCTTGTTCCTCTTTAACCAGAGACAGAGTGACATTGTTCCCCATTAACCAGAGACACAGTGAGATTGTTCCCCTTTAACCAGTGACACAGTGACATTATTCTCCTTTGACCAAAGTCACAGTGAGTTTGTCCCCCTTTATCCAGAGACACCTTGACTTGTTCCCCTTTAACCAGTGACAGACTAACATTGTTCCCCATTAACCAGATGCACAGTGACACTGTTCACGTTTAGCCAGAGACAGAGTGTCATTGCTCCCCTTTAACGAGACACAATGACATTATTCCCTTTAACCGGAGACACACTGACATTGTTCCCCTTTAACCAGAGCCACAGTGATAATGTTCCCCTTTAATCAGCGGCATAGTGACCTTTTCCTGTTTACCTAAACACACAGTGACCTTTTTCCCTCTAACCTGATTCTTAAGTTACAGTAATGTTCCTTTCCTACATCAAAAGCACAGTGACTTTCCTCCTCTTTAAACAGAAACAAAATCCTTATGTTCCTCTGTCCCAGGTTGACCTTATTCCCCATTACAAGTAGGTAGTGGTCAGTCTCCTTTAAAAAGCAGCAGAGCAATCTTATTCAGAGATATTGAGAAGAAGGTTCCAGACCCAAAACGTCAGCTTCTCTGCTCCTCTGATGCTGCCTGGCCTGCTGTGTTTCTCCAGCCCCACACTGTGTTATCTACAACAACCTTATTCCTCTCTAACCAGTTGCACAGTGCCCTTTGAGCAGAAGCGCAGTGACTTTGCTCTCTCTTGTCCAGTACTTGTACGAACATTGCCTGGCTGGTGGTGAGTAGGTGACTCTCTGTGAGATCCTTTATGCTGTGTCCAGACTCCCTCAGCCCCTGCATGCTGCCCTCAAAGCAGCTTCCAGGGGCTGGGAATGGGACTGTCATACACCTCCCTCTCAATCGTGCCTTTGCAAAGGATTTCTGGAGAGAAAAGCAGTGGTTTTTGTCAAGGTTCGTCCTGAACAGCTCTGTGACGCAGAAGTCTGTGCTCTAGGGTCTGTTCCCCAGGACACACACCGAGAGAAACATCAACTGCACCTGGAGTGGGGTGTACCATCAACTTGGCGAAAGATACCCTTTGGTCTGCCTGAAACTTGCAGCTGTTCCAGTTCAAAGGTTAACCCCAACTGACTGTTACAGACTGTCACATTCCATAGTCCAGGACCACACACTGAAGCAAGTAATAAAGCTTGGGGTAGCTGCTACCAAGGTGTAATGGGGAAGGACCACTGTGTAAGGTTTTTCTGACAAAGTGTAACGGGGGTTCATTCAGCTATCAGACCCTCCCAATGCCTCAGATAAATGCCTACAGGTTCACTGTAAAAAGAGAAAGCAAAACTTTGTTTTTTTCTCTATAAGTAAAGACAGTATAGATCTGAACGGTTTCATTAATTGTGTATGTGCATAAAAATTTTCTTTTGTAAAAAAGGTGTATATTTGGAATAAAAACAAACTTGTTTTTTTCCTGCAGGATTATGCGCAGATCTCCTGATGTGAGCCCCCGTAGATTATCAGATGTCAGCCCCCAGCTCCGCCAGCTCAAATACCTGGTCGTGGATGAATGCATCAAGGAGGATCTGAAAGCATCTAGATCATTTGAGGATTTGAGCAGTATCTCCTCGGCTGGCCTCAGTTCCATTGAGGAACGTATCCTTAGGATCACCGGTTATTATGGTTACCAACCCTGGTCTCTCCGTTCCTCCAGTGAGTCCCACAGCCCATTGCACTGTACTCTTCACACTGACCTATCCTGTGCTTTCACAGTCAGTAGGTTGATGGGTTTGCCAACGCGCATCGAGAAAAATTGGTTAATATCTACCTTAACTGCAGAACTAGAACTTCCCCAAAACTGAATCTACTTCACACCATCCAGCAGCCACCTGTAGCAAGGTGGAAATCTAGGTGTGGAAACTTGGGAATGTAGGTTTGGAAATTTGGGATCCCAGGTGTGGAGATTTGGGAATCCTGGTTTGGAAATTTGGGATCCCAGGTGTGGAGATTTGGGAATCCAGGTTTGTAAGTTTGGGATTCCAGCTTGAGAGAAGTGGCAATTCAAACGTGGGCCTTAGGAATCGAGGTGTGGTGAAATGAGAATCCCGATGTGGAGATTTGGGGATCCAGCCACAGAGAATTGCATTCCATGGCAGTAAGTATAGAATGAGTAACAGAGGACTCTTGTGACACAGTGGTAGTGTTCCTACCTTTGGGACAGAGGATCCATATTCAAGTCCCACCTTTTCAGAGATGTGTTATAACAAACCTGAACAGGTTGATTTTAAAAATATCTAAAATGAGGAATGGGCAGTGTTGTTGGGACTATTATCTGAATATACTTATACTGATTGTTCACATGAACACCATCCTTGAGGATCTGTTGGTAAAATGGTCATTTGTAAAACAGAGCGTGTGGGTGGATCATTGCTATGGCTACTACCTGAATGGTAGGAGATGTTTGTCAAGTGAAAACAAATATTTACCTTCATTGTGTAACTGTGTCTGAGGCATTTTCACTGAAATTAATGCTGAGGTTGTTGCCAAAGCCATACCTGTGGATAGTCAGTGATTGCATTGGCAAACGCTGTACTGTTTAGTTTTTTATAAAAACTAGATAAGGAGGTTAGCTCACCCTTTTAACCCACACTGTCTTGCTCTCCCTGCCTTTTTCTCTCTCTCTTCAACCTCTCTTGCTCTATCTCTTCCCAGCTTGCCCACTTTTAAAACCATCCTCAAACACTAAAACTTTCAACTGAAACAAAATCAGAAGTTGCTGGAAAAGCTCAGCAGGTCTGGCAGCAGAGAAAGCAGAGTTAACGTTTCGAGTCCATTGACCCTTCTTCCGAAATGGCTCCGGCAATTTTTCTGGCAATTTTGTTTCTGATTTTCCAGCGTCCGCAGTTCTTCTGGATTGTTTTAGTTTAAAACTGTTTCTGCTGACTCTTCTGAGAGGTTTCTCCAGCCTGTTCCCGTTCTCTGTAAGTCACTGCCAGGATAGTGAGGACTCTATCTAAATGCAGGACATGCATTTAGGAGTAACCTATGGGGATTACGTACTCATACAGAGGGGAATGTGGAAGAGAGATTCAAACCTATAGTCATTGTGGCATTGTCAATCAGACTTTAAAGTCTTTTCCAGCACAGCCCATCATTTCAATGTTTTGTAAACCAGTTTGATAATATATTCCATGGAACAACAGCTCAGAGAGGAACAGCCTGTATCAGAAGAACTGAAAACATTTCATCGAGTTCCATTGAGGATGAAAATAAGCACGTTTAGAGAGGGAGGGGACATGTTTACAATATTAGTTCATATAGTTCATTTGGTCTTTTCCAACTGCTGTCATAAAATAGAGCCGTTCATCCATCAATTCCTGTGTCAGCTCGTTGAAGGAGAGTGCAATTTAATCCCAAGCTGCAACTTCCTTCTTATAACCCCGCAACTGAGCTCATATTCAGGGTCCACATCTTTTAAGAAATTTTAGATTGAATCGATTCCTTCCACCATTCCAGAGCCTAGCCACAAATTCTCATCCTTGCTTTCAAATCTTTTTTACTCATTCACAGAAAGCAGGTATCGTGAATGAGTTGAATAACTATTGTCCAGCCCTCATTGCCCCAGGGAAGGTGGCAATGAGCTGCCTTTTTGAATCTCTGCAGTCCATGTGGTGCTGGCTCTTTCTTTCTCGGGGTGAGTGAGGGGGGGGGGGGGGGGGGGGGGGTGGTAGCAGTGGTTCAGTTCTTGGGTTTAGAAGGTGCTGTCAAAGGACTTTTGGTGAATTACTGCAATGCATCTTGTTGTTGCTGCTGCCACCTGGTGGCCTGATGCTCCTGCCCTGTGCCTTCTGAATGGAGGGTAGCCTTTGGAGAGTCAGGGGATGAGTTACTTGTCACAGAAATCCCAGCATTTCACCAGGTCTTCTAGCCACAGTATTTATTTGCCTGGTCTTGTTCAATTTCTGATCAATGGTAACTCCCAGAATGTTGAGAGTGGGAGATTCAGTGATGTTGAGAGGAGATGGTTTAATTCTCTCTTATTGAAGATGGTCATTACCTGGCACTTGTGTGATGTGAATCAAGTTGCTGCTTATCACTCCAAGCCTGGATATTGTCCAAGTCTTGTTGCACGCGAACATGGGCTGCTTCAGTATCCGAGGAGTCGCAAATGGTGCTGAACATTGTGCAATCATCAGCGAACATCCCCAATTCTGACCTTATGACGGAAGGAAGGTCATTGATGAAGCAGCTGAAGATGTTAAGTCGCTATAATCTAACCAGATCATAGGGCCGCTCTCTTATCAGAGAGAGACATCTTTCACCCCTGGTATCGATCTAGTCAGTCTAGACAGCACCTTCCCCTCAGGGCTTGAATTTCTATATAAGGTATAACCCACTACACTCTGGCTGGGATCTAACCAGTGACAAATTACATAGAAATTTAAAACATTTATTTTCATAATGTTCCCAATCATCTACACTCCTTTCTGACAAAGGTAATTCTCTTTATTCACCTTATCAGATCATTTTATGATTGTCTAATCTTGTAAAGGCAACACCATTAGAGCTGGATGAACACAGCAGGCCAAGCAGTATCATAGGAGCAGGAAGGCTGACGTTTTGGGCCTAGACCCTTCATCAGAAATCGGGGCTGCTCTCCCTGCAAGGTGAATATATCCTTCCTGAGGTACAGTGTCCAGGATTAAACCCATCTCCAGGGACACTGACCAAATCTCCATAACAATGTACTGCAGCATCATTTCCAGCCATTTGCATTCTGGTCACCTTTGAGATAAAAACCAACATTCCATTAGCATTTTTAATTATTTGTACCTGACTGCTAGCTATTTATGATTTATATTTGAAATGATTTGGTTGGCAGCTTTCCCATTGTTTATTGGCCATTCCTGAAGGTTACGGGGGGAAGAGGAAGAGCGGATCGGAGCACAGTTCTTTCTTTTATTTTGTTCATTCACGGGATGAGGGCGTCACTGGTTAGGCAGCATTTATTGCCCATCCCTAATTGCCCAGAGGGCAGTTAAGAGTCAACCACATTGCTGTGGGTCTGGAGTCACATGTAGGCCAGACCAGGTAAGGATGCCAGTTTCCTTCCCTAAAGGATATTAGTGAACCAGATGGGCTTTTCCAACAATTGACAATGGATTCATGGTCATCATTAGACTTTTAATTCCAGATATTTATTGAATTCAAATTCCACCATCTGCCGAGGCAGGATTCGAACCCGGGTCCCCAGAACATTATCTGGGTCTCTGGATTAATAGTCCAGCGATAATACCACTAGGCCATCACCTCTTGAAGGTTCGTGTTTTTTTTACCTCGAAAGAAAGACTTGCATTTCTATAGCACCTTTCCACGTGGTCAGGACATCCTGTAGAGCTTTCTAGGCACTTCTAGGGTATTGTTGTTGTTGTAACTAGGAAAGACAGCAAGCAGTCTGTGCAGAGCAAGATCCCACCATGAAATCGATGAGCCCTGTTTCAGTGCTGTGCAGCCCAGGACGTAGGGAGTATTCCTGTGTTTACGCACATTGCTCCCTGGGATCTTTTATTTCTACCTGAGAGGACAGACAGATCCCACAATCATCCTGAACAAAAATCTCGATTTGCCCACGTGTTGAACCCCTGTCAATAAATCGCAGCAACAAGTCCAATCAATTTGCTCCTTCTTTAGAGGGAAGCTAAGGGACACAATGCTGTTTGTGGAAACAATCCTGCATTTGTAAAATGACTCATGCTCTGAAGAGGAACAGCCAGCCTCGAAATGCTGTGAATTAAAGCAAAAAATGAGACAGCCATTGACATGGAGCACTTTTATCCTGTGACAGGGTATTGATGGGACCTGGGCAGATTGAAAGCTGGAGGTGGTGGGCGGGACTGCAGAACTGTAGAAACATTTCATTTTGAATGACCTCACGATGCTGCTGTTTGCTTCAGAAACTTCCAGCATGTTTCATTTGAATGTGTACAGCTTATTTTTGTCTCTCGTACTTTTCTCTGCAACTGTGTGGTTCCCTGCTGTCCTCAGCAACAGAATTGCACAATAAGAACAAGGATTGACACCACATCACAGAATGTGGTAAAATCAGGTCCACAGTCAGGTGAGGCTGTTATATAAGGGTGTAAGGGACGAAAAGGGTTAATACTGAGGTGTGCTTCAAGCACCACCCAATGTGTTGACGCCAAATGAACTCAGGTGAGAAAACACCTTTGGGTCTCAAAGAAGGAAGGAGCTAATATTGATTTCTCCCTCAGTGTCGGTGGCAATATTTATCATACCCCAACATAACTTGTACCTAGTTGCTATCACGCAAAAACTATTTCTTGTTTAAGACAAGAAATAAGTCTGATCAAACTATCGGATGGTTTTCATCTATCACACCAGACTAAACAGGCTCTGCAGATCCCTACCAGGTAAGGAGAACAGTGGCAGCAAATCTACCAGATGGATCTTACACGATAAGCTGTGGTAAGGATTCATCTTACAACACGGTGCCATGTGGTTCAGAATTCATTTAGCTGCAATTTACAAAAGCTTGAGGTGTGGTGTGGAGATGTGAAAATTCTTCAGACACAGCTTTATGAATGCTGCTCCACCAGGCACTCAGCATTTGAGAGAGTTGAACATTTGTGAGTCTTGCAGAAGGGAACTTCATGGCAAGATTTTAAGAGGCAGAATCAAGAGTCGATGGTAGAAAGCATTTTAAACCTGTTAAGAGATACACAGCAGGGAATAAGAGCCAGAAACTCCATGGAACTGGAACACTAGTTACACCTAGAGTTACAGATTGCATTGGGTACTGATGATCTGTTAGAGCAGTCCCAAATCAAGGTTCAGCCTGAGAGCAAGCAGGCGTGAAAGACTCGGTGAGTAATATTAAAATCATTAGTGTGCTATGAAAAACTTGAAAAAGGATGCAGATGACAGGTTGGGAAAATTAGAAGTAACCAAACTACTGACAACTCAGATAAGCATCAAAGCGAGTGAGCACCAAGTTGCCCAGGTACGGTATGGGAAATAAAGGGCTGCAGAGGAATTTAAAATAAGATCGCAGACCCAGGAATGTCAGACTTAAAGCCATAGGTGGCAAAATGGAAACCTAAGCAAACAAAGTTCAACGGAAGGAAAACTTTGGAAGATCCCTGAGAAAAGGCAGGAGACCCATTTCTAAATCCTGGCAATGGGTGGGAAGCATTTATTTAAATCACGTACTCGTCCAAGAGAAAAAAACCTGAAGCAAAGGGGATTACTAGTGGCACCACAAGACAGAGGGAATTGTCTAGGGAAATTTGTTAAGGAAATGGGATTCATCTTGTGCAGCCTCAAAGAGTGGGATTAATTCAGCCAAGTCATTGTAAGAATGGGAACTGTTTATTAAAGCTGCAGGCAGCAGTATTCACTCGGTAAAGCCAATAAGGAAATGGGAATTATTTATTCGTCTACTTGCTGACAGGTAGAAATTCTCCACTTTACTCACCAAAGATAGGGATCCTCCATTTAGTTGTGCAGGGTAAGGAAATACATAGTAACAGCACTGCTGTACTGTAGAATTAAAATCCTTCAACACAACCCAAATAAATAATTACATTAAGAAGACATGACAACAGATGAAACATTGTAAGGAGGTTTAAGTTCAGACATGGGCCGAAGAGAACACAGAATTGGACACCTTGGAGAAAACAACTCTTAAGATACAGAATTGCTTCCAAACGAGATACTAAATCAGGAACAGCACACGAAAATACACTTTTGTATACAATTGAAACTGTAGCTAATGACATTATAGCTTGAAGCGGAATAAAATAAGCAATATATACTTTGAAAAGATATTGAAAGCCTTTGACATTTATTTTAACTTTGGAACAAATGCAATTCTAAAAGCACAAGATTTGATTGAAGAGTTCAGCATCCAGGTACATCCATGAACAATTTCATCAATGATCTCTACAGATTAATGAAAAAATGTGACTGCAGACCTTTAAAGTTGGAATTCACAAGGCACAGCATTTCTCATAAATCTGTCAGACTTATTACCACCAAAAGGACTTCAGAGGCAGATACTCAGATGGTGTGTGAAGCAGAAATTTGAAAGCGGCAAAGATTAATCTTAAAAGGAGAGGATCGGCCTAATCACAGGAGATCAGCAAGATCCATTCAGTTCTTAAAATGCAACCCCCTAAAGATACAGGTGAGAAGCCAATACAGAAAATAGGACAGACATCAGATACTAACAGTCATTGTTAACATTGTAGAGGAAAAAAACCTCACAGGCACAAGCAGTGCCCAGTTATTAAAAAGAGAATGCTTTATCTATAAAACAGTACACCACTTTCAGAAAATGCCATAATAGCACACAGTCACAGAGCAACAAGAAGTAAAATACTGTACAAAGGAGGTAAACAGACTGTGATAGAAGAAAAGCCAGATGTATTCCCAGGGGAAATAGGTGATGGTGACCACACATTTCATTCAGAGAAAATTTGTGTCAATGGGTATCTCACTAATTTTAAGCTTTGTGCAGGGGCGAGTGTCACTATATTATCAGATAGTGTACCACGACTGAAGAAACACTGCTTATAGCCAATAACAGTATAGCTGTCTGATCCAGGGGATGTACCACTTAAAGCTGAAGGTTTGCTACAAGCAATTCTGCAACATGAGGGGTGTTTGATAGTAGAGAACTTGATGCATTTCACAAATGAGAAATCTCACCCTTGAGCGTGAATATGTATTTTGTATCAAAAGCAGACAAATCAGTTAAAGTCAAGAAACCACTGATGAAGCTGGTTATGGAACAAGAGGTGAAAGAACTTTCAGCTACTGATCAGCTTGGTGTAGAGCAACCGGTCAAAGGACAACTATGGAGGATTTCTTCGGGCTCCTTAGACTCATGGTGGAAGCCAAACTGAAGACAGGGTACCATCAAATTAGCTAATAGAGAAAACAGACTGACATTCAGTGACTGGTGCCTCTTCTATACACACTCATTAACTATTCTTAGGGTACAGGTATTGTTAACCCTTTACTTTCCTTATAAGGAGCTATTTGAGGTCAGCTGACTGAAGTTTGACCAAATAAAGAGGATTGAAGGAGTGACATAAAAGTGGAGAGAAAGAGACAGAGGAGTTTAGGGAAGGAATTCCAGAGCACAGGCTTCTCCTGGTCGAGCTGCTATTAGCGGCGTGATTAAAATCAGGGATTGGGAAGAGGCCAGAATGAGATGAGTAATCTCAGAGGGTTGTCAGTCTGGAAGAGAAGACAGAGATAGGGAGGAGGTGAGAGGAATTTGAAAACAGGATGAGAATGTTAAAATCGGGTATTGCTGAACCAAGCGTCAGTGTAGGTTGTCAAGCATTAGGGTGATGGGTCTCGGCAGGATTTGATGCAGGTAGAGATTGTGTGGCAGCAGAGTTTCATATGGGGTCATGGTTACAGAGAGCACAAGATGGGAGGCTGGTTAGGAATGTGCTACTGGAACTGTCAACACCCGAGGTAGAATAGGTGAGGGCTGCAGCAGTCGATCAGCTGAGGCAATTAGAAATCTGGGTACGTTACAGAACTGGAGGAAAGCAGTCTTGGCAATGGCATAGATAAATAACCGTGAGATTATTTTATCAGCAGCAGGACTAAACAAACTGGTTCAGCATCAGTTGTTGCCAGGAAGAGGGACAAAATGGGTGGCTAATGGATAGAGTTTGTAGTGGGGGGTCCAAAAACAGTGTAATCACTCTTCATAATTTTTAATTGGAGGAAATTTCTGCTCATCCAATGCTGGGCATCAGACAGGCAGGCTGCAGTGGCAGAAAGACCTCCTTCATTCTTTACTGGGAATGATAACCTTACTGTGCAGGTAGGAGTGAGGGGTCTGTGTCTGTATCTACTTTACTGTACTGTGACTGACAGGAAGCAGTTAGGCTTTGATCACTAATGTTACTATTCTAACTCACTGTATAATCCTCCAAACCCCTGTTGGGACTTGTTCCATTATTTAATTCCTGACTCCAACCAAGATTGCCTCTTTGAATGGTTTCAACAGAGGTCATGTTAAAAACTGAAAATCGCAGCTTCCCGGTGTGTGTGTGTGAATGAGTGGGGAAAATCAGAAACCTGGAAACTTGGGATGTCCCATTTTGAGGCAGGCAGAGCAATTCCTGTTGGAAACATGCTCGAGCTTCCAGCTGCCATTTTGGGCCATAAGAGAGCTGCATCATGTTGTAAAATGTCTGCCTGATCACCTGGTTTCTCAGCCAAAGAGTGTTATAGCTCATTCAGCCCATCATACCGTGCTAGCACTTTGAAGGACTATCCAGTTACTCCCAGTCCCCTGCTTCTACCCCATGACTTTCTACACTTTTCCTTTGCGCAGGTTTACACACCCAGTTCTGATTTGAAAGTTGCAATTGAATCTGATTCCATCTCCCAATCAGACTGTGCATTCCAGGTGACTGCAGCTCATTGTAGAAAGAGATTTGCCTCTTCATTGGTGTTTTTTGTCAATTATATGAAACCTGTGTCTTCTGGTTCCTGACACCCCCTCCTCAATTTCTAAACTTCCTGTAAGTCTCCCCCCAATTTTGTGCTCCAAGGGAAAACAATCCTTTTTATTTCAGTCCCTCTATATGTTTCTGTTTTAGTAACTCTCCTCTGCAAATGGGCCATGTCATTCTTCCAGAATATGGTCCCCAGAATATTCAGGCCGGGACTGAACCAGTGAGTGGTTATAAAGGTTTGAAAACATCTCCTTTCATGGGGTCAAAATCAGAAATTGCTGGGAAATCTCAACAGGTCTGGTGGCATCTGTGGAGGGAAAGTGAAGTTAACGTTTCAGGTCATGGAGAAAGGAGTTGTACAGCACAGAAACAGATTCATCCATGTCGACAAAATATCTTAAATTAATCAAGTCGCATTTGCTAGCATTTGGCCCATATCCCTGTAAACCCTTCCCATTCATATACCCATCCAGATGACTCTTTAACGTTGTAATTGTATCCACGTCTACCACTTTTCTCTGGCAGCTCATTTCAATCATGCAGCTCCCTTTGCGTGAAAAAGTTGTCCCTTAGATTCCTTTTAAATCTTTCCCCTCTCACCTTAAACCTATGCCCTCTGGTTTTGGACTCCTGTACCCTGGGAAAAAAGACCTTGTCTATTCACCCTATCCATGCCCCTCATGACCTTATAAACCTCTCTAAGGTCACCGCTCAGTCTCCGATGCTCCAGGGAAAATAGCCCCAGCCCATTTGGCCCCTCCCTATCGTTCAAACCCTTCAACCCTGGCAACATCCTTGAAAATTTTTTCTGCACCCTTTTCAAGTTTAACAACATCTTTCCTGTAGCAGGGAGACCAGAACTGAACACAGTATTCCAAAAGTGGCCGAACCAAAGTCCTGTACAGCTGCAAAATGATCTCCCAACTCTTATACTCAATGTACTGACCAATAAAGGTAAGCGTACCAAACACCTTCTTCATTACTCTGTCTCCACTTCCAAGGAACAATGAACCTGCACCCCAAGGTCTCTTTGTTTGGCAACACTGCCCAGGACCCTACCATTAGGTGTTTCAGTCCCTGACCTGATTTGCTTTACCAAAATGCAACACTGCACACTTACCCAAATTAAACTCCAACCAGTGACTCTCCTTTAGAACTTTGCTTTCTCTCCACAGACGCTGCCAGACTTGCTGAGTTTCTCCAGCAATGTCTGTTTTTGTTTTTGATTTCCAGCATCCTCGGTTCTTTGATTTTTTTCCCCTTTTCATGGGGTCGTCCTCAGCCACCTGAGAGATAGGTGAGGCCTCAGTTTAACACCTGATATGAGAGACAGTGCCTTTGGCAGTGCAGCAATCCCACAGTACTGCACAGGGAGTGCCAATGCGGATAATGATTTCACATCTCTGGAGTGGCACTTCAGTGCATTGTTTTTTCAATCTGGAGCCAAGTTGGCAATTAAAAGCTGCAGAATAACATTCACCAAGTGATCACATGGTCTGCTGAATTAGTTTAAAAAAGAAAAATTAGTAAGTGAACACGAACAAATTCTGAAGGAACTGCGGACGCTGTAAATCAGGAACAAAAACGGAAGTTGCTGGAAAAGCTCAGCAGGTGTGGCAGCATCTTCCCACTGTTCTGAGGAAGGGTCACTGGACCCGAAATGTTAACTCTGATTTTTTTCTTCACAGATGCTGCCAGACCTGCTGAGCTTTTCTAGCAACTTCTGTCTAAAACTCCCAAAAAACATCCTCAAGAGAAAGAGCAGATGATGTCTGGGTGATGTTGGGCAAGGCATGAGAGATGGTGGCTCAGTCAATCTCTTGTCTGCTGTTGCAGGTGGACATTGAAGATCCACCGTCCCTAAAGTAGTCAGCCTGGTGGCTATCCCATTGCTTGTTGAGGGATCTTGCTGTGTCTACATTGGCCACCACGTTTCTGAAATCAACACAGTAACTACACTTTGAGAAATACTTCAGCGGGGCCTTCCTGAGGGTGTGAAAGGTGCTAAATAAATGCAAGTCCTTTTTTTGGTCAGGCTGGTGCGCTCCCCGAGGCCGGGTGTAGTGAGTCTGGTGCTGGTGCAGAAGCAGAGCGGAAGAGCTCTGACACTCTTTAGTGCAGCCTTGAGATTAAACCTAATATTGAATTGATGTTTGAGAGACCCTGTGCTCTACAGAGGGGCCACGTTCCAACAACATCTTTGTGTGAAGTTGTGTGAGAGCTTTTTAAAGGCCCCACAGCCCCGCCAGCTGGTGCTCAGCGGAACTTTCCTGTTGGAAAAGGCACAAGTTTCCAAAAAGGCTGAACTTCCCCAGCTGTAGTGAAAACTGAGGATTTTTCCAACCCCCCCCCCCCCCCCCACCCCTCCACCCAACCCCCTGCCTGCAGCAGCCTGAGGAAGGGCAGTATGGGCTGGAGCCCTCTCGAGATGGAATTATGGAGGTGAAAGCTTGCAATACTAACCACAACTGAACGTGTAGAGGGGCCTTCCTCCTGCACCCCCTCAGCCCTTCCAGCCTTTGGGAGGTCTTTATTTGCAGGGCTGGCTCTATATGGTGGTGTTTGACCTGCCTCAGTACCATTTCCTAATGAGGCTGTCAAACAGTGCTGGGTCAGTGCGATCAGCAGCCTGTCCAAGCCTTCCTCAACTGGCCATTGAGCCAGACTTACTTAGCAATGAGTGAGGGCTCAGGAGCACCAACTGGTCACTAGTATCAGTGCTCCAAATCCCTCAGGATCCCCAGCCTACAGTAATGTCATTAGACTAATAATCCCCCTGGGGAACACAGATTATATCCCAGCACATGAGCTGGTGGGATTTAAATTCGGTTAATAAAATTTGGAATCAAAAGCTCATCTCTGCATTGATGACCACCAAAACCATTATTAATTATTGTGAAAACACATCTTGCTCATTAATGTCATTTAGAGAAGGGAATTTCCCATCCTTACCTGCTTTGGTCACCACCTGACTGCAGACCCACAATGATTTGACTCCCCTGCCCTGTGAAATTATGTAGTAAGGCTGTCAGCTAAGGGTAACTGAGGAGTTAAACAAATAAACACCACCTAGGCCCATGTGCCTTGAAATAAGAAGAATATATATTTTAAAAAGTCACGATAAGTGGGCCTGCTAAACTGTCTGTTGGAAAGCTGGCTTGTCATTGGGAATTCACACATGCCCTACATTAAGGAGCTGGGATTCCTGATACCTTTCTCTTAACAGACAGTGCCAGGAGTGTTTCCCCAGATAATTCCATCAACTCTGGATTCAACCTGTCCCCAACGGTTAGGTTCAATAGCACTGACTATTCATTTAGGTACAGTGAATATTCTCTTTATTTGCTCATGGGGTGTGGGCATCAATGGCAGGGCTGGCATTTCTTAACTAGTTTTTTGTGAATGGCAGCCTCCTTTTTGACTCAACTGATAAGATTATAAAGTCACTTCAGAAGGCAGCTGAAGGTCACTTAGTTGTAATGGGACTAGGTAAGGATGGGGCATGAGAAAGGGAAATTAGTGAACTTGTCAGGTTCATCCATAGTTCTGATGGTTCCTGACACCAACTTTTTAAAATTATGCTTCCTGAACTATTCCTCAAATAGTAACCACTATACTGTGTATATTGTAAATACTAGAGGTTGTGAGCAGTTCCCGTTACACTTTGAACCAACAGAAATGCCCTCTACTTACAGAGTGGTGATCTCATTGTTTAACAAGCCAACAAAATGATGTTAATCAAACACTAAGAATGCTGGAAAAACTCAGCAGGTCTGCCAGCATCTGTGGAGTCAGAAACAGGGGATGTCTACAGGAGACAAGTGGCCTGTTTCTTGTTTCATAGTTTCAGTCATTTGTTGCACATTTTGCTTCAATGTAACGTTCTGCTGATAAATAAATCAGAATATTAGTGTTAGCCTGCACACCGTGTTCAAATGCCAGAATGTTTCCAAGTATAGCCTTGGGAAAAGGGGTCAGCCATTTAACACGGAGGTGAGGAGACATTTCTTTGATCAGACAGTGAATGTGAATCATTGGAAATCTGTAACCCCCAGAGGACTCTGGGTGCAAAGTTATTAAGCGTATTTGAGAGTAAGATCAATCAATTTTTGGTCTTTTAGGAAATTGATGGAGATGGGGATCGGGCAGGAAACTGGAACTGAGCTTGAACATAAACTACAAACTGCAATGAATAGGTTTGATGGGCAGAATAGTCTATTCTTGCACTTATCTGTTCTCTTAAATCTTATTACACTCAAACAATATCTAAATTTAGATTCGATTTTCATGAACATCTTGTTGTTTTGTGCTCCTTGCAATACTCAAATTGGCCACTACTTTTCCTACATACAGCAGTGACTGCCATAAAACCCAATTAGATGGCTTGGGGTTATGAAAGGCACTATATCAGTTCTAAAGAGGATACCATTGCTGCACTGACCGACCTATCCAGCAGGGAGCACTGCAGGTCTATTTTAAGACAAGATATAACACACTGGATTTCCAAACACTCCTTTGTCCTATTACGGACTGAGCAAGTGTAAACCACACTCGATACACCTACAGGGGCATTCCTGATGTTACCAATAATTATCAAGAATTGGAATATCCCTACATTGGCTCCTGCCCCATGTATGAACACCAACCCTGAACAGATGCGGTCAAACATCAATGGATATTTTGACAGACCCGGTGTTAGGATGTTATACTACATAGAATCCTGTATGTGGGGCTTGTATGGGGACCATAGGTTAGAAATTCAACTGTAGATAGCATTTCTCAGCAGTTTCCAGCCCCCCAAAATTTGCCAAGAATGCTGTGATGTAATAAATGCACGAAGGAGATAGAATATAGTGAAGAAGGATGGGCGGTGGTTTGTTTAGAGCAGAAACCCTGTCAATGGACAAGATGGGGCGAATGCCCTGTACCCTTGATGCAATTCAATGTTGAAACTCAAGTCCTATCTTTAATTAATTTTATGTGTGATTTGAAAAATGCTATTACTTGAGAAAACACTTGCCAGAAGCTTGTTTTTTTTAAAGTTGCAGATACAGTGTAGTCTGTATATCCCAGGATGGGCACTAAGACCCAGAGAATAAGGCAGGGTTAGCCCTGGTCAATACCTCTCCCCCACCCTACCCAATCGTTGCACATAGCATTTACAGTCTGTGTTTCCCAGGGATCTCAGGAGGACTCAACACCTCAAGGAAACAGTCTGAGTGAAGTAAGGCCCCCTGTGAATGGAGAACTGAATGGCCACAAACCCCACAGCTACTGTACCAACCTTTAGGAGGAACTTTTAATGAAACCCACACATTCCTAAGAACCTCATGATTTCCGGGTTTGTCATGGGAATAGGGAACTGTGCTACTGCCTCTACCTAGATAGGTCACTTGGGCTTGAGCAAACTCACACTCTGTGTGATTGACCACTGGGTCAGCTAAGTATATTTTGTGGAAGAAAGCTTCCAGTCGCTGTGAGTGTGTATCTCAGGTGTCACTGTACACTGAGTGGTTGTTTAACTAAACCACACAATTATACAAGCCTGGCACAGTTAGATTCATCAACCTTTCAATGGTGGCTGGGACATTTCAGAATCTGAATGGCATGACTTGCTGCTGTAGTTACAAAAAAATGATGATGCTGTCACTTTAAAATGTTATTTTGTCCTTTTTTTGAAGAGAGGTTGTAAGGCAGAGATGCCGAACTAGCTACTGAAGACAATATAAATAAACAAGTTGTGAAGCCTTGGGATTTTTTTTTAAAGTTGGACCGATGGAAACAGCCTGGATGTGGCCAGCTCTCACAGATCTAGATCTCTGTATTTTGGTTTTTCCAGTACCATCAGGAGCCTTTGGGGTCTTAAAAAGAATTGGAAGCTTCAGTGAATGAATCTTAGCTGCTATTCTCTCTGAACCTTCTCTTGAGGTTTTTTTCCTCCTGGATTGGAGAACTGCATTTATGAATCTGTGTCTGACTTTGCCTTCATGCCAAGAGGTGTGTTTATTGGCTGTTACTATATTGGAACAGTTAATTAGGAATAGGTGCTATAACATTGAGTAACTTGACCAGTGGCATCACTCCTGGAACATGCACTTCACATCTACCCGTAAAATAACAAAATGTTAGGGTCTAGGCTAACTTTTTAAAATATATTGAGGGATCTCGTCTGGTCCATAACTAAATGGTAGAGATTTCTTTTGGACACAGTAAGTGGAACCTGACAGAACTAGTAAACCTACCCCTTATGCAACCTTCCAGCTAGGGTACTGTGTAGGTTTTGGCTCTGCTCATTGTATTAACATTTTGTTAGTTAATACAGACAGAGTCTTGTGGAGGTGTCTAGTTTGGGCATAACTGAGAAGCTCCACCTATAGCTGCTAGGTTCTATTAGGTGGCGCTCCTAATCTCCTACCAACTCTGGGTCAGCTTTTTTGGGCCCAGCTAATAGGACGTTACCTTATGGAAGAGGCCTCTCACACATCCACATTATGTAGAGATAGAGAGGTGCAGAATAAAAACTGAAAGAACTGCGGATGCTGGAAATCAGGAACAAAAACTGAAGTTGCTGGAAAAGCTCAGCAAGTCTGGCAGCATCTGTGAAGAAAAAAATCAGAGTTAATTCTGATTTAACTCTAAAAAAAATCAGAGTTAACATTCTGAGGAAGGGTCACCAGACCCAAAACATTAACTCTGATTTTTTTCTTCACAGATGCTGCCAGACCTGCTGAGCTTTTCCAGCAACTTCTGTTTTTGATAGAGAGGTGCAGCATGGCTTCTCTCTGCATAAGCTCTTAAGTAGAATGCGTAGCCTCGTTCATTCTCTACCGAGGTGGGTGAATAAGGGATCTAAGTTTGCCAGCATTTCCGTATTGGTTATTGCTTTATCATGTTGATTGCACAGCCTTTGCTTTTTTGTCCACTTTGGGGTCTCGATTTGATAGTCTTCTTCCTGATCCTGCCTACTGCTCTACATGGATCACTGAACTCAGCCCTCTAAGCATTAACCTGGAGTATGGCAGGAGCACTAACACATAGTCTCCTGGCTGGAAGGTTCAGGCCCAGGGATGTTTGTCTGTCTGTCTCCTCATTGCTTTCTGGGAGATTGTGTTCTTGGGCCACCATCACAGCAGCTCTGTCAGGGGAGTGTCCATTTCTTCACCAGCGCCTCATTTTAATGCAGAGAGATACAGACATTGCTTCTGGTTCAGTCTCAGAGTGAACACCCTGAGCTTGTGTTTTTGAACAGTGGGTCAACTTGCTGGGCTGCTACCAAGCAACTTCTATTTATTACCTCCTTGTGGTCTTCTAGACTCCTGAAGAAAGATTCTGGGGAACCACAATGCAGGATCTTCTATTTTCACAATCTGAGCTTGTCAGGCCATAGACTACACGAGCACACAGGCAGGTGAAGTGCCTGGTGCTTTCTCCTGGGGCTCTTCAGTCTCCCTGCCCTCAACAG
This sequence comes from Rhincodon typus, assembly GCF_021869965.1. Lineage (NCBI taxonomy): Eukaryota > Metazoa > Chordata > Chondrichthyes > Orectolobiformes > Rhincodontidae > Rhincodon > Rhincodon typus. Next base: position 84,294,014 of record NC_063336.1, on the reverse strand, counting down.
ACTTCTGAGGATGTTATCATCGTTGATCCTGTCAGGCTGTTGCCAAGGAGCACGTTAATCCCATCTATTTTCAATGGTCCAAATACAAGACCACACTCCAGATGTGCCTGGTAAAGAGGAAACAGGCATGTACCCTCCTTCAATCCCTTCCACCAGCACCTTGGCACTTCCTACACTCTCTGCTAGAGCCTCTAGAGTGTGGAAGCAGGCCATTCGGCCCAATGAGTTCGCGCCAACCCTCCAAAGAGAATTCCACGCAGACCCACCTCTCCCCGTAACCCTGCATTTCCCATGCCCAGTCCACCTAGCCTGCACATCCTTGAACACTATGGGCAATTTAGCACGGCCAATCCACCTAACCTGCATATCTTTGGACTGTGGGAGGAAACCCACACAGACACAGGGAGAATGTGCAAACTCCACACAGACAGTTGCCTGAGGGTGGAATTGAACCCAGGTCCCTGGCACCGTGAGGCAGCAGTGCTAACCACTGAGTCACTGTGCCACTCTGACAGGAAGATTCCATCTTTTCCTAGCAGTACAGTTTCTCTATCCCCACACCCTGTCAGTAACACTACAGGTTTGCTCACCCTGGGGAATGGAGACTACCTTTCCTCTTAATACAAAATCCCACTAACTCTCAGGATTTATTTAATCTCACCTGTGCCATGAAGAATCTGCTACACTTTCTGACTGACTCCAGGAAGACCGGTTGAGGAAGGGAAACTTATTATTGGAAAGAGCATTGGGCAGCCCACCCTACAGAGATGTACAATATTAATAAGTCACAAACCTTTATGATATAAGTTATATACGAAGGGTTTAAAAAGCCTCAAATGATAAGGCTGACCATCTAATTAATAATAAAACTAATGATATGATAATACATGCAGAACCTGTCATTATTGAACCAACATGTGATAGGACTGCTTTAAAAGAAGTTGTGATACATTATCCTATGGACAGCTTGTTTTGTAAATATTCAGCTCCCTCCTCACAACGGTGGGTCATTTTCACATTGACCTGACAGAAAAACACCAAAATAAGACATTTTGAACCAGATGTTCTAAATGGAGTCAATGTGGAGAATACCATGCGATAGCTTGTCACAATGCCATATGTTATGGTGGAGGACCAGTTTAACAGCAGGGAGTCTATGTATGGTCGAAATGTGAACTTAGATTTACATTGAAAATGGGCTTAGGCCAGCACGAGACATTGGCACCCAGAGCTACAGAATGGAAAGTGCTTGGAACTACTACCAGCCAAGGCTAAACTGGGGAGGAGGAACTATAAATAGACAGGCAAGGAAACAAATCTGCTTCATCACCTGGAACAACAATTTATGGGATGTTCATTTCTCAATAAAAAAAATTGCAGGCATCCTTAAAACAAAAGCACCCAAACAAATTTCAGATAAGAAAAGAATGTTACAGAGCACCCATACAGCTGCTCCACCTACAGTGCCAGACGTTCCCGCTGATAATCCTGAGGACAGCCTGGAGATTCCTCCACAAGATGTTGGAGCCCATACAGTGTCCTCTCAACAAACTAAAAGGGATGTGAGCTCCAGCCTGTGCCCCTAAACATCGGGATGCTTTCAATCAATTGACTCAAGCCGACAAAGTATTAAACAAGAAAGGTACCAGGATGTCAGGGTGCTTGGATTGGGCTTCGTAGAAAAATTTAATTGACTTTTCAATAAACGGGAATGAAACCCCAAAAGGTCAGCCCAGGAACAATGATGGAAGAAGAAACAGTGCAACAAGGACAGAAGTCAAAGAGCACCAGAGCTCAGAAACAATTACAAAATTAAGGTTCAGGTAGATGCAGTTACTGTCCAAACATGACAGAAGCCAGTTGGTGCATTAATTATGGGGGCGCCAGCTATTATTTTATGTCCCCTCTCCGTGGAAAGGCTTGAGAAAACTTACAGTACAAAATTGTCAGTGCTAAACAATAAGGCTAACCTTAATAAATTTACAAACTATTCTGGAAAACAGGATGAAGAGCAATTGATGCAATCCGTAGAAGAAGAAGGGGTTAATACAGCCATAATGGGGATAGATGCTAAAAGTGCACCGAGATCTGTAAGGATGACACTGGGTGGCACAGTGGTTAGCACTGCTGCCTCACAGCACCAGGGACCTGGGTTCAATTCCAGCCTTGGACAACTGTCTGTGTGAAGTTTGCACATTCTCCCTGTGTCTGCATGGGTTTCCTCCCACAGTCCAAAGATGTGCAGGTTAGGTGGATTGGCCATGCTAAATTGCCCATAGTGTTCAGGGATGTTTGGGTTAGACATGGGGAAATGCAAGAGTAGGGGAATGAATCAGGGTGGGATGCTCTTTGGAGGGGCGGTGTAGACTTGTTGGGCCAAATGGCCTGTTTCCACACTGTGGGGATTCTATGATTGATATCCAGGTTATTTGAGATGGTGAGACCTCATGTCTTGAGGCTCTTCTCTCTATGGTTAAAAACTAGTAAGGGAAGTCAGATGGTCCACATTCCAAAGACAGAAGATAAGGAACACTGAAGGTGTATTACCAGCAGGCTTATATTACTCCACCCATTTACAAAGATCATGGCAAAAAGGTTAAATGAGGTAGTTCACATTAACCCAGACAGAAGGACTTTCTATCAACAACCCCAGGATATAATGAAAATATTATGAAGGGCACCAAACGACATAAAGTTATTTTCATTGATTTTGCAAAAGCATTCGACTCAGTTGGCCATAAATTACTCATTAAAGCTTTACAGTGAGTTGGTTTACGATAGAATTTTATACAACTTATTGAGGACTTATATAAGATAACACAACTGTAATAGAAGCACACCAGTCTAAAACTAAGCCAATTAAGAAGCAAGCTTTTGAATTAAAGAGTGAGTGAGTTTATTGGCGATGATAAGGTGATAAAGGAGAATGTCACATGACAAAAGGTCTCAGCAGAATCTCTGGTGCATCATGCCATCACTGTGATTACAATGTAACCAGTGTGTGTCATTATCCAACAAGAAGGAGTAGTCTATTCAGCCCATTGAGCCTGTTGTACTATCAATGGTTCACTGGAATGTGGCCTCAACTCTACTTTCTTTCCTATCTGTATAACCCCTCACCCTTGCCGATCAAGAATCTGTTTAACTTTGCCTTGTATATATTCAGTGACCAAGCCTGCACTTGAAGAGATTTTCAAAGACTAATGAGGCTCAGAGAAGGAATTCCCCTGCATCTCTATCTTTAATGGAGAAACCTTAATTTTGAAACTAACCCCCTAGTTTGCAGTTCCTTGACAAGAGGAAATACCCTCTCAGAATGTACCCCGCCGATTGTATATCCCAATAGAATCACCTCTCGTTCTCCTAAACTCCAATGAGTGCAAGTCTTAACCTTTCCTCATAAGGGAGTCCCTTTTATCCCAGGAATCTGCCTTCCTGAGCTTTCTCTGAATATCCTCCAAGGCAAGTATAGTCCTCCACAAAGAGACCAAAACTGTTCTAACTATTCCACATGGTTTCATCAATATCCTGTACAGCTGTAGCAAGATATCCCTATTTTTATATTCCATTCCCTTTACAATGAAAGACAACATTCCATATGTTTTCCTATTCACTGATGTAGCTCTACACCAACATTTGGTGATCCATGTACAAGGACACCCAATTTCCTGTCTCTGGCATATTTTGTAGCTGTCGCTATTTAAATAATATTTTGCTTTTCCATTCTTCCTGCCAAAGTGAACAACCTGACATTTTCCCACATTATATTTTATCTGCCAAGTTTTTGGCCAGTCACTTAGCCTCTCTATGTCCTTCTGTAGAATCTTTATATCTTCCAACTTGCATCCATTTTATATCAACTGCAGATGTGACTGAAGTACAGTCAGCCCCTTCATCTCAATCATTAATTGAGATCATAGATATTTGGTACTCCATTAGTGGCAGGTGACCAACTTGAACATAACCTAGTTATTCCGAATCTGACCCTGTTATAAAACAATCCATTATCCATATTAAAATATTTCAGAAAATCTTATTCAGTACAGTAACCTTTTATGTGACACCTTATCAAATGCCTTTTGGAGATCCAAGTACACTGCCCCTGCTGGTTCCCCTTATCCACCCTGCAAATTACATCCGCAAAGAAATCTAATAAATCTTTCAAACACAACCTGCCTCAAACAATACTGATCTCTGTAAGCTCCTCACTAACCACAAAGCTCCAGACATTCTGCTATTGAACACATCATCGCCTTCATTGGGAAGGTAGTTACATCTTTAAAAAAAGACAGCTCAAGATATTCAACAGAAAAGCAAGCTTTTGTTTCTTCATTCACTGGCTAGGCAGCCTATTGTCCATCCCTAATTGCCCAGAGGGCAGTTAAGAATCAACCACATTGTTGTGGGTCTGGAGTCATGTGTAGGCCAGACCAGGTAAGGATGGCCGTTTCCTTCCCGAAAGGACATTAACAAACCAGATGAGTTTTTCCTGACAATCAACAATGGTTTCATGATTATCATCATTAGATTCTTATTTCCAGAATTTTTTGATTGAATTCAAATACCACCATCTGCTGTGATGGGATTCAAACCCAGTCCCCAGAACATTTTCTGGGTCTCTGGATTAACAGCCCAGAAATAATACCATTAGGCCATCACCTCCCCTGGTGGGAGTAGCATGATTGATAAAGACATAAAGTAAGTGGATGAACACTTGAAATGTCATAACATTCAAGATTACAGACCAAGTGCTGGAAAGTGGGATTAATGTAGATAGGTCAGGCAGACTTGATGGGCCAAAGGTCCTCTTCTGTACTGTGGGATATCATGACTATGACTCTAAAATGAAATTGGCCAGGAGGCTAATAGAAGTGAGGAAATTAAAGTAACTAACATCCACAGAGAAGTATTATTGGAGAAATGTAAGGGACTAAAATTCATCAAATCCCCAGGACTGATGTTCCTACAGTATAGGTTTCTAAGAGCTAATTGCAGAGATAGTGAATATGCTGGCTGTGATGTTTCAATATCCATAGATTCTGAAATAATCCCAGCAGTTTGGAAGTTAACGAGTGTAACACTACTGTTTGAGAAAGGTTGCAAAACAAAACAGAACCACAGGCCAGTTAGCTTGACACCACCCATTAGGGAAATGCTGGAACCTATTATGAAGCAAGTTTTGACTACACACTATGAATGTTAAGGACATACCAATGTGGTTTTACGAAAGGGTTTTATTAAATCGTGTCTGATGATGATTTTTTTAGTTTATTTTGGTGTTGTAACTTGTAGTATAGAAAAAGTGGAAGCAATAGATGCAGTATACTTGGGTTTATTCAATATGATAAAATAAGGGTTAGTGGAGTTGGGGGTGATATTTTAGCAAGGACACAAGATTAGTTCATAGACAGAAAGCAGAGAGGTCATTAATGATCTAGATCTTAGTGTGCAGGGGACAATTTCACAGTTTGCAGACAAAACTTGTGAAAATTGTAAACTATGAGGAGGACATTATAGAACTTCAGGAAGACATTGATGGAGTGGGCAGATTGGTGGCAGATTAAATTCAATGTTCAGAAGTGTTAGGTGATGCACTTTGGAATAAAGACCATGAGAGATACATAAAGTAAAGGATATGATTATAAAAGATACGTAGGTGCTGAGAGACCTGAGTGTATATGTACATAAGTCATTAAAGGGGGGCAGGACAGGCGGTGAGAGCTGTTAATAAAGCATACTGTATTGTAGGCTTCGTAAATAGGGGTGTAGAGTACAAGCAAAGGGAGATTATGTTGAACCCGGCTGGAGTACTGTGTATGGTTTGAAAACCATGCTATAGGAACAATGTGAATACATTAGACAGAATGCAGGACACGTTTACAAGAACAGTTCCAGGGATAAAGCACTCAGTCATGTGGAAAGGTTGAAAAAGTTGGGACTTAAGTTCACCGGAGAGGAGAAGGCTAAAAGATTTGGTAGAATTTTTCAAAATCCTGAGAGTTCTGGACAGAATAGATAGGGAGAGGTTGTTCACTTGTATAAATAGATCACAAAGCAAAGAGTGCAGTTTTAAAATGTTTTGCAAAACAAACAAATACAAGGTGAGAAAAAGATTTATCACGCAGTGTTCAATATCTAGAATCCCCACAGCATGGAAACAGGCCATTTGGCCCAACAAGTCCACACCAACCCTCCAAAGAGCATCCCACACCCCACCCTGCATTTCCCATGATTAACCCACCTAACCTACACATCCCTGAATACTGTGGATAATTTAGCATGGCCAATCCACCTAGCCCGCACATCTTTGGACTGTGGGAGGAAACCAGGGCAAACCCACACAGACACAGGGAGAATATGCAAACTTCACACAGACAGTTGCCAGAGGCTGGAATTAAACCTGGGTCCCTGGTGCTGTGAGGTAGCAGTGCTAACCACCGAAACACCATGAGTAGATAGACATTGGAAAGCACTGGGATTGTGGTGGAGACAGTTTCAATAGGCATTCAAAAGGATACTGAATATTAATTTAAATAGAAATTATGTGCAGGGTTACTGAGAAAAGATTGGAGAAGGCAGAAAGTTAAATTGCTCGCAGATCTGGTGCGGACTCCTTCTTCACAGTAATGATTCTGAGAAAGGAGATAAATCAGACATTTTTAAGTTCACAGGCTGTGCCTGGTTTGATTTGGATTTTGATTTATTTAGGTGTCATGTGTTTTTTCTTACAAAATACAGTGAAAAGTTTTGTATAGTGCCGCCACTCTCCGGCACCATCTTAAAACACAGAAAAATAAACCAAAACATAGAGCATAAAGGCAGAAAAATAAAGAAATAAAGAAAAAGTATTCAACATTACAGTCCTTCTTGTTAACTGCTCCACCATGGGCCATGAGCCTGGTGGCCAGGCACACATCTCCTTCGCCACGCCACGAGAATGAAAGTTGCCAATCTCTGATGCCATCTCATCTCCACTGATGCCCTTGCCACTCTAAGTCTCCACTGGACCTTTCCAATGCAGGCATCACCCCAATGGTGCCAGGTACCAAACTGGACTTGGCTCCACTGCCATGAGCCCACATCAGGCCCACCTCATCGATACAGCCAGGTCTCGTACCAGGCCCAAACTCACCTCCACCTCCATGAATCCGCGCTGGACACAAACCAGCGTTTGTGAACCCAAACCCGCCTGGGATGCCCCAACCACATGCCCACCCTGGGCCCACTCACCACCACCGATGCCATCACTGCGAGTGAGCTCTTCAACAAGAGGCAAATCAAATAAAAGAGAAGGGAAAGAAAAAAATGCGAGAAAAGTGTGAAAATAAACAAAACAAAAAGAAAAAGTGACAGGACAGGTGAGTTCCAGGCTCAGAAGCCCGCACCATCTCACCGTCAGACTCCCCTGAGGATCGATGCTGGGGCCTTGACTATTTACAATCCATATTAGTGGCATAGACAAAAACAGGGAAAGTATCGATCTCAGTTTGGTGACCATGCAAAGTTAGGTAGGAATATAAGCTGTGAGGATGACCCAAAAAAGCTGTGAAGAGATATCGATGGGTTAAGTAAGTGGACAACATGGTGGCAGATAGAACAAAACGTGGGAAAATTTGAGGTTTTTCCACTTTGGCTGTAAGAACACAAAATCAGAATATCTTTTAAAAGGTGGGAGATTTGTTAATGTTGATGTTCAGGACTTGGGTAGACACCAACAAGGCATGAAATATTATAGCACGTAGGTCCAGGAAGCAATTGGTATGTTGGCATTTATTGCAGGGGTATAGGAGTAGAAGGATACGATAGGACTTTGGGCAGAAAAAGCCTGGAGCACTGTGTTTAGTCCTGGCCTCCAAATTCCAAAATTCCAATCACATTGTCATGCAGCAGTCTGGGATGCATTATAGATCATCTCAGCACACAAGGCAATTCAGCCCCACTCTCCCTTAAGAAATTACCAGAATCTTTGCTAGATTCCAGTGGCTTGGATTTGAATGTATTAAATTTCCAGTGAGTGATCTCTTGGTAGTGAGATTAGATATGGGGTAAATAATGGCTGGGGCAAAGACTCCTCTACACATCCTCCAATGACGTCCTGGGATCTTTTACGTTTCCCCATGAGGACAGATGAAGCCTTGGTTTAACACCTCAACTGAAAATAGCACTTTCAATGGTGCAACTCTCCCTTAATGCTGAACAGGGAGTGTCAGCCTGAATCATACCTTGCCACGTCCCAGACACCACCATCCCTGGGTACATCCAGTCCTGATGGAGTCCAGTGGAGGGGGCAGCGTGGTAGTGCACAGTAAGGAGGGCATTGCCCTGGAGCTGTTCAACATTGACTCCAGAGCCCATAAAGTCTCACAACATCAGGTCAAACCTGGAGCAGGAAACCTCCTGCTGACTACAACCGGCCACTGTATATTAATGAATCAGTGCTTCTCAATGTTGAACACCATTCAAAAGAAGCACCAAGGATGGGAAAGGACCAGAATGAACTTCAATGTCAATCACCAAAGGGTAACACCAGTACTGATCAAGCTGCTCATGCCCTGATGGATATATCTGCCAGACTGAGTCAGCGGTGGCAGACCCAAAAGAGGGAAAACCAATTTGACCTTGCCCTCACCTAGCTGGCTATTGCAGTCTGTGGTAATGTAAGTGAGAGCGACCGCTGTCTCATGGGGAAAGAGTCCCGTCTTCACCCTGTGGATTCCATCCATTACGTTTGCCACTCCAACTGGATTAAATGGGATAGATTCAGAGATCTAGTACTGTGCACTGTGGGCCATCAGCAGCAGCAGAATTTCTAACGTCATAGTCATCAATTTCCTGAAAATGGAATCTCCACAAAAACTCACATTCTCAATGATTGAACAGCCCAGCAGATTATTGCAAAAGAGAAGACAAATACCAGTTATCTGCCAATTCGATTCATTACACGTGACATCAAGAAACGGTTGGAGACACTGGATACTGCAAAGGCTACGGGCCCTGACAACATTCCAGCAATAGTACTGAAGACTTGTGCTCCAGAACATGCTGGTCCCTTAGCCAAGCTGTTCCAGTACAGTTACAGCATTGGTATCTACCCAACAATGTGGAAAATTGACCAAGTACATCCTGTGCATAAAAAGCAGGACAAATCCAACCCGGCCAATTACCGACCGATTAGTCTACTCTCGATCATCAGTAAAGCGTTGGAAGGTGTCACTAACAGTGCTATCAAGCAGCACCTGCTCAGAAATAACCTGCTCAGTGACGCCCAGTTTGGGTTCTGCCAGGGCCACTCAGCTCCTGACCTCATTACAGCCTTAGTTCAAACATGGACAAACGAGTTGAATTCCAGAGGTGAGGTGAGAGTGACAGCACTTGATGTTAAGGAATCAGTGGGTATCAGGGGGCAGACTCTCTGCTGGTTGGAGTCATACCTGACACATAGGAAGATGGTTGTAGTTGTGGGAGGTCAATCATCTCAGCTCCAGGTCATCTCTGCAGGAGTTCCTCAGGGTAGTGTCCTAGACCCAACCATCTCCAGCTGCTTCAACAATGGCCTTCCCTCCATTGTAAGATCAGAAGCAATGGTTGCACAATGTTCAGCACCATTTGTGACTTCTCAGATACTGAAGCAGTCCATGTTCACATGCAGCAAATTCTAGACAATATTCAGGCTCGGGCTGGAAAGTAGCAAGTAGTGTTTGCACTAAACAGTGACCATCTCCAGGAGTAGAATATCTAACCATTTGCCCTTTCAATGGCATCACTATCACAGACTGTTAAAAAGAGAGACCTGCATTGATATGGTGCTTTTCACAACAACCGGGGCTTCAGAGCACTGACACAATTTGCAGGGAGTCACCTTTAATTATATAGTCATGCAGCATAGAATCAGACCCTTCGGTCCAGCTCGTCCGTGCTGACCAAACATCCCAATCTGACCTGGTCCCATTTGCCAGCATTTGGCCCATGTCCCTCTAAGCCCTTCCTATTCATATAACCCATCCAGATGCCTCTTAAATATTGTAATTGTACCCGTCTCCACCACTTCCTCTGGAAGCTCGGTCCATACTTGAATCACCCTCTGTGTGTAAAAATTACCCTGCAGGTCCTTTTAAAGGACTCCTCTTAATTTAGTTAGTCCTCTGTTACCTTGCTAAGAAATGGGAAGTTCAGGGATGACCGCAAAGGGTTTTAATCTAATGACAGGATTTGGTAAGGTAGGCTAAAGTATCACCATCGGTGGTAGCAGAACTAGAACATTGGGGTAAATATGAGACACTGATCAGTGTAGGTACTTCTTTAGGGATGAGAGCATCTCAGGGATGCTTCTTTACTCTTGAGTGGCAGGACTGTGGGGGTCATTCCCACAGAGAATAGCTGAGGTGAATGCAATAAGGGAAGTGAGATAGGTAAGTGAGAGAGAAAGTTACAAATGTTGATAGCTGGACAAAGAACAGTATGTGGAAGTGCCTGTGGGGTTAGGATACCAGTGGGTTGAATGGCCTCTTTCTGTGCCATTAATTAATTAATTAGTTAAAACTTTCCTCATTTAGCCTCTTGCAGACTTTAAAGAAATAAAGTCTTGAATTTCTAAAGCACCTTTCACAGCCACAAGACATCCTGAAGCATCTCACTTCACCTGAAGTGAGGGTGCTGTTGGAAACAATTTTCCAACATTTGTGTGTATTAAACAAAACTATTTTTAATTACTTAAATTCAGTTAGCAGCTGCCTGCTCAGGTGAGTGTTAATCATAAACAGATTTTCCAAGTTCATGTTTTCACTGATACACCAGCAGAACAGCCCACCAACAGTCAAATTTTCCGTTAAAGGGGACAGTTTGACCTTGGTGAGGGTGAACGGAGCTGAGGGGGATAGAATCAACCCCCAATGCTTTCCTTTGTATCCTCGCTGAGTGCTTTTCTGAATTATTTCAGTTGCAGTTCCAACCCTTAAAACCAGCAGCCAAATCTCATCAGCCTACAGCATCCAACCCACATTTACACAGCACCCTGGAGAGAGACTTTCTGTCATCTCTCCACTAAAGTTCCTTCTGTTGAACTGGGTAAACCACCTACTTGGTGAAAATTTATGGATTTGTTATTTCTTCGTCCATCCCAAACCTGAGGGATATTTCCACAAGTCTTGCAAATCTTTATACGTTAAGGTGAATTTTATTTCCGAACGGATGATTTTTATTTAATTTAATTTAATTTTTATTTAATGAGTTTGACCAAAACAAAGGTTTACATTAAAATGTTAAAGAGGATGATTCTTGCCTTATTATAGTCTAGTTTTCCCAAGTTTCTGACTACCACCCTGCCTAGTTTTCCTTTTATTTCCTGCATTTTCCAATCTGCCTTCGTTACTTTCAGAAATGCAGTTTGAATTTCCTGCTGCCAAATTTCTTGATTGTCCTTAAGGGGTCTCCTGCCCAGGATATTTCAGGACTCTGTTTGTCCATTTAAAGTCTATGATTGGGGCTATCGCACATCCATGTCAACACTGCACTGCTTTCCATTTAGTTTAGTATGACATGACATCTTTTTGTTGGGATTTGAGAGTCAGGAACTTTCCTATTAAGAATGACAGAGTCATGGAGATGAGTCATAGAGATAAAGAGGATGGAAACAGAACCTTCATTGCAACATGTCCATGTTGTCCAGATATCCTAAATAAATCTAGTCCCATTTGCCAGCATTTGGTCCATATCCCTCTAAACCGTTCCTATTCATGTACACATTCAGATGCCTCTTAAATGTTGTAATTGTACCAGCCTCCACCATTTCCTCTGGCAGCTCATTCCATACACGCACTACCCTCTGCGTGAAAAAGTTGCCCCTTAGGTCCCTTTTAAATCTTTCCCCTTTCATCTTAAACCTATGCATCCTAGTTTTGGACTCCCCCACCCTGGGGAAAAGACCTTGTCTATTTACCCTACCCATGCCTCTCATGATTTTATAAACCTCTATAAGGTCACCCCTCATCCTGTGATGTTTTAGGGAAAACATTGGCTCAGAATCATGCCGTCTTTCCATTACCAAAGGGGATTGTCCTAGGAACAACTGCCACACGTAGGAAATGTGTCTGATGGTCCGAGAGGAACATCTTCCCAAAGTTTTCGAGAAGATTTGTAGCTCGGGTTGTGGATGAGGTTGTAGACTTGCTCGCTGAGCCGATGGGTTTAGTTGCAAACGTTTCGTCACCCTGCTAGGTAACATCATCAGTGTGCCTCCGGTGATGCGTTGGTGTTCTGTCCTGCTTCCTGTTTGGGAAAAGGCCAGCGGGGGCTTGGGCAATGGCTTCTCCAATGAGGCCATGGGGCAGAGGTTCGGGAGGGAACACCTCCTGTGCAAAGAATCTCTTGTTCCCGACAGCAAGAGAATTTGCAAAGATCAGTCAACCATCTGCTGCACACCATCTGTTCCACACATTGGACTCCTCTCCTTTCAATCCTGGGGGACTGTAGGAGTAAAGCAGCTGTGTCCAAGTTCCAGCTCACCCTCTGCCATATGCTGCTCACTCCTTTGCAGTGTTATTGATCTGGTCGACTGGCAGCAAGCCCCCAACCTACAGTCTCCACCATCTAGAAGGAGGGAAGCAGGTGCAATGGGAATAGACCATGTTAGCCTCCACATCACACACATCTTTGCAATGCATCAGTAAATCACTGTTCTTTCGGTGTCACTGGGTCAAAATCTGGAGCATCTTCTCTCACTTCACTGTGGCAGTCCCTTCACCCAAGGCCCACTTTAATATCATTTCAAGAGCATCTAGCCTTCAGGATAATTGGCAGCCTTGCCAGCAATGCCTACAGTGCCAGCCATCAATCACCGAGTGCCGCTTTCAACCCTGAGACCAAAGAACCCCACCCCACTCCGGAAATGTAAGCCCATCATCCAGATACATACTCCCGGTGCAGTACTGAGGGAGCACCACACTGCTGGGAGGTGCCAACGTTCAGATGAGACAATAAACTGAGGGCCAGTTTGCCCTCTCCAGTGGATGTAAAAAAGAAATCCCTTGGGCCTATCTCAGAGAAGAGCAGGGGTATTCCCCGATACTTCAGGCACTGTCAGCAAAAGCAAATGATTTTTGCTACTTCTGGGATCTTGCTGTGTCAGACTTAGCTGCCAACATTTCTGGCCTTTCATTGGTGAACACGCCTCAAAAATACTTTACCGGTTGTGAAGTATTTTAGGAAGTTCTGGGATTGTGAAAGGTTCTATATGCACATGTGTTTTCCTTTTCTAAGCCACACAGTGAGGGACTCAGCTGGCTATTGCTTCTTTCCGCCGAGTTTAGCATGCATGTGTAAATAACAGCGGCTGTGTTATCGAGGAGCTGCCAATAAATCTGGCCAGAAGCTGTTTGGTCTGAAGCTCTGAGCTCAGAGAACAGCAGAGTAATTCTGGGCCTGGGCATACTGACCAGCGGTGAATGGTGATATCAGCAGAGAAATGTGTCCAAACTTCCCTTCCCTCATGAACAACAACAGATCGAGAGGAATAGATGTAGCCTCACCCCACTGCCTTCCCAATGTAGCCTCTAGTGATCATTTCACTCAGTGCTGTCCAGTGTTGGGTGACAGATTTCTATACCATACCACAGCAGATACAGTTCAACAACAATTTGCGCTTTATAGTACCATTAATGATGCAAAACATCCTACCAACCGTTATCACACAATGTTTACTGCCAATCTGTGTCAAGAGATATTTGCTTCATTGATTGTGGAGTGCTTTGTGGGGAGACTGAGATTGTGAACAAGAAGGAAGGTCACCACAATTGACATTTTTTTCAATTGAGCATTATCCACTAGATGGCAGTTCTACTGCACCTCCTGCAATGACCAAGCATTGTCAGGCTCATCACTGGTAAATGTGGCAGGTTGTAAAGAGGGATGTGGTATTCTGACATGCTATATAAATGCAGGATAACGTTCGTCACATCTTCATGATGTCTTAAGTACTTTCCATAAATTATACAATTTTTGCAGAGGTCTGTGACAGCCAATCTCAGCTCGGAGACTTGATTTTAGTGGCTTCACACATTCCAAGAAGTGATGGTGTTGTCAAAATGCATCCCCACTGGTGAAAACCACTGAAGACTGGGTCCTATATGTACACAAGGTGTGGAGTACACCCACCCCAAAGCTAAGAGCAGCTTGAGCCCAGCCCATAGTAAAAAGTTGGTGCTGAACTGAGAAGGGGGTAACTATAATCTGACTTATCTGATGGGATTGTTATGGTCCACAAGATGGTCATTTGACCCATCATGCCTATACTGGCTCTTCAAATGAGCACTTCATTTAGTGCCTTTCTGCCCATAACTTTGCAGATGCATTCTTTTTCCGATAATTCCCTTCTGAATGCCTCAATTGAAACAGTCTTACCTCAATCACAGACACTTTGCCCCAGACATTAAAAACTTGAGAAGTGAAAAGTTTTTTTTCTCATATAGTTTCACTTCAATATTACACACCCTTGTTACTGGCCCTTCAACTAGGGGGAAACAGCTGCTTTCTATTCACCCTGGATATGCCCCTCTTATACAATCTATCAGGTCACCCCCCCACCCCGCATCAACTTTATTTGCTCAAAAGAAAACAACCCAGGTTTATCCAGCTCCAGCTCAGGTTACACACTGGTAAATCTCTGCACCCCCTCCAGTGTAATCTTATCCTTCCTATAGTGTGATGGCCAGAACTGCACACAGTACTCCAGCTGTGGTCTAACCTAAGTTCTTCAACATGACCTCCTTGCTCTTATAATCTTTGTCATGACTGATAAAGGTAAGCATCCCATATGCCGCCTTAACTCCCCTATTAACCTGTCGCTCTGCCTTCAGGGATCTATGGACAAGCAGCCCAAGATCCCACTGTCCCTCTGAGCTTCCCAGAGTCCTGCCATTCATTGAGTGCTCCTTTGTCTTGTTCCTTCTTCCAAAGTGCACCATGTCACATTTATCAGGCTTAAATTCTATCTGTCACTGATCTGAGCATTGGACCAATCTGTTTACATCTTGCTGTAATCGAACACTTTCTTCAACACTGTCAACTACCCAGCCAATCTCATATCATCCAGAAACTTACTTACCATGAACCAACCACCCCCCCACCACCTTCTCATCTCCATCCTTTATGAATATCACATTATTACATCCAAACATCCTCAGTGAGTCCATGAATAGATTGGCTTACACAGTACAGCACAAACACACATCACTCAGCCCCAGAAGTCAAAACCAGTGATCACAGCAAACCTTATCATTTCCCCTCTCTCCCTCCTGTTTATTCAGCTTCCACTTACGTACATCTCTGGAATTTTTCCTCACCCCCCAAGAAATTGCCAGCTCTAAATTCCCACCCCTGTTTGGGTGAGGAAGTTTATCCTCTGTTTTCTTGGATTTATTTATAATTATAGCGCCTTGCTGTGGGCTATCTCACAAGTGGACACTATTCTCCTTAGTGTGGGTGATATGAGAGAATAAAATATTGCAGAGTGGAGTTACTTGTGATTGAACTGGCCGGGGAGATAGAGCGGGAGGGGGCTCGCTTTAGGAGGTGGAACTAGAGCTGTAGCTGCTCGGGGTGGGGGGCTGATCTGCACAGTCAGGTATGAAGAGGGCAGGGGCTGGGGGAAGGGAGGGATAACAGCATTGCACCACCAGCAGAA
The DNA here is from genome assembly GCF_021869965.1 of Rhincodon typus. Lineage (NCBI taxonomy): Eukaryota > Metazoa > Chordata > Chondrichthyes > Orectolobiformes > Rhincodontidae > Rhincodon > Rhincodon typus. The sequence goes on along the minus strand of NC_063336.1, from coordinate 84,278,338 downwards.
AGAGCAGCCGTCGTCCCTGCTGCTTTTAGACGATGCATGTTGTTTATTTTTGCAACGGGGAAAAAAGACATCAACATGTGACGCCTCATGATTACAGCAAACACACTGTGTATTCGTGTGTTACCTGCTACATTATCAGACACACATAAACAGCCAGGCTGCGGAGAGGGATGTGACAGAGAAAGACTGCATCTCTTCTGTGGCTGGTGGGATGCAGGGTCGAGCAGCTTTCACGCTGCCCTTGAGACGGGATGACAATGATGAAAAAGCATTCGGCCAGAGTGGCTCCTCTCACCGCTTGCAATAGCCCAGTGCTAACTCTCACCAAGGTGGAAGGTTAGTACCCATTGTTTATCCCTGGGCATGAGGGATGGGGGCGGCCAGAGACATCTAGTACAGCTGCTGAAAGGTCACAAATGCGGTACAAATTTAGCGTAAGATATTGAAATTAAAGCTCGTCAGAGTCAAGAGCTGCTGCTATCTTAGTCCTTTTTAAAATTTCAACTCTTGTCACCAGCTTAATAAAAATCACGTGTTAAAACCCAGGTTAACGTGGTTTCCAATTAACGGGAACATTGCGGCGATAATGTTTAAAACTAGCAAGTGAGTAATATGGCAATTTTTAACATCAGTATTCACATTCTAACATTAGAAACACTGATATTAACATGTAACACTAATATTACTGCTTATATCTGTGTAACACTGATCTTAGTGTGGAACCCTGATATAAATGTGGGACACTGCTTTCTGTCTGTGTAACACTGCTCTAAACCTGTGTAACACTAATGTGTGGCACTGTAATGTTATATTGGTATTGCAATGGGATAAACATGCAGATAACTAATATTAACACTGCTATTAACTGGCCTGATACTTAATATAATGTCTAACATTGCTTTAAATGCAAGCATACTTACGAATATGTAAGAAGTGTAATATTAATGTGTAACACTGCTGTAGACATACATAACACTAATATTCAGGTGTAACACGGCTATACATGTACATAACACTAAGTTTAAGATGTAACACCATGATAAAAGTGCATAATGCTAATAGTAAGGTGTAACTGCTGTAGGTATGTGTCACGCTGCAATAAACATTACGCAATTATTGAAGACTAATACTATTATGAACATGTGTAACACAATAGTATTAACTGCTGCGATGAATGTAACACTAATATTAATGTGTAACACTGATAAGCCTGTGTAACACAATACAGTAACATGCTACATTGCGATGAACATTCATAACACTAATTGTCACAGAGTCATACAGCACAGAAACAGACCCTTCAGTCCAACCAGTCCGTGCCGAATATTGTGTAATACCACAATAAACGTGCATAACACTATAACATTGATGTAACACTGTGATACAAATGTGTAGCACTGCTGTACATGTGTATAATGGTAATATTAATGCATAACACTGCCACAAACATATGTAACACTGACATTAATATGAAATACAGTGATATAAGCATGTGACACTGAGATAAACATGTGTAACGCTATTATAAACAAACGTACCTCTGTGATTAATTTCCATCTTCTCAAGGATTGCTAATTCTTGTATGCATCAAGTCATTTATTATGCCTTCTAACATGGCTGTGAGACCTGATAGCAGACTTATTTTCTACCGTTACAGACCTAAATTTGTTGGGCCTGTCCAATCTTTCTAGCTATTTGAAGGAAACATTGCCCAAAACGTCAACTTTCCAACTCCTCTGATGCTGCCTGGCCTGCTGTGTTCCTCCAGCTCCACACTGTGTTACCTCTGACTCCAGCATCAGCAGTTCTTACTATCTCTGAGTGAGTTATAATCACCACTTGAGACTGCTGTCCGAGCAGTCCTTTCTTGTGTGTCTTTCCCCCCAGTCTGTAGTGCACTTCCCACATTTCCTGAGGTTCAGCTTCAAGGAGATCTTAATCTCAGGGATTTTATTATCAGTCGTACGTACTGTATGTCCAACTGTCATCAGAGCCCAGCTCAGGTGGAGAGCTTCAATTCGATATTTCTGCTGTTTGAAATCCCTCAATATTGGCCACTTTGTCCTCCCATTTTCACTCCCACAATGATCCAAATGCACCTCATTTGGAACCCATTAACTAGAGATAGCCCATGTTTCACAGACACATAGAGGTAGGCATTTCTGCAGCTTTCTACACAACATGTGGCAATCTCTTCTTCCTCCAGCCTTTTGCATAAGCAGGAAAATATTTAGCATGCTTAGGCAGTTCTATTTACCAGCTCACTAATAATGCAGATATTTCTTAAGTTTGTGCTTCCACTTTAGGAGAAGTCATACAGAGCCTTCAGGATTGTGTCACTGATAGCTACAGCTGGTGGAGTATTGTCAGAATTTGGTGCTGTTGGGTTTCTGTGTTTTTTTTTAATTCTGAAAAATGACCCATAGTGTGTAAACCAATCATGCTTAAAGTGTGATGCAAGGACACAGTCATCAGCAAACAACAATTCCTGAATCATCATCTCTGATACCTCAAGTTGAGGATTTCAGTCATCTCAGTTTGAAGAGATTCCCTTGTGTTCTGGATTGGTTATAGATTCCACCGCCTTTATAGAGGTTTATAAAATCATGAGGGGAATAGATAAGGTGAATATTCACCTTGTCTATGTTCAAATGGCCTCCTCCTGCACCTACTATGTTTCTGTGCTTTTCCCTAGGGTGGGGAAGTTCAAATTAGGGGTCATATTTGTAAGGTGAGAGGAGAAAGTTTTTAAAAGGATATGAGGGTCAACCTTTTTACACAGAGAGTGGTTCATGTGTGGCATGAACTGGCAGAGGAGTTGGTGGATGCAGGTACAGTTATAATACTTCAAAGACATTTGGATAAGGACATGAGTAGGAAGCGTTTGGAGGGATATGGGCCAAACGCAGGCAAGTGGGACTTAGTTTAGTTTTGAAATATGGTAGGTGTAGACAAGTTGGACCAAAAGGTCTGTTTCCAAGCTATATGACTCTCTAATTCTATGGAAATAATATGTTACACTGGTATTCACGTGTAACATATTAACAGACAATTCATGAAACTAGAGCTGGTGAAGTGAATTGGAAAATTAGGTTAAAGGATAGATCAATGGAGATGCAGTGGCAAACATTTAAGGTGATACCTCCGACTATTCAAAACAGAAAAATGCCAATGAGTAAGAAAGTTCCAAGGAACAGACTCCCATCCGTGGTTAGCTAGGCAAGTTAAAGGTAGTATCAAAGTTAAAGAAAAAGCACCTAATTGCGCAAAGATGGGTGGCAGGTCAGAAAATTGGACAGAATACTGAAACAAAGCAATTAATGATCCAAAAAATATACAAGGAAAAATTAGAGTACAGGCAAAGCTATCACACAATATAAAAGCAGATAGTGAAAGTTTCTATAATTGTTTAAGGAAGAAAAGAGTTAACAAAATGAATATGGTCGTAAAGAAAATCAGACTGGAGAATTGATCATGGAAAATAATGGCAGGTGAACAGAACAAGTATTTGCATCAGTTTTCACTAGAGCAGATATAAGGAACATCCCAGAAGCAGCAATAAATCGGAGAATGTAAGGGATGGAGAGACCGAGGGAACTCACAATCACCAGAACAGAGGTACTGAGTAAATTGTTAGAGCTGTGGGCTGACAAGTGCCTGCGTCCTGATGGACTTCATCCTATTAAAAGAATTTGCTAGTGAGACGGTTATTGCTTTGGTTTTAATTTTCCAAAACTCACTTGATTTGGTCACATTAGATTGTAAGATAGCAAGTATAACTCCTTTAATCAAAAAGGAAGACAGAAAGCAAGAAACTACAGGCCAGTTAGCTTAACATTTGTCAGAGGGAAAATGTTAGCAATTAATAAATAGTTTTGGTCATTTGGATAAGTTCAAGATAATCAGGCAGAGTCAACATGGTTTTGTGAAAGAAAATCATATTTGACCAATCTATTGGAGTTCTTTAAGAGGTTAACGTGTTATAGTGGGTAAAAGGCAACTGATAGATGTGCAGTCCTTAGATTTCCAGAAATTATTTGATGAAATGCCACATCAGAGGTTATAGCAGAAAATAAAAGCTCATGGTGTAGGGGATAGTCTATTGGCATGGATAGATGATTGCTGACCAACAGGAAGCAGAGAGTATGTGTAAATGGATCATTTTCAAGTTGGCAAGATATAACAAGCAGTGTGCCGCAGGGATCAGTTCTGGGACTTCAACTGTTTATAATTGATACAAATGACTTGCATTAAGGAATGGAAGATCTGGTTGCCAAATTTGCTGACAACACAAACTTAGGTAGAAAAGTAAGTTGTAAATAGCACGCAAGAAGTTTACAAAAAGATCCAGATAACTTGTGCAAATAGGTGAAGATGTGGCAACTGGAATATAACATGGAAAATTGTGAAGTTGTCCATTTTTGGCAGGAAGAACTAAAAACGAAACATATCATCTAAATGATGAGAGATTGCAGAGTTCTGATCTGGGATCTGGGTGATCGTATGCATGAATCATAAAAGACTTGCATGCAGGTACAGCAAGTAATTAGGATAGTAAGTAGAATGTTTTCATTTATTGCGAGAGGAATTGAATCTGAAAGTCTTTGTTAAACAGGGCACTGGTGAGACCATATCTGGAGTACTATGCATGGTATCACAATCACTTTATTCAGGGAAGAATGTAAACATTGCGGAGGCACTTCAGGGATTATTCACCAGAATAATACCCGGAGAAGGTGAGTTGTCTTCTGAGTAAAGGTTGAACAAGCCAGCTTGATTCTGCTGGAGTTTAGAAGGGTAAGTGGCAGCTGGATTGAAGCATGTACTATACTGAGGAGTCTTGGCAGGGTAGATGTGGAGAGGATGTGGGAGAATCTCAAACTAGGGATCTGTGATTGAAAATCAGGAGTCACTAATTTAAAAAGTGATTAGTTGAAATTTTTTTCTCTGAGGATCATGAGTCTTTGCAACTCTGTCCCTGATAAGGTGGTGGAAGCAGACTGCTTGAATAAGTTTAGGGTAGAGGTAGATAGCCTCTGGTTAAAAGGCGGGGGGGGGGGTGAAATGTTATTGGGGATAGGCGGCAATGTCAGATTACAATCAGATCAGCTATGATCTTATTGAATGGCGGGAGTAGACTGAATGGAGGGGCTGAATGGCCTTGTCCTGCTCCTAATTTGTCTGTTTGTAACAATGATGTACGTATGTGTGACATTGTAATATTAACATCTAACACTTATTATCAAGTGTAACATAGGGCAGAATATGACGGTTTCCCACCAGCAGGTTTGTCGGAGCGCGTTGCGAAATTCATCCTCCTGTTCACCTCACGCCCATTTGCAACTTTTCCATAGACATGTGAGACCACCCCAGGACAATCCCCCCCCACCACCTTGCCCCAGCTATTGGCCACGCGAAGGCAGCTTTCTCTACAGTTGTAACTTTGAGACTGGAGGGAGGGAGGGCTTCATTGGTTCATTGAGTGTTGGGGGAGGGGTTAAGGGAGGGTGAAGCTTGGCTCATTCACTTAGGCCTCTGGTGGGAAGATAGAGTGTCTCCCTCCATGATCCCCTTCTATATCTAGATCATCTCTTCTCCCCCTTCCCATCCTCCCCCTTAAAACCCTATTCCCCTACCATTCCAGGAATGGCTCCTTGTGTGTGCTACCTTTTCCCCTTTCTCTATCTATGTCTCTCCTGAGTGCCTCACTTTTATTCCTATCCCTACTGTGAGACCCTCATACTTACCTGCTCCAGGTCTCGCCAATCCTGAATTTGGAGGGTGGTTCCTGGATTCAGGGTGGGGCGTCCTGGATTCGAGGGGTCCAGGTCTTGGTGTTAGGGTATGTTCTTGTGATGGAGACAGCTTCTTAAACTACTGCAGTCCATCAAGTGTAGGCAGACACACAGTACTGCCACAATGTCTCTGCAACAGTGAAGATCTGCATCAGGATGGTACATAGCTTGCAGGGAAACTTTGAACATGATGATGGTCCTAATGCATGTGCTGACCTGGTCCTTCCAGATTGTAGAGGTGCTGGCTTTTGAGGGTGCTGCTGTGCATCTTGTTCCCCAGGATCTATCTTATTGTTTTAAAACATTCTCCTATGCTGTTTGATTTATTAATTACTGGGATGTGGGCATCGTTGGCTGGGCCAGCATTTATTGCCCGTCCCTAGTTGCCCTTGAGAAGGTGGTGATGAGCTGCCTTCTTGAACCGCTGCAGTCCACCTGCTGTGGGTTGACCCACAATGCTGTTAGAGAGGGAATTCCAGGATTTTGATCCAGTGACAGTGAAGGAACGGTGATATATTTCCAAGTCAGGATGGTGATTGGATTGAAGGGGAACCGACAAGTAGTGTTGTCCCATGTAGCTGCTGCCCTTGTCCTTCTAGATGGAAGTGGTTGTGGGTTTGGAAGGTGCTGTCTGAGGATCTTTGGTGAATTTCTGCAGTGCGTCTTGTAGATAGTACACACTGCTGCTACTGAGCGTCGGTGCTGGAGGGAGTGAATGCTTGTGGATGTGGTGCCAATCAAGTGGGCTGCTTTGTCCTGGATGGTGTCAAGCTTCTTGAGTGTTGTTGGAGCTGCACTCATCCAGGCAAGTGGGGAGTATTCCATCACACTCCTGACTTGTGCCTTGTAGATGGTGGACAGGCTTTGAGGAGTCAGGAGATGAGTTACTTGCCGCACTATTCCTAGCTTCTGGCCTGCTCTTGTAGCCATTGTATATGTCTGGTGAGTCCAGTTGAGTTTCTGATCAATGGAAACCCCAAGGAAGTTGATAGTGGGGAACCTCAGTGATTGTAACTCCAGTGAATGTCAAGGGGCGGTGGTTAGATTGTTTGTTTCTTTTTGGAGATGGTTATAGCCTGGTGTTTTTGTGGAGCGAATGTTACTTGCCAATTGTCAGCCCAAGCCTGGATATTGTCCAGATCTTGTTGCATTTGAACATGGGCTGCTTCAGTATCTGAGGTGCTGAACATTGTGCAATCATCATTGAACATCTCCTTATAATGGAAGGAAGGTCATTGATGAAGCAGCTGAAGATGGTTGAGCCTAGGACACTACCCTGGGGAACTCCTGCAGAGATGTCCTGGAGCTGACTGACCTCCAACAACCACAACCATCTTCCTATGTGTCAGGTATGACTCCATCCAGTGGAGAGTTGATTCCAGTTTAGCTAGGGCTCCTTGATACCACACTCGGTCGAATGCAGGCTTAATATCAAGGGCTGTCACTCTCCCCTCACCTCTGGAATTCAGCTCTTTTGTCCATGTTTGAACCAACGCTGTAATGAGGTCAGGAGCTGAGTGGCCCTGGCAGAACCCAAACTGGGCGTCACTGAGCAGGTTATTGCTGAGCAGGTGCTGCTTGATAGCACTGTTACTGACACCTTCCATCACTTTACTGATGATCGACAGTAGACTGATGGGGCGGTAATCAGCCGGGTTGGATTTTTCCTGTTTTTTGGGTACAGGACATACTTGGGCAATTTTCCACATTGTTGGGTAGATACCAATGCTGTAACTGTACTGGAACAGCTTGGCTAAGGGAGTGGCAAGTTCTGGAGCACAGGTTTTCAGTACTATTGCCGGAATGTGGTCAGGACCCGAAGTCTTTGCAGTATCCAGTGTCTCCAGCCATCTTTTGATATCATGTGGAATGAATCGCATTTATTAAAGACTGGCATCTGTAATAGTTTCATAGTCATACATTACAGACTCTTTGATTCAAGTCAACCGCGCTGACCAGACATCCCAATCTGATTTAGTCCCATTTGCTAGCATTGGGCCCATATCCGTCCTAAGCCCTTCCTATTCATACACGCATCCAGATACCTTTTAAATGTTGTAACTGTACCCACCTCCACCACTTCCTCTGGCAGCTTGTTCTATCGACGCACCGCCCTCTGCATGAAAAGGTTTAACCTTCAGGGACCTTTTCAATCTTTCCCCTCTCATCTTAAACCTATGCCCTCTAGTTTTTGAATCCCCCATCCTAGGAAAAAGACCTTGGCTATTCACCTTATTCATACCCCTCATGATTTTATAAACTTCTATAAGGTCACCCCTCAGTCTCTGACGCTCCATGGAAAAATGCCCAAACCTAATCAGCTTCTCCCTATAACTCAAACACTCCAGCCTGACAACATTCTTGTAAATATTTTCTGCACCCTCTCAAGTTTAACAACATCTTTCCTACAGAAGGGTGACCAGAATTACACACAGTATTCTAAAAGTGGCCTCACCAATGTCTTGTACATGACATCCAACTCAACGTTCTGACCACTGGAGGAGGCCAAGATGGATCATCCACTCAGTCCTTCTGGTTGAAGATTGGCTAAACTTCCCCATCGTTGACAATGGGGATATTTGTTGTGCCTCCTCCAGTGAGTTGTTTAATTGTCCACTAACATTTATGACCAGATGTGGCAGGACTGCAGTGCTTAGATCTGATCTGTTGGTTGTGGGATCACTTAGCTTTGTTTATAACATGCTGCTTTTCCTGTTTATCTGGCAAGTTTCATAATTTCAGCACTTTCACATTTCATTAGCACTGATATCAACATATGTAACACACTAATATCATATGAAACAGTGATGTTAATGCCTAACAACAATGAAATCAACCTGTGACTGATAGTGATGTGTAACATCCTTTTATTAATTTGTAATATCTTTCCACTAACAGATTAAGCACTGATAGTAAAGGGTAAAACACCGATATTAACAGGTCAAATGCTGATATTAATGGGTCAAACACTGAGCAGTGTGGAACACTGACGTTACAAAATGATCAGAGGATTAGATAGGGTGGACAGTGGGAGCCTTTTTCCTCAGATGGTGATGGCTAGCAAGAGGGGACATAGCTTTAAATTGAGGGGTGATAGATATAGGACAGATGTCAGAGGTAGGTTCTTTACTCAGAGAGTAGTAAGGGCGTGGAATGCCCTGCCTGCAAAAATAGTAGACTCGCCAACTTTAAGGGCATTTAAATGGTCATTGGATAAACATATGGATGATAATGGAATAATTTAGGTTAGATGGGCTTCAGATTGGTTTCACAGGTCGGCGCAACATCGAGGGCCGAAGGGCCTGTACTGCGCTGTAATGTTCTATGTTCTATGTTACTGTGGAACACTGACATTAGTGTGGGATACTAACGTTACTGTGGAACACCGACATTAATGTGGGATACCTACATTACTGTGGAACACTGACATTAGTATGGGATACTAACGTTAGTGTGGAACACTGACATTAGTGTGAGATACTAACGTTACTGTGGAACGCTGACATTAGTGTGAGATACTAACGTTACTGTGGAACGCTGACATTAGTGTGGGATACTAACGTTACTGTGGAACGCTGACATTAGTGTGGGATACTAACGTTAGTGTGGAACGCTGACATTAGTGTGGGATACTAACGTTACTGTGGAACACTGACATTAGTGTGGGATACTAACGTTACTGTGGAACACCGACGTTACTGTGGGATACTAACGTTACCGTGGCACACTGACATTAATATGTAACACTGACATTCATGTGTCGATATTAGTATTAATGGATCAAACATTTGTTATGAATAAATAGGAGATATGTTTCTGTAAATATAACTAGTTTTGCCAAGGCCTGGCTGTGTTCTGCGTGCATGACCTTCAACACCAACATTAATTTACATCATGCCTTTAGATATTAAAACAACCTAAATTGCTTCACAGGTGTGTTACCATTCCAAACTAAGTCAGACCGGGAGGCAATGACCTAGTGGTATTATTATTGGACTGGTAATCCAGAGACCCAGGTAATGTTCCGGGGATCCAAGTTCAAATCCGAACATGGTTGACGTTGAAATTTGAATTCAATGAAAATTCGGAATTAACAGTCTAATGATGACTGTGAATCCATTGTCAATAGTCAGGAAAAAGCCATCTGGTTCACTAATGTCCTTTAGGGAAGGAAACGGCTGTCCTTTGGAGATAGTAAGAACTGCCGATTCTGGAGTCAAAGTCAATACAGTGTGGAGCTGGAGGAACACAGCAGGTCAGGCAGCATCAGGGGAGCAGGAAAGTTGATATTTCGGGTCAGGACCCTTCATCAGGACTGCATGTGATTCCAGATCCATAGCAATGTGGTTCACTCTTAACTGGCCTCTGGGCAATTAGGGATGGGCAAAAAATGCTGCCTAACCAGTGACACCTTCAAGTGGCAAGCTGACCTTCGTGTGGAGCACTGACATTAGCAATAATGCAGTGAAAAAAACTGGGGGAAGTGCGCAGGAGGAGTGCAGAGATCTCAGAGGACTGTAGGTGCTTGAGGAGGAACAGAGGGGTGGGCCATGGAGAGATTTGTAAACAATGCTGGATCAGGAGCTAGTATAGCTTGGTGAGCAGAGGGCTGACTCAATTGAAATGAACTTGGAGAGTGTTAGCAATACAGGCAGCTGGGTTCCAGAAGAACTCGGTTTAGAAATGCCTCGACCTTGACTGGTCATGACAGCATTGTCACAATCAGGTCTGGGTTGTGGGTTTCAGCAGCTGGGTGAGTCAAACCCAGCAATGTGATACAGGTAGTCTTTGTAATGGAGCAGATGTTAGATTGGTAGCTGATGTGAAGGATGCAAACTGGTGCAGCCAGAGGCTGTGTACAGGTGGTGAAAGGGAATCAACAGATAGGGAAGTGGAGATAGGGATAGATAGGGTGTTTTGTTGAGCTTGTCAACACATACTAATTTTATATTTCATTTGAAGGCATGTTCTAGGGTTAGGCATGGCTTGTAGAGAATGAATTGTGAAAGTAAGCGAAATATTCTCAAAAGTAAAGTCAAAATATTGTGGTTGCTGGAAATCTAAAATACAAACACAAAGGGCTAGACACTGTTAGCAATGTGATCTTCTTCAGAAGAAGAATCAGGTTGGAATCTATGTTTATTATATTTCTCTCTTCATAATTGCTTCACTTCACCTCCATCTGCTCCCCCTCCCTCTCCTTTTTACCCAGACCTCTTCCAGTATTCCTCCTCCACCCTGCCTCCTCCACCCACCTCTACATTCCGTGCTGTTAGCTGTTTCTCTCCAGTTGGACTGTGACCTGGCTCTATGCACTTGCAGTCTGGAATCTTGCTGACTCAGTCCTTCCTGCTCAGTGCTCAGTGTGTGTTTCTCTGCTGCTGTAATGATTCATGGCTGTTATGTAAAAGCAGAGCCATTGATATCCAGGAGGACGAATGCAGTATTAGCAGCTGCGGTTAGTGACTACCCATCACTGCCAGGAAGTGGGAGCTTCTGAGGGGCCTGGGGGACACACACAGGCACTGTGTCCCTGAGGGGGGCATGGGGTACTCACACAGG
>NC_063336.1:84262812-84266971 GCF_021869965.1 Rhincodon typus | reverse complement strand
CACACAGGCACTGTGTCCCTGAGGGGGGCATGGGGTACTCACACAGGCACTGAGGGCCCTGAGGGGGGCTTGGGGAATTCACACAGACACTGTGCCCCCTGAGGGGGGCCTGGGGAACTCACACAGGCACTGAGGGCCCTGAGGGGGGCTTGGGGAACTCACACAGACACTGTGCCCCCTGAGGGGGGCCTGGGGAACTCTCACAGGCACTGAGGGCCCTGAGGGGGGCTTGGGGAACTCACACAGACACTGTGCACCCCCCCCCCCACTTCCCCACCTCCTGAGGGGGGCCTGGGGAACTCATACAGGCACTGTGCCCCCTGAGGGGAGCCTGGGGAACTCACACAGACACTGTGCACCCCTCCCCACTTCCCCACCCCCTGAGGGGGGCCTGGGGAACTCACACAGACACCAGCTCTCCCAGGTTGCTAACTTCCTGAGCCTCGCTGGCTGTGTGACATGAATGGGAGACGGGATGCCTGACAATATAGAAACAGCCAAAGCTGCTTGTGTCCAGTCAATATGGTGTTGGGGGGGGGGGGGTGGTGCGCGGGGTGGGGTGGTGGGGAATGTGAGTCGCATCAAGACCTTGGTCAGATGTGCGTGGGCTGTCTCTCTCCTCCAATCAGGATTGTTCCAATAGCTCTGACTGAAACTCCTGGTTGTATCCCTGATGGAGTGCTGCCCTCCTGTGTTCCAGGTGAGCTGTTAAACCGAGACCCACTTCGCCTGACTCCAGGGCACCACTGGCATCAGATCAATGGGCACTCTCCCCAGGGACCTGGCCAATCTTTATCCATCAGCCATCATCATTCCGAAAATAACCTTGGTCCTGTTTAGCTTCAGGCTGCCTGTGGGATCTTGCTGTGCATGACATGGCTGCTGCATTTCAGACACTATAACGTTGACCGTGGTTCAGAGATGCTGCCAAGTCACGGGCTGTCCAAGACCCAGCTGCCCTGAGCGACCCGTGTGTCTCCGGCCCCTCAGCACCATGGCCGTGGGGTACCGTGTCGACTGCATTCTGAAAGTTGCCTGTAGTTTCTGAGCGGGTGTTTGAAGGGCTGTTCCTCACCTCGATGGAGTAGTCATGGGCTGAAGTTCTGATTGCGGTTGTCCGTGGATGGATTGTGAACAATCTCCTGCTGTCTTGCCCCTCATGGCCAATACCCATATGTCACATTAGACTTGAAACAATGAGAGGAGCATGTGTAGGGGTCAGGCCACGTTCACCCAGACTCTGTCACACTTGACATCTCACTCTATCCCAGACCCTGGCTCCGTGACAATATCAGCTCCTCTTCTATCCCCACATGTTTTTCTTTATAGAATCTTCCTTTTGTCCCTCAGTTCTGTTATCCCTGTGGGTGTTATCTCTATGGGCGTTGACATTCTGGATTTATAAGATCATAAGAATGACTAGCATGAGTAGGCCATTCAGTCCCTCAAGCCTGCCCCACCATTCAATAATATAATGGCTGACGTGAAATTAGAGTCTGAATGAATAATTCTTGTGGATGACGTGCTTTATAAAACCCCCACACTGGGTTAAGGAAATTTCATGCATTTATATTGCAGCATTTCTCACTTTCACAGTGTCCCAAAGGCATTTTCCAGAAGAATGTTTGACGTGCAGACCCTGTTGTAATGGAGGAAAGGAGGCAGCCAATTTGCACACAACAAGCTCCCACACACAGCATGTTTGTTAATGGCTAGCTGGATTGTTTTCCGATGTTGTTTGAAAGCTTGATTTTGGCTGGAACACTGAGGAGAACATCCCAGCATTCCTCCCAGTGGTACAATCCACCCGAGCGGGCAGATACAGCCTCAGAATAAGGTCATATCTAGACGATGGCTACTGTGACAGTGCAGCACTCCCTCAGCATTGCACTGGGAGACTTGACCTGGATTATGTGCCCAAGCCCCTCCCGCATGGGGCTCAAACCCACAACTCCAAGGTGGGGATAGTGGGGGGGCAAGAATGTTACCCACTAACAACCAGGCACTGATCCTGAATCTTGGGGAATAGCTTGCTCCAGCCGCAACAAGCTCAGGCAGTGAGTTCTGAGGGAATGAGGTGCCAGCTCAAGATGAGCACGGCCAGACGCGAGGGATTGTGCTGACCCTTGACCCCTCCATCCCACAGGAGATGAGTGCCCGGCAGAAGCAAGTGGGAGCAGAGTTGGCGCGAGGGCATCCCAGACAGAAGCGGATACACGGGCAGAGCCCAGAGGAGGAGGAGGGCGGCGTCTGAGGCGTAGAACAGGACCAGCTTGTTGCCAGCAGCGGCACTGCTCTGTCAGGCAACTGAAGAAGGCCCTGTGGGGCTCAGCGGTGGTCCTCAGTGTCTGCTCATCCTGGGCAGGCAACAACCAGCTTGCTCAAATCACCTTCAGGACCTTTGACGCCCCCTTTGCTGTGACCTGGTTTGCCACCGTCTGGAACATTCTCTTCTTCCCGTTATACTATGCCGGCCACTTTTGGAGTTCAGAGGAGAAACAATCACCACGGCAAAGATTCCGGTAAGAGCCTACTGGCCTAGGACACTCATGTTGAATGGTGGATAGGGCAGGGGGAGGGAGGCATATTGACTCAGTGACCCAGGTGTGGGCCACTGTTCAGTGGGAGCTCAGAAGGTCATGAGGTCAAGTCCACTCCAGAAGCTCGAGCACACGACTTACCCAGACGCTGGCAGGGCACTGCCATGGGAGGGCTGCACTGTCGGAGGTGCCAGTTTTCAAATGAGCCTTTCGACTATTTGCCCCCTCGGGTGGATGTTCCACGTCACTGTATGAAGGTGAGCAAGGAAGATCCCTCCAGTATTCTGGCCAATATTTATCCCTCAGAGAAAACAAGATTATTTGGTCACAATCACATTTCTATTTCCGGGATCTTGCTGTGCACAAATCTACTTCCACATTGCCCTGCATTACAATGTACAAAATATATTTCATTGGCTGTAAAGCATTTTGGAATGCCCTGAGGGATGTGTGAGGCGCTGTAGAAATGCACGTCAAGAACGCTCTTCACACCCAAACCCAGCTTCCCCATTTAAAACTCTGAATTGTTTCCTGGCCATCTTTTTTTTAATGTTATTTTTTGTGCACTTTTAGTGAGTGCTGCCTTTGTCATAATATACTGGAACATCTTGTGCTTAACACTTTCCGAGCTGATTACACAAGTGACATTTTACGCTTGTGTGGAAGTGGGAATGAGTTCTTACAAATTCATTTTTCTTCCCTGCGGACAATATTCACCTGAGGATTCTGTCCTTGTCTTACTCGCGGTTTATCAGGAGAATTCAGATTCCTGCCACCCACAGACTCCTGCCTTCCTGTAATTCTGGTTTCCATTGTCCCAGTGCTGCAGTGATTCCCATTAGAAGTTTCTTCAGGAATTGCATTGGAAATTAGCCTTGCTCACAGATTTGGTCGCCAACACCTTCCAAAAATGCTGCATCAGTTGCCCTTGAGAAGATGGTGCTAAACTGCCTTCTTGAACCACTGTAGTCCATGTGCCAGAGAGACACCCACAATGTTCAATAGGGAGGGAGTCCAGGGATATTGACCCAGTGATGATAAAGAGATGTCTGTATTCTTCAGGAAGAGAGAAACAAAATGTGCATTTTTATGATGCCTTTTAGAAGCCAGAACATTGCAACTTGATAAATAATGAAGTACTTTGTCAGTGTAGTCGCAGTTATAAAGCAGAAGGACCAGTATGGTCCGACTAACAGATAATCTGATTCTTGATATTGAATGAGGAATAAATATTGGCCAGAACACCAGCGCCAGGGACCCGGGTTCAATTCCACCCTCGGATGCCTGTCTGTGTGGAGTTTGCACATTCTCCCCGTGTCTGCGTGAGTTTCCTCCGAGTGCTCCGGTTTCCTCCCACGGTCCAAAGATGTGCAGGTTAGGTGGATTGGCCACGCTAAATTGCCCATAGTGTTCAGGGATTGGTCTGGGTAGGATGCTGTGTGGGTCGGTGTGGACTTGTTGTGCCGAAGGGCCTGTTTCCATGCTGTAGGGATTCTATGATTCTATGACACTTGTGCTATTGTTCAAAATAGACGTGGGATTTTCTTCAGCCATCTAAAAAGCAGAGAGGGTCTCACTTTAACCTCTCATTCAAAAGACAGTAATTCTGACAGCGCGGC
>NC_063336.1:84254719-84262712 GCF_021869965.1 Rhincodon typus | reverse complement strand
CTCCCTCAGCACTGACCCTCTGACAGCGCGGCACTCCCTCAGCACTGACCCTCTGACAGCGCGGCACCTCATCAATGAACAATTACTTTAAATAACATTTAATGTCTAGTTGCATTTTCCTTTTCCTTTTATTATTTTATTCAAACCTATTTGAAAACTAATCAAATGGTTTCCAATGGGATTGGTGAATTTCCAGTTATTGCATACAGCAGGATGCTGCAGGTACAGAGCAGCACTTTAAGATGCCCCGCTGCCTCTCCCTCCTTGTCAGAGGGTCATGGGTTTGAGTCAGAGTCCAGACAGTTGATCCAGGCAGACTCCCTGGTGCAGTTGTTACTGACGTTAACCTGAGGGCCCTGTCCACCCTCTCGAATCAGCCAAGAAGCTTCATCACCACGATATTTAGGAAGAGCAGGGGAGCTGCCTTCTGACCTTCCCAGGTCCCATCCTTCACTTCACCCCAGTTTGGGAAAACCAGGCCCTTTGGACAGTAAGCAGACAGTCTGAGCAGAGGTACAATGAAGACTGTGTTACTGTATATAGTGCATTGAGTTTAAAGTTTGTTTTGTTCTAAGATTTCACATGAGTGATGACCTTTCATTCTCCTGTTGTTTTCCCTCCCCATTAGGGAATGCTGGAGGTTTTTTGGGGATGATGGTTTGACCATCAAACTGTTTTTCAGCAGGATGGCCCCATTCTGCGTCCTGTGGACTTTAACAAATTACCTGTACTTCCTGGCCCTAAAGAAAATCAGCGCAACAGATACGTCTGCTCTGTTCTGCTGCAACAAGGCCTTTGTCTTCCTGCTTTCCTGGATAGTTCTACGGGACAAGTTCATGGGTGTTAGGGTGAGTGATCTCGTCTGCTTGTTAGTATTTCTTGTTTACTTCCCCAGTGTCTGCAAAAGGATGGGAGGATGCGTTACCAAAGCAAATCTAATATTTCTGTGTTGTAATATAGGAAATACAGCAGCTAATTTGTGCACAGCAAGCTCCCATGAAGTGTAATGATAATAATCTGATAATCTACATTGACATGAACTGGGTAGATTGTGGCTAAAGGAATCCAGGAATAATGAAGTGCGGAGTGTGGTATTCTGGTATTGAGCGCGATGGTCAGCCATGATCATAATGAATATTGGAGCAGGCTCAAGGGGCCGAATAGCCCACTCCTATCTTCTATGTTTCTACGTACTTCTCCCCAGACAGGAGGGAAAGCTGCCCTGCTCATTTTTAATAAAATTTATGGCCACAGCATGTTTTACATTCACCTGAAGAGCAAGGTGGGACCTTTTGCTTAACATCTGATAGAATCCCTATGGTGCAGAAAGAGGCAATTCAGCCCTTCAGGTCAGCACCAACCCCCTGAAGAGCATCCCTCACAGGCCCACCCCCATCCCTGGAACACGTTGCCAGCGGAGGTGGTAGAGGCGGGCACAATTGCGTCATTTAAGATGAATCTAGACAGATACATGAATAGGCAGGGAGCAGAGGGATACCGATCCTTGGAAAATAGGCGACAGGTTTAGATAGAGTATCTCGATCGGTGCAGGCTTGGAGGGCCGAAGGGCCTGTTCCTGTGCTGTAATTTTCTTTGTTCTTTGTTCTAACCCCGCGATGGGTTTTTAACCAGGTTAACCCTCCCAACCTGCACATAGTGCACATTTAGCATGGCCAATCCACCTAACTGTGGGAGGAAATGGGAGCACCAGGAGGAAATCTCCTCAGAAAGACAGCTGGCCCCCACCATGACAGTGTAGGTCTCAGTTCTATCAGTGAGCATTGGATCATATTGGCTGCTGCTAGAGGTTCAGGAAGTGCTTTCAGGATGGCCTTATCCATGGCCTCTTACCCTACGTTCTAGGCCCAGTCTATATTATTAAAGGGGCATTAATGCTGCTCAGTTCTGACAGACAGGCATCATTGATCATCCTTGTACCCAACACCAACAACAAAACGATACATTTCAGGTGCTTCCCTGGGTGCCTTATAGGAGTGCTATTTCACAGAACCTGACACTGGGGCACATAAGGTAATAAGGCAAGCTATCACATCCTTACTCCAAGATTTATCACCGAATCATATAGTATAGTATGGCCCTTTGGCCCATCAAGTCTATACCACCAAAAACTTGCAGGTTTCAAGGAGGATCTTAAAGGAGACAACACCGTGTGGAGCTGCATGAACACAGCAGGTCAGGCAGCATCAGAGGAGCAAGAAAGTTGCTGTTCAGGTCAAGACTCTTCTCAGAAATGGGGGAGGGGAAAGGGAGCTGGGAAATAAATAGAGAGAAGGGATCGGGCTAGGGAAGGTAGGTGGGATGGTGATAGGTGAGTGCAGGTAGGCAGTGGTCGGGATTGGTCAGTGAGGTGGGAGGAGCGGATAGGTGGGAGAGAAGATGGACAGGTTGTTTCAGGTCAAGGAGGCGGGAGGAGGAGGGGGGGGACTGGGGAAGGGGGGTGGGGTGGTGATAGGTTGGATGCAGGTAGGCAGTGGTGGGGATTGGTCGGTGGGAAGGGTGGGGCAGATTGGTGGGAGAGAAGATGGACAGGGTGTGTCAGGTCAAGGTGGTGGGGATGAGAGGGAGGGTTAATCATGGGATGAGGCCGGGGGTGGGGAGATTTTAAAACTGGTGAATTCCATGTTTAAGCAATCGGTCTGTAGGCTCCCGAGGCAGAATATGAAGTGTTGCTCCTCTAGTTTGTGGGTGGTGTCATTGTGACACTGGAGGAGGCCCAGGATGGACATGTCGCCCAGAGAATGGGAGGGGGACTTGAAATGGTTCGCAACCGGAAGGTGTTGTCGTTTGTCGTGATCAGAGCGCAGATGCTCTACAAAGTGGTCTCTGAGCCTCCGCTTGGTCTCACCGATGTAGAGGACGCCACGTCGGGAGCAGCGGATGCAGTAGGGAGATGGAGATTTTCAAGGAAGGAACTCCAGAACATAGGGCCCAGGCAGCTGAAGGCAGGTCTGCCGATGGTGGAGTGATGAAAATCCAGGAGGCTTAAGAGGTTTTTGTAGTATCACGCGGAATCATTGTAAGTTTTTATTTTCAGTGAATACGCAGGATGAATGTCAGTATTTGGCAGCAGGCCACAAGCTTTAAGCTGCAGCCAGCTGAAATGAGAGATACACCAAATGAAATGAAAGGGTTTCTTATTGCTATTGTGTGACCTCGTGTGAGGAAGAACACGTAGCAAGATGGAGTGAGAATTAGCCAGCAATGAGTCACAACGTTCGCTGTCAGACAAAGATTGAAACCTGTGGGAGTGAGCACTGAAGTGTTTGTCTGTTTGAGTGGATGTTACTCTTCACTCAGAGTCAGACACTTTATGGGTTCAAGCTCTACATTTGAGCACATAATTTGTTCTTCATTTAGTGCCATGGGACTTTTGCCTCACTAGAGAGAGCAGACAAAGCCTTGTTTAACAGCTGAATGTAGGAACAAGAAAAGACCAATCAGCCCTTCAAATTGGTCGATATTCTGTCTTCATCTATCTGTCTAAATTCCACAGTCCTTAACGCCCAATACCTCTTAAACCTGACTTTTAGAAATTTCAGTTCACCTCCATCTCAGCAGCAAGTGTTTCCAATTTTCACCCCCTCACCGAGGTTCCATGGTATGTTCTCCAGGGATTTGGACACCCAAGAAACCTCACCACAATCCTGCATCTGCTCCATGATGATATGACTGCAACTATCTCAAGTGGGAGAGCTCAAATAAATGTCTTTAAAGATCTGACCAGTGTCAGTGTGATGGCCTCCATGCTTTTTACATCTACCAGACGGAGGTTATTCACCTCGTAGGTCAACTGCCCTTTAAGTATTAAACTCCATCCAGATGGAAAACTATTCCTACAGTTGTCTCTGTGGTCTACTGACCACAATAGACTTACCTGGCCAATAGAAAGAACACAGATGAACAAAAAACAAAGAACAGTACAACACAGGAACAGGCCCTGTGACCCTCCAAGCCTGTGCCAACACGTTTTGCCCATTCATAATAAAACTGTCTTCACT
The DNA here is from genome assembly GCF_021869965.1 of Rhincodon typus. NCBI lineage: Eukaryota > Metazoa > Chordata > Chondrichthyes > Orectolobiformes > Rhincodontidae > Rhincodon > Rhincodon typus. The sequence goes on along the minus strand of NC_063336.1, from coordinate 84,258,693 downwards.
TACAGGATCCGTATCCCTCTATTTCCTTCCTATTCATGTATTCATCCAGAAGATTCTTGAATGCTGCTATTGTCTCTGCTTCCACCACCTCCTCTGGCAACATGTTCCAGGCGCTCACTACCCTTTGTTTGAAAAACTTGCCTCTCCCATCTCTTTTAATCATTCCACTCCCCCTGCCACACCTTGAACCTTTGTCCCCGAGTAATTGACCCCTCCACCCTGGGAAAAAGCCTCATACTTTCCCCTCTATCCATGCCATTCACAATCTTATAAACTTCTATTAGGTCACCCCTCAACCTCCTGCCTTCCAGTGGAAACAAACCCAGTCTATCCAACCTTTATTCATTGGTAAAATCCCCCAGACCAGGCAACATGCTGGTAAACCTTTTCTGTACCCTCTCCAAAGCATGCCCATCCTTCGGGCAGTGTGGTGACCAGAACTGTACACAATATTCCATGTGTGTCCTAACTAAAGTTCTATAAAGCTGCAGCATAACTTGCCTATCCTTATACTCAATGCCCCTTCCAATGAAGGCAAGCATGCCATAGGCTTTTTTTACTACCTTATCTATCTGCACTGCCGCTTTCACTGATCTGTGGACTTTCATACCCAGATCCTGCTACATATCAATACTCCTAAGGGTTCTGCCATTCACAGTATAATTTACACCTGTACTTGACCTACCAAAATGCATAACCTCACATTTATTCACATTAAACTCTATCCGCCATTTTTCTACTCATGCCTCCAACTGATCTACGTCCTCTGACAATCCTCCTCCGCACAGGTGGCTCAGTGGTTAGCACTGCTGCCTTACAGCGCTAGGGACCTGGGTTCGATTCCACCCTCTGGTGACTGTGTATGGAGTTTGCACATTCTCCCTGTGTCTGCGTGGGTTTCCTCTGGGTGCTCTGGTTTCCTCCCACAGTCCAAACATGAGCAGGATAGGTGGATTGGCCATGCTAAATTACCCATAGTGTTCAGGGATGTGTAGGTTAGGTGGTTTAGCCATGGGAAGTATAGGGTACAGGGTTTGAGGAGGTGAGTCAGTGTGGAGTTGTTGGGCCAAATGGCTTGTTTCCACACTTTACAGATTTTATGATTCTAACTGCGACAATCTTTGTATTGTTCATAAGCTTACAAATTAGACCAGCAACGTTTTCCTCCAAATCATTATGTAAATCACGAACAATACAGGTCCCAGCGCTGACCCCTGTGGAATGCCACTAGTCACAACCCTCCATTCTGAAAAGCATCCTTTCACCACTACCCTCTGTCACCTATGACTAAGCCAGTTATGTATCCATCTTGTCAACTCATCCCGATACCATGTGACTTCATCTTTTGTAGTATTTTTGCCTGCTCTGATTCATATTTGCAAGTCACCCTCCATCTCTTCGATTTTGCATCCAGAGTCTAGAAGTGTCCTTAAAAGGTGCCAAATTGAAACTCAGATCACCCAAGACCTGGCCAATATTTCACCTCCCATATATGTTAGAGGAGACGCTCTGGATATGTTGAGCACTTCCCATACTTTGTCAGCTGTTTTTCCCTAAGAGCCATCATTGATGAGAAGACACTGGATCAGCTGCGCTAGTTCAGCCCTCTACTAAACTATGGCAGTGTTTGACAACAAAGGCCTCCAAAAGTGAGAAAAATGTTCTAGTGTAGAGAGCAACTGTCCTCATTGCACTTCTATACTGCAGTGAGAACTGGACAGCATGTTAGTGATGCATAAGAGCTCTTGAACACTTCCACCAGCAATGCCTTCGCTGTATTCTCTATTTCAACGTGAGAACCAGTGACCAAACATGAGTTTTCTTATTGAAGCCAGCTGTATGAGCATTCAGGTAAAACTCCTGAGAAATCAACTCTGCTGGACTGTGCCAAATGGCTGAAAAATGACTCCCCACCAGGTCTGGACATCTCAACCATCATATGGCCAAAGTTCCAGGGGGGACGATAATGAAAACATGGTAGAGACACTTGGAAGCTTTCCTTGATGGATGACAAGATTGATATTCATGTCTAGGAGGAGTTGCCACCAATTGACCAAAATGGCGACAACTTGCCCATCTGGGTGTGTCATCTGCTGAGAAAGACCTTGCATTCTGGATCCCATGACCTTATCCTGCAGCTTGTGCCTGCAGATCCGTGTGTTGGGAATCTGCTTGTTCAGTCACGGGAAGACCCACAGCAGAAACTCCTCACTCTGAGTAGGACTCATCCTGGAATCAAGGGTCAGTCAATGGCCGTGATTTCTAGTTCCTCCTCTTTAATCCAGACTCCCCAGCCACAGAGGAAATACTTTCACTCTGTCTGTCCTATCAAATCCTCTTATCAACTAAAGCATGTAAAAAGGATCGCCCTTTAATCTCCTATAAAAGAATTTTACTAATATAACCTACCCTCACAATTTTAACCCTGGTATCTCTCTGAAACCTGTTGCACCCAGACTGAAGCCATTCTATCCAAGCAGTGGTCTCTCAGAATTAACCTGAATGTTAGCAACTGAGTCAGGGATTATGCTGGAGCGTATTGTTGATGACTTTGCTATTTTGACTAAGTGTCTCTGTGATATTCGGCTTGGGGAGATGAGCATGTGGGTGCCTGTTGCCTGCCAGCCTGCCCCCCTCAAAGATTAAACAAATGCTCCACATGGATTTCTCACGTGTTTGCTGCTTTGTCAGTTGCTGTTTCACAGTTTGAATGTTAAGAAGGGCTGTGTTTTTTTGGCATGAAGATCTGTTCCAAGTTGTAAGACAGTCAGTAAACCAGAGGATAACAGATATAAAGTTAAATGACAAATGAATGAGCAGGGAGATCAGGCAAACAGGGGTTTGCGCACTGAGATGTGGTCTGGACCACACTGCCTGACAGTGCAGAAGAAGAAGATTCAACAACAACTTTGAGAAGGGTTGAATACATGGTGAGAAGTGGAGTGGAATACCTTGCGGGGCGTTGGACGATAAATTAGGGGAATGGTCAATAGTTCTTTCAAAGAGCTAGCACACATTTAATGGACTGAATGGTCTGTTTCTGTGCCATATGATCCTGCAAACTCTTAGAATTACAATTAAGTTTTATTGTCACATGTACTCAAGTACAGGGATACAGGTGTACAGTGAAAAGTGTACAATGTCGCCATTCACAGTGCTACCTTAGGGACAAGGTACCCAGGTACAAAATCTCAGGTAAACAGTCCAAAAATAAAGCAATAAGTTCAATGTTCAACATTATAGTTCTTTTCAGTATAAAGTAGTAAATAAGAAATAAAGTTAAAAGTTCCACTTTACGTTCCATCTTTAGTCATGGGCCCAGGGTCACTCCAAATAGGCTTTCCCCATGAGGACTCGATCTCTCCCCAAACTGGACTCATTCTTTCTCCTTCTCCCAGCTCTCGGCTCAATGTCTCTCGTGTGCTCTGTCTCTGTCTCTATTTCGCTGTCTCTCTGTCTCCGACACTGGGCTGTATCTCTCCCCTACACTGGGCTCGATCTCTCTTTGCATGCGCTGGCCTTAATATCACTCTCACTCTGTCTGTCTCTCTCGCCCTCTCTCCCACACTGGGCTCAATCTCTATCCCCCTCCTGCCCTGGGCTCAATCTGTCTCTGTCTCTCTCTCTTTCTCTCTCCCGCCCTGGGCTCGATCTGTCCCCCTCTCCCCCATGCTGGGCTTGACCTCTTCCCCCCGCGACGGTTTCGATCTCTCTCTGTCACCCACGCAGGGCTCAATCCCTCTCTCTCTCCCACAGTGGGTTTGATCTCTCCCTGCTCTGGGCTCCATCTCTGTCTCTCTCTGGGCTCGATCACTCTCTGTGCTCTGGGCTCCATCTCTCTCTCTGTATCTCTCTGGGCTCTACCTCTCTCTGGGCTCCATTGCTCTTTCTGTTTGTATCTGGGCTCCATCTGTCTCCATCTCTGTTTCTCTCTGGGCTCCATCTCTCTCTCTCTCTCTGCGCTCCATCTCTCT
>NC_063336.1:84253002-84254709 GCF_021869965.1 Rhincodon typus | reverse complement strand
TCTCTCTCTGTCTCTCTCTGGGCTCCATCTCTCTGGGCTCCATCTCTCTCTCTCTGTCTCTCTCTGGGCTCGATCTCACCCTCTCTCTGTCTCTCGGGCTCAATCTCTCTCTCTCTGGGCTCGATCTCTCTCTCTAGGCTCAATCTTGTTCTTTCAGCATAAAACGCTGTTAATTTCAGCATCTTGAGCTATTTACACATTCATGAGAACTTTGAGTGAAATTTTTCCTGTGGCCAACCACAGACATGTCTGACAGGGATCGGATTGTCCCACGTGTGATTTCCTGGTTAGGTCAGTGGGCCGGAAGCCGGCAAATACTCTGAGCAGCCCCCTGGATGAAGGGGCTGAGGGCTGGCAGCATTAGCACCTTTGTTTAATGCCTCCTGTTAGAGAGATTGGGCATGCCTGGGCAATCAGTGGGCAGACGTACCCCTCTGTGTCTGCATTAGCCCACTGGCAGTGCCCAACCCTCTGAATGTAGCAGGTGAGAAGGACAGAGGTAAGGAGAGACACTGGGAAGCTATTAGAGGGAATTTCACTGAGAAAGGGAATAAATAGAGAGAGTTTCTCTGCTACCTGCTGGGTTTGGTTAATGAACAAGAGGAACCGTAGCCCTATGTGAAGCAGCTAGATGCTCAGGAGGAGGACTTCTCCAACCACTGAGATGTGACAGTGTGCAATTCGCTCACCTTGATGGTCAGGTAAAGAACAGCACAACAAGGTGCAAGAACCCTCTTTCTATAACCACCTGGGAAGACTGGACAGGCTGTATCTCCTTGGAGAGGGTGCACACATCACTGGTTCAGATCTTTAATCTGATGAAGGACTTTGGCATGGTAGATGTGGAGAAAATATTTCCACTTGTCAGGGAATCCGAAATGTCTTTTGGTTCAAACATTAAACATGGATGTATGGTGGCCACAAATTAATCCAATGGTGAGAGAGCAGCAAGAATGTGGAACTAAGGGTAAAGTAAGACACCTACTGGGGAGGGAAAGGGGTTCAAGGATAAGCCTGACAGGGTGAGATGAGGAGGAGGATGTGGGTGTGGGTATGGGTCTGTGTGTGTCAGTGGGTGTGTGTGTGGGTATGTGGGTGTGTGTATGTGGGTGGGTGTGCATGGGGGTGTGTGGGTGGGTGTGTATGTGGGTGGGTGTGTGGGTGTGTGTCAGTGGATGTGTGTGTGGGTATGTGGGTGTGTGTGCGTGGGTGGGTATGTGGGTGTGTGTGTGTGGGTGAGTGGGTGTGTGTGTGAGTGTGTGTGGGTGGGTGGGTGTGTGAGGGTGGGTGGGTGTATGTGGGTGTGTGTGGGTGGGTGGGTGTGTGTGTTTGTGGGTATGTGGGTAGTGTGTGTGTTTGTGGGTATGTGGGTAGTGTGTGTGTTTGTGGGTATGTGGGTAGTGTGTGTGAGTGTGTGTAGGTGTGGGTGTGGGTAGTGTGTGTGTGGGTATGTGGGTAGTGTGGGTGTGTGTGTGTGAGTATGTGGGTAGTGTGTGTGTGTGTGGGTATTGTGTGTGGGTATATGGGTTGTGTGGGTACGTGGGTGTGGATGTCTGGGTGTGTGGGTAGTGTGTGGTGCTGTGGGTGTCTGTAGGTGTCTGGGTGTAGTGGGAGTGCATGGTTGTGTGGGTGTGCGTGGTTGTGTGGGTGTGTACGGGTGTCTGGGTATGTGGGTGTGTGTGTGGGGGTGTGTGGGTAGTGTATGGG
>NC_063336.1:84235924-84252502 GCF_021869965.1 Rhincodon typus | reverse complement strand
GTGTGTGTGTGTGGGTATGTGGGTAGTGTGTGGGTAGTGTGTGTGAGTGTGTGTGGGTGTGTGTGTGGTGGTGTCTGGGCTGAAGCTTTCTGTGCTTGTGTCCATTCCCTACACTTGTAAGAAATATGACTTAACCAGCCTGTTTCTGTTTTCAAACCAGATAGTGGCTGCCATCTTTGCCATTGCGGGGATAGTGATGATAACCTACGCTGATGGTTTTCACAGTCACTCTGTCATTGGCATCACTCTGGTTGTAGCCTCAGCATCCATGTCAGCTCTTTACAAGGTAAGGTGATGACCACCACAAAGCTTCAGCGAGTGGTTTAACCGACAGTGTTAGCGGGGTGCAGGAGGGGCTGCAAGATCTGGTTGGCATGGTAGTACACCTTTTGTGCCCTCTCAATGTGTTTGATCCCCATCAATATTTCCAGCATTGAACTGACTGGTATTGAAATTACATCAAAGCACAGGCTAATCCCAACATTTGTAATTCTGGGATTTTTGTCCTTAATTAGCACTCTGTCCTCCGAGTGAAAAGGTCAAGGGTTCAAGCTCCAATTGAGCAACTGGACCTCTTTATCCAGGTTGACTGTCCCAGTGCAGTACTGAGGGAGTACCACACTGTTAAATTTGTTGGAATATTAAAACAAGGCCCAAGGCCCTGCCTGTTCTCTAAGGGAAATGGAAAAGATCCCACAGACACTATTTTGGAGAACTCCAGTAAGTGGGAGGAAGGTTAGAGTGAAAAAGATGATTGAGATGATAGTCTGATGACAAACAAAATAGAAGAAAGTAAACTAATGGTCAGAAATTGTGATGTAGACACCAGACAAGTAAGATTTAAGTGCAGAAGTAGGCCACTCAGCACTCTGCTTCACCATTCAATGAGATCATGGCTGATCTCATAATATTTGCTTCCGTTTTGCTGACTTTTCTCTATAACCCTCAATTCCCTTAAGGATTAGAAATTTGTCTATTTTAGCCTTGAATATTGTTACAAAGGAATGGTCGACCCCACTCTGATAACTAAAACTGAAACACCCACTGAAGCTCGCCTCACCTTATAATCTGTTAAAGGAAATGTGAAAAGTGGTATAACCTGCCTTTCACCTCCTAATCTTTTATAAAGGAGTGGTTAAATGAAAGAAATGTCTGATACTCACTCTATAATCAACAAGTAACAATTTATTTGCCTAACTCTAACAGTAAACAGATTAACAGCACTACTAACAAACCAAACAATTCCACCGTAACTACTAACTATTACCAAATAAAACAAAACTCTAATGGTATGCTATTCCAATAAATGTAAGTCACACTTATATAAACCAAGGTAATAAGAAAAATAAATTAAAACTTATCCTGGCTGTAATTTTGAGAGACTGAGTCTTCCAGAGAGTTCCACATTCTCTCCACTGATCCTCAATCAGGAATGCCTTTGTCAAATTCTTGTGTCAGGAATATTCAATAAGGGTGCAGCTGCACCTTTAGTTTAGATGGTGCTTACTCCGAGAGCTTAGAGAATTCTGTGAGAGCCAGTAAGCTTCTCTTTTATCGCTTAGAGTTGCTCTCCTGGCAGATGGCAGTTGACTCTCACCCTGAATTTCAAATGCCTCCTTCTTCTTTACCCTTGATGATCTATTAGTTTCTTACAATAGGATGGGTCGCAGGTTATCAAAACTATCAGATTTAAATTTAATTGGGTTTTGCTATCTAGGGGCTGGTTTAAATCAATTAGCTAAATTCAGAAACATATTGCCTTGGTAAAAATGCTGCTTTGCCTGCTAACAGTATAGCCTTTTGATATGATGTTTCAATTTGAAGAACTCTCTGTACATCTGCTGCCTGCAGACAATTTTTTAATCTCCAAGCCTATAAAAAACATCTTTTAAAGGGACCATGCACTCTTTCCACCACCCCCCCCGATCATTTTACAAACATCAAATACTCTACTTTGCAACACCTCCCCCTTTAATAAAATAAACCATCGTGATGAAAAGATGGCTTCATTTTTATTTCTAAATCTTAACACCATTATTACCAGATCTATAGGTCATTAATCTAGAGTTACACATTTCGTACTAATCCTACAAGCATATATAACATTGAACACTGCCATTTCTACCTATATACACATTTTCCTTTTAAACCCACCATAATGCATCTGCGATAGCATTTTCACGACCCGCACCATGTACAATCTATAAATTAAATGCTTGTAACATAAGGCTCCAACAAAATAGTCTGGTGTTCTGGTCTCTTAATCTTCCCAAAAATGTCTAAGGGTTGTGATCAGTGTGCACAACCATACATTGTTTGCAACATAAACATTAAAATATTGTAAGGCCAGTATTAAACTCAATAGCCCTTTTTCAACAGTGGAATATTTTCTCTGGTGGATGTTGAGTTGCTTTGAAAAATTACCGATTGGACCTTTCAATTCTGCCATCATCCTCCTGCATCAACACAGCTCCAACCTCTCTGTTGCTGGCGTCGATAGTGAATTTAAAGGGTTTTAAGAAATTGGGTGTGGCTAAAACTGGTGCAGTGGTTAACATGGCTTTTAAATTCTATAAAGCCTCCTGGCATTGTTCCGTCCTCCGAAATTTTGTGTTCTTCTTTAGCAAATCCGTCAGCAGTGCCACCACATTACTAAAGTTCAGTAGAAACTTCTAGTACAATCCGCTCAGTCCCAAAAACTGTAGCACTTCCTTTTTCGAGGATGGTCTTGGAAATTCCTCAATGGCCTTCGTCTTCACGTTCCTTGGGGTCATCCGTCTGTGTCCGATATATCTAAGAACGTCACTTCTGCCTTCACAAATTCTGTCCAAATTTATGACCAGCTTTTGCCTTCTGTAGTCTCTCAAAGAGCTTTGCCAAATGCATTATGTCATCTGTCTACGAATGGCTAAAGATCACTAAATCGTCTACATAGACAGCACAATTAGTCAATCCTGCCACAACTTAGTCCATAAGTCTTTGAAATGTGGCTGGTGCATTCTTCATTCTAAAGGGCATTACTTTAAATTGATTCAGTCCATTTGGGGTTACAAATGCAGAAGTTTCTTTTGCTCTCACTGACAAAGAGAAGTGTCAGTAACCACAAAGTAAGTCTAACTTTGCGATGTAAGTGGCTTTTCCAACTTTTTACACACAGTCCTCCAGCCTTGGAATTGGGTTAGAGTTTGATTTAGTTATGGCATTGACTTTCCAATAAATCTGCACAGAATCGTTGAGTACCATCAGGTTTGGGAACCCACACAATCGGTGAACTCCATTTGCTTTCACTTAGCTTGATATTTTTTTGAAGCATCACTTCCACTTTCTTCTGTACCTGTGCGGCTTTGAGAGGATTAAGCCTGTAGACGTGTTCTTTTATCGGAACAGCATTCCCTACATCCACCTCATGGACAATAGAATTAGTCCTCCCCATTCCATTTCTACATATGTAGATAGTGCTGCAACAAGTCTTTCAATTCAGTTCTCTGTTCCTGAGATAGTTAACTCACTATCCTATCTTATTCCTTGAGGACTTCTTCATTCTTCCATTTATTTTGAGACCAATCAAAATCTGAATCATCTGGATTTGATTCCTCACCTTTTGAGTGTAGTAACTAATACCCGGCTCCCTGTCCCTCTCAGTTGGTTTCAGCATGTTCACATGACATACCCGATAAAGTTTTTTCCTATCTGGCATCTTTACCAGATAATTCACCTGACAACTTCTTCTCAATCTCATAGGGACCACTAAACCTTGCTTTGAAGGGATCTGCTACCACTGGTAACAGCACCAATACTTTATCCCCATGGGCAATCATATGAATTTTAGATTTGTTATCTGCTTCTTGCTTCATTAGGTGCTGTGCCAACTTCACATGTAGTTTAGCTAATTCACCGACTTGGTTTAATCTTTCTTTCACCTCAGATATATAATCTAACTGTGAGATCTCTGACTTCAGACCTATCAACTTTTCCTTAATTAATTCTAAAGGCCCTCTTACTTCATGGCTAAATATCGATTCAAATGGAGTAAACTGAGTTGATTCATTGGGAGCATTTCTAAAGCAAACAATATAGATGGGATACCTTTATCCCATGGGTATGGGTAATCCTGGCAATAAGCCCTCAGCATGGTCTTTAGGGTCTGATGCCACCTTTCCAATGCTCCCTGGGATTCAGGATGGTACACACCTGATTTAAAGTATTGGATGCCTAAACTATCCATGACCTCCTTAAATGGTTTAGCAGTAAAATTGGACCCTTGGTCTGACTGAATCTCCCCGGGTAGTCCATAATGAGTAAAGAAAGCAGTCAAGACCTCCACAGCATTTTTGCCTTAACATTCCATAATGGAATTGCCTCCAGAAATCTGGTAGACACATCCGTTATGGTTATCAAATACTGGTTCCCACTTTTGGTTTTAGGGAGGGCACCTATACAATCAATCATAACCTGTGTGAAAGGTTCTTCAAATGTGGGAATTGGCATCAAACGCACTGGTTTTATTGTTGCCTGTAGCTTTCCTACCATCTAACATGTATGACAGGTACGGCAGAGTTCAACCACATCTTTGTGATCCAGGCCAATACAAGTGCTTTTGTATCTTAGCCTGAGTCTTCCTCACTCCTAGATGACCTCCTACAGGTAACTTGTATGCTACCCACAATACTTCCTGTCTGTATGCTACCGGCAACACAATCTGGTGAACTTCCAACCAGTTCTCCTGTGCACTAACCTGCTGCGGTTTCCATTTTCGTCTTAGGATTCTATCCTTATGGTAATAGCATTCAGGAATACATTCTGATTCCTTTTCCAAGTAGGCTTTATGACATAAAACTTTCATTATCTCATCTTTTTGTTGTAACTCCATTAGTCTTTGATCCTCTATTTGTTCAGGTTTTTCCGTTACCATTTCATCAAACAGGGTGTCAGCTAAGCTGGACCTCAACTCCTTCGTCTCTCTCTTTAGTTTTCCCTTCTTGCTGTAATTTATGACTGTGGTATCTTGTCACCACACAGTCTGGAAAAATTCCAGGGTATTTTTCTATTAACTTGTCAGTTCCCTGGCTTTCCTTCGGCTTCTCCACTAAAAGGGGCATCACTCCCACCTTTGATCCTGCTAGGTCGTTTCCAAGAACAAACTGTATTCCTGGAATAGACACTCTTTCAGTCACTTCCACTGTCAGTTTCCCAGTCTTGATTAGACTTTCTAACCTGATCTTACACAGGGGAACGCTAAATCTCTCTCCAATTATTCCACAGATTATCACTCTCTCGGGTAACATTTCAGAAGGAGTGCAAGTACTTTCATCTCTTACAATTAGAGACTGACTAGCTCTCGTATCTCTCAATATTTTACCTTCTTTAGCTTCTCCCCCTCTTCTTCCTGAGTAAACCTTACCCACAGAGGTGAAGTCTTTGTAGAGATTGGACACTATCTCACTATCCAGCCCATGATTAGGCTGTGCACTGGCCTGCAGCTCCTCAACTCCTTTTGGGATTTCCTTCACTACCTCAGCTAATCCCATTGGGTTAGTCTCTTTTACCACATCCTTTTTCCCAGCACCTTCCTTAAACCACTGCACTGTGACTCTGCGTCCCACTCCATTTCAGTGAAAACACTCGAGGCCTTTCACCTCCTTTTCACCCTCTTGGGTTTCTTTTCTCAACTGTGGTAAACTGTTCCCAGTGTGATGTACTTTTTGTTTTTCATTGAAGGATCTCCCTATTTCCCAATTTCTATCCCTCACAGAATGAAATTACTGTCGGAAGCTAGATTTTGATTTATGCACTAACGCGTATTCATTCACCATCTCAGCAGCTCTTCTCTCTGTTTGAACTTTCTGTTCCTCAACACAAGTTCTTATCATTTCTGAAAGTGAGTTTTTGATCTCCTCCAGCAGAATAATTTCTCTAAGATCCTCATATGTCTTTTCTATCTGTAATGCTCTCACCCGTCAAGTGAAGTTGCTACGTTTAATTCTTTCAAAGTCGACATAAGTCTGACCTGGTTCCTTCCTTATATTTCTGAACCATTGTCTATATGCTTCTGGTACCAATTTGTAGGCACTCAAAAATAGCCTGTCTCATTCCTTCATAGTCTCCTGACATCTCATCAGATAGTGCTGCAAACAGCTCACCATTCCTGCCTACCTAATTGATCTGAATTAACATTACCCACACAGTCTCTGGCCTATTCATCTGCCTAGCCAGTTTCTCAAAGGAAATGAAAAAGGCTCCTACATCTTTTTCATTAAATTTTGGTAATGTTTTGACATATTTGTATATGCCCCTACCACGTCTTTGATTACGATGGATCTGCTCATCGTCAGTCTCCTCCTCACTAAGCCTATCTTCTACCTTCATTTCCATTCTTTTAAATTGACTTTCCTGTTTAATTTGCAGCTTCTGAATTTCAAACTCTCTCTCTTTCTCCCTGTCTTGTCTCTCTTTCTCCCTGTCTTGTCTCTCTTTCTCCCTGTCTTGTTTCTCTTTCTCCCTTCTCTCTCTTTTTCCCTTTCTTCTCTCTCTTTCTTTTTGTCTTTTCTCTGCTTGTAACTGTAGTTCAAACCATTTTAGTTCCCTTTCGTTCTCTCTCCTTTTCCCTTTATAACTCAAATAGTCTCATTTTCAAATTAATTTTTTTACTAACTCCACTGCACTTGCCTGTTTCTCTGGTATACCTAAATGCTTCATGAGCTCCTTTACAATTTTGGCTTTCCTCTTATCCCTTGTTAAACCCAAATCTAGCCTGTTGCTACGTCAAAAAGTATATCCTTCCTCTCTCTTTCTAAACTTTCTTGGCAAATTTGGGAAGTATCCTCAAAGCCCATAACCTCTTTAGCAATGTTGAGAGCCATTACTCTCACTTTTGATTTAACCAACCACAAGTAACTGAAATTAAACAGATTTTCCACTTCTCACGTAAGTTTTATTTTAAAGATCTAGGACCCTAATCCCCAAGTTTTTTAAAATCTGCTGGGACCTCTTGGACCCCAAATCTGTTCAAATCTGTCCAAACCCCGTTCAAGTCCCGTTCACGATCCGGCCAGATTCTGGACTCGAGCCCCCACCAGCACCACCACCATCCCCCAACCCAACCCCCGATATCTAAAACCGAAACACCCAGAGAAGCTCGCTTTGACTTGTAATCTGTTAAATGAAGTGTGAAAAGTGATGTAACCTGCCTGTCGCCTCCAAATCTGTTATAAAGGAGTGGTTAAATGAAAGAAATCCCTGATACTCACTTTATAATCAACAAGTAACAATTTACTTATCTAACTCAAACAGTAAATGAACTAACTGCACTACTAACTGACCATACAATCCCACCATAATTATTAACTATTCCCGAATAAAACAAAACTCTAATCGTATGCTGTTCCAATAAATATAAGTCCCACTTATATAATCTAAAGTAATGAGAAAAATTAATTAAAACTTAGTCTCTCAAAATTTCAGCCAGGATACATCTTCTGGAATGCTACGTGCCCTCTCCACTGATCCTCAGTCAGGAACGCATTTCTCCGTCGAATTCTTGTGTCAGGAATATTAGCAAAGAGTGCTGCTATATTGTTAGTTCAGATAGTGCTTACTCCAAGAGCTTAGAGAATTCTGTGAGAGCCAGTGATTCTTTCTTTTATAGCTGAGAGCTGCTCTCTTGGTGGATGACAGTTGATTTTCACCCCAATTTTCAAAAGCCCTCTTCTTTTATACCCTTGACGACCTATTAATTTCTTAAAATAGGATTGGTCGGAGGTTGTCAAAACCATCAGATTTAAATTTAGTTGGGTTTTCATATCTAGGGCCTGGTTTAAATTAATTGGCTAAATTCAAAAGCCTGTTGAGTTGATAAAAATGCTGCTTTGCCTGCTAACAGTATAGCCTTTTGAAATAATGTTTCAATTTGAAGAACTCTCTGTGCATCTGCTGCTGCCTGCAGACATTTTTTTAATCTCCAAACCTATAAAAACATCTTTTAAAGGGACCATGCACTCTTTCCCCCCCCATCATTTTACAAACAGCAAATACTCGACCCAACTTCACAACAATATATCTAATAACAGCCCTCTGTGCTGAGAGAACTTCCTCCTCATCTCTGTCTTAAATGGGTGACCTATTGCTTTGAGATTATGCCCTCTGGACCTAGACTCTCCCATAAGGGGAAACATCTTTTCACACTTACCCTGTCAAGCCCCCTAAGAAACTTTTTTCTTTTTGAAAAAATGTCTCCAATCACTTTTCTAAACTCTAATGAGTACAAGTCCAAGCAACTCAACCTCTCGTCATAAGGTAAGCCCTTCATAACTGGGATCAACCGAGTGAACCTCCTCTGGACTGCCTCCAATGCCAGTATACCTTTCTTTCAAAACTGTTCACCATATTCCAGCTGTGGCCTAACTTGTGCCTTGTATAGTTTTAGCAAGACTTCCGTATTCTTGTACTCCATTCCCATTGAAATAAAAGGCTGTGGTCCATTTGGCTTCCCTACTACCCGATAAACTTGTAGAATCATAAGTCTTAGGGCTATACCACATGGACATAGATCCTTTGGTCTAACATGTCCGTGCCAACCAGATATCCCAAATTAATCGATTCCCATTCGCCAGAATTTGACCCAAATCCCTCTAAACCCTTCCTATTCATTTACCCTTCCAGATGCCTTTTAAATGTTGTAATTGTACCAGCCTTCACCCCTTCCTCTGGTAGCTCATTCCATACACGGACCACTCTCTATGTGAAAAAGTTGCCCCTTAGGTCCCTTTTAAATCTATCCCCTCTCACCTTAAACCTATGCCCTCTAGTTTTGTACTCCCCCAACCTGGGGAAAAGACCTTGTCTATCTACCCTGCCCATATCCCTCATGAGTTTGTAAACCTCCATAAGATCACCCCTCAGCCTCTGATGCTCCAGGGAAAATAACCCCAGCCTATCCAGCCTCTCCCTATAGCTCCAACCCTGGTAACATCCTTGTAATTCTTTTCTGAACCCTTTCAAGTTTCACAACTTCCTTCCTATAGCAGGGAGACCAGAATTGGGAGCAGTATTCCAAAAGTGTCCAAACCAATGTCCTGTGCAGATGCAACATGACCTCCCAACCCCTATACTCAATGCACTGACCAATAATGCCTAGCATACCAAATGCCTTCTTCACTGACAAAAACAAAAGTTGCTGGAAAAGCTCGGCAGATCAGGCAGCATTTGTGAAAAAAAAAATCAGAGTTAATGTTTCAGGTCCGGTGACCCTTCCTCAGAACTGGGGGCTATCCTGTCTCCCAGGGATTCCACCTTCAAGGAACTATGAACCTGCACCCCTACGTCTCTTTGACCAGTAACACTCCCCAGGACCTTATTGTTAAGTGCATAAGTCCTGCTCTGATTTGCCTTTCCAAAATGCAGCACCTCATATTTATCTAAATTAAACTCCATCTGCCACTCCTCGGCCCATTGGCCCACCTGATCAACATCATGTTGTACTTTAAGATAACCTTCTTCGCTGTTCACTACAGCTTCAATTTTGATGTCATTTGCAAACTTACTCATCATACCTCCCTATCTTCATGTCCAAGTCATTTTTATATAAATGACAAAAAGCAGTGGACCTTGTGGCATACTCCTGGTCACAGGCCTCCAGTCTGAAAAGCAACCTTCCACCACCACCCTCTGTCCTCTACCTTCAAGTCAGTTCTGTATCCAGATAGCTAGTTCTTCCTATATTCCATATGATTTAACCTTGCTAACCAGTCTACCATGGGGAACCTTGTCGAATGCCTTACTGAAGTCCATATAGATCACGTCCACTGACTGCCCTCTTCGTTAATCCTTCAAATAACTCCAGTTACTGAGACATGATTTCCCACACACAAAGCCATGTTGACTATCCCTAATCAGCCCTCGCCTTTCCAAATGAGAGTAAATTCTGTCCCTCAGTATTCCCTCCAACAACTTGCCCATCACCAATGTCAGGCTCACCAGTCTATAGTTCCCTGCCTTTTCCTTACCATCTTTCTTAAATAGTGGCACCATTGCAGCCAACCTCCAGTCTTTTGGTACCTCACCTGTGGCTACCAATGATACAAATATCTCAGCCAGAGGCCCACCAATCATTTCCCTAGCTTCCCACAGATTCTAGGGTACACCTGATCCGGTCCCAGGGATTTATCCACCTTTATGCGTTTTAAGACATCCAACACCTCCACCTCTTAAATATGGATATTTTTCGAGGTGTCGCTATTTATTTCCCCACGTTCTCTAGCTTCCATATCCTTCTGTACAGTAAACACTGATGCAAAATACTTGTTTAGTATCTCACCCCATCTCCTGCGGTTCCACACCTACGCGGCCTTATTGATCATTAAGGGCCCTATTCTCTCCCTAGATACTGTTCTGTTGTTAATGTGTTTGTAGAATCTCTTTGGATTTTCCTTAACCCTATTTGCCAAAGCTATCTCATGTCCCCTTTTTGCCCTCCTGATTTCCCTCTTAAGTATACTCCTACTGCCTTTATATTCTTCTAGTGATTCACTCGATCTCTGCTGTCTATACCTGACATATGCTTCCTTCTTATTCTTAACCAAAACCTCAATTTCTTTAGTCATTTGCTACACCTACCAGCCTTGCCCTTCACCCTAACAGGAACATACTATGCTAATTACTTTGTCATTTTTGCGTAAGAACTCCCAAAACCTTCTGTTCTGTAGCTTTCTAAAGTTTTTCTCCATTTAAATAATATTCAGCTTCTCTATTCTTTCTGCCAAACTGCATGACCTCACATTTTCCTACATTATATGTTATCTGCCAAGTTTTTGCCTGCTTGTTAAACCTGTCTATATCCTTCTGCAGACTCTAAGTCATATTCACCACTTGTCTTTTCACCTATTTTTGTGTCATCCATAAACTTGGCCATAAAACATCCATATTCCTTATCCAAGTCATTAATATATGTTGTAAATAATTGTGACTCCAGCACTGATCATTGTGACACACCACTCATTACAGGTTGCCATTTTGAAAATGAACCCCTTATCTCAACTCTCTGTCTTCTATTGGTTAGCCAGTCCTCAGTCCATGCTAATATACTAGCTTCAACACGATAGATAAAGTGACAACTAACAAAAGCTAATGAGTAAAATAACAGACAATCAATTTATTATGCTGAGGGTAATAGATCTACTTGGCAAAAAAAAACTAAAGAGATAAAAGAACACAAAAATAGAGGAAAATGTCCCAGCCATCACAATCACCCACTGGCAGGACAGATCCAGCAGAGTGGTATACAGTCAGGAGGGAGTTGTTGTGGGAGTCCTCAATATTGACTCTGGACCCCATGAAGTCACATAGCTTCAAGTTAAACATGGGAAGGAAACCTCCTGCTGATTAGCACATACTTGGCTGATGAATCAGCACCCCTCCGTAGTGAACAATACTTGGAGAAAGCACTGAGGGTGACAAAGGCACAAAATGTACTCTGGGTGGGGGGATTTCAATGTCCACCACCAAGAGTGGCTCAGCAGCAGTATTACTGATTGAGCTGGTAGGGTCCTAAAGGACGTAGCTGCTAGACTGGGTCTATGGAATGTAGAGAGGGAACCAACAAGAGGGAAAAACATACTTGACCTCATTCTTACCGATCTGCCAGCTCTAGATGCATCTGTCATAGAATCATAGCATTGTAGAATTGTACAACACAGAAACACACCCTTCAGTCCACCTCGTCCATGCCAACCAGATATCCTAAATAAATCTAGTCCCATGTAATCCCTCCTATTCATGTACTCATCCAGACGAGTTTTAAATGTTGTATTTGTACCAGCCTCCACCAAGCCCTCTGGCAGTTCACTCCATACATGCACCACCCTCTGCATGAAAATGTTGCTCCTGAGGTCCCTTTTATATCTTTTCCCTCTCACCTTAGACCTGTGCCCTCTAGTTTTGGAGAATCTATTTTGCACAATGTTGATGGTACTTCTCAAAGGTCTTGCGTTGGCATCTGGCATAGTCCAAGTTTCGGAACCATATAGAAGTATGACTGCCTTATACACAAGGATCTTGGAGTCAGCATGGAAATCATAGTCATTGAAGACTCTCATTCTTGAGCATCTGAAGGCAGAGCTCACAACATTGCATTTCTGCATTGATGTCAGCCTTAGATGAGAAGTGGCTTCCCATATATGGGAAATGTTCCATGTTTCATCTGAATAGAGAGATGGACTGGAACTTAACCTGGGACACATTCGTAAAGGATTGGAGTCTTCTCGAGGTTGAGGCTGTGACCAGATCTTCTATTTTTTTTCATTCACGGGATGAGGGCGTCGCTGGCTAGGCAGCATTTATTGCCCAGAGGGCAATTAAGAGTCAACCACATTGCTGTCGGTCTGGAGTCACATGTAGACCAGACCAGACCAGGTAAGGATGGCGGTTTCCTTCCCTAAAGGACATTTGTGAACCAGGTGGGTCCAACAATCGACCAAGGATTCACAGTCATCATTATATTCTTAATTCACAGATATTTTATTGAATTCAAATTCCACCATCTGCCATGGTGGGATTCGAACCCGGATCCTCAGAACATTATCTGGGTCTCTGGATTAACAGTCCAGCAATAATACCACTAGGCCATTGCTTCCCCTATGCATCTATGAAGGCATTAAACGAGGCTTGATGATTCAGTGGAGATGACATTGTCATCCGCATTCTGAAGTTTCATAAGCAAGTTCAGTATCATTTTCTTCTTGGATTTCAACCAGTTAAGGTTGAAAAGTTTTCTTTCCTTCCTGTCAACAATATTCACACCACTGGGAAGCTTGTTCTTTACAGGATGAAGAACAGTGGCGATGAAGATAACACATCCCTGTTTTCAATGTGGACTTCACAAGCTTCAAAATCTCCCCTCCCCCTCCGCATCCCAAAACTGGCCCAGCTTGTCCCCGCCTCCCTAACCTGTCCTTCCTCCCAACTATCCCCTCCTCCCACCTCAAGCCCCACCCCCATCTCCTACCTACTAGTCTCATCCCGTCCCCTTGACCTGTCCATCCTCCCTGGACTGACCTATCCCCTCCCTAACTCCCCACCTACACTCACCTTTACTGGCTCCACCCCCGCCTCTTTGACCTGTCTGTCTCCTCTCCACCTATCCTCTCCTCTATCCATCTTCTATCTGCCTCCCCCTCTCTCCCTATTTATTTCAGAACCCCCTTCCCCTCCCCCATTTCTGAAGAAGGGTCTAGGCCCGAAACGTCAGCCTTCCTGCTACTCTGATGCTGCTTGGCCTGCTGTGTTCATCCAACTGTACACCTTGTTATCCCACATCCATGTTTGACCCCTGTCTTGACCTCAAAGGATTCTACCATGTTACCGTCGGTGGGTACCATCACCTACATCTTGTTGTGGAGGAGATAGAGGACCTTGATGAATTTCACTGGGCACTCAGCCTTTGACAGGGTCTTCAGTAGCCCTTCCCGATTGATGAAGTCAAAAGTGTTGGTCAGTTTGAGGAAGGTCTTGTAGAGTGGTTCATGTTGTTCATGGTGTTTTTCTTAGAGTTGCCGAGCAGTGAAAATTAGGTCTATAAGCCTAATATGAGATATACCTTCTGTTTGAATTGTCATTTGTTTATTAATTAATGTTTGAATTATGTTGATTTTGGTTTGATTGTTACAGTGAACATTTTAAAAAAGTGTAATCTTCTCTATTAATTTCTTGCACTAGGTTGTTTGGGAAATAAATCTCTTTTTTTGTTAAAGCTATTGATTTCTTTGGGGACTGTAGCACATGCACAGTTTTCTAAAGAAACGGTTCCTGTTTCAAGATGATTTTTGAATCAGTGAATCTTCAATGATCTCACTTGATTCCTTTAAAATCCTTGGATGGAAATCATCTGGTCCTTGAGCTTAAACAGTTTTTAGTGTTTTATTAACTTTATCATTATTATTTTATTTAATCTTTCTACGGATGGCCACCTTGTTGCAGTGGAGAGGCTTGAGAGTTCTATTGATCCCGAGAGTGATGTCAGGAGTTCTCACCTGCTGGCAGGGCTACACATGACGGTAAAGTTGAAGGGGAGGAACCAGAGAAAGTGCAATCCAAAACAAGTCCTCAATGGTGATCCAGGTGGAAAATATTTGTGTGATATCAATGACTGTGATGGCAGATGAAGGCTGCAGCAGTAGGGAGATCCTCAATCGCCAAAGTTTCCTTTCCACTGGAACTTATTTTCTGAAGAAGGGTCTAGCCCCGAAACGTCAGCCTTCCTGCTCCTCTGATGCTGCTTGGCCTGCTGTGTTCATCCAGCTCTACACCTTGTTATCTGAGATATACCCTACTGGCGCAATGCAACATCTTGGACAGTCCCAGACTTGTTAGCAGACTTTCACCATACATTGTCAGATTGAGTCAAATATTCCAAGGGCCTTCATTAACTACTCCACTCCATCTGAGTTTTCCAGATACCTTTTTCATTTAGGTCATCTTGGCCCAGAGACTCCTTTAGTTAACTCCTTGAATAAACCCCAGTGAACAGTATAGTCAGTTCTGGTAAAATTGTCTTTTCTTCTCCCTGAGAGTTAGTAAGAACTACCGATGCTGGAGTCAGAGATAACGCAGTGTGGATTTGGAGGAACACAGCAGGCCAGGCAGCATCAGAGGAGCAGGAAAGCTGACGTTTCGGGTCTCTGAAGAAGGGTGCTGACCCGAAACGCCAGCTTTCCTGCTTCTCTAATGCTGCCTGGCCTGCTGTGTTCCTCTAGCTCCACACTGTGTTATCTTTTCTTCTCCTTGTCTGTTTTTCTACAGAACATATTTAAGACTTATTTTGTGGGAGAGCTTTGCAACTTCTGGCCCAAGCATTTCTGCAGGAAAGTTCTCTGCCCAAAACTTTTTTGTTAATAAGCTTCCACTCCATAGCAATCCGAGTTACATGAGCGATTCTCATAATTCTAATGATAAAGTTGCCAGGAACCACTTTATCATCTTCTCCCATAAGCTGACTAGTTTCACTTTGGATCTAAAGGAGCATTTCAAAACGTGAGTGCCTTTGGATCATGAAATATGTCACTCTATTATTGAAGAAAGATGAAAGATGGAACCCAGGCAATTACAGACCAGACAGCCTACTGTCTGGGCCAGACTTTCCTGCAGGCTCCTAAACCCTACCGACAGGCTGGAATGTGAATCCGGAATGCAAACGGAGTGGGAAGCACTTGCTTGTTGGGAATTTTCCTTGAGGCAGTCCAATATTGGCCTGAGTTTGGGCTCGCTATCCAATTAAGAATGGACAGCCAATCAGACTCTTCCCATTTTGAAAACAATGGGAAGCCATGACAGCAAGGAAGTAGGGAAAAGGCTTTGGAATTCTCTTCCCAGGAGAGCAGTGACAGCTGGGTCACTGAATATATTCAAGGCTGAGTTAGACAGATTATTGAGCTACAACAGAGTCAACTGTTGTGAGGGGACAGGCCAGAAAGTGGAGTTAAAGTCGCCATCAGATCAGCCGTGATCTTAATGAGTGGTGGAGCAGGGTTGATGGCCAAATGGCCTCTTCTAGCTTTTAGTTCTTAAAATCTTATGACAGGGCACTTCAAAATGGAAGCACTCATCTCCAAGTTAAAGATGGGTCTTACAACCAGGCCACACCGTTGTGAAGCTGCCTGGACCCTGGTTTACCCCTAGGAGGCACCCCTGAGTCACCTAAACTGGCCCTCGACAGCTGTGGTTATCTGGAGGTGGCCTGGTGAATCTTTTAATTGATCTTCTGCCACCCTCACCACCAACAAAATAACCAGGAGCAGATAGAGCCAGGGGACTGGCATATGGGATGGTAGGGCTGTTGTTAGCACCCAATCCTGGGGACCAGGGCCACCTAAACATCAAGCCCTTGTTGTTGAGGAAATTGCTGGAGTCTCTAATTATAGATTGGTTGAACATTCCCATCACCCAATCAGTGAGAACCAGCATGGGTTAGTAAAAGGCAGTCCTGCCTGAAAAGCCTGATTGAAGTTTTCATTGAGTTAGTTACAGGGTCTTTCAGAAGGTGTGTGATAAAGTGCCTCATGAGACTGTTAGCTGAACTAGAAGATCATGGATTTGAAGGTAAATTATTAACTTGATCAGGAAATTGGCCAAAAGGCAGGAGACAGAAAGTAGGTATAATAGGCCAGTAACTCTCATTGTCAGAATGGGACTAAAAGCCAAGATTCGAGTTTATGGATGATACAAAGATTAAGGACATTTTAAGCATAACATGACAAAGCGGTCATCTACTTTGGACCTAAAGAGAATTGAACAGGGGACATCTGAAATGGTGACAAACCAGGAGCTGTGGAGCTTCGAAGAGACTTGCGTGTCCAGGTCCACAGGTCATTAAGTCTCAAAAGCAGGTAATAAAATAATCAAATGCAAATTGAATATCGGTCTTTAAGATTTTTGCAAAGATTTGTAGCTCGGGTTGTGGATGTGGTTGTTGACTTGCTTGCCGAGCTGGCTTGTCCTCGTTCAGACGTTTCGTCACCATGCTAGGTGACATCATCATTGAGGCCTCCGATGAAACGATGTTGTTCTACTCCGCGTGGAATTTATACTGTC
>NC_063336.1:83873607-84235424 GCF_021869965.1 Rhincodon typus | reverse complement strand
CCGAAACGTCAGCCTTTCTGCTCCTATGATGCTGCTTAGCCTGCTGTGTTCATCCAGCTCTGCACCTTGTCTCTTACAGAAAGAGTTTGCCATCTCAGGACATTCCAAGCAATAAACACTGTATCAATGAACATTAGGCAAAAGCAAAACAAATGTGAGATTTTCCATAACTCATGTCAAATTTCACCTCAAGCTTCTCCAAGTCCTTTCTGACAAACCTGTTCCAAATATTAAACATCTCCATCAGGGCCACTCTTAAAATTTTTCCAGAGGAAAGCGCTCTGTACCAGCTGGAGGAACAGCACCTCATATTCCACCTGGAAACCCTACAACCCGATGGTCTCAATGTGGACTTCACAAGCTTCAAAATCTCCCCACCCCCGCCCCCACCCCCACACTACCCCCCCCCCCCCCCTTGTCCCCGCCTCCTTGACCTGTCTGTCTTTTCTCCCACCTATCCGCTCCTCCCAACTCACTGACCAACACCCACTCCCACTTCCTACCTATACTCACCTCACCTCTACTAGCCTCATCCCCACCTCCTTGACCTGTCCCCCCTCTCAGCTACCCCCCTCCCTCCTCACTGACCAACCCCTATCCCAACTCCCTACCTACACTCACCTTTGCTAGCTTCATCCCCATCTCCTTGACCTGTCCGTCTTCTCTCCACCTATCTGCTCCACTACCCACCTTCTATCATCGCCTCCCCCTCTCTCTATTTATTTCAGAGCCCCCTCCCCCTCCCCCTCCCCCATTTCTGAAGAAGGGTCCAGACCCGAAACATCAGCTTTCCTGCTCTTCTGATGCTGCTTGGCATGCTGTGTTCATCCAGCTCCACACCTTGTTATCTCAGGCTCCAGCATCGGCAGTTCCTACTATGTCTGTACCAGCTCAACTTTTTCTGACAGTTATATCCTCTTGATCCTATTAAAATCCTCATGAAGCTGTTCTCCCACATCTGGCATCATCTTCTAAAATCCCATCCTATCTAGCATCTCCTTATAACTCTAACTCTTCATTCCTGGCAACATCCAGGTAAATCTTTTCTGAACCCTCTCCAGCTTAATAATATCCTTCCTGTAACAGGGTGACCAGATGGGATACAGTACTCCAGAAGAGGCCTCACCAACATCCTGAACAGCTTCAACAGGATTCCCAATTTCTATATACAAAGGCCTGAGCAATGAAGGCAACCAGGCTAAATGCCTTCTTAACCACCCTGTCTACATGTGGCACAAACTTCAAAGAATCATGTACCTGAACCCCTAGGTCTCTTTGTTCTACAACACTACAAACAAGGCTCGACTTTTAGTTGTATAAGTCTTACCTTTGCTTGCTTTACCGAAATGCAATATCTCACATTTATCCAAATTAAACTCCATCTGCCACTCTTCAGCGCATTGAACCAATTGTTCAAGATCTCTTTGTAATCTGAGATAACCTTCTTCACTGTCCACTATACCACCAATTTTGCTGTCATCTGCAAACTTACTAACCATGCCTTCTATATATTCATCTAAATCATTTGTACAAATGAGAAACAAAAGTGGCTCCAGCACTGATCCCTGTGGAATACTGCTGGTAACAGGCTTCCGATCGAAAAAAACAACCCTCCACCATCGCTCTCTGCCTCCTGCCATTAAGTCAATTCTATATCCAATTGGCAAACTCACCCTGAATCCCACGTGATCTAACTTTACTAATTAGTCTACCATGTGGAACCTTGTCAAAGGCTTTACTAAAATCCATGGTCAACAGGAATACCTTAAAAGAGACAGAACAGTGTGAGCAAGGGAATGCCAAAGCTCTGGGGATAGGCAGCTGAAGGCACGGCCACCAATGGTGGAGATATTAAACTCAGAATGAGAACAGTGCAGAGTTATAATGCTGGAGGAGGTTACAGAGATGGGGAGAGGTAGAGACTTTTGTAAGCAAGGAAGAGATTCTAAACCTTGAGACATTTTTCATGCATCTAAAATTCACAAGATTGAGAAGACTGTTCACATTATGGCTTTCATATAGCATGCAAAACTAATTCAAGTTCATTTGTCACTGACACACTACACAATAAAGGAAGTGGTCCAATGGACCCCTTGAGCTTGTTGCCTTACTCAGTACAATCAAGGCTGACCTTCTAGCCACTTGCACGCCCCCTTGCATATCCCTTGCTTCTCTGACAGGCCAGAAG
Organism: Rhincodon typus; assembly: GCF_021869965.1. Taxonomy (NCBI): domain Eukaryota; kingdom Metazoa; phylum Chordata; class Chondrichthyes; order Orectolobiformes; family Rhincodontidae; genus Rhincodon; species Rhincodon typus. The sequence goes on along the minus strand of NC_063336.1, from coordinate 84,233,236 downwards.
TTTCTCTATCCTAGCTCTAAATATACTCAACAATGGTTCATCCACAAAACTGTGGGGTAGAGAATTCTAAAGATGGATGAGGCTCCACCTTGGAGTGAAGAGGAGTAACATGAATCCTCTTCAGACAAAAGCGCAGATCACAGACAGGCTGTCTGATGAAGGAGATATCTGATTCTCCATGCCATGTTTCTATTTGTTGGCTATAGATACTGTGCATGTTAGTGAATTAATCCCAGTGTCAACTTTCCTTACAATTATATAGAAAACATGCTTTAAAAATGAGGATGCACATTCACACAGTGTCTTTCACATCAGAGTTCTTTGAATAGGTAAACAAAAGGTTTTGAAATGCAGTCACTGTTGTAGTGCAGGAACTATTTGGACACAGAAAGATCCCACCAAGTGATAATAAACAGATCATTTGTTATAGTGATGTTGGTTGTGGGGTCAGGGTTAGCCAGCACATTTGGCTGCTCTTTTGTCACCAGCAGCACAGACTGATTTGTCCTCAAGTCCCTGTAATATCTGACTGAGAGGAAAGAAGGCTATGCATTCAGGCCATGCATGAGCCACGGCCAGCACTAGCAGAGATATACAGTTGAGGCTCACTAGTGAAGGGCTGTTTGTGCATTTCAAGTTCACACCAATACATTGACGAACAGGACCAATTTCCACACTCTGTATTGTGAAGAAACTCCTCTGAAAGTCTGAGAAAACATGTTCAAAGCTAACAGGGACAACATGGCTAGTGCTGTTGCTTGCAGCTGCCCTCACCAGGAGCTCACACTTGCCTGTCTTATTCGGTCCTTACACCGCAACTCAACTTCAACCACCCAACCAACCAGTTACTCCTGAGGTTGACCCTTTGCTCTGCTGTCCTCCACTTTACCCTCACAAAGAGATCTCTGCAGCTTTTCAGCACTGATCAAATGGCTGAAATAATGGCGTTGACTTTTCCTGAGGTTTCTCACTTTTTAGAGGTCTTTGTGTTCTTGCAATTTCAAGTACTTCCTCGTGTGTCTTATGGCCTGCATATTTCTGGAAATGGAGATCTGAACATATGCCTTAGCACTGGCTGATATTTATCTCTCATCCAGCAGCAATCAAAACAGCTGATTTAGTCATTACCACATTGCTGTTCATGGGTTCTCACTGCGTGCAAATTGGTCATCACATTCATTACAACAGTGACCATTAGTCAAAAAGTACTTCATTGGCTATAAAGAGACATCTTAAGGTTCTGAAGAAACCCCACAAATACCTGACCAAGCACATTGAGAGAAGACCATGTAGTTTGACCAAGCACTCACCACATTAGATCAAATCTAGATTCCTTACAGTGATCCAGTTAGCAAATAATGTAACATTCCATGGGTTCTGATAGTATTAAAAGTAAGTTTCAAAGATGGCTAAATTGAATTTTGATCATTAAGACTAACAGTGGCCAACCGGTTGATTTCTCAATTCTAGAGTGTTGTCTGGGAAAAGTCCTCTCATTTCAAATTTCTTTAAATGGTTTTTGATTGCTTTGTAGGGTCCAGATTCTCCTTGACATCCTTTGCTTCTGGTCTCTCACTTGCAGTGTCAGACAGCATTTTTCGGATTAAGAGAGTCTGAGGACAAGAGACACAAAAGAGGTCTAGCACTTGCTGTTAATGTGAAGCAATAGAAATGATTCTCCCGAATCACACTGAAATCATGGCGCTGTTACCTTGACTTCACAGTTCTTCGGAAAGGACGAAGGGAAGTTTCCTTTTCGAATCTCGGGCCAATTCTAAATAAACCACAAACAAACACAAAGATTAGCAACTCCCCCTCAGGCTGTAACTGTGCTGATGCTCCAGTTTCCTTTTCCTTAACTAGCTTGACTGGAAGACCAGAAAGTAATTGGGTCTTTAATGTGGGATCTGGAAAGGGAATCACCAGAGGCTAGTCCTTCCAAGCCCTCCCTAAAATACACACATCAGCGCAAAATACACAAATCAAAACAGCTGATTTAGTCATTACCACATTGCTGTTCATGGGTTCTCACTGCGTGCAAATTGGTCATCACATTCATTACAACAGTGACCATTAGTCAAAAAGTACTTCATTGGCTATAAAGAGACATCTTAAGGTTCTGAAGAAACCCCACAAATACCTGACCAAGCACATTGAGAGAAGACCATGTAGTCTGACCAAGCACTCACCACATTAGATCAAATCTAGATTCCTTACAGTGATCCAATTAGCAGACAGTGACGAGGAATTTGAGCCACATTTCTAACCCAAGGAGTTGATCAAAGCCATTCTTACTGCTACTTAGCAATGAACCAAGGATTGGATCTAGACCCCAGGACTGCACACAGTTAGAGGGGCAATATTTATAGAAACATGCTTACAAACCTTAACCCAGCTATAATTATCTCCATCCAAGGGTTTGAACCTTGGGGCAGCTTGATCTCCATTAATGCTGACTGCTCAACAACCATTTAATGCTCCATTGAGTGTCAACTAGCTAGATACAGAGTGTCATCTTTCACTTAGAAGAAAGTTCTGTCGCAGACTGGCCAACAACTCCACTGTGCTAGCAGGTCTCCTGGGAGCAGTGAGTGGCACCTATTGCTGCAAGCTCAGACAGGGCTACCAGTCTGAAGCACCACAGAAAGCCCCTGGACCAGGTGGGGCACCTGCCTACAGCAGGGAAGCATCAGGTAGGAGGAACTGAGGGTTACTATTGGTGGGGGGGATGGTGGCGGTGAACATTCACTGGAGGGGGCAGACCACAAGGCCATGATTAGGAAGGGGAATCTGAGAGGGAGAGTGACAGGGGGAAGAACCTGCTTCCTTTTCTGCCCAAACACCCTTCTGAGCCCTTCTTCCCACTTTTCCTGAACTGACCTGCAGACCTCAGTACTGAGACCTGGCAAGAAACAGTCCTTAAGTGGTCATCAACTGGGGTAAGGGCAGGAATAGTGCTCCAGGAACCTGTTAAACAGTGGAGGGGTGAACAGGAAGGTAATAGAGTGGCGTCCCTGGAAACTTTGCAGCTAGCCCCTGTCTGCAAACCTGCCTGTGTGGGGGTTGTACAATTCTGCCCTTGGTTTCAGGACAATGAAAGCAAGCTGCATAATGATAGTGTCATTCAGAACGCCATGTGGTATGTCATCTGACTTCTCAATTAACGTGGGCAGATAGGACTCAAGCTGGCCATCAGGATGAGCTGTGCCCTTCTCTGCCCACTTGGGCATTCCCCACAATATCCCCAGATGCCTCATGTGAGGCCAAAGAAAATTCCCAGCTCCCACCCGTACTGCCGGCTGGTAAAGGAAGCACTGCTGATGACAATAAGTGATTGAGATACCTTGTTTTTTTCCATTGCAGTCCCATGACACATGAACAGAAGCTCAAAGAATATCAGGCCCAGTGCATAGATGTCAACTTTGTGGTTGTAATCCTGGCCTGAAATCTGCATTGAGAGAAAAAAAAACAAGTTGGAAAATCAGTTCAGGACACCTCTGAAATTTCCTCACAAAGTGTCTCTGCCCATCACCAAGTTACTCATTCAAACCTGTCCAAATAGCTTCCAATGGGGCACAGTGCCACAATCCCACAAACTGCTCTGGCACATTAGAAGCTGTATTACATGCTGCTTACAGGAGAAGAGGAGAAATAGGAGTACGCGTAGATCGTATGACTTGTTCAGCCTGCTCCACCATTGAATAAGATTGTGGCAGATCTTAAGTGATACGTTAAGGACAAAAGGGTCACTAGGGAGAGAATAGGGCCCCATAAAGATCAACCATGTGTGGAACCACAGAAGATGACAGAGATACAAAATAAGTATTTTGCATCACTGTTTATTGTGGAGAAGGATATGGAAGATAGAGAACATGGAGAAATAAACAATGACATCTCGAAAAATGTCTATATTACAGAGGAGGAGGTGCTGAATGTCTTACAATGTATAAAGGTGGATAAATCCCTGGGACCGGATCAGATGTACCCTAGAACACTGCGGGAAGCAATTGCTGGGCCCCTTGCTGAGATATTTGTATCATTGATAGCCACAGGTGATATGCCAAAAGACTGGAGGTTGGCTAACGTGGTGCCATTATTTAAGAAAGGTGGTAAGGGAAAGCCAGGGAACTATAGACCCTGAGCCTGACACTGGTGATGGGCAAGTTGTTGGAGGGAATCCTGAGGGACAGGATTTATATGTATTTGGAAAGGCAAGGACTGATTGGGGATAGTTAACATGGCTTTGTGCATGGGAAATCATGTCTCAGTAACTGGAGTTATTTGAAGAAGTAACAAAGAGGGCAGAGCAGTGGACGTGATCTATATGGACCTCAGTAAGGTGTTCGACAAGGTTCTCCATGGTAGACTAGTTAGCAAGGTTAAATCATATGGAATACAAGGAGAACTAGGTATTTGGATACAGAACTGTCTTGAAGGTAGAAGACAGAGGGTGGTGGTGAAGAGTTGCTTTTCAGACTGGAGGCCTGTGACCAGTGGTGTGCCATAAGGATCAATGCTGGGTCCACTGCTTTTTGTCATTTATATAAATGATTTGGATGTGAACCTAGGGAGATTTGGTTAGTAAGTTTGCAAATGACACCAAAATTAGAGGTTTAGTGCACAGTGAAGAAGATGGCCTCAGAATACAACAGGATCCTGATCAGATAGGCCAATGGGCTGAGGAGTGGCAGATGGAGTTTAATTTAGATAAATGTGAGGTGCTGCATTTTGGAAAGGCAAATCAGGGCAGGACTTATACACTTAATGGTAAGGTCCTGGGGAGTGTTACTGATCAAGGAGACTTTGGAATGCAAGTTCAAAGTTCCTTGAAAGTGGAGTTGCAGGTAGAATGGATAGTGAGGAAGGCGTTTGGTATACTTGCCTTTATTGGTCAGTGTAGAAGTTGGGAGGTCATGTTGTAATTACACAGGACATTGGTTAGGCCACTTTTGGAATACTGCTTGCAATTCTGGTCTCCCTGCTATAGGAAGGATGTTGTGAAGCTTGAAAGGGTTCAGAAAAGGTTTACAAGGATGTTGCCAGGGTTGGAGGGTTTGAGCTATAGGGAGAGGCTGAATAGGCTGGGGCTATTTTCCCTGGAGTGGCAGAAGCTTATGGAGGTGTATAAAATCATGAGAGGCATGGATAGGGTAAATAGACAAGGTCTTTTCCTTGGGGTGGGGGAGTCCAAAACTAGAGGGCATAGGTTTATATGGTGAAAGGGGAAAGATTTAAAAGGGACCTAAGGAGCAACATTTTCTGGTAGTGGGTGGTATGTGTACGGAATGAACTGCTGGAGGAAGTGGTGGAGGCTGATACAATTACAACATTTAAAAGGCATCTGGATAGGTATATGAATAGAAAGGGTTTAGAGGGACATGGGCCAAATGTTGGCAAATGGGGCTAGATTCATTTAGGATATCTGGTCGGCATGGACAAGTTGGACTGAAGGGTCTGTTTCCATGCTGTACAGCTCTATGACTCTCTGAGTCTAAGTTTCAAACTCCACTCTCACCCACTCACCATATCCCTCAATTCCCGAGAAACAAAAATTCTGTCTAGTTCAACGTTAAAAGTATTCAACAATCGGGCATTCACAATCTGCTGAGAAGAAGAATTCCATAGATTCACAACACTTTGAGTGATTTGAATCTGAATTTCTGCTCATTTCAGTTCTAAGTGATTGACCCCTTATCTTAAAACAGTATCTCCACGTTATAAATTTCCTGACCAGTGAAAATAATCAGTATCTTCCCTGACAAGCCCTTTTGAATTCTTGTATGTGTGACTGAGACTACTTCCCTCGAAACTCCAAAGGGTTTGGACCAAATTTACTCAGCCTCTCATCAGAAACAAGCCCCTCATCTTACCAATCAATTTAGTGAACCGTTACTCCAATGCAAGTATATGCTTCTGTAAATGCAGAGACTAAAACTACCCATAGTATTCAAGATGTAGCCTTTACCAAAACACAATACAATTGTAGCAAGACTATTTTTTTAAATTCACATATTCCAATCCCATTTCAACAAAGGCCAATATGCTATTTATCTTCCTAATTGCATGCTGCACAGATATACTAGCTTTCTGCATTCCTGCATGAGAACATCCAAACCTTTTTGAACATAACACTTGTAAATTTTATATCTCTTGAAAAATCTTTAGTGAATAACCTCACACTTCCCTATATTGTATTCAATCTGCCATCTTGCTGCCCACTCAGTTAGCTCTAACTTTAAAATCTTTGTAGCCTCTTTGTATCCTCTCACAACTGACCTCTCCACCTAGCCATGTATCAACAGCAAACTTAGACACATTACTCTTCATCTAGTCATAAATATAGGCTGTAAGTTGCTGAGGCCCAAGTACTGAACGTTGTGGCACTGCACTAGTCACAGCTTGCCAACTTGTAAAGGTCTTTTTACTCTTACTCTCTGCCTTCTGTCCACTAACCAATCTTTTATCCACCAGGATTTCCCTTCAGGAAAACCACGCTTACTTGTTGTAATCACACTATACTCTTCTAAGTGTATTGTTAAGACTTATTTCATAATAGATTCAGCATTTACTCAAAAAGTAATGTTAAGTTAACCGGCCTGTAAAGCACAGTTTAACGTTTTCTAACTTCCAGTCTGATGGGACTGCTCCCAAATCCTGATAAATAGGAAATACTCACTAACCTGCTACCTGCTCCCCTGTAACATCACACCTCCCCTCTTCTTACAGAATGTCAGTGTGATATCACAGGGGACAGAGGTAGCCCAGCACTAGCAGTCAGAGCCACTGATCACTTTCTCTTTTTGATGGCATCTAAAGCTTGTTTCCTTTGACAACAGTTCCACATTCCAACTACCTTCTGAATTTTGTCTTTATTTCCTGGATTTATTGTGTATCTAAGTTCCTACCTTCAGATTCTTACAAATGGTAGTATTCTATCCCCATCTACACTGCCAGCACATTCATAATTTTAAAGTCTTAATAAGAACATTAAAAAAAGGAGCACAATTAAGCCATTCAGCCTTTTGTGTCTGATCAACCATTCTAAAAGAACCTGGCTGTACTGATTGTGGCCTTCATCCATTTTCTTTCCTATTTGCTCCTGACTGCCTCATTAACCGTCAACTCCCCTGTAATCAATAATCTCTAACTCAGCTCCACTGCTCCCTGGAGAAGAAAATTCCAAACATTAATGATCTTCTGGGAGAATAATTTTTTCAGTGCTAAAGGAAAAACTCCCAACCAGTTTAATTTTCACAATAGCTATAATCTTTCAGTTCTCATGCATTTTTGTAAATCATTGCTTTTACTCCATCTTTCCATGTCTAATCTCAAGTACGGTAAAAGCTGTGCACAGGGTTGTCATTGCCTGGACGGTGCAGTTCCAACAACATTCAAGAAACTTAACACCATCCTGAATAAAGCCCATTACCTTCAACATTCAGTCCAGTTACCACCAAAGCTCAGTAGCACCAGTGTGTAGTGCCTACAGAATGCACTGCAGAAAGTCACCAAGGTTGCTTAGATAGCACCTTCCAAACTCACCACCACTTCCAGCCAGAAGGAGAAGCGCAGCAGAAACGTGGGAACACTACAACTTCAAGTTCCCCTCCAAGCTACTCACCATCCTAGCCTGGAAATATATCAGTGTCGTTAGGCCAAGATCCTAGAATTCCCTTCCTAAGGGCATTGTGGATCTACCTACAACATATGGACTGCTGCTGATCAAGAAGACAGCTCACCATAACCAGCTCAAGGACAACCAGAGACAGACAATAAATGCTCGCCCAGCTAGTGGCATCCATATCCCAAGAATGAATAAAAGTATATTTAACTGTAACATTTCAAAAGGAATTTGGCTAGTTGCGAGAAAAGGAGAACTTTACAGGCTATGAGGAAAGAGCAATGACTAGGACTAATTGGATAGCTCTATCAAAGAACTGGCACTGGCACAATGGACCAAATAGTCTCCCTTTGTGCTGTTGTCGCATTATGCTTCCGTTTTATAAAATCTCTGTGATGGTTAGAGACTCAATCTGATTTCCTTACCTGTTCTGGACTCATGTATGGAAGTGTCCCAATGTCTCTGGTCAGTGGTTCCTGGTCATTCATCATCGTAGCAAGACCAAAGTCACCAATCTTTATGATTTCTCCTTTAAGGAAGATATTTGCTGGCTTTTTTCACCAAGATAAAATTAAAATAGAAATGTTCAGTCCATTTAGTGCATTGTAAAACATTACTTTCCAAAAACAATTAGAAAAATTCAATCAATCATAATGGCTGTGATTTCACTCATCATATCAAAACAGCCCAGCTCTCTGCTTGGGGTTATACCCACCTGATCTGGACTCCTACCACAGGAGACACATTGAACAGAGAGTGAGTATCAACTCTTTTCAGCATTTTAAGCACCTCAATTAGATTTTTGCTTACTCTTCTATCTTTGAGGGAATATGTATCCTGTCCTCAGAATTTAACCTTGTTAGTCCTTCCAACAGTTTGGTAAATGGATCCTTCCTGAGTTTTGCTGAGCAGAATCCAACACAATATTCCATTTATTAACAACCAGGAAACCTTCATGCTTGTAAAGATTACTGCTGACAGGCAATACCTGAAGGCTAGGTATGAGCAGGAGCAAGAGAAGGAAGGGAAAGAGAGGAGGCAGGAAAGAAAATAGGAAAGAAGAGTAAGGAAAAAAAAGACTGTGCATTTCTAAAGCTTTTACAATCTCAGGGTGTCCTAAAGAACGTTACATCCAAAGAAGTTCAGTCACTGCTGTAATGTAAGAAATGTAGCAGCCAATTTGTGCACAGCAAGCTTCCATGAACAGCAATGTGATGATGACCATGCAATCTGTTTTAGTTGGGATGGAGATTGCTTGACGTAATGGAAAAGGGCAACTGAGAAAATGAAACTGACCCTCCCAGTTTTTAAGAAATCAGAACTGTAGTCATGACTTGGAAACCAAAACCTCTGGGGAAACTGAAACTGGTTCAAGCCAAATAAAGGAATACAGAGCCATCCAAGCTAAACAGTAGGTGCAGACATATCCAGTGATGAAGTAAAGACAGTGGAAGAAGACAAAGGCCTTTTTTATGAGGGTATAAGAGTCTGAAAGTGTTAATGTGGAGGTTTGAGGAGCACCACCCAATATGTTGATGTCAAAGGAACTCAGGTGGGAAAACAATATTGGATTTCTAAAGAGTAACAGCAAATATTGATCTTTTCTCATTGTCCCAGTAATGATATTTGCCATACCAACTTAACTTGTATCTAGCTGCTATCACGCAATAAACCACTTCTTGTAAAAACAAAGTCAATTACATATGCAATCTGACCCCACTACTGAAGACATTTTTCCCTCCCCACCCTTATCTGCCTTCCGGAGGGACCACTCTCTCCGTGACTCCCTTGTCCGCTCCACACTCCCCTCCAGCCCCACCACACCTGGCACTTTTCCCTGCAACCGCAGGAAGTGCTACACCTGCCCCTACATCTCCCCCCTCACCCCCATCCCAGGCCCTAAGAAGACCTTCCACATCAAAAAGATGTTCACCTGCACATCTGCTAATGTGGTACACTGCATCCGCTGTTCCCGTTGTGGCCTCCTCTACATCGGGGAAACCAAGCGGAGGCTCGGGGACCGCTTTGCAGAACACCTACGCTCGGTTCGCAACAAACAACTGCACCTCCCAGTCGCAAACCATTTCAACTCTCCCTCCCATTCCTCAGACGACATGTCCATCCTGGGCCTCCTGCATTGCCACAATGATGCCACCCGAAAGCTGCAGGAACAGCATCTCATATTTCGCTTGGGAACACCGCAGCCCAAGGGTATCAATGTGGACTTCACAAGCTTCAAAATCTCCCCTCCCCTACCACATCCCAAAACCAGTCCAGCTCGTCCCCGCCTCCCTAACCATTCCTCCCACCTCAAGGCCCGCCCCCATCTCCTACCCACTAATCTCATCCCACCTCCTTGACCTGTCCGTCCTCCCTGGACCAACCTATCCCCTCCCTAACTCCCCACCTACATTCACCTTTACTGGCTCCATCCCCGCCTCTCTGACCTGTCTGTCTCCTCTCCACTTATCTTCTCCTTTATCCATCTTCTATCCGCCTCCCCCTCTCTCCCTATTTTTTGCAGAATCCCCTTCCCCATTTTTGAAGAAGGGTCTCGAACCGAAACGTTAGCTTTCCTGCTCCTCTGATGCTGCTTGGCCTGCTGTGTTCATTCAGCTCTACACCTTGTTATCTCAGATTCTCCAGCATCAGCAGTTCCTACTATCTCAATTACACAGGCATGAGGATGGATCTGACCCCAGTGGATTGGGTCGGAAGACTAGAAGGTAAGACAGTTGATGACTAGTGGCAGATGTTTAAGGAGATACACAATTACTCCCAACTAAAATATATTACAGAAAGAAAGAAGGAGTGTAAGAAGTGGAAAAAAATGGCTAAGCAAGGGTGTTAATGATAACATAATGACAAAAACGAAGGCATACCATATTGCAAAGGCCAGTGGTGGGCTGAAAGATTGGCAAACTTTTAAAGATCCACAAAGGATTAATAAAAAATTGTCAAAAAAGGAGCAAAGGTAAACTATGAAAGAAAAATAGTGCAAAATATAAAAATGGACAAAAGGTTCCATTAGTAAATAAAAGGGAAAAGAGTAGTTGAAATGAATGTTGGTTTCTTGGAGGATGAGACTGGGAAGTTAATAATGCAATAACTAGTACCATCCTAAAAGTAAGAGGTAATGCAGAGGTTATGGAAAGGGAGGAACTTAGAACAATCACAGTCACCAGGGAAATGCACTGAGCAAACTACTGGGATTGCAGATAAACAGGTCTCCAGGGCCCAACAGCTTACATCCTAGGGTCTAAAAGGAAATGGAAGCACAGATAGTGGATCCATTGGTTATAATATTCCAAAATTCTCTGGATGTGGTAAAGCTAATATAATAACTTTATTTTTTTAAAAAGGGAGGAGTACAGAAAGTAGGAAATTGTAGATCAGTTAGTTTAACGAGTCATTGGGAAACTGTTAGAATCCATTATTAGGGAAGTAATAACGGGACATTTGGAAAGTCAAAATAAAACCAGATTGATTTTGATGGATTGAATGAGGGGTAAATCACATTTGACTCTAATGCAAAAGTTTTTTGAAGGTGTAACAAGCAATGTGATAATGGGGACCCTGCAGATGGGGTATATATGGACTTCCAGAAGGCATTTGATAAGGTGCAACACAAACGTTTAATACACCACCTAAAATTACATGGTCTTAGGGGTAATTTATTAGCTTGGACTGAGGATTGGCTAACCAACAGAAGACAGAGAATCAGAATAAATGGGTCTTTTTCTGTTTGGCAGGATGTAACAAGTGGGGAGCCACAGGTTTCAGTCTTTGGGCCCCAACTATTTACAATCTATATTAATGACTTGGAGGCGGGATAAAAAGTACTTCAGCCAAATTTGCAGATAAAAGAGAGATGACGTCCTGCAAAGGGAGTTCAGAGAGTTAGGTAGGAAGCTGACAAGCAGGATCTCTAGCGCTGTAATCTCCAGAACTAGTGTAGGAGGGAAGGCTTCAGGTATGTGCATCATTGGGATGTACTCTGGGACAGCTGGGACCTGTACAAAAAGGACAGGTTGCACCTAAACTGGAGGGACACCAATATCCTGGCGGGGAGGCTTGCTAGTGCCACTCGGGAAGGTTTAAACTAGGTTGGAAGTGGGTCAGGATTCAGAACAATAGGTCAGCAAGTAAAATGACTGAGCAGAGTCAGAAACTAATGCCATTAAGACTGAGAGGAAGAATAAACTGGGGGAGGTTACTTAACATGGCAGGACTAGTGGTCTGAAATATATTTGCTTTAATGCGAAGAGTATGACAGGCAAGGCAGATGAACTTAGAGGTAGACAAACAGGAGGCAGGAAGAACACAGCAGGCCAGGCAGCATTTGGAGGAAAGGAGCAGTCAACATTTCAGGTATAACCCTTCTCCAGTACTGAAGAAGAATAATAGCCAAGACGTTGACTGCTCCTTTCCTCCAGATGCTGCCTGGATTGCTGTGTTCTTCCAGCCTCCTGTTTGTCTACTTTGGATTCCAGCATCTGCAGTTTTTCTGTCTCTAACCAAGATGAACTTAGAGCTTGGATTAATGCATATGACGGTAATGTTGTAGCTATTACAGGGACTTCGTTGAGAGGGGACAAGACTGGCAGCTTAATGTTCCAGGATTTAGATTTTCAGGCAAGATAGAGAGGGATGTAAAACAGGTGGGAAAGTTACGTTACTGATTAGGGAGAATATCATTGCTGTACTGAGGGAGGACAGCTTGGAGGGTTCAGTGAGGCTGTATGGATAAAGCTCTGGTAAAGGAAGGGCATAGTCATTTTGATGGTATTGTACTACTACGGGCCTCCCAAATCCTGTGGCTGATAGAGGAATAGGTATGTGGGCAGATCGTGGAAAAGTATAAAAACAACAGGGCTGTTGTGTTGAATAATTTTAACTTCCCCTTTATTGACTGGGAGTCGCAAAGGTAGTGGGGGGGGAGGGAGATTTGTTAGGGCTGTTTTTTGAAACAATATATAAATAGTCCAACAAGGGAAGGGGACATACTAGATCGGCTATTGGGGAATGAGTCCAGCCAGGTGATCAAAGTTTCAGTGGAGAATGTTGGGAACAGTGACCATAATTCTGTCAGTTTTAAAGTTATTTGTGGATAAGGATATGAGTGGTCCTCAGGTGAAAGTATTAAATTGGGGGAAGGCTAACTACCACAATATTAGATAAAAACTTGGGAATGCAGATTGGGGAGGCTTTTTGAGGGTAAATCCACATCTGGCATGTGGGAATCTTTTAAAGGCTAGCTGATTAGTGTTCAGGACCAGCATGTTCCTGTGAGAATGAAGGATAAGGTTGGCAAGATATTGAGAGCTTAGTCAAAAAGGAAAAGGAGGCATATGTAAGGTTTAGGAAACTAAAGAAAGACAGTCCTTGACGAATACAAAGATAACAGGGAAGAATTCAAACAAGGAATTAGGAGGGCTAAAAGGGGGAATGAAATGTCTTTGGCAGACAGGAAATAAGGAAAATCCCTATGGAACAAGAGGGTAGCTAGGGAAAGGGTAGATCCACACAAGGATAAAGGAAGGAATTTAAGTGCGAAACCAGTGGAAATGGGTGAGGTCCTGAATGAAAACTTTGCATCAGTATTCACAAAGGAGAAGGACATAGTAGATGGTGAAGCTCAGGATTGGTATGTTGATATTCTAAGGTGTGTCAATGTAAAAAAAGAGATGTTGGGTGTTTTGAAAAGCATTAAGTTAGACAAGTCCTCAGGACTTAATGGGATCTATCCTAAAGTGTGAGGGAGGCAGGTGAGCAAATTGCTGGGATCTTGTATGAAATCTTTGTATCCTCTCTAGTCACAGGAGTGGCCCCTGAAGACTAGAGAATAGTTAATGTTGTTCCTTTAATTTAAGAAATGCAACAGGGATAATCCAGGAAATTACAGTCCAGTGAGACTTGTGTCAGTGGTAGGGAAATTATTGGAGAAGATTCTCAGGGAATAGGATTTACTCACATTTGGAAAAATATGGACTTATTAACGATAGGCAGCATGGTTTTGTTCAGGGAAGGTTGTGTCTCACAAACTTTAAGTTTTTTGAGAAGATAACAAAGATGATCGATGAGGACAGAGTGGTAGATGTTGTCTGTATGGACTTTAGCACAGCCTTTGACAAAGTATCTAATGGCAGGCTGCTACAAAGGGTGAAGTCACATGGGATCCGGGTGAGTTGGTAAAATGGATACAGAACTGATTTAGTCATAGGAGACAGAGAGTAGTGGTGGAAGGGTATTTTTCTCAGTGGAGATCTGTGATCAATGGTGTTCCGCAGGAATCAGTGCTAGGACCTCTGTGGTTTGTATTATATTTAAATGATTGGAATGTGGTGGCCTGATTAGTAGGTTTGTGGACAACACAAAGATTGAGGAGCTGCAGATCGTGAGGAGGATTGCCAGAAGATACAGCAGGATACAGATAGGCAAGAAACTTGGGTGGAAAAAAGACAGATGGAGTTTGATCCAGACAGATGTGGGGTGATGCATTTTGGGAGACCTAATGCAGGAGGGAAGTATACAGCAAATGACAGAAGCCTTTATAACATCAACATACAGAGAGATCTAAGTATACTGGTCCACTGCAACTTCGCTGAAAGTGGCAACACAAGTGGATAAGATGATTAAAGGGACATATCGCATGCCTTCATTAGTCAGGGCATAGAGTATAAAACTTGGTAAGTCATAGTGCAGCTACATAGAACTTTAGTTGGGCCACATCTGGAATATTGTGTACAGTTCTGGTTGCCACTCTGCCAGAAGGATGTGGAGGCTTTGGAGAGGGTAAAGAAAAGATTTACCAGGAGGTTGCCTGATTTGGATGGTATTAGCTATGAGGACAGACTGGACAAACTTGGCTTGTTTTCACTTGAATATCAAAGGATGAGGGGGCGACTTGAAAGAAGTTACAAAATTATGACAGGCATGGATAGAATGGATAGTCAGACTCTTTTTCCAAGGGTAGAAATGTCAATTACTCGGGGGCATAAGTTTAAGGCAAAAGGCGGTAAGTTTAAAGGAGATGGGAGAGACAGTTTCTTCACACAGAGTGTGGTTAGTGCCTGGAATGTGCTGTCAGAGGAGGCAGATACAACAGCAATGTTTAAGAGGCATCTCGACAGACATATGAATAGGCAGGGAATAGAGGGATACAGACAGTGTAGACCCAAAAGGTTTTTAGTTTAGAAAGGCATCATGTGTCGCCGAAATCTTGGTGGGCTGAAAGGCTTGTTCCTGTGCTGCACCATTCTTGTTCTAACCTTCATGTCCCGATGAATCATGTTATTCTGATGAATGTAAATAACTCCATCCAATAGTTGATGAATAATGGACATTATAACTCCATTCTGAGTGGATTCATTATTTTGAGGTTCTTGCATCCATTCTTTCAAGTTCTTCTCATACAACTCCATTTGAATAAAGAGAGATTCCTTGAGCCAGCGGTATTTTTGGAAGCTTAATTTAAAATATAAAAGTACAATTTATTGAAAAATAATTTTTAAAATATGAACAATAAAATTGTTTTCTCACATTCCAAAGCCAGTGAATTTCTTGATTTGAACTACAGTTCAAACAACATTTTCTATTTATATAGTAATGTAGTAGAACATAGGAGCAACTATCAAAGAGCATCTGACATCAAGCCACAAAAGGCAGTTATCATAAACAAAACAGGTAGGTTTTAAAGTCACCTTATAGGAGCAGACAGACAGGCAGAGACCAAGAGGTTTAGGAAGAGAATTCCAGAGTTTAAAGCAACCAACAGCATGGCCAGCAATGGAGAGGTGCAGGAAGTGTGGATGGACAAGGAGCTTTGAAGGAAAATATCTGTATCATAGATAAATAGCAACACCTGTTTATGTTTAGACTGTAGAGTAAAACAAGAACTGCGGATGAAACAAAAACAGAAACTGCTGGTGAAACATAGCAGGTCTGGCCGCATCTATAGGGATTAAACAGAGATAACATTTCAAGTCCAGTGACTCGAGTATTGCCAATGTTTTGAAAAAGGTGTCACTGGTCCCAAAACATTATCTGTCTTCTCCCTGTGGATACTGTCAGACCTGCAGTGTTTTATCAGCAATTTTTATCTTTAGAATGTGATGACTTTCCTGGCAGGCAGAAAACACTGAGGGGAAGGGACGTTTGGAGGGTAATTTTGTGCAGGAAATGGGTGAAATTTCTTTTGATCAGCTATTGCAACTTTGGTGGCAGTGCTACAGAAACTCCAACATTATATCAGCATTCACTTTTCAACCATTCTTCCTGCAAAATGGATTGGCGAGGGGATGGGGATGAAAGTTATATTTATTTTTCAGGGAAGCCTGAAGTTTTTCTCAAGAAATACTTTTATTTTGTGGAGTTACTTTTTGGTTTTCAGGAGCTTCTTTTCCATTTGTGCCAAGTCATTTGTTAAGTGATGCAGTCATATGGTAATCAAACCTTCTGTGTTTGTGCTGACATAGGGACTATTTAGTCTCTTCCTACCCTCATCCTACCCTGTGGCAGCCTTCTGTACCCCTTCCCCAGACAAGCAAATGGCCTTGGATTTTTCAAATGCCCCTGGGTATTAGCTACACTGAGTCCAGGGGAGAATTACTACCTGTGAAGATAGATGCCTGCAGGAAGTGCAGATACAGAAACCGTTAAACACGAGCAGGGAGTGAGAAATTTGATTAGGTTGTAAAAAAAGCCAAGAAAGAGAATCTGAAAGCAAAGTGATAGTGCTAAACTTAACAACAGTGGGAAAGAAAGACTAGATCAAGAGAGAGAAAGACAGAAATACTGCAAAAACGGTTTAAAAAATTAAATTTGCCAATTTGAAAACTTTGACCCACGTTTGGCAGGAATGGGGATTCTCACTTTAAGTTGTTCCCTCTGACACTGTGGCACTCGCTCAATACTGACTCTCCGACAATGAGGCACTCCCTTGGTACTGGACACCAAAATTGAAGGTGCAGTGGACAGCAAAGAAAGTTACCTCAGTGTACAACGGCATCTTGATCAGATGGGCCAATGGGCCGAAGAGTGGTAGATGGAGTTTAATTTAGGGAAATGTGAGGCATTGCATTTTGGAAAAGCAAATCAGGGCAGGACTTATACACTTAATGGTAAGGTCCTGGGGAGTGTTGCTGATCAAAGAGACCTCAGAGTGCAGGTTCATAGTTCCTTGAAAGTGGAGTCCTGGGAGACAGGGTAGTGAAGAAGGCATTTTGATCTGCTTGCCTTTATTGGTAAATGCATTGGGTATGGGGGTTGGAGGTCATGTTGTGGCTGTACAGAACATTGGTTTGGCCACTTTTGGAATACTGTGTGTAATTCTGGTCTCCCTGCTACAGGAAAGATGTTGTGAAACTTGACAGGGTTCAGAAAAGATTTACAAGGATGTTGCCAGGGTTGGAGGGGTTGAGCTAAAGGGAGAGGCTGAAAAGGCTGTAGCTTCTTTCCCTGGAATGTCAGAGGCTGAGGGGTGACCTTATAGAGGTTTATAAAATCATGAGGGGCATGGATAGGGTAAACAGACAAGGTCTTTTCCCCAGGGTGGGGTGAGTCAAAAACTAAGGGCATAGGTTTAAGATATGAGGGGAAAGATATAAAAAGGATGTAAAGGGCAACTTTTTCACGCAGAGGGTGGTGCGTGTGTGGAATGAGTTGCCAGAGGAAATGATGGAGACTGGTACAATTAGAACACTTAAAGCCACCTGGATGGAAAGGAAGGTTTAGAGGGATATGGGCCAAATGCTGGCAAATGAGACTAGATTAATTTAGGATATCTGGTCAGCACGGATGAGCTGGACCAAAGGGTCTGTTTCCGTGCTGTACACCTCTATGACTTCATGACCCTGTGACAGTGCAGCACTCTCTCAGTACTGACCCTCTGACAGTACAGCATTCCCTCACCGCTGCACTGGACCATGAACTAAAATGTTGTGCTTAGGTCACTGGCGTCTGATTTAAACAATGACTTTCTGACTCACTTCTATGATTGCTACACACATTGCTTCTTGTCAGAAGGTTAGAAAATATTTCTCACAGTACTAGCAGATCTTATCATTATTTTCAGTCACCTTTTCCCAATCCAGGAGTTGTGGTATCGAACTATATTTTTATGTTCTGTCTTTGCCAAGGACTCAGCTTCACGTTTTGTTTTCCTAATTTGATTAAAAGGAAATTAACATGTAAGAATCATAAAATCATGAGGAAGAAGGCCATTCAGCTCATCAGGTTGATGTCAGATCTCACGTGAACCACCTGGTTTGAGCCCATTCACTATTCTATAAATGGCTATTGGATTCTCTTTGAGAAGAAATAATACACTGTGCTTCTATGTTGGTGTGGCAGAGTATTCCCCATCCTAACTGCATCTACATAAAGACATCTTTCTCAGACCTCTGAGTTCTGTTTTTTGTTGATCCTTAACATGAGATTCTCACTGCTCTCTCACTCAGCAGTGGTAACAATTCCTCATCACTGTACCCATCATCTTAGCAAAGATCTGAGTCAGATTCCAAACTTTCCTTTCGATTCTGAACAATCAGTTCAACTTTTCTTCATCATTGTAATGTTACTGGACATTACTGATACAATTTGAAACTAGCACAAGTAACTATACAGTCAGTGGTTCAAACCTCTGTGTGACAGATCATAATCCATCTGTAGAATGTTAATTCTCCTTTTCAAAGAGAGCAAACTAACCTTGCTTAACCACACACCCCACCACCCTACCCTGGCCAATTCTGACAATATCTTGGTGAGCCTCTTGGAATTGTACAGCACAGGAGGCTACGCAGCCCACTGTGCCTGTGTCAGCTCCTAGAAAGAATTATCCAATTAGCCCCACTGATCCTTCCTATTGGCCCAGCAAATCTTTATCTAATTTCTTCTTGAAACTGGCAAATTGCCTTCCAACAATGTTTCAAGCAGAGAATTCGAAATCTTAACAGCTCTTGACATAAAAAAATTCTCCCCGAGTACCCTCTGGTTCTTGAGTCAATTACCTTAAATCTGTGACCTCAGGTTGCTCATTCTCCTCCTACCAGAGGGAGCAGTTTTTCCTTATTCACTTTATCAAAAGGCTCAATTACATTTCCCAATAAGCTTTTGTGCTGCATGGAGAACAATCCCAGCTTCTCTGGTCTCTCCACATCACTAAAATCCAGTGATCTCCAAATCTTTTCCTGTTGTTTTTACTTCATCCCTATAATGGGCTGCCCCAAACCTCACAAAACATTGTCACTGTCCATAATTAACAATAGAAAGGAGGAGAGGGAACAGATTCACACAGGACACAAGTGAGACAGATAGTGGCAAACACAGACTGAGAGGCTCTGGATTAATGGTGTCTTGGTAACTAACGGGCTAGGAATGCAGGATATCACAGATCACAGAATCCCTACAGTGTGGAAACAGGCCATTCAGCCCAACAAGTCCACACTGCTGCTCTGAAGAGCATCCCACCCAGACCCATTCCCCTACCCTTGCATTTTCCCATGATTAACCCAAACATCCCTGGACACTATGGGTAATTTAGTATGGCCAATCCACCTAACCTGAACATCTTTGGACTGTGGGGGGAATCTGGAAGACCCGGAGGAAACCCATGCAGACACAGGGTAAATATGCAAACTCCACACAGACAGTCACCCGAGGGTGGAATTGAACCCTAGTCCCTGGTGCTGTGAGGCAGCAGTGCTAACCACTGTGCCACCTAAATTTTTGACAACAGATAGCAGTAGCTTCTGGGCTGGGAGAAGATTTACACACTTTCTTTTTCTCCTTTCCCACTGTGTCTCTGTGACTTGTTTTCACTTCAAGTTGCTCGCAAGCAAAAGGTTTCAGTCATCAACAACTTATTAGTCCACGGACCAATCAATGACTTATTTCCAACTAGAACATAGAAGATAGAATAGTACAGCACAATACAGGCCCTTCAGCCCATGATGTTGTGCCGACCTATTATCCTACTAAGATCAATCTACCCTGCATACCCTACATTATACTATCATTCATGTGCCTATCCAAGAGTCACTTAAAAGTCTCTAAAGTATCTGACTCCACTACCACTGCTGGCCGCGCATTCCACATGCCCACCACTCTCTGTGTGAAGAACCTACCTGTGACATCTCCCCTATATCTTCCTCCAATCACCTCAAAATTATGCCTCCTTGTGATAGCCATTTCTGCCCTGGGAAAAAGTCTCTGACTATCCACTCTATCTGTGCCTCTCATCATCTTGTACACCTCTATCAAGTCACCTCTTATCCTTCTTCGCTCCAATGAAAAAAGCCCTAACTCCCTCAACCTTTCCTCATAAGACTTGCCCTCCAGTCCAGGCAGCATCCTGGTAAATCTCCTCTGCATCCTCTCTAAAGCTTCCACATCCTTCCTGTAATGAGGTGACCAGAACTGAACACAATATTCCAAGTGTGGTCTAACCAGAGTTTTACAGAGCTGCAGCATAACCTCGCGGCTCTTAAACTCAATTCCCCTGCCAATGAAAGCCAACACACCATACGCCTTCTCTACAACCCTATCAACTTGGGTAGCAACTTTGAGGGATCTGTGGACGTGGACCCTAAGATCCCTTTGTTCCTACACACAGCTGAGAATCCTGCCATTAACCCTGTATTCTGCATTCAAATTCGACCTTCCAAAATGAATCACTTCACACTTTTCTGGGTTGAATTCCATCTGCCACTTCTTTGCCCAGCTCTGCATCCTGTCAACACCCTGTTGCAACCTACGACAGCCCTCCACCGTCCACAACTCCACCAACCTTCGTGTCATCAGCAAACTTACTAACCCACCCTTCCACTTCCTCATCCAAGTCATTTATAAAGATCACAAAGAGCAGAGGCCCCAGGACAGTTTGGAGACTGGGGGACTAAGGTTAAACTGGAGGACTGAAGGTCTACAGGTGGAAGGTGTCTTGGAAACTAAAGGTAGGCGGGTGAAGGGTATGTGGAGACTGAGGGGCTAATGGGTGTAGGGTGCCTCGTGGACTCGGAGTCTATGGGTAAGGAGCACCTTGGGGACTGAAGGCCTGTGGCTGAGAGTGTCTTGTTGTTTACATTCCACTTCTTTTTATAATCACAAAGAAAGGATGAAGATTAAGAATAGACTCACTCATTCTTCATTAAGACTTCCTTGATGGCATAGTACCGTCCATCAACATTGTTCTTAGCTTTGTAAACATGGCCAAAACCACCACTTCCGATTTCTTCAAACTCTGAAAAGCCATCAATTCTAGGAATGTTCAGTATACCACAGCAATTAACAAGAAACATACAAACATCCACAAACTTTCTCAACGCATGTGTTTCCCCTGTTTTACAACGAGAATTAATATTTATATGATTTATATTTATATGATACCCTTTAAGGTGCTAAACGATACCAGTGAGCTTCACAGAAACATTTAAAAAATCACATGCTTACGTTTCAGCGAGAGGCCACTTTGTTAAAATCAAAACAGGACATAACCTATCAAGAGAGGTTTCAGTCTAGGATCTGACTCATCCACTAATAACATCAGCTGTGATCAGCATCAACAGGGACCTAGCAGCTGAAGTCACAGTCACCAGGGATTCAAATAAGACATGTGGAAGAGGAAAGATTACAGGAGTGCAGAGATTCTACAGGGTTATGGGGGCTGGAGGAGATTGAAGAGATAAGGAGGACCAAGATAATGAATGGATTGGGAGACATGGTTGAGGATTTTAATATCAAGTCTTCGCTAAACCTGGAGCCAGTGTCGTTCAATGAGTACAGGTATGATCAGTATTTAGTGTGAGCTGAGACTCATACAGCACAATGTTGGAATGAGCTCTAGTTTGTGGAGAGTGGAAGATGGGAGGCATCTACCAGAGTATTTGAGTTAGAAAGGATGACAGTGACCTACAGAAGCCATTTCAAAAGTGGATGTTGAATTATTAACATGGCACCACTGGGTTGGAGGTACAGTCGGTCTTTCATTGTTAAGTTTAACATACAGAGAATTGAAGGAAGGGGAACTAATAGAGATTTGCCTCCCAAATCAAACCCTTCTGAGAGCACTGTATTTGCATTTAAATATTGAAGAAAAAACACACAGGCCTACTGTTTGAGTATGGGCCTAAAACTCCCATCATACACTGCTGAGAGGAAGAGTTGTGGGTAATTTACCTCACTACCTCCACAAGATACAAACACATTCTATCCTATCAGGTAGAATAGCACAGTGATTACGTCAAACTTGAGTGTAGGCTCCACTGAGGCACTTTGGGAATTTGAATAGTTTAAAAATAAAATCCAACAATAAAAATTGCTCTCAATAACAGTGACTGTGAAGCTGTTGTGATTGTCGTGAAAAGTTCAATATCGAAGGGGGAAAGAATAATCACTCTCTTTGGCCTGGTCTAAATGTACATCCAATCCTGTATAGAGCAATCCCATCAGGCAGATCAGTTCAAAAACCTGGCTTTGGGACATTTTACAACCACCCAAGGAGGCAAAACAGGGCCTGAGCTTAGCCTTTCACCTGAAAGACGGCACCTCTGACAATGCAGTGCATTCAAGTGTACTGAAGTGCGGCTTCAACCTTCTGAGCTGCCGGTGAGAGCAGCGTACACTGTTTGCCCCCTGTTATGGTGTTCCAACAATGCCCAATGTCACCCAGGGGAGTGACACTTTCAGGGTATTCCGCATTGACCTGAACAAAGTGGCCTTCATGCATTGCAGGGAGTATTGCCCAATCACTGCATTTTAATGTTTGAACTGTCTCTTACTTCACTTCCAGGTCTTGATCTTGTCCATTGTTATTGTTCTTCTGTAAGTTCAAAGGTGAAGAGGTCATTAGCTTTCTGCTTGGTTTGGACATAAGGCAGACTATTCCTAGGAATACATGAGGAACTGAGGGTCATAGCTTTCACAATGATTGAGAGTGTACGCCTGAATTCTTGCTGGAGGTTCCCAAGATCTGAAACTTGTTGCAGGAACGCTCAGAATCGAGATTTAATCTGGGGTAAACTAAGGGCAAGGAAAACAGTTTGAGGGGAAATGTTTGAAAAATATGGAATATTGTAATGGTTTGGAGAAATCACATTGCTTCCATTCTCTGCAGGTGGCAATAAGGCCTTTAAGTGCTCAAAGATTCACCACAGGGCTTGGTGATACACTTGGCTCCAGCTTCTCTCTGCTAGTGTCCACCTCAGTTCAGTTCAATGGTCACGCTCGTGCTCCAGGCAGACAGCACATTGACTTAATGTCTCATCCAGAAAACTGCGCCTCCCACCATTGCAATACGCTTCACTCTGAACTCAGTAGCCCAAGTTCCTGGAGTGGGACTTGAACTCATGACCTTCTGAATCAGTAATAGGAGGGCCCAAAAAAGTACTTTGCCCCCAAGGCATTTTGTGCAGCACACTCACAGATACACTTTAGGTAAGCTCAGCAGCTATTTGTGTGCTGTATCCTCTCACACACAGATTACAAGGTGAGTGATCAGACAATCTTTTTCTGCTGTTGGTGGACAGAGAGAAATTTTGATCAGAACATTGGGAAACTTGATTTCCCATCACATCAACCTGAGGAGGCAGAGAAGGCTTTGGTTTAATGTAGCAGAGACAGTTGTGGGGATGGCCCATATAGAATTAGAACAAGGAATGTTCCAGGTACCCCACAAAGGGACTGGCGTAACTGGGGCCCATATAGGCACCCATGGCCACATCTTTATCTAAAGAAAGTGAGAGGAGTTAAAGGAGAAGCTGTTCCAAATGAGGATGAGCTCGGCCAAGCAGAGGAAAGTGGTGGTGGATGGGAATGGTTCGGGCCTTTTTTTTCCAGGAAGAAGCAGAGATTTCTGTGACCAACCTGATGGGGGATGGAGGTGTTAAGGGATTGCATATCCATAGTGAAGAGAAAGTGGCTGCTGCCTACAAACTGGAAATTCTGAAACTGCTGTAAATCTGACATAAATTATGTCTGAAGAAGGGTACTAGGCTTGAAACTTTAATTCAGCATTGTCTCCACAGATGCTGCCAAACCTGCCCAAGTTTCTCCAACAACTTCCGTTTTGCATTATTTTAATGTCTTATCTGAAAATGGCACCTCCAACAGTGCAGGTGTCTCTCAGCACTGTAATGGAGTGTTCACTTGTATTTTGTGCTTTAGTCTCTGAAGCCATGGTTTAGGAATCACTCAGGTATTCTGATTTGAAGACTTACATGGAATTTAGGAAAAACATTCTCACAAAGAAGGTGCTTAGAATGCAGAATAAATATCATTTGGGATATTAAATCATTGGTCAGACAGTCATTTATATAAAAACCAGGTAAGGATTTTTTAAAAATTCCTTCATGAAATGTGTGAATAGCTGGTAAGGCTAGGATTTGTTCCCATGTTTGATTGCCCTTGACAAGGTGGCCGTGAGCTGCCTTCTTGAACTACTGCGGTTCATTTGGAAAAGGGAAGAAACAGAAGAGGGTACAGGGAAATGCGAATACAGGTACACAGCTCTGTTGAGGAGCCAGAGTAGGCACAATGGACTGAAGGGTCCCCTCTTATGCAGTAATGTCAGTCATCCTATGAAGGAAAACAGCATTTAAACAACAAGTCCTTGAACAATCGATCTTTTGGGAAATGAATAGGGTACCTGAGAAGATGAGGCATCCGTTTTCGTGTCCAAATGAGAAAAGTTTGGTGCTAATGGCCTCACGCTATAAAAAGAAATAATTTTCAATCATTCTGACTTCCCAAATAACCAAACATCCTTCAGCAACACCCAGAAATGATCTCCTAACTCATAAAGGGATGGAATTAAGAAACCTCATTGAATCAAAAAAGATGATATACCAAATTGAAGTGTAATCACTCACCTGTCAAGACGTTAGGTCCCAAAGAATCTTCCAGTGTATGAAATATTTTTGAATGCAGTCATTGTTGTAATGTAGAAAATATAACAGGCAATTTGCTGACAGCAAGCGCGCACAAAATAACAATGGCTTAATAAAAACAGAAAGTGCTGCAGACACTCGGCAGGTCTGGCAGCATCTGTGTAGAGGGATATAGAAGAGTTCTGAAGAAATCATTGGACTTGAAAACTGAAATGGTTTCTCACTCTACAGATGGTGCCAGACCTGCCGAGTTTCTCCAGAACTTTGTCCTTATTAATATATTTTAGATGTTGTTTAAATAATAAATATTCACCGGGAACATCAGGTGCACTTCTTCCAAAAAGTAACTGTGGGGTCCTTTGAGAGGTAGACAGAGATTGGGTTTAACATCTCACCCAAGAAAAGGCATCTCAGACAGTGCAATGCTGTTGCAGTAACTGTGCTGGGGGAAAGCAAGCCAGATAACTTACTCATATCTCTGGGAGTGAGGCTTGAAAATGAGATGTCCTGACTTACAGACAAGAGGCTTGCCTGCTGAGGCACAGCTGCCACCATTAGCTATTGTATAAACGCCTACAGAATACACCAAAATCACAAGCAAAATGTACACTATGCTAATGAACAGTCATACCGTTTTGATCTGGATCCAGTAGTAGTATCCTAGAAAGAAAGAATTAGAATTAATTCTGAATACAGGAGCATATGAAAAACCAGACCGAAGTGACAACTGATAACAAACAGTCAAAGTTTGTTTTACACAGTCATAAATGGCACAGAAGGAGGTCATTCAGCCCCTCAAATTCATGTCAGCCCTCTGTAGAGTAATCCAGTTGCCCCCATTCCCTCTGTCTATCCACTTAGCACTACAGGTTCATTTTCTTCAAGTGCCCATACGATTTATGTTTGAAATCGTTCATTGTCCATTTGGACATGGACTGCTTCAATATCTGAGGAGCTGTGAATGGTGCTATAAATTGTGCAGTCATCAGCAAAAGCACCCACTTCTGACCTTATGATGGAGGGAAGGTCATTGATGAAGAAGATAGTTGGGCCTAGGACACGACCCTGAGGAGTTCCAGGTAAATGTAAAGTGCATCTAGCTTGCATTGCCACAATCCAGGACTGCGTTGTTTAAATTACCAAGCATACTTTATATCAATGGCATAAACAGGAAAACAAACCAGATGGTCAATATGGGGATGAGAAACTGGGTATGCAGTGGGATTGGTGAAGGGGAAAAACAGGTCCTTATTCCCAGCATGGAGCTGGTCATGCCCATTCTGCAGATGGGCTGGGTGCACTTGAGTTGTCCTGAAGTTGTGCCTTAATTTCAAAAGGAAAAACAGGAATTGCATTTCTATAACACCTTTCACAGCCTCAGGATCTCCCAAAGCATTTCACAGCTAAAGAAGCACTTTTACAATGTAGTCACTAAGGTAAAGCAGGAAATGCAGCAGTCAATCTATGCACAAGATCCTACGAACAACAAGTGATTAGTTAATATATTTAATGATGTTGGTTAAGGAATAAATTATGATTTATCCACCAGGTAAAACTCACTTGCTTCTTCAGTTAATGTTGCCATAGCCCCAGAGGACCAGAACAGCGATCTCTATTAGAAAGAGATGACTGGTGCTGAGTGTAACTTGAGGGTCACCACTCTTCAGGTGAGGCTGAGAAGGCAGGACTTTCAAGGTAACTTCAGCTACTGACATCACCCTGGATCAAAAACCAGCTGTCCAGCCAACTGAGCCAACGATCACTTCCACTTGTGTACTGTGTTTAAGTAGAACTGTGCAATCCACCCAACAGGGCAGACAAAGCCTCAGCTCAATACCCAATCTGACAGGTAAGACTACGAAGCAAAATTAGCAGACTAACACAGGCAAGAGATCTAGAATTTTGTCTGAAAAGTGTACTGTACCACTTTAGGAGAATGAGTTGCTGATTTGGAGTCTTCGAAAAAGATGAAGCTGGAACCATCTGACTGTTCAGAATGCCTCCTAAAAGAATCAGAAATATGTGAGGAACATTCACTGGGTCTGAACTTGGGTTATAATTCATTCCCTACCACTACTTAAATATACTACACAGATCACCGGTGAGAAATATTACTAAAGCTATCTCTGAAAGAATGATCAAACATCTTTCTAAACAATGTGCAGGATGAATTTCATTCAATCAATTAAATCAAATAGAGGTGAGTATAACTTATATTTATAAAGCTGCCTTTGACATAGTAAAATGTCCTGAAAGATTTCAAGGAGCATAATCAGATGACATGTGGCTCTGAGTCACATGAGGAAATGTAGGAGTTCTTTGATGAAAGTACAACAATGGATGCTCAAGTGTAGTTGAAGTGCATTGTGCAAAAGTGCAATCAATGTGTGCAGAAGTGCATTGTCTACACAAATGCGTTGCATCCAATAATAGAGTGTATGCAGATGTGCATTGATCCTCTATATATGCACCTTCAAAGCTATTTGATGAAAGCACTGTGAAGCAAACTTATTTGGAAGTAGGAACCATGTGGTATTAAAGAGTGGTGGTATTGTGGCTACATATTTTGCAAAGGGATAGAGGGCTGTTCCTAACAGTAGAGAAGTTTGCCTAGGTCCCTACTGTTGCTATCAGGAACATTGGTGTGAATAACCTGGCCTTAGGTAAAGATAGTACAATTTTGCAGCTTGCCAATGATTAAAAATCCTTGGCAACATTGCAAATAATAAGCTTGAAGGTAGATGACAGCAGAAGGACACAGAAGTGAGTGGGTAAATATATGGTAGATGCAGTACAGCATGGCTAAATGTGAGTATATTGAGTGCAACAGTGATGTGACACTTCAGTGTGAAAATTGGTATTTTTTAAATGGTGATATACTGGGAGTTGTGGGTGTAAAAAGGGATCTGGAAAGTAGGCAGGTAGATACAGCAAACAAATGGCATATTAGCCTTCATTGCAAGAGAATTTGAGTTTGCAAGTAGGGATGTCTTACAAGCAGTTATACAGAGCTTTGGTGAATTCACACCTGGGGTACTGCATGCAGTTTTGGTCTGCTGACCTCAGAAAGGATATACTTGCTGTAATTTGGAATATAGCAGAGCTTCACCAGATTGAGATAACACAGTGTGGAGCTGGAGGAACACAGCAGGCCAGGCAGCATCAGAGGAGCAAGAAAGCTGCCGTTTCGGGTCAGGACCCTTCTTCAGAAATGGGGGAGGGGAAGGGGGCTCTGAAATAAATAGAGGGGGGGCATCAGGCTGGAGATGGTAGCTGGGATGGTGATAGGTAAGTGCAGGTAGGTAGTGGTGGGGGTTGGTCAGTGAGGTGGGAGGAGCGGATAGGTGGAAGAGAAGATGGACAAGTCAAGGAGGCGGGGATGAGAGGGAGGGTTGGTCACATGTTGAGGCCGGGGGTGGGGAGATTTTGAAGCTAGTAAAGTCCACATTGAGACCATTGGGTTATAGGCTCCCAAGGCGGAATATGAGGTGCTGCTCCTCCAGTTTCCAGGTGGTGTTGTTGTGACACTGGAGGAGCCTAGGGAGTGGGAGGGGGAGTTGAAGTGGTTCGCGACTGGGAGGTGTTGTCGTCTGTCGCGAACCGAGCGCAGGTGCCCTACAAGGTGGTGGGGCCAGTGGGGAGTGTGGAGCGGACGAGGGAGTCACGGAGAGAGCGGTCACTATGGAAGGCAGATAGGGGTGGGGAGGGAAATATATCCTTAGTAGTGGGGTCAGATTGCAGGGGGCAGAAGTGGTGGAGAATGATGCGTTGAATCCGGAGGTTAATGGGGTGATACGTGAGGACAAGGAGGATTCTGTTTTTGTTTTTATTGTGGGCCACTCCACACTCCCCACTAGCCCCACCACCCCCGGCACCTTTCCCTGCAACCGCAGGAAGTGCTACACCTGCCTGTACACCTCCCCCGCTCACCCCCATCCCAGGCCCCAAAAAAACCTTCCACATCAAACAGATGTTCACCTGCACATCCGCAACGCAGCCCACTTGATTGGCATCCCCTCCACCACGTTTCAACATTCATGCTCTCCCATGACTGACACTCAGTGGCAGCAATTTGTAATATCTATAAGATGCACTGCAGCAACTCATTAAAACTCCTCTGGCAGTATCTTCTAATCACACAACCACTACCATCTAGAACGACAAGGATGGCAGACATATGGGGATAGCAGGAACTGCAAATGCTGGAGTCAGAGTCAATACAGTGGTGCAGGTGGAGAAACACAGTAGGAGAGACGACGTTTTGGGCCTAAACCCTTCATCAGGACTGGCCTGTCCTGATGAAGGGTCTAAGCCCAAAAAGTCGACTCTCCTGCTCCTCTAATGCTGCCTTAGCTGCTGTGTTCGTCCAGCTCAGCAGATATATAGGAATGCCACGTGCAAGTTCCCCCTCTAAGACATTTGCCATCCTGACTTGGAATTATATCACCATTCCTTCAGTGTCACTGGGTCAAAATCCCAGAATTCCCTCGCTAACAGCATTTAGGTGCATCTATATCACGCTGTATACAGTTGTTTCAGAAAGTAGCTGACTACTATTCTCTCCAGGTAACTAGGGGCAGGCAATAAATGCCAACCTTTCCTACACTGCCCAAATCCCATGAATGAAGGAAAGAAAGTACAGCGCCATTGAACTCAACGGCTGCCCTCTTGAGACTGCAGGTAGTGTTGAGGAAATCTGACACAAATGTTCAAAATCTTGAAGGGCTTAAATAGCGAAATTGAAAGAAAAGCCTTTCCAATGGCTGAACAGTTGAGAAGCAGAGGCCATGGATTTAAGGTGGTTTGCAAAAGCTCCACAGAAGGAGAAACATTTATTCACAATAAACGGTTGGATTTTCAGATGCGCTGTATTTGTGTAGTAGAGGCAGATTGAATTGTAGCTTTAAAAAGTGAATTCAGAAAAGAAACAAAGCCGGGAGTGTGGGGTCTAACTAGATTTCTTTTTCCAAGAGCCAGTGCAGGCTCAATGGACAGAATGGCCTTGTACTGTCCGTCACTTTCCTCTGATGGTTATGCGAGGATCTGGGCTCAGTGGCTCATCCCAGAGTCAAACCAAAAGTTAATGTCACCAATAGTCTGCATCCATGAAGACAATGACCAGAAAGGGAGATGGAATCATTGGCTAGAAGAGTAGCGTTTGAAGTGGGGGAGTGAAGACATGGCTCTGTCTTCCCAATATTTGGCAACGTTTCCAATCATTCAGTAGCAGATGCTAGACAGTAAGGATAACCAACCAGAGGCAGGGTAACTGGTAATTCTCTGCTGTGCTGGAGAATCAAAAGAAATAACTCATATAAGGGAATTATTCATTACAATACATCACAAAATTAAAAGCAGGACAATTTAAATAAAAAACTTTGTGCTTTCATTAAATTGTACCAAAAGCAGTGACCAAAGCAGAAACCTAAAGGGTTAAGTTACAGAGTCATAGAAATGTACAGCACGGAAACAGACCCTTCGGTCCAACTCGTCCATGCCAACCAGATATCCTAAATAACTGTAGTCCTATTTGCCAGCATTTGGCCTAAATACCTCTAAACCCTTCCTAATCACGTACCCATGCAGATGCCTTATAAATGTTCTAATTGTACCAGCCTCCATCACTTCCTCTAGCAGCTCATTCCATACACATACCACGCTCTGCATAAAAGAGTTGGCCCTTAGGTCCCTTTTAAATCTTTCCCCTCTCACTTTAAACCTATGCCCTCTAATTTTGGACTCACCCACCTTGTCTATTTACCCTATCCATGTCCCTCATGATTTTGTCAACCTCTATAAGATCACCCCTCAGCCTCTGATGCTCCAGAGAAAATAGCACTAGCCTATTCAGCCTCTCCCTATAGCTAAAACCCTCCAACCCTCGTAACATACTTGTAAATCTTTTCTGAGCCCTTTCAAGTTTCACAACATCCTTCCTATATCAGGGAGACCAGAATTGGGTGCAGTATTCCAAAAGTGGCTGAACCAATGTCCTGTACAGTTGCAACACGACCTCCCAACTCCTATACTCAAGCAGTGACCAATAAAGACAAGCATACCAAATGCCTTCTTCCTTATCCTATCTACCTGCGACTCCACCTTCAAGGAACTATGAGCCTGCACTCCAAGGTCTCTTTGTTCAGCAACACTCCCCAGGACCTTATCGTTAAGTGTATAAGTCCTGCTCTGATTTGCCTTTCCAAAATGCAGCACCTCACATTTATCTAAATTAAACTCCATCTGCTACTCCTTGGCCCATTGGCCCATCTGATCAAGATCATGTTGTACTTTGAGGTAGCCTTCTTCACTGTTCACTACACCTTCAATTTTGGTGTCATCTACAAGCTTACTAACCATACCTCCCTATGTTCACATCCAAATCATTTATATAAATGACGAAAAGCAGTGGACCCAGCACTGATCCTTGTGGCACACTCCTGGTCACAGGCCTCCAGTCTGAAAAGCAACCTTCCACCACCACCCTCTGTCCTCTACCTTCAAGTCAGTTCTGTATCCAGATAGCTAGTTCTTCCTGTATTCCGTGTAATCTAACCTTGCTAACCAGTCTACCATGAGGCACCTTGTTGAACACCTTAATGAGGTCCAAATAGATCACGTCAATTGCTCTGCCCTCATCAGTCCTCTTCATTACTTCTTCAAAACTCAATTAGTGAGACACTATTTCCCACGCATAAAGCCATGTTGACTGTCCCTAATCAGCCCTTGCCTTTCCAAATACATGTAAATCCTGTCCCTCAGGATTTCCTCCAACAACATGCCCACCACTGATGTCAGGCTCACCAGTCTATAGTTCCCTGGCTCTTCCTGACCACCTTTCTTAAATAATGGCACCATGTTGGCCAACCTCCAGTCTTCTAGCACCTCACCTTGGCTATCAATGATACAAATATCTCAGCAGTGGGCCCAGCAATCACTTTCCTCACTTCCCATAGAGTTCTAGGGTACACCTGATCAGGTCCCAGGGATTTATCCACCTTCATGCATTTTAAGCCATCAGCACCTCCTTCTCTGTAATATGGACATTTTTCAAAATGTTGCTAGTTATTTCCCCACTTTCAATACGTTCCATATCCTTCTCACGGTAAACACTGATGCTGTTTAGAACAGATTTTGCATGTCTTTCAGAATTCCATTTCCTGCCCGGATTATAGCATAGTTACCTGGGATATCTGTCACAAACTTACTTCAGTGAAAGTTCGTCTTGTGAAATACTGTTTGATTCATCCTGTGCCGATCAGAGCCAAGACCAGTTCAGGAACAGAATTGAGGGAATAAAGAAAACATTAAGTTAGAGTTTGAGGAAACAAACCCAAATTGATGTCATAAATTGAATTACTTTATTCTAAAATTTGCATTCTGAATAAGAACCTTCCCACTGTTAAAAACAAGCTAACAATTGACACTGGGGTATTTATCCAGTTCAGACTGTTTTAGCAAATATACCGTTGGGCGTATTGGGTTTTTCTTTCCAATGCAATCACATAAGCCCTGGAAAGCTGTTTTATCAATTGCATTCTTTTAGTTAATGCTGTGAGTATCCTAGTATCTACTGTCTTTAGCTTACAAGATGAGATTTAACTGTGAGATAATAGCTATAAACATGGCAACATAGATTTCTGAAATTCTCCCTTTTACCACATTACATCAACTTTGTAGCCATTCAGCCCAACAAGTCCACATTAGTTCACCATCTCAACCCTATGCATCTCACTATCAGCACATCCAACTAATCCTTTCTTCTTCATGTTCTCAACCAGCTTGCCCTTAAATGCTTTCGTTTTTTGGGTAGTGAGTTCCCTATTCTCAACACTCTCTCAACACAGAGGGTTCTCTTGAATTTCACTGAATCCTGGAAACCTACAGCGCAAAAGCCATTCACTCATCATGCCTGTGCTAGCTCTTTGAAAGAGTGGTCATGGTTAGGGCCATTTGTATTTAGATCCACCACCATGCAAAATCCTTGTCAAGTACCCATTCAACACTCTTCTAAAATTATTTCACAAATTAATTTCCATCTTTTTTTCAGCCAGACTGTTCTGGATCCCAACAAGTCTCTCTGTGAAAACATTTATCCTCATCTACCTTCTGGATCTTTTACCAATGATTTGGAATCTCTGACCTCAAATTACTGATCCCCTCACCACAGAATAACATAAAAGTCTGGACAGAATGCAATGGCTGTTGTCTACATGGATTTGAAGAAAGTGATTCACAAAGTACCACATAAAAGGTTAACAAAACTAAGGATCATGGAACAAAAGGGTCAGTGCCACCTTGGATGAAAATGGCTTAATGACAGAAAGCAGCCAGTCACAGTGAATGGTTATTTTTCAGACTGGACAATAGAAGACATTGAAGTTCCCAAAGATCAGTGTAGGTGCACTGCTCTTTTTTTTTACAATATAGAAATAACTTGAATATTGGAATACAGAGTAATATTTCAAATGGTGTGGTCCGTGAGGAGACTTGACAGAGAGGTTTCAGGAATGAGGAACTTTAGCTACAAGGTTTGGGTGACTAAGCTGGCATTGTTCTCCTCAGAACAAAAGAGGTTGAAGGACAATTTGATAAAGTAGTACAGGATTTTAAGAAGTTTGCACATGGCAGATGATAAAAAATTGCTCTAATTAGCTGATGGTACAAGGACTAAGAGGCACAAATTTAAAGTTTTGGACAAGAGATGCAGGAGCAGCGTAAGGAAGAGAGTTCTTTTCCACGGCAAGTATGAATGACCTGGAACTCACTATCTGTATGGCGGATAGAAGCTGAGATGATGAACAATTTTAAAAGGAAATTGGATGGACACTTGAAGAAAATAACCTTTTACAGCTAGGGGTTAGAACAGGGCAAGTGAATGAATTGGATTGTTTCATGGCAGTCTGGCATAGACGTGATAGGCCAGATGGATTCCTGCACAGTATATGATTCTATAATGCGGGACATGAACCAACTGTAGACCAAGACCAGATAGGAGTGGCAGATTCCTGCTCCTAGAGGACACGAAGGGAATTGAATGGGGAAGCTGTTACCTGTATCTGGGTGCAATGGTGATGTTGCAAACAGATTATTCCCCATACCACTCAGCCAACGTCTATTCTAATTAATTATGCATCCCGTTGTTGGAAGAAAGAGAATTGAACTCTGAACCTCTATCTTACAAATTCAGTACTTAAAGCAGTAGTCTATTCCATTATGTAGCAAATGGTGCTTATGAAGAGCCAACCTGGTGCAATGGGCAAAATAGCCTCCTATCCACGCTGAAATGTTAGACATATCACAATTTGTCTGCAAGGTGGAGTCTACTCTAACATGAAACAAATGTTTAACAGCGCATACTATGCACACTGTCCTATAGTATACAACACACACCAAGCACATTATAACACACACCGAGCATGCTGTCCCCCATTATAACACACACTCCCACAGAACACTACACACATCGAACACAGCCCTACATTATACAACCCACACCGAGCACATTGTAACACATTCGCACAGAATACTACACACACCAAGCGCATTGTACTACATTATACAACATGCACTGAGCACAGTCCCACAGAATACTAGACAGCTTCAGGAATACCTGCAGTTGATTCAAAGCAAGTTCGGCAGCTTTCTGTTTGCCCTCCTGTTTGTTTTTTCCAGAAGCACTTGGGAAAGATATGTTATTTATTACAAATTTCAGAGTAAATCTGGAAAACAGAATTGCTCAATTAATTAAGAATCTTGCAAAAATTGCTTATCTGAACCTAAGTACAGCTACACTCACATAATCTATCATAGAACAGTGCAGCACAGAGCAGGCCATTCAGCCCATTGAGTGTGTTCCAACTCCTCTGAGAGAGCCCTCCAATTAATCCCACTGTCCCTCTGCTCTTTACCCATAACCCTGTAATTTTTTTTCCCCTTGGAAACATTTATCTAATTCCCTTCATTGAAGTTATTTTTGAAAGGGCTTTCAGCACATTTTTTTAGGCAGTGTATTTCAGATCAAATCATTTTGCTTTGGACGAGAGAGTGGAACTGAAAAGGAGAGAGAGTCACTCAGTTCGTTGGGTCAATCTAGCCTGTGATTAGATTTGTTTAACAAGAAGTCAGTCTTTCCTTTGCTGCTTTGGGCTGCTGTAAATGACAGGCACAATTGCTCACTTACTTTGGAGCGTGAGATGGCCCATGTTTATCCACTTCCACAACGTTGCAGGACCAATTCCGTTTTTGGCAATACTCGTTCAACTGTCCAATGGCATTTTTCGAGCTACAGGACTGCTGCAGTTGATTAAAAAAACAGGTTGTTTAAAAGGTGGAGTTTGTTTCTGTTCCCTCTTTGAAATTGAATAAAGATGAATTGTGTATGTCTCGGCTCAGCAGGCATTTGTGAACATGACATAAAGCAGCATGACTGCGTGGAACAAGGTGACCTTGGAGCTCTGCACAGATCTCCTCACCTCACATCTGGTGCAAAAACACCTGGACAAGTCAACAACAACAACAACTTGCATTTGTATAGCACCAAGAATACCATCAAATGATCCAAGGCACTCCACAGAAGCATTATGAAAGAAGACTAAACACACAGCTAAGTATGTATAAAAGCTGGTGACTATTTGGTTTGGTCAAACAGGGAAGCTTTAGAAAATGTCTGAAAGGAGGAGAGAGATGGAGAAGGTTAGGTGTGGGAATTCTGGCCTGTGGTTTATCCAACTTTTTCACATGGAGTGGGGAGCTTATTTCAATTTTTCTCTCACCTGGGCAGAGGGCTGGTGAGCAAATTTCAGAATGGCAAGGTTTAGCCCAACAGTGAACAAGAATTTTGTAGTGGGGGTAGGGGGGAGCGAAGTAAAAGTTCTAACACAATAAATTGATTATTCAAATGAACAGTTAATAACAATGTCCATTAAAAAGTGCCAACAGATCTAACTAATAAAGCCTTTTCTCTCACATAGTTTTTCTTTTAACCGAAAATTATCTAAAAAGGCCTCAAATCCTGATCAGCAGGGGATCCCCTGATCCTCACTCCCCAACCCCCTAATATCCCAACCCCCACTCCCCCGATATCCCAAACTCCACGCCTGACATCCCAACCCCTGGCACCTCAACACTCAACAACATGACCCTCGCCCCCAACCCTGATATCCCCAACCCCAACCCCATGAAATCCCAACCCTCACTCCTATATCCCCACTCCCAGCCCCCAATATCCCAACCTTCATCCCACACCACGAAATCCTGACCCTCATTCCAACATCCACAGTATCCTGAATCTCCAAAATCTCGGCCCTCACTCCACCAACCCCCCCACCGCCGCCCCCTCCCCCCCCACCCCGATATCCTGACATTGATTCCTGATATCCCAATGCTCATTCCCCACCCCTCCCAGATATCCCAACTCCCTTCCCCTGACATCCCGACCCTCACCCGCACAACGACCTGACCCTCATCCACCCTCCAACATTCCAACCCCCCCTCCCCTGCCAATGGCCTGCCTCCCAGCTCTGTCCTCTGCACAGTCTCACTGAACTTGTCCCTGACCCTGTCCCTGTCCCTGTCCCACTCACCAGACTCACCAGCACTGGCTTCAGAACCTGGGCCCAGTTAAACCAATCATATTACCCTGCACGTTGCTCCTCCAATTAGGGTTGGCCTCCCTTCTGCACTTGCTGCTGATATGCTGAGCAGTCGCAGGAGGGAAACAGCCTCTGATGGAGCCATAATCATAATCAGGATTGGGGCAGAATTGGCAATGCCCCAATAACAAACAGGTTTGTGGGGCTAGCGGGAGGTTACTGTCAGTGGAGGGGGCAGGATCCTGGAGAGATTTGAAAAGCCTGAGTGAAAACCTCAGTCACTCTATGTAAAAAGGGAAGCTGTTAGCGTTATGGGATGCCAGGTTAGTGAGGAAATTCACAGGCAAAAAAGGGATAATAAACAAACACCTCCTATCACAGGATTGTTGTTTACACTGGAAAGGTCTTACTTTTGAAAAGTGCATCCTATCCTCATCTCCTGTCAACATTGAGCTAGCCCAGCTCAGTTTGTCATGTAATGATAATGGATCTCTCATGGAAGGCTGCAGAATTGTAAATTATTATCCTGAAGGAAGTGAGCTGTCCTGGAAACACCTTTGTCATGCTGGAAGTGAAATCTACTACACCTACATCCATACTGACTGTGGATATGGACTCATCATCTCTCTTCTCCGTTTCGCAAGTTTGGTCTTCTGTGAACCTAAAAAGAACAGAACTTGTATTTACATAGCGCTTTTAACCACCTCAAGATGTCCCCTGTTCTTTACAGCCAAGTAAATTTACAATGCTGTGATGTTGAAAATAAAGTGGCAGCCAGTTTGTGAAAGCAGCTTCCCAGAAGCAACGATCCTTAAAGAACTAGATCATAGGTTTATTAATATTAGCTGAGGGATAGATTCTGTCCAGGAGAGCTGACAGAAGTTCCACTGCTTCTCTGAAAAACAGTTGCAGGACTCGCTTATGCCCATGCAAGAGGGCAAACGGAAGCTTGGTTTACCATCTCATCACAAACTTCTGACACAGCAGCACTTCCTCAGTACCGCACCGGAAGTGTTGGCCTGGATTATCTGCACAAATCAATTCCAGATTGAATCTGTCAGTCAAATACTCGGGATTAACATTGACCAATGTACAGGGTAGTCTCTGCTTTTGGGGCAATTGATGGAGGGCAGAGAAGGAGCAAACAAAAAGGCAGATACTTCTTACAGGAGCCATCTGGGTTAACCTGCTACAGCACCTATTGCACCAGCTCACACTGAAATCCTACTCAGTCCACTCAGCTACAGGAGCCTATGCCTGCGTGCACACAAGGGCTTTTGCTTCGCACTCCAGGGACTGTAGCAGGGAGTGGTCTAAAGCAGTGGACAATGAGAGGCTAATCTCAGAATTCCATCCCCACCAGCTACTGCAGAGACAGGGCCTCTGAGGGTCAAGAGAACAAGCCAAGGATGCCAACAGAAACTGCAAGACTTTGGTTTAAGTTTCATTCAGCTCTGCGGGGGAGTAGAACATCTGTTGGGAATTCTCTGTTGCAGCTCCCAGGAACATAGCTGTAGACCACTCAGAGTTCCACTTGTTGTTCTTGCCTGTTCCAGACAAGAGATGAGTGCATCAGATTAAATCAAGCAGCCCAAAGGAGGATATTTCCTCTTATGGGTAGCCAAAGAGGGAGCTATCCTCTTCAAAGATTCACTCAATTAAACTGGTGTGCAGCAGAATGCCCTTCAAGACCTGTTGACAATCCCAGTGCCCAAGGTACCAGAGAAGAGTCCATGCTCTGGGGGTGACACAGAGAGAACAGTCACAACTTTTACATAGTTGCAGTTTCCCTACAGGGCTCCACTACCAGCCCATCCCCTGTGAAACAGCAGGGACACTGCCCACAGGAAACAGGCAACAGGGAATTGGGCAAGCAGTGAATTCAGTATGTCCAGTACCTGAGTCATGACAATAAGCTGGCAACTCATCCCCCAAAATGATGAGTTGGCATGACAACTCAGGATCAAGACGAGTACAGACATACTGAGCATCCGAAGTGGTCAGAATATACAGAGCCCAGTGAGGAACAGAGAAGAGAGAAGGACAGATGGGAGGAGGAGAGCAAAAGGAGGAAGAGAGATAGGGATGAGAGGATGGAAGGGGAGCAAGATTACAAGAGAAACAGGAGGGAAGGACAGTGAGACAGAGAGCAGGGATCAAATTGGAGAGAAGAAGAGAACACGAGGGGAAAAAGAGAAAGGAGGAAAGAGAAGAGAAAGGGAGGAAAAAGGGAAGAAAGAACTAAGGGACAGAATGAAGAGATTGAGGTGGAGAGATAGGGAATATTGGGGGACAAAAATGAGAAGGGACAGGGATATTGTTTGTTGTGACAGAGGTAGAGACAGTGTGTTGGAAACGGAAACAGAACACATTAGTCCTCAAGTTTTGCCAAAAGGTATTAGATATTAAGTTACTGTGAATCAGTTTTTTTAGATACAGCTTCACCGACAAGACAAACATGCAAACAAGGAGCAGGAGTAGGACATTCAGTCCTTCTGCTCCAGCATCCAATAATTTCATGGATTAAGTGACTGTAAACTCAAATCCATGTTCCCACCTACTCTGGTAACTTTTCACCCCCTTGCTTAATCAGAATCTATCCACCTCTTCCTTAAAAATATTCAAGACTCTGCTTCTGCCACCTTTTCAGGAAGAGTTCCAAAGAGTCAAAATCCTCACAGAAAACGTTTTACCTAATCTCTGTTTAAAATGTGTGACTCCTGATAGGGTCATACAGCACGGCACAGTCCCTTAGGCCAAATTCGTCTATGCTGACCAGGTTTCCTAAATTGAACTAGTCCCATTTGCCTGCATTTGGCCATTTCCCTTTAAACCTTTCCTACCCATGTACCTGTCCAAATGTAACTCCTGATTTTTAAATAGTAACCTCTAGTTCTAGATTCTCCTATAAGAGGAAACATCCTTTTCCGGCTTTCACCCTGTCAAGACCACCTCAGGAGTTTGTGTTTCAATCAAGTCACCTCATACTCTTCTAAACTCTTGTGAATACACCCAGCCTATCCAACATTTCCTCATAAGACGAGCCACTCATTCCAGGTATCATTCTGGTGAACCTGGTGCACAAGGACACCCTGTTCCCTCGGTATCTCAAAGCTCTGCAATCTCTCAACATTTAGATAATTTTTTTATCCTTCCTATCAGAATGGAAAATTTCACATTTTCCTACTCTAAATCCATTTGCCACATCTTTGCATTCTCACTTAACCTAACAGTGCCTTTTTGTAATCTCCTTCTCTCCTCTCCACAACTTATTTTCGGACCTATCTTCTGCATACAAATTATTTGTATAAATTGTAAAGAATAGCAGTCCTAGCACCAGCTCCTGTGGCAAACCAATCATGAAAGCCTGCCAGCCTAAAACTGACCCATTTATTCCTACTCTCTGTTTCCTGTTAGCCGGCCAATCTTCTATCCGTTACAATTTTACACCCAGCACATAAGCTTTTATTTTCTGCAATAACTTGTGATGTGGCACCTTATCAAATGCCTTCTGGGCATTGGTTACCTCCTCAATGAACTCCAATAGATTGGTCAAATATGATTTCCCTTTCACAAAATTATGTTGAATCCAGTTGACAATCTGGAACTTATGCCCTGCTATAACTCCTTTGATAATAGTTTATAATATTTTTCCTATCACTTAAAATAACAAACAAGGAAAAGTTACATGTTAAAACAAAACCTAACCATACCTTCTGAGATTCTGGTCAGTGGAGTCTTCTGCAGTGCTCTTGTGTTGTTCTCCATCTTCAACATTGAGTTTTCTAGTATTCTTATTCACAAAGGGAGAAAACAGGAAGAATTTAGCATCCAACTGAGCTGTCTGTCTGTGTCTGTCTGTCTGTGTGCATCTAGGTATAGTGTGTCTGTCTGTCTGTCTGTCTGTGTGTATCTATATATAGTGTGTCTGTGTGTATGTCTGTCTGTCTGTGTGCGTGCCTGCACTTTGTCACTAGTCTGCACCTTGTTAAGATGCACTTTTTATAAAATAATCATTAAGCAAATAATACCATGTAAATACAAAGTTTGTAAATACAAATACAAAGTTACACTGCAATTGTGAGAAATCTAAAAAGAAAACAGTGAACGCTAGAAATTCTCAAGTCTGAGAGCAACCATGAAATGAAAACAGGATTCTGTTGAGTGTTTGTTGACCTGAAAGTTTAACCCTGTTTCTCTCTTCTAAGATGCCTGATCTATGAAGTAATTCCATCATTTCCTAGTTTTAATAATTTCCTTTTTTAATATTCAATTAACATTTATGACATAATGCCTTTTAATTCCCTCTTGATGGTATGGGGGCTAATAAGTACCAAACATGTTTCAGTTTAAATAATACTGCAGGTCAGAGTGGATCCGGAAATAAATCGGAAACACATACTATACAGAAGAACTATTTCTTGCTACGTAGTCAATACTGTAATAGCATTAACCCACTATATCAGTCAGTTGGACTGTATTTTTCTTGTACTTCAATGTCACATTGAATTCTCATCCTCTCAAAACTAGAATGAGAAATCCCAGGTAATGATCTTTAGAAAATTGTGGAAAAACATTACTGGAAAACTGATTCTGTGATCAGTATAACCACTAGGGAAATAAATAGTTTTCTGGCAATACATTTTTCCCTTCCCACTTCCCTTATTAATGGCGGAATACTGAAGTGGTGGAATAGATAGAGAGAGCAAGTAATCTGGTTCCAGCACCAGGCCAATGGTCCCCTGAGTTGATATGGTATAGTGTAGTGTAGTGTATATATGCAGTATAGTGTAGATTTCCTGTCTTATTTCCCATGGTTGTCC
Organism: Rhincodon typus; assembly: GCF_021869965.1. Classification (NCBI taxonomy): domain Eukaryota; kingdom Metazoa; phylum Chordata; class Chondrichthyes; order Orectolobiformes; family Rhincodontidae; genus Rhincodon; species Rhincodon typus. The sequence goes on along the minus strand of NC_063336.1, from coordinate 84,192,318 downwards.
TGAATTTCCATCCTGTTTGCTACAGATGCTTGCGTACTTTCACCATATAATTACACTGACCCACTACCTCATAAAGTGATGTAAGTTCGTAAATTTCCTCATAGGCGAGTTTTGCTGCTTCGTGCTTGGCCTCTTGTTTGTTTCGACCATAACCTGACGGATATTCCTTTTTATCCATGATAACGTAGCATGAAAACCTGAAACACAATGCAAGCACTTCACACTATTCCAGTGCAATAAAGTAAAAGAAAGTTCCAAAGTAATTCACACAGCCACCTTAGAGCACAACAATATCATGACAAAGAGAAAGTAGGAAAGGCTTGTGTTAATCTAGTGCCTTTTGTAATCTCAGCACCTCCTAAAGTGTTTTACGACCAACGATTTACTTGTGAAGGATAGTTATTGTTGTAACGTAGGAAACATAGCACCCAATTTACAAACTGCTCCCACAAATATCATGGTAATAATGTCCAAGATCATCTGATTTTGTGATGCTGCTTGTGGGCTAAACATTAGTCAGAACACCCTGCCCTCCTTCAAATTGTGACATAGGTTCTTTCATATCTACCAAAGAGCCTGATAGGGCCTTGGTTTCAAGTCTCATGTGAAAGACAGCAGCTTGACATTGTGCAGTTTCTCAGAACTGAATTGGAGCATCAACCTGGAATAATGTACTTGGTTTTCTGCATTTGGGACTTGAACCAATAAGCAACTAACTCAGAACGTGTAATCACTGAGTTGCAGCTCACACTGTAATTATCCAAAATATCTTAAAGGAACAGGAGGGAAGAGAAGAGATAGGAGGTTTCTTGGGACTGAAAGCCTGAAGGATTGGCCATCAATGGCCAGGGGACGGCAGTAGGTAATGTCAAGCCAGCCGAATAGGAAATTCGTAAGTGAGTAGGAGGTTGGGTTGAAGGAGTTTAGGGAAACAGACAGAACGTTGTCAGATAAGGGTTTAAACTGAAGCATATACATATGTCTGAAATCTGAGGCACAGGGAAATCAGGCACCAACATGAAAGAGGAACATCGTCACAATTAAGTACATAGAATGTAACTGATACTCACAGGGCTTCAATTCAGCTTAAACTGCAGCCTTAATATTAATTTAAGCCTGGTTGTCTGGATGACCTAGCACTAGTCTAGGCTAATCCAGGATGACCCTGCCTGATTAGAGCTACTCGAGATTAATCCTGAATAGTCCTGTCTGGTTAGTGTCAGTCTGGGTTAATTCTGGATGACCCTGCCTGATTAGTGCTAGCCTGCGTTAATCCTGAATGACCATGTCTGTTTAATGCTAATCTAGATTCATCCTGGATGGCACAGCCTGATTAGTACTGGTCTGAATTAATCCTGGATGACACTGCCTGGCTAGTACTGGTCTGAATTAATCCTGGATGACCCTGCCTGGTTAGTGCTGGCCTGGATTAATCCTGGATGACCCTGTTTGATTAGTGCTAGCCTGGGTTAATCCTGGATGACCCTGTCTGATTAGTGTTAGCCTGGGTTAATCCTGGATGACCCTGTCTGATTAGTGCTACCTTGGGTTAATCCTGGATGACCCTGCCTGATTAGTGCTAGCCTGGGTTAATCCTGGATGACCCTGTCTGATTAATGCTAGCCTGGGCTAATGGATGAAACAATTCACAACACAAGATGCTATTGCAGTTTCATTGGTGAGCCGAGGAGTTTGCTTACCAGAACATCCCATTCATTTTACAATTACTTACATTAAAAGGCACTTTTACATAGTAAAACATCCCATTCCAAGGTTTGCATTTGAAGCAAAATTTAAGACTGAGCCAAACTGAAGAAGGTCAAAGAAGCAAGTTTTAAAAAGTGTCTTATAGGGAGTGAAAGGTAGAGAAACGGAGAGGTTTGGAGAGAAACGGAGAGGTTTGGAGAGAAACGTCCAGAACTTAAGACCATGGAAACTGAGACAGTGGAAATATGGAAATCACAATGTGAAAGAGACCAGAACTGGAGAAGAGCAACTATAATAAAATCATACAGTACCGAAGAAGGCCTTTGGTCCATTGAGTCTGTACCACCAAAAATACACTACTACCTACACTAGTCCTACTTTCCCACACTAGGCCCACAGCTTTGAATGTTATGACACTTCACATGCTTATCCAAGTACTGCCTCAATTATCCTCCCAAGCACTAGTGGCATAGAGAGATCTCAGTACACAGGATGACTGGTAAAAGAGAATGTGATAATAATGAACAATTTGTTAGGTTATAAGAACTCTTAATGTGCGTTAAGTGAGGAGACTCTTTCACCAAGAATGGTACACAGTATAGATTATTAACCAGGAAAACCTTGGGAAATTCATGGGGAGGTCTATTAACCAGGAGCAAGGGGAGAGCCACAAACCAAGGATGTGGGGAAATCCATTAACCAAGATCAATGAAGGATCCATTAACTGGTGGTAAAGGGGAGATCCATTAACCAGGAGTCAGAGGGGATCCATTAGCCAGGGGCATAAGGGTTATTTCCATTAACTAGGAGCCAGAGGGGATCCATTAGACAGAGGATGAGGTTATCCATTGACCAGGTACAATGAGGTCCCTTGGTCAAGAATGCAAAGGCGTATAGATTTTTAAAAATTCTTACATGAAATGTGGGCATCACAGGCTAAACAATTGCCCATCCCTAACTGCCCTAATTGTGATGGTGAGCTGCCTTCTTGAAGCCCTGTAGTCTTTGGAGCTAGGTATACCCACAGTGTTGTTAGGTAAGAAGTTAAAGGACTTTGCCCAATGACGGCAAAGAGATAGCTCAGTGTCAGATGGTCCAGTTTCATTCTTTTGATATATTTCACTCATTCATTTGATACAACTTGTTGTATTATTTCAGAAGGCAGTTAAAATCAAACATATTATTGTTGGTCTGGAGTCCCTAAAAGCCCTAAAGGACTTTAGTAAACCAGGCAAGTTTTTATAAAAATCAACAGCGGTTACATGGTCACCATTAAGATAGCCTTTTATTCAAGATCTTACTGAATTCAAATTTCACCATGTGCAATGGTGGGATTTGATCCCATATCCATGGAACATTAACCTGAGTTTCTGGATTACTAGACCAGTGAAATTATCACTACACCTATCCACTCTGAGAAAGAATAGAAACCTGATTTATTTTTTTAAAAAAACTAACTTTTGTACGTGGTCCACGCCTGGGCCCGGTTGTGTAAACCTGTAATCGAGATGTATGCCTTTCTTCTGCCCGTACTCATTGAGCTTGCTGATGTAGTTTCCCGTGCTGGCTGGAGATACCCGAGGACTACTGTGAACAGTCTACATCAAAGACAAATCAGAAGGTACTGGCTTTATTTTAACATGCATACACTAACCCACACTGAAGCTGCTTAAAAAGATTATCAGAGACAACAAGGTGTAGAGCTGGATGAACACAGCAGGCCAAGCAGCATCAGAGGAGCAGGAAAGCTGATGTTTCGGGCCTAGACCCTTCTGCTCTTCTGATGCTGCTTGGCCTGTTGTGTTCATCCAGCTCTACGCCTTGTTATCTCAGATTCTCCAGCATCCACAGTTCCTACTATCTCTGAAAAGATTATCATCTGTGTGCATCAAGTATCAGATATATTCAATGACCCATTGAAGGTGATTTCACTCCTTGTGATCATTCTTGTGGCCAGACAAGTGAGGGCAAATCGGTCACCTATTTTTAATAAAGCCCCCAATTCCCCATGGTTTCTAAACTAACTTCTGAGCATTGCATTAAAAAAAAGCTGTTTCCATATATTTGGGCACAGTGGCTCAGTGGTTAGTACTGTTGCCTCACAGTGCTAGGGTCCTAGGTTTGATTCCACCCTCTGGCAACTGGGTGGAGTTTGCACATTCTCTTTGTGCCTGCATGGGTTTCGTCTTTCTGCATGTGAGTTTTCTCCCACACTGCAAACATGTGCAGGTTAGGTGGATTGGTCATGCTAATTTGTGTCCAGAGATATGTAGGTTAGGTGAATTAGCCAAGGGTAAATGTGGAGTTACATGGTTAAGGTAGGAGGGCTGGGGCTGGGTCTGACTGGGATACTCTTCGGAGGGTCAGAGTGAACTCGATGGGCCAAATGGCCTGCTTTCACACTGTAGGGATTTTATGGACTCTATTAAAGATAAAGAGATCAGATTTTGATAGGAAGTGTTAGCCAAATCAGAATTTTTGAGGTCAGATTGGAGAGTGAATTTTCTTTTATTTATTCATGGGATGTGGGAGTCACTTGCTACACCAGTATTTATTGCCAGTCCCTAGTTGCCTTTGAGAAAGTGGCAGTGAGCTGCCTTTTTGAACTGCTGCAGTCCATGCTTTGCAGACAGACCTACAATGCTCTTCAGGTGAGAATTCCACAATTTTGACCCAGCAACAGTGAAGGAATGGCAGTATATTTCTATGTCAGGATGGTGAGTGGCTTGGAGGAGAATTTGCAGGTAGTGGTGTTCCTATGTATCTGCTGCTCTTGTCCTTCTAGACGGAAGTGGTTGTGGGTTTGGAAGATGCTGCTGAGGATCTTTGGTGAATTTCTGAAGTGCATCTTGTAGATAATACACACTGCTGCTACTGAGCATCAGTGGTGGAGGGAGTGGATGCTTGTGGATGTGATGCCAATTGAATGGGTGGCTTTGTCCTGGATGGTGTCAAGCTTCTTGAATGTTGTTGAAGCTGCACTCATCCAGGCAAGTGGGGAGTATTCCATCACACTCCTGACTTGTGCCTTGTAGATGGTGGACAGGCTTTGGGGAGTCAGGAGGTGAGTTACTCACTGCAGGATTCTTAACCTCTGACCTGCAATTGTTATCACAATATTTAAACGACGAGTTCAATTCAGTTTCTGGTCAATAATCATGCCCAACATGTTGATAGTTGTGGATTCCTTACCAGCAATCAAGGTCATTGATGAAGCAGCTGAAGATGGTTGGAGCTAGGACACTAACATGAGGAACTCCTGCAAAGATGTCCTGGAGCCAAGATGACTGACTTCCTACAACCACAACCATCTCCCTATGTGCCAGGCATGATTCCAAGAAGCGGAGAGTTACAATTATGCCTTTGGAGCAGAGGATCTCTGTGCTCCCAGAACATCTGCTCAAAGTCCACTGCAGCTAAGAGTGTGTGGGCAGTCTCTAGATCTAACTGCATGTACTTGAGCTTTACAGGTAGTTATTGACCAATATCTACCAGATCAGCAGGGGTGAAGGAAGTGCAAGAGTTTGCAAGAATGGAGGGCAGGACAAGGTGGGTGTTCATCCTTTACTAGCTGGGATTAAGTATCTGTGAGGAAAGTGAATGTGCAATCTGGGGGAGGTTGATCGAGATGGAGAGTGGCAAGAATGTTGAGTTGGGCTAGGCAAGGAGAGGAAGACATCACTGATATGAAAAGGAATGGGGGATAGAGTGGGGATCAAGACACAGCCCGAGAATAATCAGATAGAACAATTTGAAACAAACCTGCTCACCTCGTGCATAGACTTCCTGGAGACACAAAGTAGTAACTCGTCTATAATTGGATAACAGTGCTCCCCAATTGAACAAACCTTTTAAATGCATAAAAAATAAACCATAATTGATTTTTTTTTAAAACAAAATGCAACACATACTACTCACCATGTCAATGTTCAGTTTCTCTACAGCAAGTTTGGCAGCATTTTGCTTAGCTTCCTTTTTGGTTTTCCCCTTGGCTTCTGGGAATGTTTCTTCACCAATTACTACACTGAATATGAACCTATATCAAAAGGAACATTGGAATAAGAGCAGCAAAGCACAGTTCTTTTATTCTGCCTGTACCTTTAGTGATAAGTAAGATAGCTGTGAAGATTACTTGAGGAGCCTCGGCATTCAAAGAGATCTGCTTCACTCTGTGTTCCTAGTGCATTGAAACTAAAATACTACATCAGAAAGACTGAATAGGGTGGCGTTCTGTTTTTCAAGAAAAGAGAAGCCTGCAACAGGGTCTTCAAAATTATGAAATGGTTTGACAGGATGAATGAAGACAAGATGTTTCCACTTGTGGGAGAGACTCAAATAAGGCCATAAATATAAGATAATCACTAATAATTTCAGCAGGGAATTCAAAATAAATTTCTTCGTCCAGGAGTAGTGAGAATGTGGAACGTAGGAGTGAAGGAGAATAGTAGAGATGCATTTGAGGGGAACTTGTGAAGGAGACAGAAAGGGAAAGCTGTTGATAGATGAACTGAAGAGGGTGGAGGAGGCTCGTGTGGAACACCAGTACTGGCATACGCCTGTTCAGTTGCAGTCACTGAGAGGAAGCATGCAGATGTAGCAGGCAGCAAAGAAGGCAAATAGTATGGTGCCCTTCATATGGAGAGGATGTAAGTACAAGAGCAGGGAATCTTTGAGGTGGTTACAAGCAGGATAGATAAAAGGGAAGAATGTAATCAATATGGATTTTTAGAAGGCTTTTGATAAGATACCACACATTAGGCTACTTAATAAGGTAGGATATTAGCATGGATAGAGAATTGGCCAACTAATAGACAGACAGTTGGAATAACAGGGGAATTTTCAGGCTGTCAACCTAAAACTATAGTGGAGCGCAACAGGGATCAGTGTTGGGACCACAATTGCTTACAATATATATCAAATGATTTGAATGAGGAAATTGAATATACTATGGCCAAATTTGTGGATGATACAAAAGTAGGTGGGAAGGCAAATGGTGAAGACGACACAATCTGCAGAGAGATTATAGACAAGTTAAGCAAGTGGGAAAAAACTTGGCAGATGGAATATAATGTGGGAAAATTTGAAGTTATGCACTTTGGTAGGAAGAATAGAGAAGCTGAATATTATTTAAATGGAGAAAGACTACAGAAAGCTACAGAATAGGGCGATTTGGGAATCCTCATCCTTGAATCACAAAAAGCTAGCATCAATGTTCAACAGATAATAGGGAAGGCTAAAGATATGGTGACTATTATTGCAAAAGGAATGAAATATAAAAGTAGGCAGGTTTTGCTAAAACTGTACAAGGCACTAGTGCACAACCAGAATACTGTGAACAGTTTTGGGACCCTTATCTAATAAAGATATCCTGTCATTGGAGGCAGTCCGGAGAAGGTTTACTAGGTTGATACTAGGTTTGGAGGGATTTTCATATGAGGATAGTTTGAGTAGATTGGGTCTATACTTGTTGGAATATAGAAGAATAAGAGGTAACCGTATTAAAACATACAAGATTCTTGTGAGACTTGACAGGGTAGATGCGGAAAGGCTGTTTCCACTTGTGGCAGAGTCTAGGACTAAAAGGCATAACCTGAAAATAAGCAATCACACATTTAAGACAGAGATGAGAGGGAATTTCTTCCCTTGAAGGGTAGTGAATCTTTGGAATTCTTTACCACAGAAAGACTGTTAAGTTTGGATCATTGAGTATATTGAAGGCTCAGACAGACAGATTTTTAGTCAGTAAGGGAATCAAAGGTTATGTAGAAGAGGCTAGAAAGTGGCGTTGTGGATTATCACACCAGCCATTACCTCTTTGGATGGTGGAGCAGACTCAATGGGCTGCATGGCCTATTTCTGCTACTATGTTTTATGATCTTATAGATGTCTTGTTGCAATTATGCAGGACCTTACCTGGAGTATTGTGTGCATTTTTGGGCTCCTTATCTGAGGAAGGATGTTTTGGAGGGAGTGTAACAACAGTTTGCTGTATCGATTACTGGAATAGCAGGACTGGAAGAGCAACTGAATCTGTTAGGGCTATATTCACTGGAGTATAGAAATAATGAGGGGAAAATCTTGTACAGACCTGTAAAATTCTAACAGGAATAGATAGGTGTAATACTATAGACTTCAGAACTTCAATAACTGTTCTTGGATTGAAGGGATCAACAAAGATAAACTTATAACATTCAGAAAGAAGCAACAATAAACTGTCTGAAATAAACTATTAAGGGACAAGGATAACCATGTCCAGGAATTGAAAGCAATTAGCCATGTCTGGGAATAGAAGGAGTCAAAGTGACATGAAAATGTTTTAACAGCTGCTTGATAATTGGCTGCCTTATGCCACAAGGACAAGTAATTACCTTGCAGGATAATTTAAGGAGTTAATCACAGGAAAGCTGTGTCTTCAAACAGGCAGTCAATGCCAAATGTAAGAAGGAACAGAGAAGTTACTCCCAATAAGAAGGCAAACCGCAGACTCAAGTGTTCCAGGGAAGTAATCAACATTTGGATGAAAGAAAAATAAAGAATTATCAATAATACCACATCATGGACTTGAAGGACGAAGATTGTTCTGGTGTATGACTCTATGATTCCACCTTAAACTTTGTCAGGGACTGAGCCTCCATTGCCCTCTGGGTACAGAATTCCAAAGGTTCACAACTGTCTGGGTCTCAGACCCAAGAGGCATCCCCCTTACTCTTAGGTTGTGCCCCTAATTCTAGACTCCCTACCTAGGGGAGACATCTTACCTGCAACTCCTCTGTCTATCCTTTGACATATTTTGTAGACTTCAATGAGATCACCTTCCATTCTTCAAAACTCTGGAGATTTCAGGCTCCAGTCTGCCAGCTTCTCTTCATAGGACAGTCCCACCACCCTGGAAGAAGTCTGGTGAACCTTCTTAGCATAATATCTTGCTTGAGATAAGGAGACCAAATCATACACAGCTGTGGTCTAACCCAGCTCTTTCAAATTAAAGCAAGATTTCACTACTTCTGTACTCAAATCCTTATCTATTTTTGTCTAGTTATTCTTTTATGTATCTCTTCATGGGTTCAGAGTATCACTGACAAGGTCACCATTTGTTATTCATCACATATCACCACTGAACTGAGTTGAGCTTGCTGGGCTATTTCAGAGAAATGTTAAGAGTCAGCTACATCACTTTTGGTCTGGAGCATATGTAGACCAGACAAAACAGTAACAGTTGACTTCCTTCCTAAAGGACATTAGTGAACCAGATGGGCTTCTACAACAATTGATAATGGTCGATGTGCTCACCATTACTTGAGAGTAGCTTTCAATTCCAGATAGATTTAATTGAAATGAAAATGAACCAGTTGCCTTGGTGGAATTTAAATTTCTCACTGTTTGAGACTGTGCCAACTGATGAGGCCAGAACATGATGAGCAGTCTGCACAATCTTCCAATGTAGAGTCTGGGAGACTTTGTTATTCCTGTGTGACACTCACACAGCCAACTGAAGGCATGGAGTGGCAATGGAAGCTAGCTTATTGCAAAAAGCATTTTATCAATAAGAACTAAGTTCACCTTTAAAATGTGTTCATTCTTAGAATACTGGCATTTCCAGCAAAGCCAGCATTTATTACCCTCTCCTAGTTGCCCTTGAGAAGGAATTTGTGTTTCTTCTTGAACCACTGCACTCATGGTATCATCAGGATTCTTTGCAATCTTGATACAACAAAGTAGGCCATTTATAAAAAACAGTCAAGGGTCAGTCATATCAGTTTGGGATGAGACTTGCCTATTAACCGAATCAGACAAGGGAAACACATTTCTATCCCTGATGGAGAGCAGCAAGTGAGTTGGATTCTTACAGCAGTTAACAGCTTTGTGAGCACCTTTACTGGTAACAGTTTTCTTAAAACTGAACACACATTCTCAAACTGCTCAAGGTTAGGGATTTGAAATGTTATTTTCTGGATTGCTACAGCAGTATCAACATCACCATATCACTGCGCTCAACACAGTTAACAAGCAAGGTTTGCTGCCGCCACACAAAAATTGGTCATATTACATGCAGGTCATCCAAATTCCAACAACAGAATCAATAATGTCCTTGGTGAGTTGGAAGTTCATGATTAATACGGAATTTCCAACAGAAGTTGCAAGAAGCACTCAACAATAACTTGCATTGATATGGCACCTTTAATACAAAAAAACAGTTGGAGATGCTTCGCAAGAATGCCATCACACAAGATTTGATATCAAGTTACATGAAGTATTAGAATAAGTGAACGAAAGCTTGATCAAAGCGGGGCGTCTTAAAAGGTCAAATGAGGGTTAAAGAGGGTGAGTAGGTCACAGAGAGAATTCCAAATATTAGGTTTCAGTAGCTGAAGTCATGTTAATGGTACAGTGATAAAAATTGGGAACCAACATGGGACCAAAATTGGACCTGGCAGATTGTAACTGGAGGAGGTTACAAAAATAGGGAGGAGCGAGGCCACCTAGAAACCAGTGTTTCTTGGTGTGGAGTGATGCAGTTTTGGAACACAAGGTGAAAGAAATGAATTCCTAAACCACTTACACAATGTCGTGAGGGGGCCCATCCTGTTTGCATTCCCATCGCAAAAGCTTTCCAACTTTAGTTGCATATAGCTGGAGTTGCTCCTCAGCTTTGTATAAACCAATATTTGAAGTTGCCATTACTTCCACAGACTGTAAAAATCAAAACTTTCAATCAAAACATATGATATGATGAAATATAAACAATAGTTTGTCATGGTCTGATCATGGACAATCAACAACTAAATGAAATCCAAACATCTTGCTTTAACATACAGAACTGCACCACAAGACTTTATTAAATAATGGCAAAATTTAACATATAAAATTTATTTAAACAAAACAATTGCTATCAACTGAGCAATATGCTTTACAATGATACATATTTATACACATAGTTTTATTTCTTATTTGTCCCAAGAGCTCCCTTAAAACTTATGGTGTCAAACTTACATCTATCAGCACCACCCAAAAGTATGCCACAGTCCTCTGGAATTTGACTTTAATTTTTCCTAGTGTTCCAACTATTCTTAGAGGTAAGACTTTTATCTACCAATTCCTTAACATGGATGCCTCAGTCCCTTGCTGTGGTGGCTTTCTCATTACCTCAGCTATTTCTGCTGATTGTTTTATTTTGCCACAAGAGTCAGTGAGGACTTCTGTCAATTCTTCCAGTAGCTTCAAACCACACAATCATCCAGCTTCTCTTCCTTCACAAAATTCAAAAAGCCTCACATTCCACATGGTGAATGATGAAGTTATCGTTTTCACCGTTCAAACTGCAAACCTAACTGTCATTGACTTTGATGATCTCCTTTCAGTGAGCTGCAAACTGCATATACCTGGTGCAAGCTGCAACTAACTCTTGCAGCAAACACTGAGATACACTAAAACCAGAGAACAACCCTAAGTTCCTCCCATTTCCATGACAACATAGTATGCACTGGGATGATCTTGAACAGACCTCACGGTTAGGTAGCCCTTACGTAAGAACCCTTTTTCAATCTGATGAAAGAAATTAATTTATAACCTTTTGTGTTTACTGAATGCTTTTAGGCTGATTTAGCTCTAATTCACAGATGGATTATGCATTGTTCAAGTTGCTCCATCTTTATGATCTTACATAGCTAGCTGTTAACCTTTTAAGATAACGGAGCCAAACCTTTAAAGGGCAATAGGTTTCGAGCTTCTTTTAATTCTACGTATCCCATTTTCTACAGTTAAAACTTTTAATTTCTAAAACAAAAAGTTCTTTATCTCCAAACAGCAAAGCTCTCAAGCTGGACTCAACTATTTTATAAATGAGATTGATAGATTTTTGTCAGGCAGCGGTATTAAGGTTAGAGAACCAAGGTGATCGATCATGATCTAACTGAAGGTTCAAGGACTAAACAACCCTCTCCTTTTCCTATCATTTCAATGCCTTCTTTCAGTCTAAACGTAATAATACAGGAAGCAGGAGTAGGCTATTTGACCCTTCAAGCCTGCTCCTCCATACAATATGATCATGGCTGATCATCAAAGTCAGTACCTTTTCCCGCTGTCGCTCCATACCCTTTGATCCTTTTAGCCCCAAGAACTATACCTCCTTCTTGAAAACATTCAACGTCGTGACATGACAATAAAAAAATTTAGAACCTAAATCTAAGTCAATTATTTTCTCGACCGATGGATGGATGGACAACAGCCATTAACCCTTTTGACAAGATTTGTAGCCCGGATTGTGGATGAGATTGTAGACCTGCTCACCGAGCCGGTGCGTTTGATTGCACTCGTTTCATCACCCTGCTAGGCAACATCGTCAGTGCGCCTCCGGTGAAGCGTTGGTGTTCTGTCCCGCTTGTTATTTATATGCCTCGGTTTGCTGGGGTGGTTGGTATCACTTCTGGTTTTGTTTCTCAGTGGTTTGTATATCGGGTCCTGTTCAATGTGTTTGTTGATGGAATTCCAGTTGGAATGCCACAACTCCAGGAATTCCCTGGCATGTCTCTGTTTGGCTGGTGCTATTATGGATGTGTTGTCCCAGTCAAATTCATGTCTTTCTTTGTCTGTGTGTATTGAGACGAGTAAGAACCGGTCATATCTCTTGGTGGCTAGCTGGTGTTCTTGTATCCTTATTGTCAATTTTCTTCTAGTTTGGCCTATGTAATGTTTCTCACAGTCCTTGCATGGTATTTTGTATGTTACGTTAGTTTTATTGGTTGTGGGTATGGGATCCTTTACGTTTGTTAGTAGCTGTTGCAGGGTGGTTACTGGTTTGTGGACTACCCTGATACCTAGGGGTTTGAGCAGTTTTGTGGTCATCTCTGATATTTCTCTGATGTACTGTAGGGTGACTAGTGTGTCTGGCCATGTTGTGTCTTCTTGTTGTGGTCTGTTGCTGAGGTAATGGCGGATTGTGCTTTTTGGGTATCCATTCCTTTTAAAAATGTTCCTGTTCTGCTTTGCGCAATTCCGGGTTGGTGCAGTGTGTTGTGGCCCATTTGAATAATGTCCTGATGTAGCTCCGTTTATGGGTGTCGGGGTAGTTGCTGGTGTAATTGAGTATCTGGTCTGTATGGGTGGCCTTTCTGTAAACACGGGTCTGGAGTTCCCCGTTGTTCTTAAGTTCCACCATTGTGTCTAAGAAGGGTAGTCAGTTATTGTTCTCTTCTTCTTTTGTGAACTTTATTCCGGTGAGGATGTTGTTTATGTGTCAGTGGCTTTCTTCTAGTCTTGAGCGTTTGATAATCACGAAGGTGTTATCTACATTTCAGACCCAGAGTTTGGGTTGGATAGTGGGGAGTGCTGTCTGTTCTAATCTTTGCATTACCACTTCTGCTATCAGTCCTTATATCAGGGATCCCATTGGTGTTCTGTTGATTTGTTTGAATATACGGTCGTTGAAGGTGGAGTGGTGTTGTGAGGCACAGATCCAGCAGTTTCGGGGTGCTGTCATGGGGTGTCTGCCTTTCTAATTCGTCCAGCAGTGTGGCAATTGTCTCTTTGGCTCGGTCGATGGTTATGGATGTAAATAGTGCTGTTATGTCGAACAATTTCATTATCTCATCCTCTTCTATTCTGGTGTCTGCGCGAATCCTAACGGAGCATTTAGTGGAGAAACAGGAATAACAGAGACATGCCAGGGAATTCCTGGAGGCCTGGCATTCCAACCGGAACTCCATCAAGAAACACATTGAACTGCACCCGATACACAAACCACTGAAAAACAGAACCGGAAGTGATGCCAACCAGTCCAGCAAATGGAGGCATATAAATACCAAGCAGGACAGAACACCAACGCTTCACTGGAAGCGCACTGACAATGCTACCTAGCAGGATGATGAAACGTCTGCAATCAAACACACCGGCTCAGTGAGCAAGTCTACAACCTCAAGGTTACCCCAAGAATTTTCTTTCTTTGAAGTTTAGTTTAGAGTTCAAATCCCAACATTACCCTCTGTTACCTGTCATTATTGGCAAAGCATTCAGATATTTAATAGATCTTTGGTTCATAATGAATCCCTTGGAATTTGTTCTTTAGCACTAAATGTGACCTAATCCTTTTAATCACTCAATATAACAGATCTATTAAAGATGCAGACTAAACACATCTGAATGTGATTATGCTGCTTCAGCTTGCCAATCTTGCACATTTCAACACTCATTGGCTGTCAAAGCTTTTCGTCTTGCAGGACAGACACAAGAATTCTTAAGTTCAAAGGGAGCAACAATTTGTATTGCATGAGGAAAGAATGCTGGTTGGTTGGCAAGTTGACTCTGATTAGTGGCATTGCAATGGAGAGTGCAGCAAAGAACCATTGCTTCCTCATACTTTTCTTTTTAAAAAGGCACAATGTCTGGACCTGTCCACTATGCCTGTAGAAAACAGGTCCCTGCATATGAATATTTTCCGCCTTATTGGAAGCCTTGTTAAAAAGGCCTGAACTATTTGCTCACCATACAAAAGTAGGGTGTCAAAATGGGGTACATTAAAGCTATAATGCAATTTAGTGGCTATTGTAATCACATTATTACCTGCTGTCTATTACAAATCTTTCAAATGGGGCTAAGGCCATCAGTTTGAGATCTGAAATATCTTGACTATCTGAAAACATTCTGGAAGGGTAAGCTAGTTCAAAAATCTGAGTAACAGGTAAAGACAGTTATTACATGCTACTATTATGTAGTAATACTATAACTGATATTTTCCATTAATAGGATTGTAATCAAGACAGGAACACGGTCTTCCATACAGATGCTCACGTTGTTTTCTTCATGACACACAAATGAGTAATGCAGTTATGTGAATTTCAGTGCCGGTGTAATGCTAACATATCTAGGCCCCATATCCCAATGACTGCTGACTTGTATTAAATATCACATTCCTTTGGCTGCTTGCAGTAGGCAGAGTACTGGCCATGCTCGACTCGCAAAATGTTTGTAAAACACAGAATGTAATGTTCCAATGATAGATATAATTCCCTGTTTTGATATCAGTTACTGAACAATCCTGAGTGTGACAACAATTACACAAAAACCAACTTAAGATGATCCATTGGGCTCACAATCTGGCCAATCAGCACACCTTTTTCATGTGATGTCAACTATTGCTCCCCACCATTAAACTTCGGAATTCTTGTGTCTGCTCTGATGATTACAAGACAAAAGGCTTTGACAGACTGTCCCTTTCTCACCAGCCGAGAACTGTCATTACAAAGAATTGAAGTGTTAATATCAGACCTCCTTGTAATTTACACAGGGAATGAAACTAGGAGTCATGTAAAACAGGCAGCAGATCCAATATTGCCCAATGTAAAGTTTCATCCAAATCTAAATCATCTCCCCTACATAGATGGCAACAAGGCCATTGCAAACTGGATGCACCACTTTTCCAAACACTTCTTATAAAACTCATATTGCAGCTGTTAGGAGTCTTGGTAGAAATATTTGTTTGTGTTAGATACAGGGAAATGTATTTACTAAAGCCTTGATTTGGAAAGATAAAACAATTCTTGTGCAATGTTCTTTAAGATTCATTCACACCACAGGCTAGGCATCCTGCAAAGTATTTTCCTGGCCTCACTTGGCTCTAGGGCAAAGCAAAGGCTAAACTTGCATTTTAAACCTAGAGTTAAATTTATTCCAAAGGCCGTGAGTTCAATCCACATACTGAGAGGTGAATGTATCTTCAAGGCTGTCACATCCAAGGTGTGCTGTCACAGTTCCTGTATTTTCAATCAGACCTTCAAGTGTCTACCTGCTTGAGTGGACACAAAAGATCCTATACACATGATGTAAAGAACCTCATGAAACACTGTGCAATATCCTGGCCAATATTTCACCCTCAAACTCTCAGAGGTTTGAGAGTCTTTGGAACTCCTTGCCACACAGAGCTGTGTGGACAGAGTCCTTGTGTAAATTTGAGGCTGAGATAGATTCTTCATCAGTAGCGGAATCAAGGATTAGAGGGAAAAGACAGGAAAGCAGACATGAGGAAAATTACCCAAGGGGACATTACTCATAATCCCATTGAATGGCACAGCAGACTCAATAGACTGAATTATCTACTCCTGTTCCAATTTCTTGTGGTCTCATAGAGACATATCAAATTTCAGATAAAAGAAAAAATCAGATTTGATGAGATCTCAAGATTTTTGTTCCCCCTTCCTAGTCCCTTCACACCCAAGGAAATGAGTTAGGGAGCTAGGTAGTATTATATGGAACAGGAATGTGACTGGTTTAGAAGATTAGATATCAGTTACTGAACAATCCTGAGGTGTGACAACAATTATGGTAAAACCAATTTAAGATGATTCATTGGGCTCACAATCTGGCCAGCCAATCAGCACACCTTTTTCATGTGATGTCAATTATTGCTCCCCACCAAGAATTGAAACATTGCTGAATGTGCAGAATTCAGACACTCACAAACTAATAAAGGATTTCCCTTCATTACAATCAAATGTCCCAGTTAACACACTGAAATGCCAGGATCATTTTGATAAGAACATGTTTAGTACAGAAAATATATAGGTTATTTCTACAGATATATTAGATCAATTTCCTTTCCTTCAATTCTCTATTTAAGACTGCAATAAAAAAGCAATAATACAAACAACATAAAACAATTTAGTAAAAGTACTGCAGATGCTGGAAATTTGAAACAAGCAGAAAGTGATGGAGAACCTCAGCAGATCTGTCAGTATCTGTATAGAGAGAGAAGCTGAGCCAATAGTTGAGTCCAATGACCCTTCAGATTATGATCCTTCTGACAAAGGGTCACTGGATTTGAAACATTAACTCAGCTTCTGTCTCTACAGGGGGCTCTCTGAGCTAGACTTGCAGCAGAGGGATGAGGAAACCCTTCAACAGGGCCTTAGAAATTTCAAATTATCTTCAGCAACAGGCAATCGAAATGATACAAAGTAATTTAAACGAGACAGAGATTGACGGATTTTTGAGGAAAATGTAAGGAACATGGGGAAAAGCAGGGATATGAAGTAAATCAAACATTCTCTCATGGGATGGTGGAACAGGCGTCAATGGTGATGGTCTGGCCCTGTTCCTATGTAACAGCGACAACATTTGCAAAGCTGCAAAAGGCCAAGGGACCTATAGAGACCGGCAAAGGGTTGTAAAAAGATACACATCTCCCAGTTGTTTCAACTAGGAGAGCGGTCCAGGCTCGGGTTAATGTCTTATCTGAGAGACTAACAGTGAGGGTGTCAGCCTTAATTCTGTACTCAGTCTCTGAAGAAAAGACTTAAATCCCTAACCTGCGACTCAGAGAGTCCACTGTAACGGAGCTGACAGTAAAACAATATTCACCATTAAGTAACCAATCGGTAAGAAGGTTTTTGAAAGCTGAGTCACACTGTCCTCCCCTGCCGAACCCACGGTGCGCTGCCCCCTAAAGTTTCGGCCGGTGTGTAATATAACATTATTCTGTAATGCGTTCAGAGCCCAAGGAAAACAATGTCAACTCACCGTCAGTGCTCACAGCCGCAATCTCTTGTCTCTCGCAGTGGAGACCGTGAACGCAAATTGTCTCCTCCTTCAGTCAGAAAGAGAGTTTCGTTTCTCCTCCTCCGCTCCTTTTACTTTCGCTTTCCTGCAGCGTTACTGCGGGAGGCCTTCCGCAGCCAGAAGGATCAGAGGTGGAACCACTGTGTGGCCCACATTGCAAACACGGAGCGGAGAGAGATTCATGAATTGAAAGGGGATGGATGCAAGGGAGGGTGTTGATTTAGAGTGGGTGTTTAATGAAAGGAGCGTGTTTTAATACAGGATGAGTTTTTGGGAAAGAGGCGTTGGAATTCATTTGGCTGAACCTGTTTGAAGGAAGTGTCATATACATTGCCAAACTTGTAGGGAGTGGCTTTTCCCAGCGGACTACCAATCAGGGTGTCAAAAATCATCTCCATCACTTCTTTTCTGTGGGGCAAAGCTGCTTCCTGGATAGTGTTCACTGGCAAGGAACACGATCTGCTATCCCATGAAGGTATCCTCAAGTGCACAGCCTCCTTTGATGGAAGCCATGCAGTTTATATTTCAAGGTCGTTGTGGTCTCCACTACATCGGGGAAACCAAGCGGAGGCTCGGGGACTGCTTTGCGGAACACCTACGCTCGGTTCGCAATAAACAACTGTATCTCCCTGTCGCGAACCATTTCAACACCCCCTCCTCAGACGACATGTCCATCCTGGGCCTCCTGCAGTGCCACAACGATGCCACCTGAAGGTTGCAGGAACAGCAACTCATTCCACTTGGGAACCCTGCAGGCCAATGGTATCAATGTGGACTTCACAAGCTTCAAAATCTCCCCACCCCCAAACCGCATCCCAAAACCAGCCCAGCTTGTCCCTGCCTCCCTAACATGTCCTTCCTCCCACCTATCACCTCCTCCCACCTCAAGCCCCACCCCCATCTCCTACCTACTAGTCTCATCCCGCCCCCTTGACCTGTCCGTCCTCTCTGGACTGACCTATCCCCTCCCTAACTCCGCACCTACACTCATCTTTACTGGCTCCATCCCCACCTCTTTGACCGGTCTGTCTCCTCTCCACCTATCTTCTCCTTTATCCATCTTCTATCCGCCTCCCCTCTCTCCCTATTTATTTCAGAACCCCCTTTCCCTCCCGCATTTCTGAAGAAGGGTCAAGGCCGGAAATGTCAGCTTTCCTGCTCCTAATATGCTGCTTGCCCTGCTGTGTTCATCCAGCTCTACATCTTGTTATCTCATATTTCAAGGTCTGTTCGGTTCCATGTGTGCCCCTTTCCAAAGGATGGAATCCCAGCTACATGCCACTAATTTTCTCTTTAGCTGATACCTCCTGTTAGGAAGAGCATTGATGAAGGTGTTGGTCCCCTTTATGACAATGGGTAAGTTAGATTGAAGGATTAGCGACACAAGAAGCATCATCTCTGATCCATTGCAAATCGATACCCACCAGCTGACAAAGATCCTTGAAATGCCAACTTGAGAAACAAAGGGAGACTGTCCACATAGACTAATGAATGGACTCTCTAATTTAAAATAATGCTGGTCTTGTTTTATGTTGAACTTGCTTATCGCACAGCCTTTGCAGTGTAACCTGTACACCTTACTCTGTCAAAGTTTCTTTTTCACCCTATAATCTGTATGCCCTTGCTTACTATGATCAGCCTGTACTGCTCACAAACAAAGCTTTTCACTGTACAATAAATCAAATCAAATCAGTGTGGTCATGTGTAGATCATTGGGTATTGGATAGTAGCAAACATAACCAAAAGGTCATCTGTTGTGCCCTGCAACCTAAAGCTCCCTGACAGAGTAGTCTTCCTTATTTCAATTACATATGGTGTTTGGATCTCCAAATGAAAACAATACACAGCCTAATCTCTTTGTCATATATCATGTTAAACCCTGCAGTAATTAAGAGTAATCTAATAACAGCATCGTACATGCCAGCCCTCACGAGAAAGGCAGAGTATGCCATTATCTCCAAATTTCTTCCCTCTGCATCATTTAGACCATGGCCCTATATCAGTTGTTTCTTCAGCATCCTTGGTTTAACACCTGATTCAGCAAGACTGAAGGAATAGCAATTTTTTTATTTGACTTGGATGGGAGATGGTGACGTTCATATACGTTTGCTGCCCTTGCTTTTGTTTTTGGAAATAAAAGTCGTGAATATGCATATTTTTTCATTCACTCATGGGATGCAAGTGTCATTGGCTGGGCCAGCATTTATTGCCCATCCCTAGTTGCCCTTGAGAAAGTGGTGTTGAACTGCCTTCCTGACCTGTTTCATCCATGTTTGACCAGATATATGTGGACAATTTTCCACATTGTCTGGTAGGTGTTAGTGAAGGTCCCAGCCTTTGCAGGAACTAGTACCTCCAGTAATTTGGTGATATCATTTAGAGCGATTCAAACTGTCTAAAGGTCCAGTCTGGTTAAACATCTGGTCCCCATGGTTGATCATAGGGATTTGTTTGCATAGAGGACTTTGCAAGTACAGGTTTAGCATTTTTCACTGAAATTCTGTCTTCCGTGGGCTGGTCTAGTTCAATATTATTATAGCAATTTACTGCTACATGTATTTATGAAAATACTGCCAAAACATGTCTAAGTCATCATAATTAATCTGGCACCATTTTAATTACATAAATTATAAAAAAGAAATAATACATACAAAGTCAAGACAAATTTCATGTTTTTGTTCCAACGACGGCTTCTTGAATTCACAAGTGACTACCTGATGTGCCTTATTCTGCAGGTGCCAAAACTGTCCATGAGGCTGCAACACCAAGGAGGAAGCACACTGAACTAACCCCTGCTGACCGAACACCATCTCTGTCAAAGGCACCTCATCATCACCGATACTCCAGCTGCCGCCATAGCCAGGAGACTGTCCCAACTCTCATAGACTGCGGCCCATTCTCAGCTTCCAAGGACCGACACACCATCCAAATGAACTCTCCAGGATCAAAGGATCATTCACTCTGCTGCCTTTGCAGATGCCGCCAAAAAACCAAAGGAAAAGAACCGGCCCCAATCCATCAATGCTGGAACAGTTGCTGAAACCATTACTACCATGGCCATGAGGAATGGACTGGATCCACCATTCAACAGCTCCCTGCAACCTCTCTCTAACACCGCCCCCGCAGAAAGAAGAAAAAATGAATTTGATTCAAAAGTTAAATGAAGAAAAAAGAAAGGATGTAATCGGTCATATGAGAGGGAGTGGATGGGCCAAGAGACTGAATACTCCTACCTTGATGTCTCTGCCATCTCAAAAGAGTGGGGATTTCTTCGCATTGTAAGTTTGTCCACTATCAACAACTTCTCAATATTTCTGGAGTCTTTTTTTTAAATGAGTGTGTATATGAGACACAATCAGGGCTGATAATGGCAATGTGTTTGCATTGGTGAGATATTTACAAATACAGAGTGAACATTCAAGACTATTCAGCTTGCTTTCAGTTACAAGAATTGATTTTGGCTTTTTTTTGCTTACAGGAAACAACCCAGCTTCTAAAGCCATCTGAGGTAAAGAATTCCACATATTCACTACACTCAGAATAAATTCCTCCTCACCTGTTACTTAAATGTTTAACCTCTTGCTTGGAGATTATGCCTTCTCAAACTAGAGTCTTCCACAAGAGGAGAACAACCTTTCCGCATGTTGTCAAGTCCCATAAGAATCGTGTATGTTTCAAAAAGGTCACCTCTCGTTCTTCTATATTTTAACAAATACAGGCCCAACCTATTCAACCTCTGCTCGTAAGACAGTTTTTCCATTCCCAGGATCAGTCTGGTGAACCTTCTCTGATGGCCTCTAGTATCAGTATATCTTTCCTTAGATATAGGGAACCAAAAACAGCTTGCAGTATTCCAGGGGGAAATCACAGTGGCTCAGTGGTTAGCACTGCTGCCTCACAAGGCCAGAGTCTTGAGCTCAATTCCAGCCTCAGGCGACTGTGTGGCATTTACACATTTTCTCCCCATGTCTGCGTGGGTTTCCTCCCACAATCCAAAGATGTGCAGGCGAGGTGGGTTAACCACGGGAAATGCAGGCATTTGGTGGGGGGGTCCTAGGTAGGATGCTCTTTAGAGAGTTGGCATGGACTTCTTAGAATCCCTACAGCGTGGAAACAGGCCATTCGGCCCAACAAGTCCACACCGCCCTTCCAAAGAGCATCCCACCACAACTCATTCCCCTACCGCTGCATTTCACCATCTAACCTAAATATCCCTGGATGCTATTGGCAATTTAGCATGGCCAATCCACCTACCCCACACATCTTTGGACTGTAGGAGGAAACCCACACAGACACAGGAGAGTGCACAAACTCCACAGACAGTTGCCCGAGGGTGGAATCGAACCCGGGTCCCTGGTGCTATTCTGTGGTTTGACTAGTGCAAAGATTGTAATGAGGTCAGCCAGGTGGATCCACAGAATATGTGTTCCATGATTAGGACTGTTAATCTGGCCCAATCAGGGAGCCCTGACTGACAGATATATGCAGGAGTCTCAGAGGTTCTGCTCACTCTGAAAAAGCCAGACTGGTGTCAGGTACAGTGCATGTATAAATAGGGGGTGACTTGGTGACAGGATACCGGCCTCTGTGAAGTTATTTCAGTGACAATGAGAGACTAAAAATATGCTTCTGAAAAAATTAGCTTACCTTTGAATTGGGGTAAGCATTTCTGGCACAATGCCATTTTCAATCCTGATGTCAAAGACTGGGCCCAGTATGTAGGGAGAATGTTGTTATTCCCAGGCAAATGACATTGGAGCAGATGAAAAGCACTGAGTAATTCTCCTGACAGCTTGTGGTCCCACAGCTTTTTTGGCTATTAGTAACCTAATGTTTCCTGAGGTACCAGACACTGAAACCTTTCAAGAATTGATGGATTTAGTTAAGGAATATTACAACCCAAGCCTCCTCTACTTCTGAGATGCCATTAGTTTTACTCAGCAGTTTGAGAACTAAGGGAATCAATGTTGGGATTTTTTATGAGATTAAGATGACTAGCAAAAGCACACAAATTTGATTTAACCCTTAATGAGATGCTGAGAGACTGTTTGGTATGTGGGATTAATGACAAGATCATGCAAAAGCACTTATTAGATGAAGTCCAACTGAACTTCAAACAGACACTACAACTGGCTTTATCACTAGAAAATGCAGCAAGTGGAACAACTGAGTTAAAAAGTATGCCAGTCCCTTGCTAGCCCAACTGAGCTGGGGTACACTTCAGTCAAGGCAATTGTACAGCCTCACTCAGGACATGCTCTGAATAGAGGGACTTTAAGTCAGCCCACAGCAAAACCCCAAAACAAAGCCAAGCCTCAGCCAAACGGTTAACATTTTCTTCAGGGCTGGCAAGCCATTGTAGTTGCTGCCGCCTGCATGGGGATTTGAGGCAGCTAGAGTGTCCCACTGGGCCTGAATTGAGTTAGACAACTCATAGGCCGGCATCCAGGAGAGTATCCACCTACTTCTGATTTGGAACAGTTAAATTGCTTAGCAACATCCAAATCGTAACCAATCAAAATAAACATCTGGTTAAATGGTCACCCGGTTCTAATGGAGGTTGGTACCGATGCAGTTGTATCAGAGATTGCAGAACCAGTCTTTAACAAAATTCACTCTAGACTCCAGCGCTTAAGTTTGCATACTACCTCAGCTTGACTGAGAACCCTTACAGATTAAAGGTGCAATTTTGGTCCCAGTCTTGTGTAAGAAGCAACTGGTTCGGTTACCGCTTTTTGTAGTAAAAGGCTTGGGCCCAAACCTAATCAGGGTAAGTTGGTTGAGAAAGACTCACATTGATTGGCTCAACATTTTGATTAGAAAATGGCTGCCTGAGTGAAGTTCTATTAACATACCCAGATATTTTTCAGGAAGGTCTCGAGACTATCGAAGGAGCCAAAGCCACCTTATATGTGGACCAAGAGCAATTCTATGATTCTGCAAGGCCTGCCCAGTGCTAGGATAACTGGATGAACACTGCAGGCCAAGCAGCATCAGAGGAGCAGGAAGGCTGACGTTTCGGGCCTAGACGCTTCTTCAGAAAACCAGTGCTCAGTGCTATTTGCCTTACGGGTAAAAGTAGAGGCCGAAATCCGGAGGCTGGAAAGTGAGGGAATCATCAAACTCCAGTACAGTTGGCACAATCGGCTGCACTGGTCATGCCAGTTGTGAAGCCTGACTGGTTAGTACGCCTGTGTGGGGATTTTAAAGAAATGGTAAACAACCTCTTGCAGCTGGATAAATACCCAAACCCTCGCATGGAGGATTTATATGGAAAGCTTGTGGGGGTGGGGCTGTCATTCACAAAGCTGGACGTGAGCCATTTACCTTTACAATTGCATCTGCCTTCATTTCAGAGCACGAAAATATCTTGCTGGAATTTGCAGGGATTGAAATTTAATAGGCTTTGAGCCACAATGTGGAATTTCATAAGGACAAGGGAAGTATACCCAGTGAATTATTTTCAGGCAAATAAAGCTACACAATATAAATCAATAAATACAGAGGTACTTTAAAATAAAATGTCAAAAGTACAAATATTTTACATGTACAGTTGCCCATCTGTCAAAAGGTTGTAAAGGTGAGAGAGTCCAGTATCACAATGGAAATGGCATCATTCAGTTCATTTTCTTCAAATACAAGTTGGAGCACACATCGCCAACACCAGCTCGGAATTGACAACGGAGTTTTAGAAGTTTTTTTTCATATTCAGAACACTCCATTCCAATCTCAGAAGTGCAGTGCAGTGCCATGCCACCACCAATGCTATTTCTGTTTGCTCTGTACTGTGCTTCATCAGTCAGCAGTGGTCAGCAGCACAATCCCCGGGACAGTTATCAGATAGGTCTTCCTCATCTGCAACAAGCCAGAAGCAACATTTTCAAAATCGATGGTAGATTTTTTTTGTGCAGGAAATGGATCAAAAGAAAATAAGCACTAGCATTTATACAGTGCCTTTCATACCTCAATACATCCCAAAGACTTTACAGCCCAATGGTATATTTTTAACGTAGTCACTGTTGTAATTCTCCTTTGTCCATCATTCAGGTATACCCTGGTGTACGTTCTACCTTTCAGCAGCAGAGATTCTCAGTGATAGGCCCTCAACAAAGGGGTTTTTCTCTCTTCCATTGGGGATCTGGATGATTGCAGCAGTTCCATGTAACAGTAGGTCAAGTTCACTGGGGCCATGTGTTATTTTTGTGGCCTGGGTGAAACAGTTTCTCACGTTTATGTTGTGTTTCTGGATGCAGTGCCCGTTAGTTCTTCTGAAGCAGCTGCTCTCAAATTTCTGGTTGAGAATTTTTCAGAGAATGTGACAGTGAAATCAGTAACAAGGAAAAGTGAAATAGCAGGTAATTTAAAGCAATACTCTGCATTGGTCTTCGTGGTGAAGGACAGTATAAATACTGATTAGTAAGATTAGATCACATGGGATCCAGGGGGAGCTAGCTAATCGGATTGAAGGTAAGAGACAGAGGGTGGTGGTAGAGATTTGCTTTTCGGACTGGAGGCCTGTGACCAGCAGCGTGCCACAAGGATCGGTGCTGGGTCCACTGCTTTTCATCATTTATATAAATGATTTGGATGTGAATATAGGAGGTATTGTTAATAAATTTGCAGATGACACCAAAATAAGTGATGTGGTGGTCCGTGAAGATTATCTCAGAGTACAAAGGAACCTTGATCAGTGGGGCAATGGGCTGACAGTGGCAGATGGAATCTAATTTAGGTAAGTGTGAGGCGTTGCATTTTGGTAAGGCAAACCAGGGCAGAGCTTATACAGGGCCCTGGGGAGTGTTGCCGAACAAAGAGACCTTGGGGTGCAGATCCATAGTTCCTTGAAAGTGGAGTCGCAGGTAGACAGGGTGGTGAAGAAAACGTTTGGTACACTTGCCTTCATTGGTCATAACACTGAGTATACGAGTTGGGACGTCATATTGCGGCTGTACAGGACATTGGTGAGGCCACTTTAGAATACAGTACACAATTCTGGTTGCCCCTCTATAGCAAAAATGTTGTTAAAAACTTGCAAGGGTGCAGAAAAGATTTACGAGGATGTTGCCGGCACTGAAGGGTTTGAGTTATAGGGAGAGGCTGAATAGGCTGGAGCTTTTCTCCACTGGAGCGTCAGAGGCTGAGGAGTGACCTTATGGAGGTTGATAAAATCATGAGGGGCATGGATAGGATGACTAGCCAATGTCTTTTTCTTAGGGTGGGTGAGTCCAAAACTAGAGGGCACAGGTTTAAAGTGAGAGGGGAAAGATTTTGAAAGGACCTGAGAGGTAATATTTCACACAAAGGGTAGTGTGTGTATGGAATGAGCTGCCGGAGGAGGGTGCAATTCTGACATTTAAAAGGCATCTGGATGGGTAGAAGAGGAAGGGTTAAGGGGATATGGGCCAAATGGGGAGGGTCGACTAGGTCAGATCAGGATGTCATGTCAGCATGAACGAATGGGCTAAATGGTCAGTTACTGTGTTGTATGACTATGACTCTACAAGGAAGGAAAGTGCTAATGGGAGTAAAGATTTTGTGACAGTCTGTATGAGATACAAAGTATCTGACAAATTAATGGGAATAAATAAGTGATAAGTCGCTAGGCGCTGATGGCCTGCGTACAATGATGTCAAAGAAAGTGGTTACAGAGATACTGGAGACATCGATTGAAATATTGCAGCTCACTGAATTCTAGTAGGGTTCCAGCAGACTGAAAAACTGCTAAAGTGATGCCACTGTTCAAAGAGAGAGGGAGACAAAAGCCAGGAAGCTATAAGCCAGTTAGTCTGATATGCTGGTGGGGAAAGTCTGGAGTTCACTGTCAAGGACGAAACAGCAGTGTATTTAGAAAAGGTTAACACAGAGTCAACATGGTTTTGTGTAAGGTAAATCATGTTTGACACATTTGCTCAAGTTCTTCGAGGACATAATAAGCAGAGTTGATAAAGGGTAACCCAGTAAATTAAATGCACACAGGTGCTATAACGTGTGTTTCGTTAACACGAATTGTCTATAACATAATTGATGAATGTGGTCGCTGTTTGGATAACACAAACTTTCTGCTGTACAGGTATAGCAATTTCCTATAGCGATTTCCCTATAACGTGATTTTCTACGGCGATTTTCTATAGCATAGAAAAGTGAGAGATTATGCAGATATAGGAAGAATCTAAAGGAAGACTATTATTTAAATGGAGAGACACTCCAAACAAGCACAGCACAGAGGCAAAACACCTGAGGTTAGTATACAAGTGCAGCAAGTAATTAGAGGCAAATGGAATTTTGGTCTTTATTGCTAAGGAGTTGGAATTTAAAACCGGGGAAGTCTTATTACAACTGTACAGGGTATTAGTGAGGGTGCACCTGGAATACTATATATAGTTTTGGTCTCTGTATTTTAAGAACAATATAGTGGTGTTGGAGGCAGTTCAAAAGTGGCATTATTTTGTTGAATGAGTGACGTGAAATGATGCCTCTGGACAAGATAAAGAACAGGGAGGAAACAGGATGTTTGATGATAGCATTTTTAAAATTCACTTGTGGGACCTGGGAATTGCTTGCTGACCAGTATTTATTGTCTGGTTGCTTTTGAGATGATGGCAATGAGCTACTTGTTTCCGTGTTGCTAGCCTCTGACGTGCTCTTGTAGCCACTGTATTTATATGGCGAGTCCGATTGAGTTTCTGGTCAATAGTAACTCTCAAGATGTTAATAGTAGGGAATTCAGTGATGGTAATGCCTTTGAGTGTCAAGGGTGGTTAGATTATGTTTTATTGGAGATGGTCATTGCCTGGCATTTGTGTGGTGTGAATATTATTTGCCTCTTTACAGCTCAAGTTTGGGATGTTATCCCGATCCTACTGCATTTAGACATGGACTGCTTCCATCTGCCATGTAGGACAAGACAAGATGGGTGAAATTAAGAACTGGAATGCTGTGTTAATTGCAAGAAGAGGGGTTGGGAGGGTGTCAAGGCAGAAGCTGTCGAAATAAGCACATCCCAGTGAAAGCGACTCTTAGGTTTTGCTTTGCAATCCTCTATGATTTCTGTTTATATCCAAATCTGGTTTCTTGGGCATTTCT
The DNA here is from genome assembly GCF_021869965.1 of Rhincodon typus. Lineage (NCBI taxonomy): Eukaryota > Metazoa > Chordata > Chondrichthyes > Orectolobiformes > Rhincodontidae > Rhincodon > Rhincodon typus. Next base: position 84,164,982 of record NC_063336.1, on the reverse strand, counting down.
CACTTCTTCCTCCCCAATACTGACAGACAAACCATTAGCTACTTAGGTCCTAAGCTCTATAAAAGTGTTGGCTGCAGTTCAAAAAAAAAAAAAAATTGGCTACAAGTTGTTTCAGGATATTGAGGTCATGTAAAAATGTAACATAAAAACAGTCCAGTCTTGAGCGGATTTAAAAAACGTATTAGGTAGAATACATTTCAAAACAAGAAAACTGCTTTGGACTATTTGTCAAATGAGGGATATTCAAAATACAGTTGCATATTGAAGAGCCCAGTGTTTGGAATTTTAATGGGCTGAGGGACGTTTATGCAGCTGAAATTTTTTAAAAATGTTCTTAAAGCATAATTTTTGGGAAATCAACTCAACTCTACATTTAACCATACAAGCCAAAATACTTGGATTTTGTAGAATTGGAATAAAAGGAAGTATGCACCTATCTAGAAACTTTCTAAAAGTAGGTAGAGTGTATTTTTACCTTGGTAAGAAATTGCACACCAGACACAGTAGAAATATTTTCTCCTGAGATAGCTGGTCAAAATCAGCAGTTTTTCCTCAGTCTGAAAACAAGAAAACACTATTTCAATTAACAAGCTTATCTTCAACAAAGGAAATTGTGACTCAACCACAGACCATATTCCTGCAATCCACAAGGAATCATTCACTGCATTCCTGTGCTCCACTGCTCCTGTACCGCAGATGTGCGAACCCATCGTACTCCTGTGATCCTGATGTGGTCACTCACTGCATTCTCCCACTCTAGATTAATAATGTATTGCCTTCTACACCAGACCTGGTAATCCACTCTGTTCCTGCTGAAGATGAAAGGAACAATTCTTGTCCTAATGGTCTTGGGAAGTGTGAATTGTAATGTGGGATGATGACAACAGGCAAGTATCAAGTGGTTCAAAAGAATATCCATTTAAAAATCAGCTTTCGTGAGTTAAATACTTTCCATAGCATTTCAGAGTCATTTTTTGAAGTGCATTGTTTTAATGAGGGCACTTGTTAATGCTAGAAGAGAGTGAATGCTACAGTGAAACTGTGCACAGCAAGACTCCACAAACAACGATGTCATAAGTAATCAATCTGATGTTGGATGAGCGATACATATGGCCAGGTCACCAGGAAAATTCTTCTAGCTTGCTCTCAAAGTAATGCCACAAAATTTTTTGCATTTACCTATGTAGGGAGATGGGTTCTTATTTAAGTTCTCATCCAAAAAGTGCACCTTTGACACTGCGACATCCCTTATTGCTGCACCAGAATATTAGCCTGCATACTGCACTTAAGGAAATGATAGAGGACTTGAATCCCCAAACCTCTGAAGAAACAGTGCTAATCACTCAAATATGGATGGGTTCAATGAAGGGATAGGTGTTATTGTTCGAGTTGAGGCCAGTGAAGGTGGTGATTGTAATCTGTCATGCAGTGCAACAAACTACGTGCACACAACCTTTAAGATGAGACTGCCATGACCATGAGCAATCTTAGAGGAACTATACATGAAAAAAAAATAGACTGTACAGAACAAAGAAAGAAAAATGGAGAACGTTCGGTATAGCATTTTGTTTGAATTGAGCCTTTGTGTGTATTTCACCAGCATTGCTCTCTAGGCAAATCATTGCTGGGAATGTTCACTCTCAGCTCAGTGAGAATGAGTGGGCTCCAATGCAGCAGCAAACTCAATTGTTCCCAAACACAAAAGGCACAAAACTAGGAGTATGTAGTTCCAAGAAAGCACTAATGGATTTGACACACAGAACTTAGCAAGTTGTGCGTATGATAGCAATGTAAATAAAAATATATGAACTATCAGGATGAGATAGCAAGAACTGCAGATGCTGGAGTCAGAGACAATGCTCTGTGGAGTTGGAGGAACACAGCAGGTCAGGCAGCATCAGAGGAGCAGGAAAGTTGATGTTTCAGGTCAGAAGAGTCCTGACCTGAAACATCAACTTTCCTACTCCTTTGATGATGCCTGGCCTGCTGTGTTCCTCTAGCTCCATGCTGTATTGAACAATCAGGATATTTTGCTCCTCTCCAGTTTAGCGCTCGTACTCCTGAAAGTGCTGTCTTGTCACCGATTCCCTGTCCCAGTGACCACTGCTTATACCAGTTTTGATGGTGAGCACCAGTAGCCTATTACAGAGCTGGAACCACAAGCTAACCCCTTTAGGTTCCTTCACCAAATATCCACATACTCTTTTATTTGGAGTGGGGGTGAGGGGGAAAGAAGAGGGAGAGAAACTAGAAAAAGGTGTTCTTCGAGGTGATTTCTTAACATGTCTCTTAATTATTGTACACAATCTTTAATAAATCTTGTAATAAGATTTGAGAAAATAAAAATTGCTTTACTGTGCGAAACATTTCATAATCCCGTCCACTTGATTCTTCTTCCTCCTCCTTTCCATCATCATCATCATCATCATCGACGGAAGTGGGTAACCAATACCATGCTTCTTGTGGAACATCTATACCCTGGACATGAAGTAATGAAGGACATTTAATATGGCAATTAATAATAGCAGACAAATGTAAGTTCCTGTATAACCACATGTCTGTCTTATCACACTTCTACAATTTGGTTACTGAGTTTCTGGGAGGAACGTGTTGATTTCCACTAAAAGCAAATTAAGGCTCAAAGTGTTCAAGAACTTGTTACATCTTAGTCTCTGATGAACAGATTAGTCTGGGAGCTGGATGGGGGAGAACATTGGTTTTTCATGTTTCTGAGGACTTCACATCATTCGTAGCACTCAGGGTGAAAGTGAATGTCCACTATTAAATCCACAGTCATACCTCCAGAGCTTATTTAAACTAGTGCACGAGCACACTCACATTCCACTATGAGGCAACTTGTGGTGAGAGAAACTGGAGTACAGAGAAATTGGATATGGACTTGAAAAAGGAAAGAGAGAGACCGAAAAAGGGAAGATCTTAAATATTTGAAGCAGATAAAGAGACAAGGCTGTGGGAAAAGCAACAATGTAGAATTTGTTCCAACAAATGGTCATTGACCTGGAAACATTAATCGTTGTTCTCTCTCCACAGATACCACCAGACCTGCTAAGTGTTTCCAGGTTTTGTTTTTATTTTTGTCTTTTACCATCCACAGAGTTTTGCTTTTATTATACAGGATTAGTGTTAGATTTTCCTTGCAAAGAACCAGCATAAGGGCAACTGCACTCAAAACTGTGGTTTATGGACTGGCAGCCGAAACGAAAGATTCGCTTTCTATAATACCTTTCGTAACCTTAGGACACCCAAAAGTGCTTTACAACCAACCAGTTGGTTTGTCAACTTTATAATGTAGGAAATGTAGCAACCAAGTTCTGTACTGCAAGACAGCAGCAATAGCGTTGTAATGGTGACTGTATCCTCACCATTTTAGTGATGTTGATTGAGGGATAAATATTGATAAGACAATAGGAAGAATTTCCCTGCTCCTCTTTGAAATTGTGCAGTGAGATCTTTAACATTGACCTGAAAGGGCAGACAAGGCAAAGGGACTCAGTTTCACATCTTATCTGAAGGATGTAACATTATAATGAGGAAGGACAGCAAAAAAGTAGCTTTTAACTGTTCTTCTTTATATGCTTTTTACATTAATCATGTCGACTGCACATGCTCTTAGGGACCAACAGTCACAGACTTGAATTTAAAGACCACCTAATTCCAATAATATAACCGCTAAGCTACTGTCTCTCCTATAGTTTCATTAGATGCCTTCCCTACTCAACCTTTAAAGTTACAAAGACGCTATCCAAGAAACAAATTAGATTCCTACTGGCTCAAATTTCCAACCCTTGTGATCTCATGGGTCTGTATAGGATTACTATCAATTAGTGGTCATTTTAAACAAATCAGGCTAGTGGGCAGAAAGTTGAACTACTGTTTAGTTGTTCATTTTGAATCCAAGGTAGATAAATTAAAGTACTTCCTAAATGCTTACAAACTAGGAACTGCAGAGAGATTGGAGTCCAAATATTGAAATCATTAAAGGCTAGTATTCATGTAACAAGCAAAATCAAAATAGACTAACGGTATGGTGACCAGTGGCCTAAAGAAGCTGGTTTACCAAGAGACGGAAGTTGCAATTCAGTTTAGAGTTTAGTTCCACTCGGTCTAGTGCATTCAATTTGGGCACTGCATTTCAAAGGATATAATGGTAGCCTCCCAGTGTGGAAATCTATTGTTCATACACACCAATTGTCTAGAAATGCTGGAGCAATCCAAAGCAACCTACAGCATCCTTCTAGGACTGAGTTTTGGGAAACGGAACATGAAAGATACGTATTTGAATAAGCGAAAGTATTTATATTATTTATTATTGCTTTATGACTAAGGAGCAAATTAATAATTCTTATTCACGGGATGAGGGCATCATTGGCTAGGCCAGCATTTATTGCCCATCTCTCATTGCCCAGAGGGCAATTAAAAGTCAACCACATTGCTGTGGGTCTGAAGTCACATGTGGGCCAGACCAGGTAAGGATGACAGTTTCCTTCCCTAAAGGACATTAGTGAAGCAGATGGGTTTTTTCCAACAGTCAACACTGGATTTGGGTCATCATTAAACTTTTAATTCCAGTTTTTTTTAAATTGAATTCAAATTCCACCATCTACCATAGGGGAGATAATACAACTAGGCCATCACCTCCCCTATTTACAAATAAGGAGTCTCCCATTAAAGAGGAAGACAAGGTAGAATCTTCTCTCTCAGAGACTGGCAAGTCTTTGAAACTCTGTCTTCCCCTGACAGCAGTAAAGGCATAGTGGTTGAATACCTTTTAAGGCAGAAGTAGATATATTTTTGACTAACATGGGAGTCAAAGGTTATTAGGGGTAGGTGGGAATGTAGATTTGAGGCCACAAGCATACAAGTGATTTGACATACTAGATGACTCCATTACGTCAGCTCCAAAATTCTCATGCAAGCTCTATTTGGCATGTATGCTAACACCCCTCTTTCTGCCAAGAAATTCTTCACTCTCAGAAATGAGTTCCAATGTTTCACCCACCTTCCAAGTTGGTGCATGGGATCAAGGTGGCAATATGGGCCATGTTGGCAAAAAACTGCACAGGTGTTTAAAATATGCCCACACAAAACTGGTTTAAAGCCAAAAGCTGGAACACTTGCTGATGTGTCAAGTAACTACTGCAGTGAGGAAACTCAATATTAATGAAAAACTGGTGCAAGAACAAAAGAAGGAACTGGCTCTGAAGAAGATGCCCAAGGCCAAATACACCATGGTTTTAGGTTGCAGCCATTGGCCTGATCAAGCAGCATGAATTGGAAAGGGTCCTTGAAAATTGCCATGAAATGACGACATGTCACCAGAAAAACAATACGTATTTATGCACTTGAGAGGACCAAAATCAAACCCATAGTCCTGCAAAAACTTCAAAGCAAAAGCTCGCTCGTGTAGCTGCTTTATGGAATGAAAATGTTTGTGCAGCAGAAGACCAAGATCAGTTGCTCTCCACTAAGGGATCTCGATGCTAAAATTACCGGTTTCCAGCAATTCAACATTAGATTCGTAAATAAAACATGTCTAACAAATGAACTGCAGAAAGGAAAGGTCTAAAAACAGTTCTATTCAAAACTGCCGCACTGGCCAGGTAGGTTGCAATGACAAATGGAATTCAGCCTGGAGAAGTGTGAATTGATGCATTTGGGGAGGCCAAACAAGCCAAAGGGATCCACAATAGTGGGAGAGGAATTACGAGAGCCTGAAGTGAATGTCTGTAGAACTCCAATGGTAGTCATATAGTTGGTAAGGTAGCTCAGGCAGCATATGAAATTTTTCCTTAGTTAGTTTGACCACAACTTGAATTGTGTGCAGTTCTGGCCAAATCATTACGGAAAAAGTGTAACTGCATTAGGAAGGGTATAAAGGGGATTTATGATGCTGACACTAGGACTGGAAAAATGCAGCTATGAGGAACGATCAGATAGACTTTGATTACACGTGGTTGGGGAAGGTTAGTTCTGCATCAATATTGGGTAAAAGGAGTGCCCCAGTTGCCTGAATAAAGGACATAGCTGACTAGTGTGGGACATGTTCAGATTCCATATAACTGATGAGACAAAGAAGCACTGACTAAGAAATAAACCTAAGTGTGTGCAGCCACAAGACATTCAAGGATCATGTTCACGCCATGTTCACATCATTGGACAGTTGATTAAGAAAAAAAATTCTTCACAAGGAATCCTGCTTGAGTTTTTGTCATCAAATTATGAGTTGTTATTAAGGCACAATATAGCATCAGATTGTATCAAAACTGTGGATTAGCACACTCAACAAGGAGAGGAAGATGATCTGTTGTGGAGCGATAATTTTGAAACTAAAATGTTAACTTGCGTGGAATCCTTATGATGGCGCCATAACTAAAATGAGTCAGAATGAATTAGATGACCTATTTGCTTTGGATGCCAAAGACAATGAATTTTAGAGTTTTGAAAATATTTTGATTGTGGTTAAAGACATACATGCAGAACACATTCAATGAAACGTGTCATATTGATTTAATTTGAATTACTGGATTTTTTTTCACATTTCAAACTATACCAACAGGTGACTAGTTTTTGAGTAGATTTGTAGCTCGGGTCGTGGATGGTTGGCTCACCGAGCTGGTTCATTGTTCCGCAGACATTTCATTACCCTGCTGGGTAACATCATCAGTGCAGCCTCTGATGAAGCGCTGTTGTGTTTCCCAACCCAGCAAGATAATGAAACGTCTGCGGAACAACGAACCAGCTCGACGAGCGAACCAACCACAACAGGTGATTAGCTTCAGGTCATATTTTACATTCAGTGTGCAAGTGGATTCCCATTTTTGGAATGATTCCTCAAGATTTCAAAGGCTTATTTTTATGCTGCAATCTTGGCATATTTATGGCATTTTCCAGTTCACTCATAAGCATTACAATATCATTCTTTAACTCAGAAAATTCCAAAGTTCAGAAATGACTTGATCTCAAGCCTTCCGCACCAGAGAGATTGTAACATTGGCTTTTTTTTTTTGAGGTGTCCATAAAAGTTCACCAGAACGATACCAGGGCACAGGAAGTTAACTTACGAGACCGGGTTGCATGAATTTGGCTGGTAATTCCTCAAGCAGGCAAGTTTGAGGGAGGGTCAGACTCAACTGTTTGTGTTACAAGGGACAGGCAGCTAAGGATAAATGAAATTGAGGCACAGATCAACCCTGATCTAACTGAATGGCTGAGCAGGCATTACAGGTTGAATGGCCTCCTACAATGGTTCCTATATCCATGGTGACAGTTAGTTGGGATACCTTTTGTAAATCCAGCTGTTGACAGGCAACTTGACTCTTCCTTAAATCTCCTTCCATCTGAAGTTGATCCTTTTTTTTCCTGACCTGTAGCCTGGGAAAGCCAGAAATTAAACAGCCATTTTGAAACCACTAGCTGATTTTTAAAAGCAACATCAAGTCTGAACAATATAATAATGAATAACAAGCTGCATTTAAATAACACCTTTAACACAGACAGAAAATGACGCAAGGAAATTTCGCAGGAGTATCAGCAAATGATATTTGCACTAAGCTGCATCAAGCTATTAGGATAGATGACCAAAAATTTGGTGAAACAGGCAGGTTTTAAGGCAAAGAGAGAGTTAGAGAGGTTTGAGGATGGAATTCTAGAGCTTAAGGCCTCGAAAACTGAAAGTATGGCTGCCACTGGTGCAGTGATTAAAAAAAAACTTCTCAAAAGAGATTCATGTCTTTCCGAAGTACAATTCCTAGAATTGAACACAATGCTTCAGTTGAGGCCAAATCAGAGCTTTAAAAGGGCTCATCAAAACTCTTGCTTTTGTATTCCATATTTCTATTTATAAACCCCAGGATTCCTGATTCCTTTTTAACGACTTGCTCAATGCCCTTCTACCTTTAGTAATTTGTAGACATATGCCACCAGTGTTCCATTGCTGTTTTAGAATTGTACCTATACTCCCTCCAATTTTTTTCAATGCATAGATCTGAAATTGTCGACTGGGGCTGCCTGGAACCTTGGAGCCTCGTTGCAGCTGCATGGCTATGCAGCTTAAAGGGAAGATGGATTGCACAAATTAGTTCATGTTGCCTCTCCTCATCTCACTTCACACTTCTCTGCATTAAACTTTATCTGACATGTCTTTGCCTATTCCACCAGCCTGTCTGCCCTCCTAAAGTCTGTCACCATCCTCCTCAAGTCTGTCACCATCCTCATCATTCACAATACTTCCTGCTTCAACTCTATAACCTTCCAAGATTTCTCTAACCGAAGGCCTTCTCCAATTCTAGTCTCTTGAGCATCCCCAATTTCATTCCCCAAGAAGTCTTGTGTCATCTACAAATGTTGAAGTTGCATCCTGTAAACACATTATGCTGTAGTTATACAATTCTCAAGAGATGACACTGCAGTGGCCCCAAAATTAAGATAGCTATAATTATAGTGTGACAGGCTCACATAGGCAGGTGACATTATAAATTTGAAGAAATTTATGTCAGAATAAATTGGTAAACATCTTATGATGTTATATTATGCTTAAGTTTTGAAATAGATACAATTTACAAACTGTTCTTTTCCTTTAGCTGAATTTTCAAAATTTTTCAAAATTATGTTTTTATTAAAAATAAGTGTCAGTCCGCCATGCACTGTACCTATATTCACTAAGGGCAAATTCTTCTGCTCGTTTTTTCATTTGTGACATTTGTTTGCGATGTTCTATCTTTTCCTCAGCTTTCCGTTTCTGTGCTGCCTCATGGCCAATTCCACCACGTCCTGCAATGATAAAACATCATTCATCGACAGCTCGTACATCAAGTCAGCCTTATACCTGTTCCTTATCAGAAACGTTGCTACCCTTTATAAAAAGGTTTGCAGCATTGCTGTTTATTATTAAAGTACATCTTCACATACTTGTTTTCCAGCAAGCACTGACTAACCACACTTCCAGTTCGTCTACTTAGAAGAAGTCATTTTTAAACAACCTGTCCAGAAATGCGGTGACATACCTCAGGAAGGTGAGACTTTTACCCAGACTGTCTGGCTCAGAGATAGGGACGCTACCAATTGTGTCACGAGAAAGATCACTCAGTGTGACAGAAACAATTCATGATAATACACAGGCCTGGTTTTGAACCAGGGACCTTGTGTGTGAAGTAAGCGTGACAACCACTACACTACAGAAACAACACTTAAGGACACAATCCACAGCTAATGCCAATAAGCTGTCTAAGTTAAAGACAGTTAATATACAAATAGCATCTAACAGTCATCCTCAACCACACAGAACTGCTTTATTCCCGATCTCTGAAGCTATCCCAACATCATATCCTTGCCTCTTGTATTCTTACATCAAGAAGATTAACCCTAATTCCCTTTCTCCTCCTCTTTTATTTCACTGTTGTTGGAGATTTTTGACACCAACAAAAACCGGAGGAAGATGCCAATCAAACTGACTACTTCAGAGCGTTAATTAAACTCTCTCTCCCAGACTTGCACCACAAGTGCTTTACTAGCAGCAAACTTGCTCTCACTGCACTCATGGAACATCATTGTGGGGCCACACTATTGCTCAGCCTGGTCACCTTCCATGGGTGTGTTTCCATCACTGTACAACCGTATTCCATTTCATAGTGTCTGGGCTGATCCCATTAATTCACTTCTGCATCTCCCTTATACACATCAGCCTGCCCTTTCTCCATGTATGTACTACAAACACATCATTGAAACATGGCTAGAATAGAAACCAAAACTGAAAGGACAAAACACATTGATAAAGAAAGCAACTGGGAAAACGAGGATGTTTCACACTAAGGTATAACAAACCCAATCCAGAAGATAGACACACTTCAATACCTACCCCAATTCCCCATTACTTCCTTCTCCAATTTCCCAGATTATTCTTCTCACCAAACCCATCATTTGTTAAACCCATCTCCTGCTCCCACAATGTCTTTCCCACACGACTCTTAACAATTCAACTATTCTTTGTTCTGTAATGCATAGATTATTGAAATGACGTCCTTTGACATATCTGTATCAGAATCTTCGGCATGGTAGCTTTGGAATGAGAACTGAATCTCAATACTCCCAAACACAATTAGCTTTCTTTCAAAATGCATATCAATGTTGCTCGAGGATAAGCTTTGTTGCAAATAGAAAATGGTGGCATCTCTAAAGAATCATGGCGAGATGGGATTAACTTACCAGTCTTAATCTGCAGTGGAATAGGTTCAACAATTCCATTTCCTGAAAAAGCAAATTATTGTACTTAGAGATTTTAAATGATATACACATGAATTGTATAATTTACTAATCACTAATAATCTTGTGAAGAATTCAAAAGAAACTTCTTGACCTGGGCAGTTGGGACATGGAACTCTGAGTGGTTGAGAGAAAGAACAGGAATGCTTTTAAGAGGACGTACCTTTTACAACATGAGAAAGAAAAGGATGGATTATGTAAAATAGGACTATTGGGCTGTGGGAAAAGGAAGATAAAGAGACAGCAGGTGTGTCTGTGTAAGGCAACACAACCTTAAAGTAGAACTAGGTCATTTCAGGAAACAATTCCACATTCAAGCTGTTGGAAACCTTGTGGCCCCTCCCAACCTGCCACAAAGATCTGTTGACGATACGGTTAATTTACAGACGTCAAAACTGACATTGATGTAGTTTTTTATTAGGCAATTGCATTGAGGGATATAAAACTGAAGTGGGTGTATGGGTTTAAGATCCAGATTGTCTATGATCTAATTAAATGGCAGAACAGGCTGAAGCACAGGATGCCCATCTCCACTTTCCCCATTCTTAGGCAAGCCAGTTCTGCAGTCTGACTATACATGAAGCAGAATGAAAAAGCACTGATGCAAGTGAGCAATGGAGTGCCTCCATTACATTAAAATCAGAGCCAGATGAGCACGTTAACGTGACCATATCGCACTTAAGGTTTGCTTTTTTTTCTTCCACTTATGAATTTGGTCTGGGGATATTTTATTCCATTCAACATATAAACCTAGCTTTTGCAGATCCTGAATCCCCCTTGCTCCAATGTCTTCACTGCTTGCTATTATTTCAGTATCTTTAGAACATATTTTGACAGGTATATTAAACTAATGGCTCCCCAAGTATTTAGTATCTCCTTTGCAAATTTAAGTTCATCTCTGTCTCTGTTTCCTCCTGCAGCTTGACAACACTCCAGGATTTCTTCAACTGAAGGTCTTCTCCAATTCCAGCCGCTTAAGAATCCCCAATTTCCCATGCCAGCTTTAGAAATCCCCCTATCCACCCAACAAATCTCTCTGCCTCTTGACCTCTTTCCTCCTGTCAGACATTCCTTCATACCTAGCCGCTTGCCCAAGCTTCAGGTCACCTGTCTTCCAATCTCCTGATGCAGAAGTGGTATTGAATTTTGTTTTACGTTATGTCCTTGTGAAACACCTTGCAATGTTTTACCCTATTTATAGTTGTGATAACATGAAATGATAGTACACATTGAAATCCTACAAAACCAATGATTTTTTTAAATGAAACTATCTTTGTTTGTCATATTATGTTTGAGACTTTATCATTGCAATTCACAACAAAGTCCTTAAATATTTTGATTAAATGCCAACTGTCAACACACACACCTCAAAACCGTGTCTTAGGTCTAAGATGACTGAAAACGTACCACTTTTGCCAAGACCATGACCTTCTTTATATCCCATCTTCTGAAGCAACGTGAAGCCCTTGTTTTCACTTCCTAACGAGCTCTGTAATTTAGTCTCACGTCTCTCTTTCTCCTCTTCTTTTTTGCTCTTCTGCTTGTTTTCCAGGATCAATTCCATTGCACGCTCTCTCTTAAGGATTTCTTCTTTCACTCTCCTGACCATTATCAGTCCTGGTTTAACATCCTGCCTAGGTGAACACAAACAGCACCATTATGTTTAATTTTCTCTGCCAAATTTCTTTGCCTTGCAATCAAAGGCATTGGCTTTCCCTTGCTGGGACATGGTTTCAGGCTGCTCAGTGAGCGGTTGCTCGAGAAGCCCCATTTCTTTGTGTGCACATGTATGTGGCTATTTGAATATTGTGTAGAGTCACTAGCAGAGGGTATCTATTTTAATTTGCAACTAACGCAGTCAATAAATGGTAGCGTTGCCCACATTCAGGAAAACAAATAACAGTCAAGTAGGAGATCTCTTCCCCATTGCCCTGGAAAACACTCAATATCACTAGAACAGCTTAAATTGTCACCTGGTTGCTGTTTGTGGGAACATGGCTGTGCGCAAACTAGGGTACCACATCTGCCTATGAAACTAGAGTGAATACATGTCAAAAGTAGTTCATTGCCACGAACATAGCAGCAAACCATTCAGCCCCTCAAGTCTGCTTCACCATTCAACTATATCACGGCTGATTTTCTACCTCAATGCAATTTTTCCATGCTATCTCCTTATCTCTTGATATTTTGTAGAAATCTATTAATCTCTGTCTTCAATGGCTGAGCTTCCACAGACCACTGACGATTCACCACCCTGAGTGAAGAAATTCCTCATCTCCTAATTAATGGCCAGTGCTTACTCTGAGACTGTGTACCCTAGTTCTGGATTACCCAGTGAGGGAAACTATCCTTCCTGCATCTAACTTGAATCCTATAAGAATTTCATAAGCTTGAATGAGATCATTTCTTAGTCTTCTAAACTTTAAAGGATATAGGCCTAGTTTGCTTAAACTATCTTCATAAGACAATTTGTCATCCCATTGATCAGTCTGATGAACTCTAAGGCAAGTAATACTTTCCATATGCAAGGGATCTGAAACTGTACACCGTACTGCAAGTGCAATCTCATAAATATTCTATAAATTGCAGCAAATCTTACTCTGCCACTATCTTACCACAGTGTGAAAAGTCATTGTATTATTATAAGTTCTGTGAATTCATATATCACTGTTTACTGTATTTAACATTATAATGGTATTGGTTCTGTCATGTTTAAAGTAACATGAACAAATTATTGTAACTACTTTCAGCTAAACCGACTACTATTTCACTAGAAAAAAAATCAGCTGGGCTGGCAGCATCTGTGCAGAGAAAGCAAAGTTAACCTTTCAGGTCTAGCGACCCTTCTTCAGAACTCATAGCAGCTAGGAAAAGCCTGGGATATATGCTGTTTACTAAATAGAGATTAAACACTTTCAGTAGTACGTCCTGTCTCTATTCAACAGAAATTGTTGGAAAAACTCAGCAGGTCTGGTAGCATCTGTGGAGGGAAAGCAGAGTTAACTTTAGAACTGGAGAAGGGTCACTAGGCCCGAAAGGTTAACTCTGCTTTCTCTTCACAGACGCTGCCTGACCTGCTGAGTTTTTTTCAGCAATTTCTGTTTTTGTTTCTGATTTCCAGCATCCTCAGTTCTTTAGTTTTTCTGTCTCTATTCAACATGTTTAACATCAGCACCCTCTACGATTAGGCCCAAACCCCGGCCTCTATTCGAATTCTTACTGCAAATTGACGAACACATCCGACATGTAATCATCTTTCTCCTCCTGCCGCGTACTCGAAGCCGCCATCTTCCCAACCAGAGGCTCTCTCAGCATCAAAAAGAGTAGCGAATGCACATGCGCAGAGCCGCCGGAAGACCGGCAAGCTACAGGTAGAACTGTAGCTGAAGGAGCACTGCGCACGTGCGCAATATGGAAACGCACCACTGCCGCTGTAAATGCGCATGCTTCAAACAGGTGGTCCGGCACCATGAGTGACAGCGCGTGCGCAAACAATCCCCTTTGGGTGGGGGGGCGTTACAGGCGGCTGTGCTGCGCGTGCGTACTGTCGGTGACAGGTTGTAGTGGTGACGAGCTGCTGATGCCGGCCCTGGGGGAAGCTGCGGCCTCGGAGTCACTGACAGACTGAGCAGTAGGTTTTGCCCGCGGCGGACTGAAACCTTTACCGCATTCCCAAGCTAGGGTCTGCAAGCGGAGAGTGGGTGAGTAGCTGGGACTCGGTGCGGCGCTGCGGCCCCGGGATTATTGGCCCGGCGCATCGGCCTGTCTCCGGCCAGGGGCTGAAGGGGGACAGGGTATTGTTCAGATTCCTTTCATCCCGCTCTCCCCCCGGACACCACGACCACCACCTCCTCTTGATCCGTCCTCCTCCTCAGCTCCCTTACTGTAACACATCCCTCTTCTATTCCCACACCCTTTTGCTGTGTGCCCACCCTGATGTCACAACCCTGTCCTGGGCATGTCCCAGAGCTGCTCTTGCCCTGTCTGCTCCTTGCCTGTCATATTATGCCCTCTCTTGCCCATTTGCCCGTTGTGCTGGGCCTGCTTGTGCACCATACCCAGCATTGCCACTGTACCCATTTGCTTGCCATACCCAACCACCCCCACCTGTCCCCTCCCAGTTTTTATTCCCGATTCGTTGCATGATAAGAGTTTTTTTTTCATTTTGTGCTGCACAAGGGTAGTTTTTAGTTAGTGGACTGGAATCATGACATTTTGTGCTCAGCAAACTCCCAAAAACAGCCATGTGATCACTGCCAGATTATTTGTTTTAATAGTTTTGGGGGATAAATATTGGTTAAGCTCTGAAAGGAAACAGTTTTGCAAGTTGTACTAATTATTGTGGCACGCTACCTTGAAACATTGCTCGATGGACGATGAGGTGATGTCAAATTTCATTACATTGAAGTTTTTTTTTGTACATGCTTCTAGCTAGACATTGAGGAGCAGGTATTCTTGGGGCAATGCTCTCTCCTCCCTGACCAGGCTGACAACTCATTTAAAGTACATATTGAGTAATACGCTGGTGGGAGGAAAAGATTAAAATATCTTCCTTTTTTAAACTCATGAGCCAACATGTTTGAGTACAAATCCACATTTTTAGTTATAGAAATACAGGACAGGCATCAATATGCGTTCAGATTGAAACCTTTAATATTTCAGCTCAATTACATTTATTTAGGTATTAATCTGGCGTTCAGTCTCTCCAGCCTCTTTTGTCACCCAGTAAGGTCATTGTTGCGAATAAAGAAGGACAAAGAAATTGTTAAAAAGAGGATAGAATATGAATGTAAAATAGTAAATATAAAAGCATGATGTAAAACCCTCTATGAGTATGCAAGCAGGAAAAGATTAGCAAAGACAAATGTGGATCCATTACAGGCAAAGACCGGAGAGTTTATAATGGGAAATAGAAAAATGCCAGAGAAGCTAAACAAATACTTTGTATGTGTGTCTTCATAAATCAAGATACAAGCAGTGTCCCTGAAATGATTAAGATCCAGGGTCCCAGTAAGTGTGTGGAGTTGAAAGAAGTTCCTGAAAGAAGAACTGAAAAATGTATTGTTGGAGAAATTAATGGGACTCAAAGTTGACAAATCCATGACAAATCATGATTTTCACTTGATTGTTCAAAGGGATGGCAACAGAGATAATGGATGTATCAGCTTTCAAAGTGTATAAATTCAACAGTAACACTTATAGATTGTAAAGTTGTAAATGTACCCACACTTTAAAAATGGAAGAAGAGAGAAACAGGACAGTAGTAGGGAAAATATTAGAATCAGTTCTATGGAATATGATTACTGCATTTTTAAAGTATAATTATCTGATTGGACAGAGTCAACATGGATTTATGAAGGGGAAATTATGTTTGACAAACCTGACAATTTTTGAGGATGTTAGAAATAGAGTTGATAACGAAAAACCAGACGATCTGGGGTATTTGGATTTTCAGAAGACTTTGTTAAAGTCTTGTACAGGAGATTAAAGTTCAGGGAATCAGGAGTAATATACTACCATGGATAGAAGATTGGTTAATGAAGGGAACACAAAAAAAGGTCATTCTCAGGTTGCCATGCTGTGACTAGTGGGGTACCATAAGGATCTGAGCTTGGGCCCCAGCTATTCACAATATAGGTTTACTTGGACTTTGTGGTTTTTGATATAGTTCATTCAAGGCTTCAATAAGAAATTAGCATGTAAACCTAAAGCACATGAGAATGGAGGTAATAAATTGACGTGGATAAAGAACTATTTGGCAGACAGGAAAGAAAGGGTAGGAATAAGTGGGTCATGTTCCGACTGGCAAAGAGTGACTAGTGAGGAAGGATCAGTGTTTGGACCCCAGCTATTCACAATGTATATTAATGATTTAGATGAGGGAACTAAATGTAATACTTCCAAGTTTGCAGATGAGACGATGCTGACTAGGAGGATTCAGAGATCCTTTAATGTGGTTTGGACAAATTATGAGTAAATAAATGAAGTATAATGTGGACGAATATGAGGTTATCCATTTTGGTAGTAAAAACAGGAAGGCAGATTATTATCTGGATGATAGATTGGAAAAGGGGAGGTGCAAAAAGACCTGGGTGTCCTCATACACAAGTCACTGAAAGTAAATGTGCAGGTGCAGCAGGAAGTGAACAAGGCATTCATAGAGAGAGAATTCCTATACAAGATCAGGGATGTCTTGCTTCACCTTGTATATGGTAATGAATTTTGGATTTCTTCTTAAGTAGAAACATATTCTCGATGTCTACATTATCAAATCCTGTCATAATCTTAATTACATTTTACAGGCCATCAGTCATTTCAAGAATCAAGTCCTGGTTTGTTTGATGCTTTCTCATTTGTGTAACCTTTCAGTTTGGCCATAATTCTAGTGATATTTACTTGCACCACTTCAATTATCTCAAGTCTTTTTTTTTACGCTATTGAGACTGGAACAACTTTCAGTACTCCAGATGTGGTCTAACCAAATTTCTATACAAATTTAACATGATCTCTCTACTTTTTAGCTCTGTTTCTCTAGTGTGAACCTTTAGTGTTTTGTTTGCATTTGTAATGGCCTTATTAACCTGGCAAGAGTTTTGGACCGGTCATTCTTAAGGCTCTTGTGGTACAGTAGTCATGTCCCTACTGCTGGACCAGGAGACCAGGGTTTAAGGCCCACCTCCCCCAGAGGTCAGTCATAATGTACCTCAACAGGTTGATTTAAAAAATATCTACACTGGTCACTCTATGCACCCACGTGCTTATTTTTAAAGTAGTTCTTCTTGAATAGGCATTGTGTAATTTGTCATCTGTGAAGTGATGGTCTAAGTAAATGTTTTTTCACAACAGGGCTGAATTGTAACCCTGGACTATATGTGAGGCTGAATCCTCTGTCTGCTTATTTCTGGTTATTTGTGGGCTGTGCCCAGATAACTTAGTGGAATGGAGCTAGCCCACAGCTTACTGTTAAATGAAGAAGCACTGGCACAGATAACTGAAGCAAAAAGGCCTGTGTTTATTTTTGAATGGCTACGATTCTTGGACAAAGTACTTGTGGCTGCTAATAAGGTGAGTAAAAGTCTGACTTGTTTAGGGTTTGAATGTTTAATTTCAGAAAGAAAAGGCAAACGAGCAGGTAGAACTAGAAGATAGAGTAATTGGAAAATAGCAGCATGAATTGTAAATGATTGATCCTCTGGCATTTTAGAGTGCAGCAGCATTTCTGGTAAAATAATTGATTGCAATTTTTAAGCAGGTATCAACCTAGAAGTGTATTCCTACAAGTTCAAAGAGCATACAGAATTGTATGATTGAGAAGAAAATTGAAGTCAAATGCCAGGGCAGTAAAAATGAAACCGCTATGCTGTCATTTCCTGAGGAGAAGAATCGCTGTACCGGTTTCTTTGTCCCTTCTCCACCTTGCCACAAAATAGAAATATGTCTATCCAGCTGATCTGCTGTATCTTTCCTTTAGGCTGAAGTGATCCGGTAGTAGGATTCTGCAGTTGGAAACTTTTCTGGTAATAGTGGAGTAAGAATCAAGTCCGGACCAGCTGACCAGAGATTCTGGAAAAGGTGTAAGGGTGGAGGGGTAGATGAGTGTAGAGTGGAAGGTGAGGGTTTTGAATATTGAGGTACTTGGAGTAGCATAGGACAGGATATTGGACTCTGAGATAGCAAGAACTGCAGATGCTAGAGTCAGAGACAGCACAGTGTGAAGCTGGAGAACACAGCAGGTCAGGCAGCATTAGAGGAGCAGGAAAGTTGATGTTCAGGTTGAGACTCTTCTTCAGAAATGGGGAGGGGGAAGGGAACTGGCAAATAAATAGAGAGAGGAGGGGTGGGGCTGGGGAAGGTAGGTGGGATGGTGATAGGTGAGCGCAGGTAGGCAGTGGTGGGGATTGGTCAGTGGGATAGGTGGAGCGGATAGGTGGGAGAGAAGAGTTGTCAGGTCATGGAGGCGGAGATGAGAGGGAGGGTTGGACATGGGATGAGGCCAGGCGTGGGGACATTTTAAAACTGGTGAATTCCATGTTAAGGCCAGCAGTCTGTAGGCTCCCGAGGCGGAATATGAGGTGCTACTCCTCCAATTTGTGGGAGGTGTCATTGTGGCGCTGGAGGAGGCCCAGGATGGACATGTCATCCAGGGAGTGGGAGGGGGAGTTAAAATGGTTCGCAACTGGAAGGTGTTGTCATTTGTCATGTATAGAGTGCAGATGCTCTACGAAATAGTCACCACGTCTATGCTTGGACTCACCAATGTAGAGGAGGCCACATCGGGAGCAGCGGATAAGTAGACCAAGTTGGAGGATGTACAGGTGAACCCCTGTCGAATATGAAAGGTTTGCTTTGGGCCTTGGATGGAAGTAAGAGGGGAGGTGTAGGGGCAGGTGTAACACTTCCTGCGGATGCAGGGAAAAGTGCCGGCGGTCATGGGGTTAGTGGAGAGTGTGGAGCAGACGAGGGAGTTGCGGAGAGAGTGGTCCCTACGAAAAGTAGATAGGGGTGGGGAGGGAAGTATCTCTTTGGTGGGGTTGGATTGTAGGTGGTGGAAGTGGTGGCGAATAAACGCTGGATGCGGAGGTTGGTGGCGTGATGTGAGGACCAGGGGAATTCTGTCTTTATTTTTGTTGGGGGAAAGGGTTTGAGGGCAGAAGTGCGGGAAATGCAACAGATGCAGTTGAGGGCATTTTTGATCACTGGAGTGGGCAAGTTGCAGTCCTTGAAATAGGTGGACATCTGGGACGTCCGGGAGTGGAACGCCCCATCTTGGGAGCAGACGCGGAGGAGGCAGAGGGAGTAAGGGATCGCATTCTTGCAGGAGGGTGGGTGAGAGGAGGTGTAGTCCAGGTAGCTGTGGGAGTCAGTGGGCTTGAAATAGATATCAGTTTCGAGGTGGTTACCGGAGATAGAGACAGAGAGGTCCAGAAATTCGAGGGAGGTATCGGAGATGGTCCAGGTGAATTTGAGGTTGGTGTAAAAGGTGCTGGTAAAGTTGATGAACTGTTCAAGCTCCTTATGGGAGTGCAGGCAATGCCAATACAGTCATCACTGTAGCAGAGGGAGAGTTGGGGGATGGTGCCAGTGTAACAGCAGAAAAGGGACTGTTCCATGTATCTCATGAAGAGGCAAGCATAGCTTGGGCCCATATGGGTGCCCATGGCCGCCCTTAGTCTGTAGGAAGTGGGAGGAGTTAATGGAGAAGTTGTTCAGGGTAAGGACAAGTTCTGTTAAGCGGATGAGGATGTCGGTGGAGGGGGGACTGGTTGGGCCTACCAGAGAGGAAGAAGCGGAGGGCTTTTAGGCCATCTGCATGGATTCTCTGCCTGCCCCTGCCCCACTGAACTCCTCTCTGTGTATCTTGACTCTGACCCCCCTTCCCAGTCCAGGAACTCCCCACCTATGTTCGGCACGCCACTCTCTCTCTCCCCACCTCCTCCAATACTTTTAATTCTGTGGCCCCAAAGCCTCATCTTCACCATGGACATTCAGTCACTGTACAGTTGTACCCCTCCCCCCATGCAGATGGCCTAAAAGCCCTCCGCTTCTTCCTGTCCCACAGGTCCAACCAGTCCCCCTCTACCAACAACCTCATCCACTCATTGGAACTTGTCCTTGCCCTCAACCCTTTTCCTTTAACTCCTCCCACTTCTTACAAACTAAAGGGGTGGCTATGGGCACCCGTATGGGTCCGAGCTATGCCTGCCTCGTCATAGGATACGTGAACAGTCCCTCTTCCACTGTTACACCAGCACCTCTTCCTCCGCTACATCAATGACTGTATCAACGCCGCCTCGTGTTCCCATGAGGAACTTGAACAGTTCATTAACTTTGCCACCACCTTTTGCCCCAACCTCAAGTCTACCTGAAGCATCTCCAATACCTCCCTCCCCTTCCTGGATCTCTGTCCCCATATCCAGTAACCATCTCAGCACTGACGTCTATTTCAAACCCACCAACTCCCATAGCTACCTTGACTACACCTCCTCTCACCCACCCTCCTGCAAGAATGTGATCCCCTACTCCCAATTCCTCCGCTGCATCTGCTGCCAAGATGGAGCGATCTACTCCCGGACATCCCTTGTACTTCCTGCACTTCTGCTGTCAAACCCCCTCCCCCCAACAAAAATAAAGACAGAATCCCTCTTGTCCTCACATTACCACCCCACCAACCTCCGCATCCAGTGTATCATTCTCTGCCACTTCCACCACCTATAATCCGACTCCGCCACCAAAGAGAGATTTCCCTCCCCACCCCTGTCCGGCTTTTTTAGGGACCGCTCACTCCGCAGCTCCCTCGTCCACTCCACACTCCCCGCTAACTCCACCACACCCGGCACCTTTCCCTGCAACCACAGATGGTGCTACACTTGCCCCTACACCTCCTTCTCCCCTCCATCTGAGGCCCAAAGCAAACTTTCCATATTCAACAGGAGTTCACCTGTACATCCTCCAACCTGGTCTGCTGTATCCATTGCTCCCGATATGGCCTGCTCTATATTGGTGAGACCAAACGTAGACTCGGTGACAGATTTGCAGAGCGTCTGCGCTCCGTATGCTCTAATCAACAACACCTTCTGGATGCCAACCATTTTAACTCCCTCTCCCACTCCCTGGGTGACATGACCATCCTGGGCCGCCTCCAGTGCCACAAAGACGCCACACACAAACTGGAGGAACAACACCTCCTATTCTGCCTCGGGAGCCTACAGCTCGATGGCCTAAACATAGAATTCACCAGTTTTAAAATCTCCTCACCCACCCCAGCCTCATCCCATGATCAACCCTGCCTCCTTGACCTGACACAACCTGCCCATCTTCTTCCCCACCTATCTGCCTCACCCTTCCTGCTGACCAATCCCCATTACCCCTACCTGCATCCATTTATCGCTGTCCCACCTACCTTCCCACAGTCCCACCCCTCTTCCCTGTATTTCCCAGCTCCTTTTCCTCTCCCCAGTCCTGATGAAGAGTCTAGCCCTGAAATGTTGACTTTCCTGCTCCTCTGATGCTGCCTGACCTGCTATGTTCCTCCAGCTCCACACTGTATTGATGGATTCAAGAGACTGGACACGGATGGGAGAGTGTTTGGGCTAGTTAGAGAATGTGGATGTGGAAAGAATTAGAAGTCAGTTGAGACAGCATGAAAAATAATAAGTTACTAACACAGCTATGAATCAGAATTTGATCAGCAGTGGGATGGGGGTAAAAGTGCTGACTGGCAATTCTACCCTGAAATGGGAAAACGCTTGTGCTTAATGAAATAAGAGATTTGAAACTGTGCCCTAACTTTAAATAGGCATCAAGAGTTTGCAGCCAAGGAAAGAATAAAGTCAGTAGCAAGGGAGATGACTTAATGGCAGAATCCAAATGTGATGATGCCTGCTCTGTTAGAGAAAGTTGTGACTTATCCAAGGCCTGATGTCAGACAGGCAGTATTGATGTGGGTGTGGAGAAGAGGGGTTGGGTATCAAGAATGTTTTTGGAAGCTGACCTCATAATATACTGACAGAGCAGCATGAGGAGTGACTCCGTAAGTACAAGGATGGGAACTGACGGGTTGCTGTAAAATGAAACAACTCTGCTTCATTTATCACCAATCGGGTCAAACATACGAGAATTTAACTTATCCTCAAATATCACTTCTTAATCTCAACTGATTTGTATTTCCCTTTTCTATTTATTCCCTCTTGGTGGCATCAGGTGGATGTGAAAGAAAAACAAAAGAAACTGGTAGAACAACTAACTGAGCTGATAAGCAGCTCATCAGGCCCTCCCACACGCAAGCTGTTGGCTAAGAATCTAGCTACCCTCTACAGCATTGGGGATACCTTCACGGTCTTCCAAACTTTGGATAAATGTAACGACATCATCAAGAGTAAGGATGACACATCTTCCTACCTGCCCACCAAATTGTAAGTGCAAGTTATGGAAAGAAAACACATACTTCTGGTATAGCAAGCATGACTAATTTAAATGAAGTAGGTGGTCTGTGTAAGAGCTGACTGGAAATTGTATGGAATTTTACAGCACAGCATAAGGCCAATTGGGCTGTACTGCCAGTGCACCACTTTGATAAAAGAACACAAATTGCTACTTCAAAATTACTAGTGATGCTCACATACTGAGAGGTTTTACTTCCGTTCAATGTATCAGGAGTGAGACTCTGAATGAAAAATTTGCCAGTAATTTGTCTTAGAAAGATAAGAATAAATGTTTCACAATACTCCAAATAGGATTTATTTTCTAATGTCTTCATAAAGTGCATTATAAAGACTGTGCATAACTTCCTTGCTTCTGTACTTTGTGCCCCTATTCATAAAGTCATGGATTCTGTATGCATTCTTAACAACCTTCTTAACTCCTGTCACTTTCAAAGATTTGGCTACGTATACCCATGTCCCTCTATCCCTGCACCCCTTTCAATGCTACTGTTTATTTTATATTGCTTCACATCATTCTTCTTACCAAAATGAACTACTTCACACTTCTCTGCTTTTAATTTTTGTATGCCATATGTCTATCCATTTCACCAGCTTGCCTTTTTCCTTCTTTGTTAGTATCCTCATTATTACATTTTGAATTTTATCTGCTGTAACAACTTTGAATTTGTGTCCTGTATACCAAAGGCCAGGTTATGAATATATACCATAAGGAACAATGGTCTGAACATGGAGCTCTGTCGAATACTGTTGTACTGAGCACTTATCTCCAGTCTAAAAAATATTGCTTCTACTATTTGCTTTCTGTCCCATAGCGGATTTTGTAACCCATCCCATTGGCTTTAGTTTTCCTAACAAAAGTACTGAGACTTGGATGCAACCACCGAGGAATTCCAGGAAATTCAGTAAGCTTCCTATCTGTTGACTGAAACTTACTTTTGGTTTTATTGTTGTGAAATGATGCAAACATTTTTAAGGTGAGTGAGTAGAAGACTTGGGGTTAACCTGTTGACTGCTGGAGGGAGGCAGTGGTGCAGACTTGACGGCCAGAAACAAATCTACAGTAGGAGCAAGCAGAGTGTGTTCTATGTCTTTAATTTGACTTTTGTTAGCTGCTTTCTTACTGTTGGCTCACACTCCCAATAAGCTTTGCAAGATTTTAGAAATGTGGGAGTAGGAATAGGCCACTCAGCCCAATGAGCCTGTTCTGCCACTTTATGCGATTATGGATGGTTAACTACTTTTTAAACCTTTTTCCCCACATTATACAGTACACATATTATTTTGTATCATTGGTGTTTTGAAATCTGTCAATCTCCATTTTTAAATATTGCTGTTCTTAAAAGTGCTTTGTTTTCATTTGCATGTTTCCTTTCACAATTGCCAAATTGAAGTATTAAAGGCATTAAATTGAGGATACGTTGCGTTGGCAATGCTTGTACTCCCTTGAGTATGGAAAATTTAAGAGGTGATCAGATTGGCATGTTTAAGATTCTTCATGGATTTGATGTAGCAAGAGAGAAGCCATTTCCTCTGGTTGGAGAATCAGATCAAGAAGGGATAACTTTAAAATTAGAGCAATACATTCAAAATTTAATGTAAGGAAATTTTATTCACATGAAGAGACAATGGAAATCTAGAACTTTTTTTTACTTGTTGTCTGTTACTCTTCTCCTGTACCCAACTCCCATGCGTGCTATGTGCACGTGCACTCACCACCACTGTTTTTTTCCCCCTCCCCAGAATGGTTTGGGGTGGGTGGCATGTCAAATGAAAATATATGCACTGATTTTTGTTTTCTTTATTCAGTAAGGCATTAAAGGATATGGATCCATTGCAGATAGATGATATTAAGATACAGATCAACCATGGTCCAATTGAATTGTGAAACATTTTGGAAGGACTGTGTGATTTCCTTTCCTTATGTGTGAGTGAAAATGAAATTAATAGTGATGGGTTTTGTTGTTGACAGGGCAGCAGTGGCCTGCATTGGAGCATTTTATGAGAAGATGGGCCGAATATTGGGTAGCTCCTTTCCTGAAACTGTCAGCAATCTTTTAAAGGCCCTGAAAAGTGCAGAGGTAAGCTGTATGTTCATAAATCCCATGTGTTGGTGTGGGATTTGCAGGCTGTGCAAGTTTTCAGAGTGAAGCCTCGTTAGTTGGAATATTGAGTAGAAAGGAATTACGCTATGTCTTCAGGAATCTCCTGCTGTGTAAAATCCATCTGTGCTGATGTAGATGTAAATCTGTTGTAGGTGCGTGAATACAGTTACTGCAACTATAACCAATAATGTTGGCAATTACAAGTAGAATTAGTGTTCTGAATTTTGGCAACGTCATAATATTGCGGTGCCAGACTACAAGTCCAATGTAATGTTGCAGAGGACTAAATGTGATTTGGAATAAGTTAGTTGCATCAATTTTCCTTTTATCAATGGCTTGCAGTGCATCACTAATACAAGTCACAGTAATTACATTATTCCTTGTGGCAGCTTGCTATGTGCATATTGGCAGCTGTTTCCACATTACTGTACAACAGTGACAAAACAAATTCCTGAGATTGAGAAAAGTCCTATGTAAATGCAAAACTGAGACATCAAGGCATGAGCAGAGCTATTGCCATTCAATTAAGAAGGTTAAACTGAAGTCTTGACTGCCTGTTCTGAAGGAAAGGAAAACCATTCCAATGAGACACTCCAAAAATATGGAGGCTTACCACCTTAAGATGTCTGCAGGTAGGCCTGAACACTAGACGTTACTTTAGTGAAAATGGTCAATTTGAGCTGAACTAAATTCTACAAAGTTTATGTTTTAAATTTGGCAAGTTATTACTTTAAGAACGAATGGGTCAAGGGCCAGGAAGAAACTACTAACTGTCATGTGCAGTCCAAGCAGAAACAAGTTAAAGCCTAGATGCATACCTAGTTATCTGTAACTGCAAATTAGTCGTAGCTGTTAAATAAACCTGTATGAGATTTTCAAGTAAACTGAATCTATGTTACTTAATCTGTGTTACTTCAAATAACACACGTATGACAGAATTCACTATAGGAAGCTAATAAGACCAAATTTCAATACAATGGGTCAAAGTTATCACTTTAAGTACAGAATACTATCATATGTATTGAACAAAAATTACTGCACAGTTAGTAAACCACTAAGAAAAATGATTTAATTGATAGTGAATATCAATTACATAAAAATTGAACAATAAGTGGTTAGCCAAGTAACTATAGATATTTTTAAACAACCTGTTTGGATGTGTTTTGATATGTCTGGGGCATGTGGGACTTGAATCTGGACCTTCTGACCCAGGGGTAGGGACAATACCATTGTGCCAGAAGAGCTCTGTGAAGTAGTTAGAAGTTTGGATAATTTACTGATGTTTGGCGTTTAATGCATTATTTTGCTGCTGTAAGCTTTCTCTGTGGGAACAGAGTATTCAGATAATATATGACACGTAGGTTCCATTTGACCTTGACCGTTGGGATGGCATGTCCAGAGAATGAATGAAGGCTGTATAAAATCAGATAAGAGGGATCTCGTGGACAAGTCCATTGTTTCACTCCAGGGAGCAATGTGCATAAATAACTAATTTCCAACAAAATTAACCCAACAACAACCAATTGCCTCGTAATAATGTGCCTGAATCAACCTGAGGTAAAGCTAATTTAAAGGTTACAACAGTCGCAAGAGTGAGACTGGCCTTTGTCGGTACTGACTGTTCCCACAATCTCAGAGAATTGCTGTTAGCTCGGGAAACTGAGGTAGATTTACACTTCTACCTGGGCTGACTATTCAAATTTATAGATGGCTACTGTACATTTTTGATATATTTATCATCTTTCAATCACTTAAATAAGCCTTGATATTATTTGCTATGTCAGAGTCTTATCTTTTGCCTGATGGTGTAGTCTCTTTTGCATATATACAGTTTAAAGGCCGAATTTGAAGCTGAGTAGTTAAACGTACGCAGTGAAACGGAGTTAAAACTTAGTTATTTAAAACTCACTTCCAAAGTGCTTTCATCACTTATCTGTCACTGCTACTTGGACCCACACTTTGTTTCAATGCTACTGGGCCCTGTTGCTCCCTCACCCTGGATCAGTTGACAGCTGAGGTGGAGGCAAACCAGCTCCCAGCAGAGAGGGTTAAACACTACAATCCAGTGTTTATATAAAAAAGGTGCTATTGTTGGTTATTCTTCAATGCAAGGATAATGTCTACTCAGGATCTTTTGACATGTGGAACATGACGATATATGAGGTAATGGGATCCAAAATGTGGGATTTGCTTACTTTTCTCTTTTACTGCCAGCATTACCTCAAGATGCAGTGACCAGGCATGATGCAGCTCATTGGAAAAACTGTCAGCATTTTAAATAATTTGTAGCAAGCTCTTCCCAGTCATTAATGTTGATATCACTGCATGTCAAGGAGAGCTTCAGAGTACGCCTAGTGTTTTCTTTGTCCTCCTCTGGAATGTTAGCCATTTGAATTTTAAGAAAGCAGGATCTCATGGGAGAGATGCTTTTAGGTCATTCAAATAGTGTCCACTCCATCAAAGTTAACATTGCAGGTATTTACCAGAATGATAGGTGGGTTCAAGGAAGACACCAGTGTCAGCTTGACAGTCTTGTATTGAAGTCAGAGGATGCAGAGGTAGACATTAGAATTTCCCCAGAGCTCTTACATGTCGTTGATACCAATCAAAGTCTGGGTGCAGCTCAAGAGTACAGTCTGCACATCAGCTTGATTGTTGACTTGCAGAGGTCCTTGTTATCAAACTGTCATTGAGCTAGCACAGCTGATCTGATGTAGGAGCTTCTTATCAACGATAGCCTTTGATCTTTCACATTTCTGAAGACGACTCACACTGGTCTCAACACGTTAACTTGGTTTCTCTTTCCAACTATGCTGCCAGACCCGAGTTTCTCCAGCACTCTCCATTGTTTGTTTCAGATTTCCCACATCGATAGTATTTTGCTTTTATTAACATATGGGAAGTATTTAAACATCAAGTCGTATTCAAATGCACTTTACATAACCAGTTTACTAATGTGTAATTCAACCAAGGAGGAACACTACATGTGTTTTAATTACTGAAAAAAAATCAAAACTTCAGATGTAACAATTGATCAGCTGCGAGTGGAACATTAACTCTCATTTGAAAAGGCTGCCATGCCTACACAATCACAAGACAAAAACAATCTTTAGTGCTGAGACTAACCAGTAATTGTAAAGTAAATGTGACCGTATTACTGCACTAAACTCCTCTGCTAAAGGCACTGAACTTCCTGCAGATACAGACTATGTTGCAATGTCTCATTTGGGCAACATGCTGGTGTGAGTGACTGAAAAGAGGAAAAGGGAGTGAACAGTTCAAAGCACAGTTCTACTTGTCAGTATTTTACAAATCCTATCCATGCTCAGGGACAGGGCTGTCATTCTATTTGGCCAGCAGAAGAGCAAGACACTCTATGGCACTTGGATGCACTGCAACCCATTGATAAAAGGAAAATTGACACAACTAACTTTGCCAGACTACATGTGATCTGGAATATGTAATGTTGCAGAGGACTAAAAGTCCACCACAATATTGTGACCTTGCCAAATTTCAGATATTGGTTGAAGGATTGTCATTGGTCAGAATATCAGGATGTACATCCTTGAAGTGTCAGTCTAGGGTGTGTATTCAGGTATTGGTGTGGGGCTTGAACCCATGACTTTCTGGCTTAGGCTAGAGTTCTGCCATGGTAACGATGTTGTTAGTGTGAAAAGTCAAGACTTCATAGGTAGCAGTAGCTTGAAATTAGAAAGGAACAATGATGCTGATCGGTGCAGACAATTCAGCCACATTTTGTAAACTTGAAGACCATGGTCAGGTCACCCACTCACACTGAGTAACAAATCAGAAGCAGTCTCCAATATTACACCCAAATTGTAGCTTTCCATCTATATTAACATCGGAATGAATGAATCTTCACTGACCCTTCTCCCCTCAGTTTCAGTGTATCCTGTAGAATAGTCTACCAATGTTCCTACTGCCTGTGATTTTGTGCTGGATACCAGGAACTCTTACCAAGTCACAAGCTGATTATTCCGCCCTTAAATGGTTATGAAGATAGCCTATTTGTTTTATTAAGCAGGTGCAAGAGCAGCTTTTATTACTGCTTCTTAAACTGCTGCAGTTCACGTGCTGTCAGTATACCCAAAGTGCCGCTAGGGTGCGAATTCTATCACTTCAGAGGAGGTGAAACAAATTGCCTCAGTCTGTTCTTAACTACCTATATTGAAACCTGCTTCACCTGAATATCTTCACTTGGTCTTGACTCTGTGGGTGCAATACCACAGAAGGTCTCTAACTCTTTTAAAACCTCTGTATTTTGAACAGTCACAGGGTCGCAGTGAAATCCTGCTGAGCCTACAGAAGGTACTCAATGGTTTGGGTGGTGCAGCTGCTTCCTGCCACCGAGATATCTACAAAAATGCCCGCTCAGGTTTGACTGACCGATCCATGGCTGTTCGGTGTGCAGTTGGTAAGGTAAGGGATGTGTTTCTGACTTCTTGTACGCTTATCAGATTTTTAAAAACTCACAAGGTGCTCCAGGTGCAGTATTGTTGTAAAAGGAAGAATGATAGCTGACTTGCATGGAGGTTGGTCTCTTAACAGTTAATCAGTGTTGACTGTTGGTTGAATGCAGAATATTGATTGGGTACTGGAAGAACCCTCTGTTGTTACTTGAATGGTGACATTGGATCTTTTATCCCAACTATAAAGTGTACTCCTTCCGTACTGCTCTGGGATTGTCCACCTGGATTGTGTGAGATGAATTCACAATTCTGATTTGGGCATAAATATGACCAGTGGAGATAGGCTGGCCATTAGATTACTGGCAATCAATTGTGTCGTGTATAAAGTAAAGATTATTTGGCCATCTTTTCTGGTAAGGGATAGAATATTTCAATATAAGTAAACATGTACCATGATTGATTCCAGTCTTCTGGTCTATAGCTATGGAATGTGAATGAAAGATGTCGCAGCAAGAATGTGGGGCTGGATTGGAACTTCAATCCACAGCTTTCTGACTTGAGATGAGAGTGCTATCATGCTGTGAGCCATGGCTGTGAGGTGGAAAGAAGAAAGGCTGCGAATTTTTATTGGATGTGTTTCTAAGAGCATATGCACTCTTGAGAATGCCTTTTGTCTCCTAGTGTCTCCTGGAACTACAAAAGGAGTCAGTCTTCATGTGGACCACAGAACTAGAAAACCTAGCTACTCTTTGCTTTAAAGCCCTGGAAGGATCTAATTATGGGGTCAGAGTTGCAGTGTCCAAATTACTCGGCACTGTCATGGCAACAGCTTTAACACCCAAACAAGCAGCAGGTATGCATCCCAGAAAGTAATGGGTTGGTTTGTTTCCCAAGAACATAGGAACCTAAGAATGTTGAAACATAAAGACAGGAGTACATCATTTCAGTCTGTTGAGTCTGACTCACCATTCAATACAATCCTAACTGATTGCACATTTTCAATACTGTTTCCTCACCACATCCCAATAACCCTGTATACCAATGGCAGTAAGAAATGAATCAATCTCTATCTTAAACTGAAAGACTACCCATCCACTGTCCTCTGTGGTAGTGAATTCCAAAGATTCACAACCCTCTGCGTTTTTTTTTAAAAAAAAAATTCTCCTCATCTCAGACCCAAGAGGCAACCCCATAATTTTTAAATCGTGCCTCCTGGTTCTAGGCTCTGAAACCAGAGGAAACATTATGCCTTTACTCTGTCTATCCCTTTTAAGGATTTCATAGATTTCAATGAGATCATCTCTAATTCCTCAAAACTTGAGAACATGTCCTGCTTTGCCCAATCTTTCTCCATAGGACAGTCCTGCTATCCTGTGAATAAGTCTGGTGAAGCTTTGTTGCACTCACTCTGTGGCAGTTGTATCTTTCGTGAGATAAGGAGACAAAAACTGTATACAGTGCTTCAGGTGTGATCTAACCAAGCCCCTATGAAACTGAACCAAGACTTCAGTACTCCTGTACACTCATCCTCTTGTGATAAATGCTAGTGTTCCATTACCTTGCCAAATAGCTTGATGCACCCACATGTTAACCTTCAAAGAGATGTTGACAAGGAGTCCCAGGTCCCTTTGTATGACTACACTTTCCAAACTCTTGCCACTTAAGAAGTACTTTACACATCCGTTCTTTCCACCAAAACGAATAACCTCACCTTTTCCCTCTACCATGTTCTTGCCCATCAATTCCTCCTGATGCTGCTGAACCAATTATTAATCCATGCTGACACATTACCTACTATCCCATGTCCTTTTTATCTCACTAACCAGCTCCTGTAGGGGATTTTATCAAAAGCCTTCTTAAGTATACTATGTCCATTGGCTCTCCTTTATCAATTTTGTTAGTAACATCTTCAAAATATCTCCAAGTTCAACAAACACAATTTTCCATTCGTGACTCTGGGCATCCACAATGCGCTGTGGGCCATCAACAGCAGCAGAATTGTACTCCAGCACAATCTGCAACCTCATGGCCAGTCATATCCACCGCTTGGTCTCCACAAATATCCCCATCCTCAATGATGGAAGAGCCCAGCACATAAATGCAAAAGATGAGGCTGAAATATTCACTGCAATTTTCAGCCAGAAGTGCCAAGTGGATGATCCATCTCAGTCTCCTACGGTGGTCCCCAGCATTTCAGATGCCAGTCTTCCGTCAATCCGATTCACTCCATGTGGTATCAAGAAATGGCTGGAGGCACTGGATAGTGTAAAGATTATGGACTGTGATAACATTCCGGCAATAGTACTAAAGACTTGTGCTCCAGAACTTGCCACTCCCTTAGCCAAGCTGCACCAGTGCAGTTATAACATTGACATCAACCTGACAGTGTGGAAAATTACCCAGGTGTGTCCTGTACTCTCAAAAAGCAGGACAAATCCGACCCACCAATTACCGCCCCATCAATCTACTCACTATCATTAGTAAAGTAATGGAAGGTATCATCAATGGTGTTTTCAAGCAGCACCTGCTCCAGTGACACCCAGTTTAGGTTCCACCAGGGCCACTCACTTCCTGACCTCATTACAGCCTTGGTTCAAACATGGACAAAAGAGCTGAATTCCAGAGCTGTGGTGAGAGTGACACCTCTTGACATGAAGATTGCATTTGACTGTGTGTGGCATCAAGGAGCCCGAGTAAAACTAGAATCATTGGGTATCAGGCAAACTCCCTGCCAGTTGGAGACATACGTGCTTCAAAGGAAGATGGCTGTGGTTGTTGGAGGTCAGTCATCTCAGCTTCAGGACATCTTTGCAGGAGTTCCTCAGGGTAGTATCCTAGGCCCAACAATCTTTAGCTGCTTCATCAGTGACCTTCTCTCTGTCATAAGGTCAGAAGTGGGGATGTTTACTGATTGTGCAACGTTCAGCACCATTTGCAATAACGTGGATGCTGAAGCAGTCCATGTTCGCATGCAACAAGATACTAACAGTATCCAGGCTTGGGCTGACAAGTGGCAAATCACATTTGTGCCATGCAAATGCCAGATTATGAGCATTTCCAATAAAGGACAATCTAATCATAACCCCTTGATGTTCAATGGTGTTACCATCACTGAATGCCCCACTATTAACATCCTTGTGATTACCATTGACCAGAAGCTCAACTAGACTCATCATATAACACAGTGGCTACAAGAGCAGGTCAGAGGCTAGGAATACTGCAGCAAATAACTCACCGCCTGACTCCCCAAAGCCTGTCCACCATGTACAAGGCACAAGTCAGAAGTGTGATGGAATACTCCCCATTTGCCTGAATGGGTGCAGCTCCAACAACACTCAAGAAGCTTGACACCATCCAGAACAAAGTGGGCTCAATTGGCACCACATCCACTCTCTCCACCACCAAAGTTCAATAGCAGCAGTGTGTACTTGCTGCAAGATGCACTGCAGAAATTCACCAAAGATCCTTCGACAGCACCTTCCAAACCCATGACCACTTCTATTTAGAAGGACAAGGGTAGCAGATGCATGGGAACGTTACCACTTGGAAGTTCCCCTCCAAGCCACTCACCACCCTGACTTGGAAATATACTGCTGTTCCTTTAAAAGTGTCAAAATGCTGGAATTCCCTCCCTAAGGGCATTATGGGTCAACTCAGTGTGTGGACTGCAGTGGTTCAAGGTGGCAGATCACCATCACCTTCTGAAAGGCAACTAGATATGGGCAATAATTGCTGGCCCAGCTAGTGATATCTATGTCTCACAAGTGAATAAAAAAAATCCTTGCTGGCTATATCCAATCAGATCATTATCAACCAGGTGTCTCTATATCCCATCCTTTGTAATAGATTCTAGCAGTTTCCGTATTACTGATATAAGGCTGACAGTCTGAGTTTCACTGTTTTCTCTCTGTCTTCTTAAACAGCGTTTTTACGTTTCTACCTTACAATCTGTAGAAATCATTACAGAATCTATGGAATTCTACAGAATTCCATGTCTATAGAATATCTATAGATAGTCGAACCACCTGTGGATTATCTATCTCTACAGCCACCTCTTTCGGCACTGAGATGTAGGCCATCAGATTTTTAGGATTTCTCAACTTTCAGCCCCATTAATTTCTCCAATACAATCTTCTTGCTAATACAAGTATCCTTTAACACCTCAGACTCCCTAACCATTTGCATCTCTAGTTCTGGGAGCTTTCTGGTATCTTGCTCAGTGAAATCAAAGCAATCATTTAGCTTCTCTGCCATTTCTGTATTCCCCATTGTAAATTTTCATGACTGCCTTTAATGGACCCACGTGTTTTAGCCTAACCCCTCTTTTTTTTGACGTATGTACAGAAACCTGTTTTTTTTTTTTTTTTTGCTGAGTTGCATCCATATTTTATTCTCCCTTTCCTTATCAATTTTTTGGTTGCCCTTTGTCATTTTGATGAACATCCCAAGCTTCAGAATTACTGCTAAATCTGGCAGCTTTTTATGTTGTTCTTTCAGTCTTCTACAATCCTAAACTACTTTTGTTAGCTATTGTTACTGACCTTTATTGAGGTTTTTGCACCTTGAGGAAATGTATAGTTGCCAGAAATAATGTAGTAGTTCTGTAAAGACTATCCATTGATTATGTACAGTCATGCTTTTTATCCTACTTTGCCAGTCAATCTCAGCCAAACTTGTGCCTCATGGTTTCATAATTTCCCTTGTTCAAATTTAACACCCTTGCCTCAGAATGAATTACCTTATTTTCGAATGTAACGCAAAGTTCTGTCTTATTGTGGTCACTCATTCTTACAGGTTCTTTTCCAACAAAATGACTATTTAGCTCTTTACATAATACTAGATCTAAAATAGCATGTGCTCTAGAAAAATAGGAGCAGGAGTAGGCCATTCAGCCCTTTGAGCCAGCTCTGCCATTCAATGAGAAATGGCGCATCTTCTACTTTATCTCCACATTCCAGAGAGATCTGGAAAGGTGCTGGTATGTATGCTTCCTTTAGAAATTATTACAACACCTGTGGTTTTTAAATAAACATCTGTATTCTTTAGCAACCTGGAGATATTGGTCCTATCATGCATATTTTTAGATCACTGTTTTCTGAATACAATATTCTTCTCTGCCTTTTTCTGTAATCTAGTGTAAACTTACTACTACTAATTCCATAGTCATTTAGGACATTCTGACATCAGACTTACAATCCTGAAACAAATCACTGCCTAATAAATCCTTGCCAGTGTCAATATTCCACACCAGGCTTCCTCCCCCTACCTAATATGACCATTATTAGCAATTCCTTTTGTGAAATTCCTGTAATTTTGCTAACTTCCTCCCTGTAATAGCAAGTTCCATGTTCTAACCTCCTTTCTGAATAAGGAGTATTTTCCTGAATTTCCAATTGGAATTATTAGTGACCATCTTGTATTTAACTAACTGGACCCTAGTTTTGCTCACCTTGCAAGTGGAAACATTTGTCTCTTGCTTATTTTCTCCAACATCTTCTTCATAATTTTATAGACCTCTGCTAGGTCACACCTCAGCCTTCACTTTTCTTGAGAAAAGAACTCAGCTTATTCAGCCACTCCTGTCAATCATATAGTTAAATATTACTTTCTTTCTAGTGATGCGGCAGAATATAAAGCGTGCCACTCTGGAGGAGGTCTTGGAATTGTTGGCAACAGGATTCCTACGTGGTGGTTCGGGATTCCTGAGGAGTGGTGGAGAGATGCTGAAAGGTGGCGGGTCCGTTAGCCGAGAGGTGCGAGTTGGCGTAACACAAGTGAGTACCTTCAAGTAGCAGAACTGAATATGGTACCAAGCTGGCAAGATGTTTTTAAATGAGGGCTTGGAGGATTGCATGAAGTTAGAACCTAATTCTAACTTTCATTTATTTCGTATTCCCAGCATCTGCAATATTGCAAGTTTATTTTGGTGTTCAGTTAGCTACTGTTTATCTTTCAGGAACGTCCCACTTGGAAAAACTTCTCTGTTGATCTTTTGATTCAGAGCTGTCAGTATGACATCAGCCAGCCCAATTTCTCCCCATTAAGACAAAAAAGGTCATGGACCTGAAATGCTAATTGTGTTTCTCGTTCTCACTCTCTCCTGACCAGTATTTTCTTTTGTTTTTATTTGCCTTTATTTATTTCTATCATCTGCACTATTGTGTTCGTTGTTTTAATATTTTTAAGCAGCTATGATTTCATTGTTGAACCACCTCACCTCTATATGGAAGTCTGTTCATAGTTTTGGTAAGCCCTGCTCTTACTCAGGAATTTTGTATAAAATGTGCTGTTGCCCCACCTTTAACTCTGCCACATTTTCCCTCCTCCCATCCCCTGTCAACTTGTAAAGTTCACTGATCTAAAATCTACTCTGTACCTCTTCTCCAGTTTCTTCATAATCCTCTGACCACTATCCAAAGTGACTGACTGAATTAGAAATGGAAATGTTCTTCTTCCACTCTTTCTTTCTTCACAGCAGTTACTGTTTCTTCCTGCATCTCCAGTGCTGCTGCAATTTCTAAATTGTCTCACTTTTAGTAGATTTCACCACTGCCTTTCTCCCAAAGGACATGGGACTATGGGGTGGGAGCTGGGAATGTTTGTTTTCATCAGGAAAGCTAAGTGGTAAAGAAAAAACTGGAGCCAATCTTTCTACATTTATATTTCATTTTGGGGTTACACATTACAAGCACAAATTTCCTAACCCAACAACCAACTTCATTCTATTGATATCTATTTATATGGAATCTATCAAGGCTTAATTAAACACAATTAAAATATACATATTCTGCCAAAAGTGCTAAGTGGATAATCCATCTCAATGTCATCCTGAGATCCCCTCTATCAAAGACACCAGTATTCAGCCGATTCAGTTCACTCCACATGATAGCAAAAAACAGCTGAAGGCACTGATTGCTGCAAAGCCTATGGCCGTGATAACGTTCCGGCAGTAGTAGTGAAGATTTGTACTCCAGAGACAAAAATAGAAATCAGAGTTAACGTTTTGGGTTCAATGACCCTTTTGGATTTTTAGGATCTGCAGCTCTTTTGGTTTTTATTTGTACTCCAGAATTAGTTGAGCCTATAGCCAAGCTGTTCCAGTACAGCCACAACACTTGCTTCTAATCTGCAATATGGAAAATTGTCCACGTGTCCAATCAAAGCAGAGGAAAGAAAAAGCAAGACGCATACAACTAGCCAATTATCACCCTATCAGTCTGTCCTCCAGACCTGCCTAAGCTGTTCCAGGTACAGCTACAATACTTGCTTCTAACAGACAATGAAAAATTGCTCGGTGACGTCTGATCCTTGGAAAAACAAGGCTTGTCCAACCTGGCCGATTACAGCATCAGTAAAGTGATGGAAGATGCCAATCAGCAGTTCTATCAAGTGGCAATTCATCAGTAATAATCTGCTCACTGATTCCCAGTTTGGGTTCTGCCAGGGCTCACTCAGCTCCCAACCTCATTACACCCTTGGTCGAACAAGGACAAAAAGAATTGAATTGCAGAGATGAGGCAAGAGTAACAGCCCTTGACATCAAGGCTACATGAGACCAAGTGTAGCATCAAGGAGCCTTGGCAAAACTGGAATCAATAGGAATTGGGGGCAAACATTTTGCTGGTTGGAGTCATAGCTTGCACAATGGAAGATGGTTGTGGTTGTTTGAGGACAATCATCTCAGTCACAAGACATCGCTGCAGACATTCCTTGGGGTAGTGTTTGAGGCATTAGTGTCTTCAGCTGCTTCATCAATGCCCTTCCCTATGTCTTAAATTCAGAAGTGGAGATGTCCACTAATGTTTGCACAATGGTCAGCATATTCATAACTCCTGAGATACTGAAACAGTTCATGTTCAGAGCAGGGATGCCCCTTCCAAGACTACCGACCTTAAGGTTTAAAACAGTTGTCTAAATCTTGCACTTCTTTTGTTCCCTGTCAATTTCTGGCATACGTTACTACTTGCAGCAAAGCGGAATTCACCATCCCCTCCCACTTCAATCTCCTCCACACAGTCCCATCCACCAGCACCTGCAGCCAACCACACTCCATCCAACCCTCCCCACCATATCACCCAACAACTCCCCTCACTCTCCTATCCCTTCATTGACCAGCTCACCTCATTAAAACACTTCAGCTCTTTGAAAACTGGCCTGAGCACAGCAACTGGTGTTGAGTTTTCAAAAAAAAAGCATGGCCTGTCAGTGCAAAAATTCATCCTGCCTACTGTACAATATCACAATTTGATTTCAGCGCAGTGTGGCACCACATATATAAGCCATAGGTCCCAGAAATTAGCCAAATACTATGATCCTTCTGCCTATTGCATAAAGAAAACTGAATACAGACCAGTCAGCAAGCCCCAGCTTGCAAAATCCAAAAACACTACCTACCATTAGATGCAATCCCATGACTGGTTCATGAGGTTGGATAGAGTCATAAAAATATACAACATGGAAACAGACCCTTCAGTCCAACTTGTCCATTCCGACCAGATATCCTAAATAAATCTAGTCCCATTTGGTAGCATTTGGCCCATATCCCTCTAAACCCTTCCTATTCATACACACGTCCAGATGCCTTTAAATGTTGTAATTGTAACAGCCTCCACCACTTTCTCTGGCAGCTCATTCCATACGCACCACCCTCTGCATGAATAAGTTGCCCCTAAAGGTCTTTTTTTTTTTTAAATCTTTAAACCTATGCCCTCTAGTTTTGGATTCCCACATGCCGCTCACGATTTTATAAAACTCCCCCTCACGATTTTATAAAACTCCAGAAGGTCACCCCTCAGCCACTGACGCTCCAGGGACAATAGCCCCAGCCTATTTAGCCTGTCCCTATAGCTCAACCTCCAACCCTGGCAACATCCTTGTAAATCTTTTCTGAACCCTTTCAAGTTTTACAACATCCTTTCTATAGCAAGGAGACCAGATTACATGCAGTAGTCCAAAAGTGGCCTAACCAATGTCCTGTACAGCTGCAACATGACTTCCCAACTCCTATACTCAATGCACTGACCAATAAAGGCAAGCATTCCAAACACCACCTTCACTATCTTATCTACCCGCGACTCCATTGTCAAGGAACTGTGAACCTGCACTCCGAGGTCTTTTTGTTTAGCAACACTCCCCAGGATCTTACCATTAAATGTACAAGTCCTGCCCTGATTTGCCTTTCCAAAATGCAGCACGTCACATTTATCTGGGATTCGGGGACAGACGGTAGGTTAATAATGCATAACTCTAAATAACGGCTCTAGTTCTACCCTCTGCCTTTCAGTGTCTGGCTTGTAAAGTGATAGAATGGTAGCCTGCAATAGGGTTAGGGATGAGGCTGGAAGCTGAGAGAAAAGCTTTGAGGTAGAAAGTTGCAATCCTAATAGACATTGTGGAAAAATGTAAAAATATTGCTAGTTTTGGGCTTGGTGATGACAGTAAACCATAACTAATGAGAGTTGTATTCCATATGAAATAGCTGGCACAATTCGTACTGTTGTATTCTTTTGTGAGAAACCCATCATGCTCTAGAATAAACCATCTTTTAAAAAAGGCAGAAATGAAACGGAACTTGGAGTGTGGTAAGCCACAATGGGCACAAACAGATCAATTGACCAATCAAGCTTCACAATTATTTGGTTTCTTCTTCAGATATAACATCATCTGTATGATTATTTAGGGTGAAAATAATACTCCGTAAGTAGCATTGTTGATTTAGAGCTACTGTAGACTTACTCTGTTGAAAATATCTAGACTAATATACTTAAAAGAGCAACAATTTTTTTTAAGATGCTAATCTTCATACTAGATATTACTGTGTAATATTTTTCTTATGAACAAAGATGGGACTGTCCTTTTGCTTGAAGCTAAGCAAATAACAAACAATGTTGTAAGTGCTACAGCTGATGAAACAAGGTTTTAGAGGCAGCGACTATGGATTTCAGAAACGCCTTTCTCTGAAAAGCATCGTCCATCAGAAGAGTGACTGATATGTTGCTTTATGCATGTTTCCATGCATATGTTTCCAAAAGGGCTAAAATGATTTTTAGATTACTTTTCCAATTGTGGGAGGGATCATTCTACTTCAAATAAGGAGACCAAAACTGCACTCAGTATTCCAAATGTAGCCTCACCAACACTCTGTATGACTGAAACATAGCATCCTTACCTTTGCATCAGTTCCTCTCGGAATGAATGCTAGCATTCCATTAGTGTCCTTGATCACATGCTGTACCTGTATACTAATGTTTTATGACTAATGAATGAGAATGCCTAGATTCTTCCACCTCATAATTCTGCAGTTCTCTGGTAATGTAATACTCAACTTCTTTTATTCTTCCTTTCTAAGTGAACAAATTCAAATTTTCCCACATTATACTCCACGTGCCAGATTTTTAATCCACTCACTCAACTATCTTTGTCCGTCTGCAAACTCTGGTGTCGTCATCACAATATATATTCCTACTAATCTTTGTGTCATCTGCAAATTTAGCTACCATGCCTTCACTCCCTTTATCTAAGACATCAGTGTAGATGATAAAATGTTGAGGCCCCATGGGACTTCACTCATTACACCCTGCCAATCAGACCCATTCACACTTACCCTATTTTCTGCCAGCCACCCAATTTCCTATCCATGCTAATGTGTTACCTCCTATGTGCTTTTTTATTTTATGCAATAACATTTGATGTTGCGCCTTATTAAATGCCTTCTGGGAATCCATGTATATTATACTTACAGGCTCCATTTATCCACAATTTACTCCTTCAAAGATCTCCAACAAATTGGTTAAACATGATTTTCCTCTCACGATACCATGCTGACACTTCCAGATTACCTGAGATTTTCTAACTACTCAGTATCAATTCTAACATCTTTGGTTTATTGCTTCCGGTTTTCCATCTCCCTGCCATCCTGAATAGATGGGTAATATTTGCTATTTTACAATCTGATTGAACCTTTCCTTCATCTAGCAACTTTTGGAAAATAAACATCAACAGAATGGCCTTTTTCTTTTAAGACCCTAGGAAGAAGCTGTTTTGCACTTTGAGACTTGTCAGCCCATAGCACCATCAGTTTGATTAGTACTACCTCCCAAGCGATTATAATTTCATTAAGTTTCTATCTCTTCCACCCCCCGATTTGCAGCTATTAATGGAATGTTTTTTGTATGTTTTTGCATTGTGAAGACAGAAGCAACATATTTGTTCATTTCAACCATAATTTCCTTTATTGTCTAGTATTAGTTCCCCATTCTCACTTGCGAGAGGACCAACGCTGACTTTATTTTGTCTTTTCCATTATATGTACCTGTGGAAATTCTTGCTGTGTTTTCAAATTCCTAGCTAGCTTCCTCTCTCATTCGTTAATTTCTTTCTCCTGAATAGTCATTCTCAGCCATTCTTTATATTCAGATTATTCATTTGAGCTGCTACTCACCTTTGTGCAGTTACGCTTTTTCCTTCAATTTGACGTTTTTTTTTCATAAATTCTTTAGTTAACAACGAATAGTGGAGTCCTTCCTTTAGAACTTTCCTGCAGAGTAGGGATATACTTACTTATTCTCAGTATTCTGAAACAATTCCTTACGTGTCTGTCGCTGTGCTTCTTTTTATCTGTCCCTTAGTTTAATAGGCCAGTTCACTTTACCTAGCTCAGATTTCATGTCCACGTAGTTGACCTTTATTTAAGTTTAAGGTAATAGTCAGCCCCAGGCTTTTCCCTTTCCAACCAGATATAAAATTCAGTGATCTTGTGGTTGCTGCTACCTAGGGGTGGGTGTGGTAGCTGTGAAGTCATTGATCTGTTACATTATGCTATACGAAGTCTAACATAATGTCTTTTCTGGTTAGTCCCAGAACATGCTGCTCTCAGAAACACACTCCAAAGCGTTCTGAGTTCCTCATCCAGACGACTACTGCCAGTCTGATTTTTCCACTTTATATGTTTATTGCCATCCTTTTATCAGATATTTCTCCTTGTATGCTTTCTCCTACATTGCAGATAGTGTTAAGAAGCATAGAGACCACTCCCACTAATGATTTTCTTCCCCTACTGTTCCTCCTCTCCACCCAAATCAATTTTTTGGCCTGATCTCCTGAGCAAAGGTCAGCTCTAATCAGAAAAGTAGGTGCAGTGTCTTTGTTTCTGAACTAGCCAATTCAACAAATGTATCAGCAGAGGCATTCAGTCATGCAGCAATTACTGAAGTATTAACTATTCGAATTGATTCGTAGGTGAAAACTTTCTTCTTTTCAGAACATGAGCATTTTTAAATGATGGCTTCAGACAATGCATTTCAAATTGCAGCTAATTGTGTAAACATTGTCTGAAAGACAGTGCAAACATATTCAATAATTTTCAAAAGACGTTGAATAAACATTGGAAAGGGAAATCTGCAGGACTGCATGAGCACAGTTACAATTAATCACTCATTCCCTGCTGTATGACTCAATGAGTCTGAAGTCTCCTTACTCTTTGACCCTAATTGTAATCATGTCTGTCAATGGTAAAATTCACACTCTGAAAGAGCGTGGATGGGATATTTCTCATTAATATTTGAACACCTACACACTTTGTCTATCTTTGCCACTGTTCATCTACGTCTCTGGCCCCATGTTCCAGTTTCACAATAACAATAGCCACCATTGAATTTGCAGCTTTTGAAATGCACTGAAGTGATTCATGTGTTACAAACAATGGTTTTGAAATGGACTTCAATAGCAATAGAAAACTATTAACACAATTTGCCTGCTATAGGTGAGGACAGTAATGATGTCATATGTCTTTAATCCTTTGGTTAATCCTTTTTTATTGCCTCTCAGGCATATGTTGTTTTTGTCAACACACTTGGAGGGCAGTGGCTGGAGCGTAACTTTGCCACATTCCTTACCCATGTCCTGGAGCTTGTCTCACATCCCCGGGCCACCCAAAGCCATGTGGAGGCGGTATACTCTCGGCGTTGTGTCTCGTTCATTCTTCGGGCAACTGTGGGCAGCATCCTTGGTGAAAAGGCTCAGATAGCAGCTGCGAGGGATGTATGTCAGGCCATTGCCAAACAGATGAAGACAGTGGGTAAGAGAATAGATTTGGTGATGGATTTGCTTTAGCCTTTGAAAGAAAAATTTATCCTCATTACGAGATGATTCAACATAGAAAGTGACCGTTTAGCTTATGCTGGCTCTCGAGAAGAGGTGTTCGAGTCATCCCATTCCCTTCCCCTATCCCCACAGCAATTAGAAGCATTTGCAGTACTAAGTAGTTGAGTTTAGGGGGATATGTAAACTGCTAATTTTCAGTCTCGATAATGCTTCAGTATATTACTCTCTTCTATTTGAAGTTGTTTTCCCAGCATTGGTCGTGGACTATGCTGAGAACTTCAAAGGATCAGATGGCATAGAAGGATGCTGTTTAGCCCATTTCTGGCTCCAGCTATCCAGTTAATCCCACTTCCTCCTATTCATTTCTGTAAATGATTCATTTTAATACCCATACCATTACTTCCATAACCTTGTCCTACAGGACGTGGTGAAAGAGTTGAGAAAGTTTATTAGTTATATCTCCAAGTGGTTTGCTGGCCCTTCAAGGGCTTAGTGAACCATGTGGTTCTGATCTGATCCAGCAGTTGAATTCCCAGTGGCAGCCTATCTACCATTAGATGGCAGCAAAAGGGTTTATGCTCCCATTGCTGGCAATTGACAGAAGGCGAATCGTGGTAATGCGCAGCTACATAACTTCAGGTCCATTTTGTCAGCCAGTTTTTGCAGTAAATGAGTTTTCTTCAAGATTATATTTCATCTGCCTCCTGAAAACATGTGGAAAATATTTTTTTTGTTTAAAAAAAATCTCCTTTTCTTGCTGTTTCTGTCTGTCCCGTACAGTAACATTTGA
Source organism: Rhincodon typus (assembly GCF_021869965.1). NCBI lineage: Eukaryota > Metazoa > Chordata > Chondrichthyes > Orectolobiformes > Rhincodontidae > Rhincodon > Rhincodon typus. The sequence goes on along the minus strand of NC_063336.1, from coordinate 84,122,339 downwards.
TTTACCCGAGTGTCCCGACAGATAGCTGAAGGAGAAGGGCTTGAATGGTTTTGAGTGTAAAGTAGGTAAATGGGATTATAGTTATTTTGTTGAATGGAGTTTATATATTTGAAGATGTAGTTGAACTGAATGTCCAATTTCTCACATGTAATTTTCATCTGACAGTGGGAAGCTCTGAGTTGATTCCTTTTCATTTCATTTTATTTCTGGAACCTTAATCTAATTGACTAAACCACTAGTCTGCAAATATTTTTTGTCGTCATTATGTTTCTGGAAGCCTGGACAAATAATTTTGAAAATCAGAGTTCAAATCTTAGTGTGCCAGTTTAGAATTTAAATTCAGTCCATAAAAGTCTGGAGATAAAAAGCCGGTTTCGATAAAATGGGCCATGAAGCAGTTGGTTTGTAATGAAATTCCAACTGGTTCACCTAATGCCAGTTTCAGGAAGCACTTTTTTTTACCGTGCCCACAAATCTGTTTCTCCAGTCCTACACCAATGCAATTCATTCTTAAATGCTTGCTGATAGTGTCATTAAAGCCCCTTAGTTATTAAACTGTAGTGCAATTGTATCTCGGGGATTTGTTTCTCAGCTTGTCATATACTCATTGAATTCTATTTTATGCAATGTATTTGTTTTCTGTTTGGGAGTAATGCTGTTTAAAGTGAGTCCATGTTAATGATCTTGAGTCTTGATCTTTTTTCATTTATGGTAGAATCTGTGGTGAACGATGCCAACAATGACAATAAATCGGGAGCGACTGATGTGTCTGCCAGTCAACATGTGATGGTGTGTGCCCTACAAGAACTAGGCAGCCTGGTACAGAGCCTAAGTGCCACTGCCTCTCCCCTTCTCCAAGAGCCCACCATTGGTACGTGATCAAGCAATTGCTGCAAAATTTTGGACAAGTCCCTTGACAAAAATAGGAGTTTACATTTATAAGCCACCTCTAATGTGGTTAAATATCCTAAGTACTTTGCCTCACCATATGTCCCAAAGCTTGTTTCGTACTTCTGGGGTGCAGTCATTGTTGTAATATTGGAATTGCAGCAGTCCGTTGCCCGCAGCAAGTTCCTACAAGTGATGTTGTATTGTGATGTAAAGATTAATCACAGCACTGAGGTTTACTACCCTGCTCATGAATAGTATACTGGGATCCTTTTATCCAAGAGGGCAAATGGAATCTCTTACTGAAGGTGTCAGCCTTGATTTTAGTGCTCGTGTTGTGGATTGGATTGAAATCTCAACCTTGTGTCTCAGAGGTGAAAGTGCTACCCACTGAACCATAGCTGAAATTTTCACAGTAGTGTTCTCAAACAAGAATCGCCCACTGAGTTAACGAAGCAGACCGTGGATTAGGGGACATAAAGCTTTGTGAAAGTAGATTTTAAGAAAAATTGTAATGATCATTGTGAAGTTTTAATGCAGAAATTCTAGAGTTTGTGGCCAAGACAGCTGAAGGCAAAGTCACCAAGGTAGGGGACAGGGAAATTTAGTGACCCCTGTTCTTTTTTTAAAAAGATACTCCAGGAGGTGAGATGAATGAATAGGCTTGCATAGCTGTAAACAGTCTGGAATCTGAGCCTGTCAAGATCTCACAGTTGGTCAGCAGGGTTTACGTTAGGACTGTGGGAAAGGTAGTCTGTGGAAAGTATAGTTAAGTGAATAAGTGCAGGATACTGCATTTGGAAGGAAAGAAAAAACATGAGGTCTGTATTCTCCTCAGTTGGGAGTGAATGTAGAATTTTACACCACAGGATGGGGGCCTGTTGTACTTGTATTAGCTCTTTGCAAGTTCTCTGTTTTAGTCTCGTACCCTAGCTTTATCTCCCAGTGAGTTCTCTTCAAGTACGTGTTCAGTTGCCTCTTGAAAGTTACTGTAGGTTCTGCTCCATACACCTTTCAAATAGTCTATTCCAGATTAGAACAGCTGTCTATGTGAAATAATTTATTCTGGTTTCCTCTCCAATTCTGTTCTAATTATTTTAAGTCTGTGACTGAGTAGCGTGAGTAAACTCTATATAATCCATTAAAGTTTGAACATCTCTTATTAATTCTGCCCTTCCCTTCCTTTAGAGAAGGGAAGATTAATCTCCGCATCTTCAGAGTCTTCACATAACTGAAGTCTTTCATACCAGGTGTCATTTGTGTAAACTGCTGTAGTATTCTCTCCAGGACCTTGTTATCTTTCCTAAAGTGTGATTACCAGAATTACGCACAATACTGCAGTTAGATTCTAATCAATGCTTTGTAAGGTTTCAGCATGTTTTCCATACCACAGTAAATGTGCATCCTGCCATCTACTGAACTGGAGCCATGCTGCTGGCCGGAGGGATACATCTCAATCACACTTCATCATCTTTTTTTCATTGTGAGCCTGGTGCAAGAATTTGCTCAGAATATAAATTTAAAAATATTACAGAATAATTGACAAAATAAAACCTCCAATTTAAATGTCCTGGTATTTAGAAAAGATGTTTTGATATTTTACCATAAATTCTTAATCTCTTTTGTTTCTCTCCTCTTCAAAGGTCTCCTGGAGACAGTGACCTCAGTCCTCCTCCATCCTAGTATGGCAGCCAGGCTAGGTGCAGCCTGGTGCATGCGTTGTATAGCTGTGGCGTTGCCTTACCAGCTGACTCCACTGCTGGACAGCTGCGCAGAACGCATCAACAGTCTGAAGACCTCCCCAGAAGCTGTCACCGGATACAGCTTTGCAATGGCTGCATTGCTGGGCAGCGTACACCAGTGCCCTCTTGGAATTCCTCATGCCAAAGGAAAGGTAAGTGCAAAGACTGGCATTTATACAGGGCCTTTCCTGACCTTGGTGTGCCAAAGCACTTTATGGCCAGTGAAATGCAGTGACTGTTGTAATGTAGGAGACACAACAGCAAATTTGCACAAGGCAAGCTCTCGCAAACCAATCCGTCAATGGCAGATGATATGTTTTAATAATGGTTGAGGGTTAAATTTGGTCAGGCACCAAGGCGAATGTTTGTTCTCTTCACAACGCGACTATGAGGTCTTCTACATTTGAGGGGGGAAACAAGGCCTCAGTTTAACATCCCATCTGAAAAATGGTATAAAGTGCAGCACTGTCTCACTGCTGGACTAGGACTGTTAACCTGGATTTAGGTGCTCAGGGGACTTGAACCTGTGACTTTCTGATCCAGAGATGTGAGTACTATCACTGAGTCACATCAGTGAGCACAGCATGCTACCAGGTGTAAGAACTACACTGGGTGCACTCTCAGATAAGAGTTCAAATCTCAACTAGACTAATGAGAGAATAAAACCCATCTGATGATTAACTCTGAGAATCCTTTCTTTTGGTCTTTACTCTTTCTTGGGATATGGGTGCTACTGGGATAGTGTGGAGGAAACTTTACTCTGCAGCTGACTGAACGATTCCCAGAAGGTTGCTAGCCTTTATAATGGCAAGGATTGTGTATCCAGCTCTTTGAAAAAGCTACTCAGTTAGCTTTCCTCTCCTGCTCTTGCCCGACCAAATTACATAGTTTATTTTTTAACCATATCTGGTGTTCCCTTTTGCAAGTTACTATTGAAACTACTACCACTGTTTCAGGCAGTGCACTCCAGATTGTAACCATTTGTTGCATTAAAAAAAAATACTCATCTCGCTTCTGGTTGCTTTTCTGATTACACTAAATCTTTATCCTTTGGTTATTTGTCCCTCTGCCACTTCTGGGAAACAATTTCTCTGTACCTGCTTCATCAAGTTTATTCATTGTTTTTATAGGGATATCAAAACTTCCCTTTACCACCTCCTGCTTTAAGGAGAATATTCCCATTATCTCCATTCTCTCCATAGAACTGAAGTTCCTGTTTTTGGTAAATCTCCCCTGGTGTAAGCGAGGTTAAGTTTCCAGTGTTCCGATCCCATGTTATGAATTGATCTTGTTTCCATCTCTTCCTCTGTAGATGGTGGTGAGTATTGCGGAGGACCTGTTGCGCACGGCTTCTCAGAACAGCCGCCTGTCACTACAACGCACACAGGCTGGGTGGCTTCTCCTGGGAGCATTGATGAGCCTAGGTTTGTATATGGAGGACACTGAACGTAAGAGCTAATATAGTAGTTCACAGCATTACCTTGTCAAATTACTGTGCAGACAAAAGGAATACAGAACTTTTTTGTGGTTCTTTGGCGTTGGCGGTGAGCAATTGCAGGTTAAACATAGCACAGTCAGGTGCAGGTTCAGTTTCCTTCACATCTGCTCTGGCACTGATTAACTGTTCCACTTCAATAGAGCACCCATCTTACATGGCGTCCTTTCCAATTCCTGCAACAGCCATGTTTAGACAAATCTTAATTGACATTGCCAACTGTAGTTGAATTTGTGGAACTATAGGATGTGGATTGATAGTGGCCAACTCCATTTTGTGGAGGATATTTGTATTCGGCAGACCAGCCAGTCCAAGGGATAAATGGCCAATGCCTTGACCAATACACTCATTCACCTCACCAAGAGTGAACAACAGGTTAAATATTCACCTGCAATTGCTGAGTGAGCTGCTTTGGTTGTGATCATTTAACTGCAGTGTAGCTTTAGGCAGAACATTGCTTTTGGAACAACACCACCTTCTCAACATGGTTGAAGACTGATCAAGTAAGTACAGGTCAATATGACACTACCTGCCCCACCCACTGTTATTCTGCTGCAAGTACCAGTGCTGGAGAACTTCAGGTCCCACACCATCTGTGGAGAGAGAAACAGAGTTAATGTTGTCTCTCCTTCAGTTCATACTGGACTTGAAATGTCAGGTATTTTTCTCTCATCGTGGATGCTGCCAGACCTGAGTTTCTCTAGTATTCTCTGTGTTTGTTTCAGATACCCACATCTGCAATATTTTACCTTTGTTTTATTCATTCACAAGACGTGGGCATCACTGCCAGGTCAGCATTTATTGCCTGTTCCTAATTGTCCAGAGGCCAGTTAAAAGTCAACTGAATTGTTGTGGGTCTGAAGTCGCATGTGGGCCAGATCAGGTAAGGACAGCAGATCTTCACCAAAGGGACACTAGTGAACCAGATGGATTATTCCAGCAATCAACAATGGTTATCATTAGACTCTTAATTCCAGATTTTTATTGAATTCACATTCCACAATCTGCTGTTGGGATGGGCTGGATGGCTTCTCTGGGAGCATTGATTAACTTAGGTTTGTATATGGATGCTAGATTTGAACCCAGGTCCCTAAAATATTATCTAGGTCTCTAAATTAATAGTCCAGTGATAATACCACTAGGCCATCGTCTCTCTGTCATTCTGCTGGTAACCTGGACCATACTCCCCTTGCTTCAGAAGATCAAGTTGGAATCCAAAACCATAAACTCTGCTTGCTATTATAACTATTGAAGTTTATTTCATAGCTGCAACTTGTACCCCTGGAAGCTGTCAAGGAGTGAATAGTTTTCACTATATCAAAGCATAGTCTTTTGGTTGCTGCTGCCACAGATTGGACTACTATCCAGGAATTTGGCTCAAATTTCTTCAGTAATCAGCAGTGGAGTTGGAGGTTGTTTAGACTTAATTTAGGTTGTTATTTTGAGGCAGCCACGGGATTGGTCAACTCCTCCACAGCTTGAATGGCTTAAAGTTTATGACCGTGCAGGTGGTATTAATGTTGTGCTGAGTGTCTATCTAAAGGGGAAATGTTAACCTTTTCCCACAGGTCCTTCAGTCGTTCGATATCATCTCCCCAAGATGCTGCTGCTGTGGCGCAATGTATTTCCACGTTCCCTAAAAGAACTGGAAGCAGAGAAAGCTCGAGGAGATTCCTTTACGTGGCAAGTGACCCTGGAGGGACGAGCTGGTGCATTATGTGGTAAGGAAGAACTCTCAGTGGAATGGTTATTTAGGCAAGTAGTATCAGTAGAAAGAGTCATTTTGATGAAAAATGTTGAGAAATTCCCCAGTTTGTGTCCATGTTTATAATTCTGACAAATGAATACAAGAGAAATTTCACACACTTAATTATCTTTTCAGACTAGTTTCCAATAAGAATCAACAAAGTTACATTTATACAGCATCTTTCGGATCTCAGGCAGTTAACAAGTGCTTTCTGAAGTGTCATCACCATTATAAGCAATATGACAGCAAATTTACATGCAGCAAGATCCCATAAACAGTGTTGTGATGAATGAATATAATTTGGTGCCACTATTTAAGAAAAGTGGTAAGGAAAAACCAGGAAACTGTAGACTACTGAGACTAACATCAGTGGTTGGCAAGTTGTTGGAGGGAATGCTGAAGAACAGGATTTACAAATATTTGGAAAGGGAAGGACTGATTAGGGACAGTTAACATGGCTTAGTGCGTGGGAAATCGTGTCTCACCAACTTGATTGAGATTTTTGAAGAAGCAGCGAAGAGGATCGATGAAGGCAGAGTAGTGGATGTGATCTATATAGATTTCAGTAAGGCGTTCAAGAAGGTTCCACATGGTAGACTGGTTAGCAAAGTTAGATCACATGGAATACAGAGAGAACTAGCCATTAGGATACAGAATTGGCTCAAATGTAGAAGACAGAGGGTGGCAGTGGAGTGTTGCTTTTCAAACTGGACGTCTGTGACCAGCGGTGTGCCACAAGGATCGGTGCAGGGTCCACTGCTTTTTGTCATTTATATAAATGATTCAGATGTTAACTCGGGAGGTATGGTTAGTAAGTTTGCAGATGATACCAAAATTGAAGGTGTAGTGGACAGCAAAGAAGGTTACCTCAGAGTATGACGGGACCTTGATCAGATGGGCCAATGGGCTGAGGAGTGGCAGATGGAGTTTCATTTAGATAAATGTGTGAGATGCTGCATTTTGGAAAGGCAAATCGGGGAAGGACTTGTGCACTTAATGGTAAGGTCTTGGGGAGTGTTGCTGAACAAAGAGACCTTGGAGTTAAGGTGCATAGTTCCTTGAAAGTGGAGTCCCAGGAGGTGTTTGGTATGCTTGCCTTTATTGGTCAGTACATTGAGTATAGTAATTGGGAGGTCGTGTTGCAGCTGTACAGGATGTTGGTTAGGCCAGTTTTGAATACTGCATGCAATTCTGGTCTCCCTGCTATAGGAAGGATGTTGTGGAACTTGAAACGGTTCCCAGAAAAGATTTACAAGGACGTTGGCAGGTTTGGAGGCGAGGCTGAATAGGCTGGGGCTATTTTCCCTGGAGCATTGGAGGCTGAGGGGTGACCTTTTATAGAGGTTTATAAAATTATTAAGGACATGGATACAGTGAACAGCCAAGGTCTTTTCCCCAGAGTGGGGAGTCCAAACTAGAGGGCATAGATTTAAGGTGAGAGGGGAAGGATCTAAAAGGGACCCAAGGGGCAACCTTTTTATGCAGAGCGTGGTGTGGGAATGGAATGGAATGAACTGCCGGGGAAGTGGTGGAGGCTGGTACGATTACAACATTTTAAAGGCAACTGGATGGGTACATGAATAGGTAGGGTTTAGAGGGATGTGGGCCAAATGCTGGCAAGTGGAACCGGGTTAATTTAGGTATCTGGTCAGCATGGATGAGTTGGACTGAAGGGTCGGTTTGCATGCTGTACAACTCTGACTCTATATGAACAAGCCCTTCGAGCCTGCTCCACCATTCAATAAGATCGTGACTGATCTGATTTTAACCTCAACTCTACCTTTCTGCATACCCCGAGTAATCTTTCATCCTCTTGATAGGACTAGTTAATGTTTTTCATGGCATTGTTTGAGATTATTAAGCTCCCCTACCGGTCGGTAGTTCAGCATGGGGTTGTCAGTATAGCTCCTCTGCCTAACTTCTGGAGTGGGATTTGAATAGCAGGTCTTTTGGCTAAACTGTCTTCTGTAATGTTAAAAGTCATGTAAGCCACCACCTACTTTAACCCCAATTTGGCATCCTAAAACATGCCCCCCTCCTTGGTTCCATTTTCTCTCATAGCTTTACTAAAATTTTTCTTCAAAGCATCAATGCTTTCTGCTTCATTCATGCCATGTGGCAACGAATGTGTCTTCTCACTGTTTGTGCAAGCGTTAACGAAAGGACTAGGCCTAAAGAGTTGGTATTCATATTTGCTTTTAAGAGGTGTTGTTTTTAGCTAATTGTAGTGTAGGTGTGCATCCACTGTGTTGGTTTTCATTTCCGGAGTACTGTCCACTGAGGAATGACCACTTGGACACAGTTCTGTGTGTGCCTTCAGTGGAGATGGAGAGGAAGCTAAGAGGAAAAATATTTAAGAAAACAAGCAACACTTTCTCTAAAGAAAACCTACCTCTTCCTCTCTCCTGCAGCTATGAGGAGTTTTGTGGCTCACTGTCCTGAACTCCTCACCGAAGATGTAATTCGTAGACTAATGACTCCAATTGAATGTGCGATGCTAATGCTATCACAGTGAGTATCTCGCAGCAGCTTTGCCTCACATCTGAGACCTGTCCTTGCACTTAGAAATATAGACATACATCTATAAATGTTTACATTAAACTACAGCAAGCATTTCTGTATTGTTGTTGATACAAAAAACTACTGAACATTGTTTGCTCATTAGTGACTAAACTAACAAAAGGAATACTAGTCATGGGGGACTTGGTTGGGAGAGTGTTGCAACAGTGGAGTTTGGAAGTGGCATGTCTGAGAGTATTGATGTAAGATGAGCTGAGTAGATGCTGGGATGACTGGCCAGTGACTTGGTGATGGACATTTTGTGTATGTTTGTGGGAAGGGGTACAGTACATGGTGGGAGAAATGCCCTGAAGTGAATGTAGCCAATGTTTGATGGTGGGGACATGGTTTAGCAGCTTGGGTTGGGCTAAACAAAAGATTTCCTGCTCTGCCCCCAGAGAGATTGGCAGGTAACACATCCTTGCCACTAAATAAAATCCCAAGTGCTGTTAGTTGGCTGGGGGTGAAGATCCCTGCAAGACCCACCTTTTGAGTGCTGCTGGCTAATCTAATTTGCCAGCCAATCTGTATGTCAGTGACACCTTTAGCGTTGGTGGGTAATATCCACTGCTGGGACAACAAAGACTCCTATATTCAAAGTACCAGACCCCCGGAATATAGAAGTTTGGGGTCTTCAAGTGTGTCCAAAAGTTTGTGAAGGGAGCACTTGGGGGATGAGTGGGCAGGGTGACCAATTTTGAAAGGAAACGTGTAATGGAAATAAGCCTCTTGTGTAAGTGGGATTACCTACTGGTCTTCACCCATCTTTCCTGAGCCCCTCCTGCCAGTGTCACAATTGTGGAGGGAGAACCAACTAATTGTGAAGATGGTGAGAAAGCACCGGGGTGTTTAATGGTCTTGTTGACCTGCCCTACCAGCAGAGGCCCATAAAATCCCGACAACTGACACTGCGTACACGTGAGACCGAACCAAGAAAAGAGATGGATCAGTAATAAATGCATGTAGTTCATGGCAGAGGACACCAGGGTCAAAGACAATATTCATTGTTCGGAGTCCAAATAGATAGTCAGTAAACACAAGTGATAGCTATCACCATTGTTGTACATATGTTTCAACATAGAAACAGGCCATTTGGCTCAACTAGTCCATGCCAGTCCTTGTGCTGTACACAAGCTGTTTCTTTTCATTTAACTTTATCAGAGTCATCCTCCAATTCTTTCTCCCCCTTATACTTTAGCACCTTGTTAAATGCATAATTACTACTCAATTAAATCATTCTGTGGTAACAAGTTCCATATACATCCTACTTTCTGTTTAAAGGAATTCCTGATTTGATTTCTTGGTCAAAATCTTAGTTTTCCAAATTATGCTTTTTGTGTTGTTTACAACTCCGCACCAGACATGTTCAAAGGTTAATGTGTGATAAGGTTGAAGTCTGTACCTCCTTTTAAAAATCCAAGGAGAAACTTAAAAATAAAACCTGAGTAACAATGCTCAAGAAGCAAATTCTCCTTGTAACCAGAAGTCATTAATTCATCAGCATTCCGTCAGTCATAAAAGCATATGGAGCTCAGCTGAAGGCAAGTGCAGCAATGGTGCGTTTGCGTCTCTATGACATTCTAGCTCTTCTGCCTCCGAAAACCTATGAAGGTAAATTCCTTTCCTTTTGCAGTACAACAAACTTTGTTTTAATGGGCACTTTATGAACCAGCACTTTCGATAAACCAGAAATAGTTATATACCTCAAATTCCAGGAGGTTTACTGTATTATTCTGTCCAATTATTATAACTCTTTATATTTACCTCAATGTAAACATACTTGTTAAATTGAATAGCTAAATGAAATATTAACAGTGGATTCAGTCTTGAGTCAGTTTCTCCTCAAATACTGTGATCGACTGCTGTGACTGAATAGTCAGTTAAGGGTGTGTGAGAAGAATCACTGCCAGTAAGTTTTTATTTAAGTGATGTATGCTGTAAATAAAGTATAACAGTGATGTTTATACCCCTGTATTACATTTCTATTACTTAGTGTGTTTTTACATCGATTATGTCGACCTCTTCATTGTCTGGAATATTTGATCAACCATAACACTCCTGGTCCCATAAGTGCTGGTTTATAAAAACTTTGCTGTATAATGTTATTGCAAATGAATTTTATTAAATTTGCCAACTATAGAAATTAAGGAAATTATTTATGCCTACAGGAATAATCCATCCTGCCTGATCTGTCCATGTTGATATTTGTGCTCCATCCAAGCTTTCTCTCCTCTCCATCTAACCGTATTGAAATAACTTGCTTTTCCTTTCTCCTTGTACTTGTGCTACTGTCCACTCAAATGTGTCTAAGCTATTTTCTTCGATCACTCAGTGTGCTACTCTCACCAGTCTCTGGGTTGAGAAGTTTCTCCTGAGTTTCTATTATATCTTATATTCACTTCACAGGATGTGGGCATTGCTGGCTAGGCCAGCATTTATTGCTCAGAGGGCATCTTCCACATCGCCAGTCAACCTATTTTATTAGTATCTAGTTTGGACTTAAGGCCCTTAGCCTTTAGTTTCCTATGAACGGAAATATCTTCTTTAGTTCATTTCTATCTGACCCTCTTTCTAACTGTTAGCCATAGAATTGTACAGCATAGGAACAGGCCCCACGGTCCAACACGTCCATGCCAACCAGATATCCTAAATAAAGCTAGTCCCATTTGCCAACATTTGGCCCATATCCCTTTAAACACGTCCTGTTCATTTACCCATCCAGATGCATTTTAAACGTTGTAATTGTACCAGATTCACCACTTTCTCTGGCAGCTCATTCCATACATGCACCACCCTCTGCATAAAAAGTTGCCCCTTATGTCCCTTTTAAATCTTTCCCCTCACACCTTAAACCAATGCCCTCTAGTTTTGGACTCCCCTACCCTGGAAAAAAGACCTTGGCTATTCAGTCTATCCATGACCCTCATGATTTTATAAATCTCTGTAAGGTCACCCTTCAGTCTCTGCCCCAGCCTCCCTATAGCTTAAACCCTCCAACCCTAGCAACATCCTTGTAAATCTTTTCTGAATCCTTTCAAGTTTCACAACATCTTTCCTATAGCAGGGAGACCATATCTGAATGCCATATTCCAAAAATGGCCTAACCAATGTCCTGTACACCCTCGACATAACATCCCAACTCCTATAGTCAATGCACTGTCCAATTAAAGCAAGTGTACCAAATGCTTTCTTCACTAGCCTGTTGCCCTGCAGCTCTACTTTCAGCAAACTGAGCCTGCACCCCAAGGTTCAGCAACAGTCCCCAGGACCCTACCATTGTGTATTAGTCATGCCCTGATTTGCCTTTCCAAAATGCAACACTTCACATTTATCTAAATTAAACTCCGTCTGCCACTCCTCGACTCATCTGATCAAGGTACTGTTGATGTCATCTGCAAACTTACTAACCAAACCTCCATTATTCACATGCAGATCATTTATGTAAATGACTAAAAGCAGTAGACACAGCACTGATCCTTGCTGGTTACAGGCCTCCAGTCCAAAAACAGCCCTCCCACCACCACCACCACCACCCTCTGTCTCCTACCTTCAAGCCAATTTTGTATCTAAATGGCTAGCTCTCCCTGAATTCCATGTGATCTAATCATGTTACCAATCTACCATGTGGAACCTTGTCAAACACCTTCCCGAAGTCCATTATGGACAATGTCCACCGTTCTGCCTTCATCAATCATCTTTGTCACTTCTTCAAAAAAACTCAATCAAGTTAATGAGACACCATTTCCCAAGCACACAGCCATGTTCTCTATCCCTAATCAGTCCTTCCCTTTCCAAATACATGTAAATCCTGTCCCTCAGAATCCCATCCAACAACTCGCCCACCACTGACGTCAGGCTCACCAGTATATAGTTACCTGGCTTTTCTTCATCACCTTGATTAAATAATGGAACCACATTAGCCACCTTTCAGTCTTCTGGCTATTGATGATACAAATATCTCAGCAAGTGCCCCAGCAATCACTTCCCTAGTTTCCCACAAAATTCTGGGATATGCCTGATCAGCTCCTGGGGATTTATCCACCTTTTTATGCATTTTAAGATGTCTAGCACCACCACCTCTGTATTATGGACACTTTTCAAGATATTACTGTTTATTTCTCCAAGTCCTCCATCTTCCATATCCTTCTCCACAGTAAACACCGAAGCGAGATACTTGTTTAAATCTCACCCATCTCCCGTGGTTTCACACGGCCTTGTAGATCTTTTAAGGGGCCCTATTCTCTCCTTAGTTACTCTTTTGTCCTTAATGTATTTGTAGAATCCCTTTGGATTCTCTATAACCTTATTTACCAAAGCTATCTCGTGTCCCCTTTTTGCCCTCCCCTATTTCCTTCTTGAATATACTCGTACTGCCCTTCTACTCCTCAAGGGATTCCCTTGATTCCAGATGTCCATACCTGCCGCATGCTTTCTTTTTCTTGACCCGAGCCTCAATTTCTTTAGTCATCCAGCATTCCCTACACCTACCAGCCTTGCCCTTGACACTAACAGGAAGATACTGCCTCTGGACTACCTCATGTTTGAAGGTTTTTCACTATCCAACCATCTCTTTACCTGCGAATAGCCTCTCTAAATCAACTTTTAAAAGTTCTTGCCTAATACTGTCAAAATTGGCCTTATTTCAGTTTAGAATTTTGACCTTTAGATTAAGTCAATCCTTTTCCATAACTATTTTAAAGCTGATAGAATTATGATCACTGGCCCCCAAAGTGCTCCTTCACTGAAACCTCAGTTACTTGTCCTGCCTTATTTCCCAAGAGAAGTTTTTTGTTCCTTCTCTAGTAGTTGCATCCACATACTGAATAAGAAAACTTTCTTGTACATGCTTAACAAATTCCTCTCCATCCAAGCATCGAAACGTATAGCAGTCCCAGTCTATGGAAAGTTAAAATTCCTAACCATTACAACCCTGTACCCTTTGGATATAATTTATTCATAGAATTCTTACAGTGTGGAAACAGGCCCTTCATCTGAGATCTCCTTTCTCAATTTCCTGCTGGCAATCCCAAAAGGCTGATCATCCCTTTCTTATTTGCCAGTTCTTCCCATATAACTTCATTGGACGTATTTCCAGGAACATCCTCCCTAAGTTCAGCTGTAATGTTATCCCTAACCAAAAATGCCACTCTCTCTCTCCTCTCTTGCCCCTTTTTGTATCCTTCCTGAAGCATCTATACCCTGGAACATTAAGTTGACAGTGCTGCCCTTCCCTGAGCCACATTTGTGTAATCGCTATGATACCCAAGTCCCATGTTCCCAACCATGCCCTGAGTTCACCTGCCTTAGATGTTAGGCCTCTTGCATTGAAATAAATGCAGTTTAATTTATCAGTCTTACCCGACCAACTTTAGTAGTTTAAAGCCTTCCGAGTAATACTAGCAAATCGCCCTGCCAGGATATTTGTCACCTTCCAATTCAGGTGCTTCCTATACAGGTCATTTCTACCCCAGAAGACATTCCAAAGATCAAAAGATGTGAACCCTTCTCCCCTGCACCAGCTCTTCAGACATGCATTCATCTGCTGTATCCTCCTCTTCCTACTCTCACTAGCACGTGGCAGCAGGAATAATCCAGATATTACTTCCCTCGAGGGTCTACTTTATAACGTCCTGCCTAATTTTCTATATTCTCTCTTCAGAACCTTGTCCCTTTCTCTTCCTATGTTGTCCGTTCCAATGTGTACAACGACCTCCTGCTGGTCACTCTCCCCTTTGAGAATATTCTGCACCCCCTCTAAGACCCAGAAACTAGCTCAACCTTGCTGCTCTAAAAATTCTGCTGTAGGATAAATTAACACCTTTTGTTTTATATTTTTTTTAAAAATTAATTAAGAGATAGATCTCAGTAAAATATGAAACAAAGCCCTCACCTAATCACTATTAAACTGTTCAAAAGGTATAAATTATCAGTTCTGGTGTAAATCCAATAAATGCATCTGTGCCTCGATATCTACTTTACAAAATGGAGACAGAATTTGCTAATGTGAATAATTCTAATTTCCTGTGTATTTTTGGAATGTGTGCTTGCTGAGTTATTTGTTGATGTTAATATCTAACATTTTACAAGTCACTGTCTCCCTTGTTAGCTTTAGTACTGTTGATCAACTTTTTGTGTGTGACGGCTGAAAGCTGGCAATCTGTATCCAACTAGCTATTGTTACTGTAGTAAAAGCACTGAATAATGTCTTGGGTTGTTCAAAAGCTGCTCATGTGTAGCAATTACTACACCTGCTGAATTGGCAGACTATGATCTGTCATGTGCTATCATAGAGCAAATAATGACTGAAAAAGCTATGCAGAAAAGATCATTGCAGAATTTGTCTATTATTTTGACTGCATAAACAAATTAAATCTACTCCAAAACCTTATAAACAAATTAAATAATGTATTGACATTTCTGTCACTATCTTGTGAAAATACCAAGAAATCCAAGATATATTTGTTGCTACTTAATGTGCTTCATTCCCAACAGGCAGCTTCAATGCTCTACTTAGAGAGCTAGTTGCTGAATTTACATTGACTGACAATTCTGCCAATACAACTACTTCCCTTTTGCGGTCGCTCTGCCACTATGATGATAGTGTTCTCCTTGGCTCCTGGCTTCAAGAAACAGACCATAAGTCAATTGAGGATCAAGTGAGTAGTGAAAGAGCCTCTGTTCCACAAAAAAAAGTTTTATTTTCCTTCGTTGATGCAACCAGTTGAGCTCTCAAACATTAATACTTGCTCGGAGGACACTTAATTTCATTAATGGCAAACATTTCAGACATTGTTCACTGGGGCACAAAGCATTGTGGGATTTCCATGATAACCCTCAAGAGTGGCCTTGTTAAACTGAGGGCTCTGGTAGTCTGCAATTGAACCATCAGGACATGAGGCAGGCAAGAAGGAAGAAGGAACATCACTAATTCTGGCAAGTCCTAATAGGCCGATTATTCTTGTAGTTCAGAATAACAGCAATCATTGACCGATAAACCTGTTAATGTCTGCACCGGATTGGCTGGTTCGGGTACTGACTATCCCAATTGATACTACTTGGCTACTGAGCCCGGGCCTGATATTTAACACTTTGACAATTGCTGTCCTGGTCCAAGCTGCATTGCACGACTCCCTTTAGGTTTGGAGTCGCAACTCCCAAACTTATCAGCCAACCCAATTGTAGGTCACAGCCCATGTTTCGAAAAGCCCTGCCTGAGGATGCCTCATTGCACTTTACAGTCAAAAGTACATTTTCCCAGATTTTAGTCACAATTATATAGATTACATGGCAGCCAATTTCATCATACACAAGATCCCGCAGACAGCAGTGTGATAACAAACCAGATATCTGTTTTGATGATGCTGATTGAGGGATAAATATAGGTTCAAATCTGGTATTAGCCGGTTGGCAAATACCCAATGCAGTCCTGATTAGGAGACCAAGAGTTTCCCTACTGAGTGTCAGTTAAAATAAGATTATAAATGTCCTTCCTGCAATTTCCCACCACTGCTTCAGGTGGGGGTCAAGAGAGACCTTTCAGGCAGGGATCTGTACATAAGGAATGGAGGAAAAAGACACGAGGGAAGACATTATGATGCTTTCAGGTGAGGTTGGCCCTAGGAGTCGTGGATTTATCTAAAACTGTCAGTCTTCATGCATTGCATGGCTCAGTTTCCTGACTCATAACTGGTAAGTCTGGAATGCTGCACCTTGTGAACAGTGATCTCTGATAACCGGTGGAGCGTGAATCCCTGATATGACTAAACTCTCAATTCCTTGTAATACCAAAATAGGTATTATAGTAATGAGCTTACTTATATGTCAGGATTGAGGCGGTTGTGGATGTATTTGGTGTGTATATTTCCCAATTTGAATCAAAACGAACACTAACTCTGCTGTTTTCTTCTATTCTGGCCATTTCCATGTCAGCCTAATCTAGCATCTCTCTAAAATCGTTCAGTGAAGGAGATGTATTTTGTTTGCATCATGCCATTTACTAAGAGGTCCAAATGTGGTTTACCTTGATCGTTTCCTTCTGAAGAACACACCTGTTACATGCATAACGTGGTAACAGATTCCTAGAATTTCTACAAATTTCTCTCTCAAATGACAATTGAGATGAATGACTCATTCAGCGGTATTGCTCAAGGGAGTAATAAGAATATAAGAACTGAGACCATAAGACATAGGAGCAGAAATTAGGCCATTCAGCCCATTGAGTCATTCAGCCCATTGAGTCTGCTCTGCCATTCAATCATGGCTGATAAGATTCTCAACCCCATTCTCCAGCTTTCTCCCCGTAACCATTGATTCCCTTGATAATCAAGAACCTATCTATCTCCGTCTCAAACACACTCAATGACTTGGCCTTCACAGTCTTATGTGGCAGTGAATTCCATAGATGGCTGAAGAAGTTTCTCCTTATCTCCATTCTAAAAGGTCTTCCCTTTACTCCTAAGGCTGTGCCCTTGGTTCCTAGTCTCTCCTACCAATGGAAACATCTTCCCAACATCCACTCTGTCCAGGTCCAGGAGTTGGCAATTCAGCCCCTTGAGCCTGCACCGTTATTTAATATGATCGTGGCTGATCTCCTCTTGGCCTCAACTTAATTTTCCTGCCCCCTGTCCATAACCCTTTAACTCATTACTAATTAAAAATCTGTCTGTCTTTTTGAATTTACTCAATGTTCCAGTATCCTCCATACTCTGGGGTAACGAATTCTATAGAATCATGAAAGAAGTAATGACTCTTCATCCTGTTCTAAATCTGCAGCCCTTTATGCTAAAATTATGGCTTCTTATTCTAGATTGCCCCATAAGGGGAAGCATCTTGTATGCTTCAATTGGATGATATCACCACACCTTATTAAGGATATATTAGCCCTGAAAGGAGTATAATGCAGCTTTACAAAAATAATAACTGAACTTTAGGGGTTAAGTTATGAGGAAAGATTATCCAAAGTAGGCATGTTTTCTCTGGAATTTATAAGCTTAAAGGGGTGACCTCATCAAAGTCTTCAGGACGTTAACGGGAAGAAACAAGGTAGATAAAGATAAATTATTTCCACTTGTTGGGAATTCTAGAACTAGGGGGCATAGTCTAAAAATTAGGGTCAAATCATTCAAGTGAGACGTTAGGAAGTACTTCTGCACATAAAGGCTGGTAGAGGTTTGGAACTTCCTTCCACAAATAGTAGTGGATGCTAGATCAGTTGTTAGTTTTAAATCTAATATTTTTGTGAAGCAAAGGTGCTAAGGGACATGGGTCAACAGGCTGACGGGCAGAATGCCCGACTCCAGCTCCAAGTTCCCTCATTCTTCTGTTTCTCATTCTGATGTTGGGCAAGGCACAAGAATTCCCTGATCCTTCTCTTTCCCTTACATTTGAGAGGAGAGAGAGGGCCTGACTTTAACATTTCGTTCAAATGATTGCATCTCTGACAATGCAGCACTCCTTCAGTTTCCACTTGGAGTATTGGCCCGGATTATGTGCTTGAACTTGAAATATAATTCTAGCATTAAATTGAAATTTTAGTTATCTTCTCTTTCGATTCCTATAATCCATTGGTAGGTAGGAACTAACTTATTATTTTAAAAATCTTTGTTTTCAGTAATCAAAGATCTGCAAGGAAAGTTGATCCTTGTTGTAGATGTGACCAGATTTTTTTGATGATTGGAGGAAGAAATCCAAGTTTTGCTCAGACTAAACTGGAGGAGTCTTCAGGACTCAATAGAGTAAACTCTGTTGTGGTTGGTTGGCTCGCTGAGCTGGTTCGTTGTTGTTCCGCAGACGTTTCATTACCCTGCTGGGTGACATCG
The DNA here is from genome assembly GCF_021869965.1 of Rhincodon typus. Classification (NCBI taxonomy): domain Eukaryota; kingdom Metazoa; phylum Chordata; class Chondrichthyes; order Orectolobiformes; family Rhincodontidae; genus Rhincodon; species Rhincodon typus. The sequence continues at coordinate 84,104,090 of NC_063336.1, read as the reverse complement.
TCAGTGCAGCCTCCGATGAAGCGCCGTTGTGTTTTCCTGCCTGGTTTTTAAATTCTGGAGTCTGTTGAGCTGGATTACCTCACTTCGGTTTTCCTTCGTAGTGGAGTGTATATGGGGTCGAGTTCTATGTGTTTGCTGATGGCTTTCTTCGTGGAGTACCAGGCTTCTAGGAACTCCCATGCCTGTCTCTGCTTTGCTTGTCCCAGGATCTTAGTGTTGTCCCAATCGAATTGGTTCGAGCTGGTTCGTTGTTCTGCAGATGTTTCATTACCCTGCTGGGTAACATCATCAGTGAAGCCTCCGATGAAGCGCCGTTGTGTTTTCCCACTGGTTTTTAAATTCTGGAGTCCATCGCGCTGGGACAAGCAAAGCAAAGTCTTCTCAGTTGAACGTGAAAAGTCCACAAAACTATTTTGAGGAAGAAAAATGATAACTATATTTTCATTTTAAAGGGATATGGCCATTGACAGCTGAGCAAGCATTTATTTCCCATCCCAAGTTGCACTTTTAGAAGGTGGTGAACTGCCTTTTTGAACCACTGCAGTCGATGTGCTGTAGGTAGACCCACAATGTCATTAGGGAGGGAGTTCCAAAATCTTGATCCAGTGACAGTGAAGGAATGAGGAACAGCATATATTTCCAAGTCAGGATGGTGAGTGGCACCTTTAATACCATAACAACATTGACACTGAGCCATAACAGCCATAATATCTCTAAAGAGAAATAGGACAAGTGACCAACAATTTAGTTAGAGGCAGGTTTTCAAGAACCCTGATGGGCAATAGATAGGAAGAGAGCCAAACAACTATTGTAAGGGAATTCAAAAGCTTAGATCCTAGATAGAAGGAAACATGACCACAATTAGTTTGCCCCAGTTTCATGACCAATATTTATACCTTTACCAGCATACCTAAAATAGATAACCTGATCATTTGTCACACTGTCAAATGTGAGGCATGTTTAAGTTGTACATAAACTGGCTGCCACATTGCTTTTCAAACAGTTAACTATACTTCAAGTACTTCCGCTCACAAAAAAGACCCTGAACTACCTGTTGCTTGCCACTTTTACACACCACCCTGTTCCCTGGCCAACATCTGTCTTTGGCTTGCTGCAGTGTTCCAGTGAACCTCAACGCAAGCTGGAAGAACAATGCCTCATTTTCCGCTTGCGGACCCTGCAGCCCTCCAGACTCAATATTGAGTTCAATAATTTTAGGGCCTATGTCCCAGACCCCTACTCCACACACCAGGCCTTGATATCACAGCCTACCATTACACACCCCCTGTTGTTAGTCACTAATAGTCCCCATTAACAACTATTCACCCTCCCAGCATGATTGTTATCAACTCTTTGTCTATCCACTGCTCTTCTCTCTCTTTAGGCTCTATCCTAGCGTATACTCCCTACCCCATCCTCCTCCCTTTTTTCTGCATATAAACTGACATTTTCCCAGCCACCATCAGTTCTGAGGAAGGGCACCGGACCTGAAACGTTAACTGTTTTTTTTTCCTTTATGCTGCCAGACCTGCTGAGCTTTTCCAGCAACTTTGTTTTTGTTCCTGATTCACAGCATCCACAGTTCTTTCGGTTTTTATACTTCAAGTACTTAACTGGCTGTAAAGCACTTTGAGATTACTGTGGTTGTGAAAGATGCTTCTAAGCATTTGTTACTAGTTTTAAACTCTGCTGCATTTCTGAAACGGTCAACTGCTCCCTTTGCACCTTCCCACTCTATGGTTATTTCTGAATTTTTGAATTTTCACAATTATAAAATTACATGTGAATACCTAACTATAGGTCTGTGAATAGGAAAACACTATAGATATTTATCTGAAACATTTATTAGTGATAAACAGTGATAAAACATTATTAAACAGCAATAAAATAGTCTTACTTATCCTAGTTGCTTATCTAGTTTCTTTACAATATCCATCTTTTCTGATATTGTAAGTATAATCAGCTTACCTTTTGCTGCACTTTTCTTCAAAGCTGTGTCAGCTGTTTTGTTTAAAAAAAAAAGACAAAAGTATATCCTAGGATTGATTTGGCTTTGTTCAAAAGTACCACTGTAAAGAAGATGAGAAGGAGAAAGAGAGAAAGAAATGTGAGAGAACCAGAAAGAGAAATAGTGAAAGATATGGAGAAATAGACCGACAGTGAGAGACAGTCAGAGAGAACATAATGAAAGGAATTAAGTGGCTTCATAACCTTGTGTTGGAAAATGCAGCACTACACACTACCCTCTGCCTAAGTATCATGTGAGCCCATGCCTTCTCAGTTTGTTGCCACATGAGAAGAGTGGAATGATGAGTCCCTGTATTATTAGATTTGGTCAAACGTTTTCCAGACTGGAGAGCTTGTAACGTCAAAATAAATATCTATTGGTTCATCTTTATCAATTGACATTAAAATAATTGTCACAAAATGCTATTTTGCTTATAATCATGTGACAAAGAGAAATACATGTGTCTTTGGAGCTTCTTTCCCCATCTAAAATGGAAGAACTTAAATTTCCATAAAGCATCTTTCACAACCTTGTATCCTAAAGTGCTATTCAGCCAATGAAGTACTCTTTTTTGAAGTGTTATCACTATCGTAATGCAGGAAAAAAAGGTAGATGATATGTGCACAGCAAGTTCCCACAAACAGGATTCCGATTATGATTAGATAATCTGCTTTTATTGATGATTGAGCAGTAAATATTGGTCAGAACACTGAGGGGAAACAGCCCTGCCCTCCATCATAATGTAGCATGAGCTCTCTCATTCTCATCTGAATGGTTTTCAAGTCTTAATGAGAGAATTGTATTTCCACGCATTGCAGCATTCTCTCAGTATTGCTCTGAAGCGTTAGTCTAGCTGCACGCTCAAGTTTTGGTGTACCATTTGAACCCACAGCTATATCTCAAATATATGTTGATACTTGTATTGATCCTATCACTTTTCGACAATGGTGATTATTGGCTTCATCATACACAGTCAACTGTAATTGTTTATCAGCATGTATGTTTATAAAATATTGTATGTCAAATTAATGGCAAAAATATCCAAAACACATTATGGAGATTAAACAAAAAATTAGATGAGAAGCAAAGGAGGGGAAGAAGGGTCCCGACCCAAAACGTCAGCTTTCCTGCTCCTCTGATGCTGCCTGGCCTGCTGTGTTACCCCTGCTCCACACTGTTATCTCTACTTTGTTTTATGCTTATTTATTAATGATCATATTAGGTGTTGAGCTATGGACAACCAAGAGAGAGTTCTAAACAAGCCATGGAGTGAACACAATAAAAGAGCTCCCAGCCTTGCGCCTAGAAGAGCTGGTGTTCAGGCTAAGTCTCCTTATTGGCCAGAAGACCAAAAGCCAAGTGTTACCGTCTTTTGGATGAGACATTGTGATGGATGTGAAAGATCTCTTGGAACTATTTCAGAGAAAAGGAGGAGATCTCTGTCTTGTGTCCTTGCCAATATTTAATCCAGCTCCCAGTATTGCTAAATCAGATTATGTGGTTTATTATCATGTGATTGTTTACAGGACCTTGTTATTTGCAAATTAACTTGTGCCTTTCCTAATATTACAATAGTGGCTCTGTTCAAAAGCACTTGATTGCTGTATAGCATTTTGGGAATGTCACAAAGTCATGAAAGACACTATAGAGGAACAAGTGTTGTTATTTTGCACTACACAAGAGGCTTTTCCAGAAAATATGCCTACCTCATATATTCATACAAATTCTATTGTATCTATGGGGCTCCAAGAAGCAAATCCTTTTTGAAAGTTCTAATGTACTGGTGTGAGTGCTGAAATAAAGAGTTGACTCAGCCCTTCACAGATTATCTACTGAAACAACATTCAATAAAATCATTAAGGCAGTTTTATTGAGTCTAAAGCGCTGGTTATGAACAGGAAATAAAATCCCCTGGCAACTTCATAATGGGACTACTACACTTTGTTAGTCATGAAATGCCATTGGTTAAAACCTATGGAATGAACAAATACTTCAAAGGAATATATTCTCAGAAGTAAATAGTTGAATAAAAATATTTTTTTGGGAGTATGCAAAGTGTTCTTCCAGTTGATAAATAATATGAAATAAATTGGGTTGTTGAAAAGAACCAAAAATAGGAGGTGGCCGTTCATTCCTTTCTGCCAAATTCAACATTCAATTAGATCAGGACTGACCTGTATTTTAATCCCATCTGCTAACCTTTGGTTTTATATCCTTTAATATCCTTGCCAGAAAAGAACAAAATCTATCACTCTCAGTTGTGAAATTTTTAATTGAACCCCTCCCACACACCCCACCCCCCACCCTTCCAGCGTGCACTCACACCCAATAGATTTTCATAACCCTCTGTGTGAAGACTTCTGGAGACTATCCTATACTGTACAGGAGAAACATAGCTTCAAGTTACCACAATCATAAGAAATTTCTGCATCTTTTCTCATCTCGTTGCAGCACAATAAAGACTCCACATACAGCATATAATTTGAATATGCCCAAAATATCAGTGCAGCCAAGGTTTTACCATGATCTGAACTTATGTTGGAGTTAATTGGAATATTGCTGTAAAATCTAAATATGATCAGTCATCCTTTGGTCATAAAATTTATTGCATTCCTTTCTAACATTGCAGAGAAGCCAAGAATAACCCTCATTCTGTGTACCGTGTACCATGTCCCATTCATTTGATTTGCTTGAAACCTCACTGCTGCCCTCTGCAATGTGATCACGAAATGTCTGATCTGAGTGGAAGCTGTGATGTGAGCATGATTTTCCTAACCATTTGTGGTTTGCTTCTTCATCACAGTGAATCTGTGGGACAGAGTACTTTTTTTCTGTTCATTCAAAAAATGTGGGTATCGCTGGCCATACCAGCATTTATTGTTCGTCCCTAATTGTCCTTGACCAAAAAAAAACTTGATTTTCAGACAGTTTCACGATAAGCTGACTTCTCCTCTGTGATAAGCCTCTGTGATGTATGTATCCCAAACTACTTTTTAGAGAGGGAGTTACAGAATTTTGACCCATCGATATATTTCTAAGTCCGAATGGTGCGTGACTTAGAGACGAGCTTGCAGGTGGTGGCGTTCCCATGCATCTGCTGCCCTTGTCCTTCTAGGTAGCAGAGGTTGTCGGTTTGGAAAGTGCTGTCTAAGCAGTCTTGATATGTTGTTGCACTGCATTTTGTATAGTGTAGACTGCTGCTACTCAGTGTCAATGTGTTGGGAATGGATGTTGAAGGTGTCAGATTGGGTGCCAGTCAAATGGATTACTTTGTTCTGGATGATGCTAAGCATCCTGAGAGTTGTTAGACCTATGCTTATCCAGGCAAATGGAGAGTATACCACCGGGAGAAAGGTGAGTTACTTGCTACAGATTTCCAAGCCCCTGAACTTCTCATAACCACACTGTTTAAATAGTTGCTGCAGTTCAGTTTTAGTCAAGGGTAACTCCTAGGGTGTTGATGGAGGGAAATTTAGTGATGGCATTGATTTTAGAAGGTGATGGTTGGATTCTCTCTTGTTGAAAGTATCGTTGTTTCTTGACACTTGTGTGTCAAATGTTACTTCTCATTTATCAGCCAAAGCCCAGATGTTGTCCTGGTCTTGCTGCACAGTAGTGCTGTTAATATATTGTTGGATTAGTAATCCAGAGAATGTGAACTCCTTTTGCATCATAGCAGTTTGACAATTTGAATTCCATTCTAAAAATGGAATAAGAGAATAGATTAAAAGCTGGTGTGACTAGGTGAGTTGAAGTGAAATTACTGACTGAGCTTGAAGAAATAGAAACCAGAATTAATGGCACTGGTAGTGAGCAACAGCCTAATGTGCATGCAAGGGGGACAAAGGGAATTCGTAACATAAATTACATTAAGTATGAAGAGATTGGGCAAGGTTCTATGCAGAAGAAAGGGTGGAGGCAATATGTGATTGTTCACAGTTACACTTTAAGCATACGTTTAAATCTTTTATTCGATACAGTATGAAATACTAGATCTAGATTTAACCAGTGGGAGCTTTCAGTGCTCAAAATGGCTGCATCGCTTCTTACATGACAATTGTGACTATGCTTAAAGTGCTTGGTTGCTTGAAAAGTAGTTTGGTGTCCTGAAAAGGTTAAATGTCACTTTCTTATCTTTTCAGCAAAGGAATAGTGAGCAGAATCTTTTGAATAATACCTCCAATTAACCTAATTGGTTTTGGTTCTTTGCAACACAAGAAATAGAAGAAGCAGGAGTAGACCAAACAGTTCCTCAGGTCTGCTCTGTCACTGAATGAGTGGTGATTTATCTTGTTGCACTTTACTGCCCTATTCCCATATCCCTCAATATCCTTATTCACAACCCTCTAGCTGAAGTAATTTCGTCTCGTCTCATTCTGAAATAGCTGCCTCTTATCTTGAAACTGTAACCCCTGGTTTTAGACTCTCAAGTCAGGGGAAACATGAGTCATAGACAAGGAACATTGAACAAAAGCTGTGTCTTTCTGTTATATGTTCTGCTATATGACCAAACCTAGTGCACAGAACCCACTTTGATGCAGAATGTTGCCCACCTTGTATGGACTGTGTTTTTAGTTGATGGTGTAACAGCCACGAGCTTCATTAAGACCCAGTACAATTTCTTTGCAGCTCCAGCCAAACAGTGCATCAGGGAGTGGAGCTTTGGAGCATGATCCATCCTCAATCTACCTGCGTATCCCTGTAGGTGAAGCAGTGCCTGGGCCTCTTCCACTTGGTGTATCGGTCATCGATGCCTCAGTTGCCCTCTTTGGTGTGGTGTTTCCTCATGTCTCTTTCAAACATCGGTGAGAGCTTGACTCAACTTTAACATTTATGAAAGCAGATATTTATGTACTGGATAAGTTTGGGAGCAATTGGATTACATCAGGGATGAGCTTTTGTCTTATGAGTTTGATGGATCAGATGCTCTGTTCTTGCTGACCAATTTCTTATGTTTGACAACTGTATCACTAATGAACATCAGCCTCAATCTCTATGGGTACTTGTACAAGTGAAGTAGAAGGAGTAATGTCCAAGGCATTGTGCTTTTAAGTCCCTTCAGAGAGGGAGGTCTATCGGGTACTTACACAATTATTAGATATTCAATCTTCACCATCGAAACAGTCCACACTTGGTACAGGCAATCTCTTCTATGGATATACTGGTGCAAACCATTTGCCAGTCCCATTGGCATCAGCTATAACGATGATGCTTATTCCATATTAAGTGCAGACTATTTTGGCCAGTCACAATCATTTTTGCTCACCAGTGTAGCAGCAAACTTTTTACTCTTTCTTAATATCATAATAGAGGTCTTTTCAGTTTTACTAAAATTCCCATTCGTTCACAGCAACCCCAGTCCATAATGGAACTGTGACTATTCCGAGTACTGAAGCTTTGGGGCTGATCTAGTTTATTAGTGCACAAGATACAGACATGGAAGGAAACCCATGTCTGTTTCTCAGGTCTGCTCTGTCACTGAATGAGTGGTGATTTATCTTGTTGCACTTTACTGCCCTATTCCCATATCCCTCAATATCCTTATTCACAACCCTCTAGCTGAAGTAATTTCGTCTCGTCTCATTCTGAAATAGCTGCATCTTATCTTGAAACTGTAATCCCTGGTTTTAGACTCTCAAGTCAGGGGAAACTTACAAAACATAGTCATCTATTTACAGTCTGAAACTTGAGGGTGTCTTTGGCTTACATTCCGTTCCTAGATCATGTGGTGGTTTGAGGATCCACCCTGTATTTTGGGGAAAGCACATTAACCACCATGCACAAGCCTGCTCTGAGGGGTGACTGTTATGAAGGGTGTTATTTATGCACATGGGCAATTGTCTCTGGCATTTGTGTATATTAATTTAAAAGCTGTTGGCCTTAAGCAAATTGGAAAGAGAAGTAAAACAATTTGCTTAAGCCCAACAGCGTTTAAATTAACACACACAAATGCCAGAGTGCTAGAAATGCTCCCAGATCAGTAGCATTAGCTGAGGGAGAATCAGGGTTAATGTGTCAGGTCAATGATGTTTCATCAGAATTGGGAAAAGTTAGAAATATAAAAGGTTTTAAGAGAGTGAAGATGGAAAGGGACCTTATTGGATTGACACTGTTTTGCCTCCATTCGGGATAAGTGTTAACCTTCCCTTCAGTCACGAGAAATAAGTGCTTCCTTCTCATTGTTTAGCACAAGATATCCAGCAATTGTAATGGCCTTTGGGGTGTACTCCTGGAAACAAGACAAAGTAATTTAATGAACAATTATTATTGCAGTAATATATATACAGCAATACTCATCCCGCCAGTCGGAACAAGGAGAAAAGATTGCAATTTAATGACTTCCTTAAACAGCAAATCATTGTGCTGACCTGCCTCTGATCAATGATTAGCCTGTTGTGATTGCGTCCTTCCTCAGACTACAGGTTTTACTCTGAATTGAAAAATAATTATCTTTGGTTGTAAGATCCCTGGAACTTTGATTTGGAAAGAGGCAGGAGATCACAAATACAGTGAGTAAATCTCGAAGCACTCTATCTTTGGATCACACTCACAACCAGCTTCAAAAGTACAGTGAGGAATTCTGTGCTACTCTCTAATAGTGTGGAGAGGCAAGAAAAGCAGAAGCACAGAAATAAAAGGCTAAGAAAAGACAATGAAGACAGGAAGTACAAATTCAGATGGTTCTGTTTTGCAATTTTTATTACTCCTCTTCATTTCCATATCAAGTCTTCATCAGATGATCGAGACAGTACATCTGATCACTAAGTGAGGATGTATGTCTAAAGTGGAGATTGGAAACTTACTGATAGACTATCGCGAATTTATGTTCTTAACCATTGTATATTCTGTATGTTGTTCTTGCTGGATTGCTGCTAGTTCCGTCCTTTTCGGACCAATCAAACCACCATATACAAACTTCCTTTACAAGGGCTGTTATTTTGTTGATTGTTTTAAGTTCATTTAACATTGGAGAATGTAATCTGTAACTTCAACATGTGAGTCATGAAGGCGCCATTTGTGCTAAGTACATGTGTTTCCACAGGCTCCAGATGTTGGATCATTTTGCTGAATGCATCAAACAGGCGAAAGGGGTTCGTCAGCAGGCTGTACAGATCAACATCTTCACTGCTGTTCTTAGTGCACTCAAGGTAGGGCTCTTTCAATGAAGTCCAAAGAAACTCAAAGGGCAACAGGACCTTCGTCTGTCATCTCTACCAAAAGATGGTACTTCCAATGTTGCAGCACTCCCTCAGCTCTGCACTGGGAGAGTCAGCTTGGTTTTATATGCTTATGTTTTTGAAGTGGAGAAACCGACAAATTTCCCACTGAAATGGGAGTACTACTTTCCAAGCCATAGCTGCTCCTTGACTGATTCATAATACAGGTCTGGACCTGGAGCTGAGCGTCATGTGTGCACCATGAGAATATTTCAACACTTGCCTCATGGCAATTTACACAAAACACTTTTATGCTTTCATTAGAATGGTGATCATTGAGCAGCCCGTTGAAGAAATCTTTTTCTGACCTGTGCAGTTTCTACGTTGTAGCTTAAGAGAAGGAAGCAGCAGAAAGCACTGTTACTAAAAGTGTCATTCTGTTTTCTAGGGTCTAGCAGAGAACAAGAGTACCCTGGGACCTGACGAGGTGCGGAAGTCTGCGCTGGCACTGGTCATGGGTGCTCTTGATAACCCCAATCCAATTTTGCGATGTGCTGCTGGTGAAGCTCTGGGGCGGATGGCGCAGGTGGTTGGAGAGGCCACTTTCATAGCCAGGATGGCACAGCACAGTTTTGACAAGTATGATTTCATATAACATTGGAGCTTCAGTTATTGTCATTACCAGTGTCTCGTCCCTTTTACTAGTCTCCCAGCTAACCTCTCAGTTCTTGTCGACAGATCCCTTTTTTTTGTGCATTGTCACTGTTTTGCCTTGAATTACTTTGCAGTATAAAATCAGCAACACAGAAATAGCCCATTTGGGTCAACTGTTCCATTTTAATATTTGTGCTACACAGAGACCTCCACCCACGCCTCTTCATCTCAACCACCAACATAACTTCTAATTGTTTCTTTCTTGGGTGCTTAACTATCTTTACCTTAAAGGAATCTTTGCTATTTGCCTCAACTACCCTCAGGGCTCTTGTGACACCGTGGTAGTGTCCTTACCCCTGAACCAGGAGGCCCAGGTTAAAGTCCCACCTATTCCAGAGGTGCGTAATAACATCTCTGAACGGTTTGATTAGAAAAGTAGGTAAACTACTCTTGGAAGTACCGCATTCCATATTCTTACCACTCTGGGAAAAGGAGTTTCTCTTGAATTCTATCTTGTATATACGTTAGGTGTGTACTCTTAAATCTAGTAGCCTCAGGAATGATGGTTCTTTTCAGGAAAACAAAATGAGAGGGTCTGGTTCAGGCTGGATGACACAGTGCAAATTGGTGTGTGTTAATTGAGTGAATCTGCGATCAGGAAAACCAACAGAGATGATTACAAACCACTTTTAGGTTTATGGTCAAGTTATCTACCGATACACATCTCTCACATTAAATTTAATAACTCTTTCCTACTCCCCCACTTACCTGCATCAGTGCAACCTATTTAAATTGAGAAAAAACACAAGGGTCCAGATTTTTGGCAATGCCAGTTTTTGGGTAGCCAGATTTGAGAAAGTATTCCTGTGACTACCTTTTATTCATGTCCATATTTCTTTTTGATTTCCCCACGCATTGAATTTGTAGGAAAGTGTTTCATTCTCCCATTTCCTCACTTTCTTACGTCATTCTGTTGCAAATAGAAATTGTTAGATCTCTTAGTGCAAGGGTTTCCTGAATGGGACTTATATATTCTGGCTATCAGCAGGAGAGCTATTTCTGGTCAAACTGTTCAGAGATGCCGTTACACATCCCTGGAACAGATGAGTCTTGAACCCCGGCCTCTGGGCTCAGAGGTAGGAACACTATTACTACTCCACAAGAGCCCCTTACCAGGGGGAGATCGAACAAAAATTGCAGGAACATTTTCATCTAGAACTCCAACCTGCATTTGTATAGCACTTTTAACATAGTGAAATGTCGTTAAATACTCTTCCTGTTCCTTTTAAAAACAAGGGCTCTGTTTCGACTATTGTTTCACTCAGTACAATAATGGCTCCCACTATTTAAATCTTGAGTCCAGTATCCCCATTGAGTAAAAAGGAACTTCCTTCATTGTTAATACAGGGACATAGGCAATAGCTGGACTATTCACTTTTGCCCTGAATGAACGAGCTACATTTAAGAACCAGACAATTCACAGATTCTGCTCTATACAGGTAGTGGGCCTGTCAAAGGCTTTTTCCTTATAAATTTTTGTTTTGGTAGACTAAAATCTGCTCGTGATGTGGTGTCCAGGACGGGGCACTCACTTGCACTTGGCTGCCTTCATCGATATGTTGGTGGAATAGGGTCCGGCCAGCATCTGAAGACAAGTGTCAGCATCCTTTTGGCACTTGCACAGGATGGTACTTCCCATGAAGTACAGGTAAATCCATTCAAGGTCTGAACTCCTAATTTGTTGGTTCTACATACTTCAGTAATGGTGATGGGTTTGACTGCCTTTATATCTTTCAGACCTGGGCTCTTCACTCTCTGGCTTTGATTGTGGACTCCAGTGGTCCCATGTACCGTGGATATGTGGAGCCCACACTGTCGCTCGTTCTGACATTGCTGCTGACTGTTCCACCATCACACACTGAAGTGCACCAGTGTTTGGGCCGTTGTTTGGGTGCGCTAATCACCACTGTTGGACCAGAACTGCAAGGTAGGGTGATGGGGAGTGGTGAGATGTGAACAGCTAGGGAATTAGTTTTTAGATATGACCTAGATGTCCTGAATGTTGTATGATATTTTTACAGTCAATTGTCAAAGTTGTAGAAAAAGTTAACTTTTTAAATAGTTCCTGTTCACCTTTTTGATTGTGCTAAAAGAACAACTATTTGTTCATGGCTTAATGAATGGACTCTCTCCTCTGAGTCAATGTTGTGGGTTCAAGCCCCATTTGAGAAATGTGAATGCAGTCTCTTGCCTGACACTCCCAGTGCATCATTGAGGGATTGCTGCACTGTCAGAAGTGCTGTCTTTTGGATGAGTGGTTAAACTGAGGCTCTGTCTGCCCTTTCCAGATAGACACAAGATTTTGTGACAGTAGATAAAGCAGTGCAGAGAATTATTCTGGTGTCTTGGCCTCCTTTAATTGATACCACTAAAATCAGATTGTCTGGTCATCTATGATTTGTTGTTTCTGTGCATCAGCAATGTGAAATGGTAGTCCACTCTGTAACAGTGACTGTCCTTTTAGAATATTTCATTCTGTGTAAGTCACTTTAGAAAATGCTGAGGATGTGACAGTGCTGCATGAATCCAAATTTTTCCTGCCATGTTTCAACTCTTATCTGTTTCCTAATGGAAATCTTCTTGGAATAATAATCCACCTTTAGCAAAAGTGAACCCTTTTGTCTTACAGAACTGTTTGTATAATGTGGTAGCTATACAAATTTGCTGTTGGAATTTCTGCCTGTGCTATTCATTTAGTTTTTGATTCTTTCTAGGTAACGGAGCCTCTACATCTACAATACGTTCTTCCTGCCTTGTGGGCTGCGCCATCATGCAAGACCATTCTGACTCCCTTGCCCAGGCAGCAGCAATATCCTGTCTGCAGCAACTTCATATGTTTGCACCACGTCACGTCAATCTGTCCAGTTTGGTGCCCAGTCTCTGTGTAAGTGGAATTGAGCAATATCAGTGTAGTTTGATGCATCTAAGCGCTGTAGCTGATACTCATCTCCGAGTGAGAAAGTGCTGAGTTCTAGTTCTACTCCCAACACCTGAGCCACACAGTCTTTGCTGATACTTCAGCTGCAGTATGGAGAGAGTACTGTAATGTTGTCCTTCAGATCTGACATTAAGCCAAGGCTCCATCTGTCCTTTCACGTCAGCAGTAGAATTTTCATGGCAGAATCAGAGGAGAAATTCTTCCTTGTGATCTGGCTGATCTTTGTCCCTCAACAAACATTACTAAAATAATGGTTACTAGTCAGAGTCAGATCATTGTTTGCTCATTTTGTTGCTGCTATTTTTCCAATTTTAGTTTGACCAAACTTTGAAATCACTTCATGGACTGTGAAGTAGTTTGGAGCTCCCTGAGATCATGAAGGGTGTTATATAAACGCAAGTCTTTTATTTTTACTTGAAATTGTCATTCAGCTTTGAATAGATTTCTCTCATGAAATATCCTAACTGTTAAATTCAGGCTGCCTTTGGGCTCGAAATGACTGACAAATAAGATGGAATGCAACTGAAATATTCCCATAGTAGTTTATCATAATAACCCAGCTATGATCATGACTTTCTGAATCTTGAATGGTGATAAGGGTTTTGTGGTTTCTAGTTTGCTGCCTTGTGACACAGGTCTTAACTGCTTCAGTTTTGAACCTACAGCTGTTAACCAGCGGCAGTCATGCAGGAAATCATTGGTGGTGGAAGTGGTTGACTCTCATCAATGTCTTCTACCTTGGACGTAACTCTCATAAACAGCATCCCTTTGCATCGGATGCAATGGTGGATGTGACAGTGGCTTCGCTGTCCCTGACTTTGTACAACAGCTACCACGTGAAGTATTAGTGGCGAGTAGGTTAAATACATACCAGGGGCATCTAGATAAACACATTATGAAAAGGTTTGAAAGGGTAAACATAGAGAAAACGTTTTGAATTGTGGTACAATAAATATATAGTAAATATAGGACAGTCACTTCAATCAAACAAGGAATTGAAGAGAAACTTGCTGACACAGAATGGTGAGAATGTGGAACCTCGTACCATGTGAAGTAATTGACATAAATAGCACAGATTTAAGGAGAAGCTAGTTAAACACTTTAGGGAAAAAGTAATAGAAAGATAAATGCTTATTGGGTGAGATGAAGTAGAATGGGAGGTGTCTTTGTTTGAAGAAGGAACACTGATACAAATCAGTTGGGCTGAATGGCTTATTTCTATGCTATAAATGTTATGTAACAGCAAATGATACATCATTTAAAATAGAAGATTGAATGCTCAGAGTGCAGGTCTACATTTAATCCAACTACTGTGAGTGCTCACAATCCCTTAATATTCGATGAGTTTGTAGCAAAATCAGAGTTTAACAGCTGACATCTGATACTTTACCTACTGCAGGTCCACCTTTGCAGCTCGCACTTGCTATTACGTAGAGCAGCAGTCGCATGTCTCCGCCAGCTCGCTCAAAGAGAGGCAGCTGAGGTATGTGCCTATGCCATGACTCTTGCTCGGAGTGCTGGAAGCAAAGAAAGCAGTGGCATCGGTGAGTCATTAATTTGAGTCCTGGTGGAATAGAGACATCTCTGTATTTGGCTCAATGTGGAGACATTACCCTGACAATCGCTGTTGCTGAGAGCATTAGGCCTCTGCTTGTGTGCTGTTCACCTGGCCCCTGTTCTAACAAAATAAAAAGGCAACATATAGTAACATACCAAATCATGATAAGGATGGACATGATTGTGTCTTTCGTCCATCAATCACATCTGAAGATCTCATCAGTCTGAGTTAACATTTTAAGTTTGTGATTATCTGGTTCTGATGCAAGATCAATAACCTGGAACATGAACTCTTTCGGTCTCCAGAAATGCTGCTGAGTACTGCCTGATTTTTTTTTTTGTTTCTCTTTTAGATATTCATCATCTGCAAAATTTGCCTTTGTGTTATACCAGAGAGTCTATTGACACCTTTGTCAACTAGTAAATTGAAGGTAGTCAGAACCTATGGCATAGTCACATCAAACAAACTATTTACTCAGCAAATAGTCTACTTCAACAATTCACTACAACAAACAATCTAGAGTCTATTTTACAATCATAGAATTTTATCAACGCAAAGACATAAGCAGGCCCTTTGAGCTTACATAGGCACTCCAAATGAGCAGTTCACCTAGTGCCATGCTCCCAACTTCTCATAATGCTGCACGTTGAGCCTTTTCAGTTATGTCCAATTCCGTTTGAAAGTTTCTATTGAAGCTGCCTCCACTACACTGGCACGCAGCGTGTTCTAGACTTTAGTGACTTGCTGCATGTCAGAGTTATTCCTCATGTTGCTTTTCCTATTTGTACCAATACTTTAAATCTTTGCCCTCTTATTCCTGATCCTTTAATGATTGGGAACAATTTCTCCATATCTACTGTGTCCATATCCTTATGATTTTGAATACCTCAATCAAATTTCCTTTGAGCCATATCTTCTCCAAGGAAAACAATCCAGACTTTTCCAATTTATCTTCATAACCAACATTCCTGATCTCTGGAACTTTCCTTGTGAATCTTTTCTGTACTTTTTCTCCAATGCTTTCACATCCTTCCTAAAATGCTGCACCCAGTTGAGCCCAGGATGTTACACAAGTTCAGTGTGCCTTCCTTGCTTTTGTGCACTCTGTTCCTATTAATAAAACTTAGTATACTGTTGCCTTTATTAATGATACTCTCAACCAACAATCTTCAATAACTTTTGTGCTTGTCTACCCAGTTCTGTCTGCTGCTGCACCCCTTCAGAATTGTCCCTTTATTTAACTCTGTTCTTCCTACCAACTGAATCTCTTCACGTTGCACATCATCTTCCATCTGTCTGCCCATTCACTTACTTACCTATGTCATCTTGAAGTTTTATGCTGTCCACGTCGCATTTCATAATGCTTCCAAATCTAAGATTGGGGCCGGTCAAGGACAGTCGTGGGAAGTTGTGCGTGAAGTCTGAAGAGATAGGAGAGGTGCTAAATGAATATTTTTCGTCAGTATTCACGCAGGAAAAAGACAATGTAGTTGAGGAGAATACTGAGATACAGGCTATTAGACTGGACAGGATTAAGGTTCATAAGGAGGAGGTGTTAGCAATTCTGGAAGGTGTGAAAATAGATAAGTCCCTTGGGCCGGATGGGATTTATCCTAGGATTCTCTGGGAAGCTAGAGAGGAGATTGCAGAGCCTTTGGCTTTGATCTTTATGTCGTCATTGTCTTCAGGAATAGTGCCAGAAGACTGGAGACTAGCAAATGTTGTCCCTTTGTTCAAGAAGGGGAGTAGAGACAACCCTGGTAATTATAGACCAGTGAGCCTTACTTCGGTTGTGGGTAAAGTGTTGGAAAGGATTATAAGAGATAGGATTTATAATCATCTAGAAAGGAATAATTTGATTAGGGATAGTCAACACGGTTTTGTGAAGGGTAGGTCGTGCCTCACAAACCTTATTGAGTTCTTTGAGAAGGTGACCAAACAGGTGGATGAGGGTAAAGCGGTTGATGTGGTGTATATGGATTTCAGTAAAGCGCCTTGATAAGGTTCCCCATGGTAGGCTATTGCAGAAAATACGGAGGCATGGGATTGAGGGTGATTTAGCGGTTTGGATCAGAAATTGGCTAGCTGTAAGAAGACAGAGGGTGGTGGTTGATGGGAAATGTTCATCCTGGAGTTCAGTTACTAGTGGTGTACCTCAAGGATCTGTTTTGGGGCCACTGCTGTTTGTCATTTTTATAAATGACCTGGATGAGGGCGTAGAAGGATGGGTTAGTAAATTTGCGGATGACACCAAAGTCGGTGGAGTTGTGGATAGTGTGGAAGGATGTTGTAGGTTACAGAGGGACATAGATAAGCTGCAGAGCTGGGCTGAGAGGTGGCAAATGGAGTTTAATGCGGAAAAGTGTGAGGTGATTCACTTTGGAAGGAGTAACAGGAATACAGAGTACTGGGCTAATGGTAAGATTCTTGGTAGTGTGGATGAGCAGAAAGATCTCGGTGTCCATGTGCATAGATCACTGAAAGTTGCCACCCAGGTTGATAGCGTTGTTAAGAAGGCGTACAGTATGTTAGGTTTTATTGGTAGAGGGATTGAGTTTCGGAGCCATGAGGTCATGTTGCAGCTGTACAAAACTCTGGTGCGGCCGCACTTGGAGTATTGCGTACAGTTCTGGTCACCGCATTATAGGAAGGATGTGGAAGCATTGGAAAGGGTGCAGAGGAGATTTACCAGGATGTTGCCTGGTATGGAGGGAAGGTCTTATGAGGAAAGGCTGAGGGTTTTGAGGCTGTTTTCGTTCGAGAGAAGAAGGTTAAGAGGTGACTTGATAGAGACATACAAGATCATCAGAGGATTAGATAGGGTGGACAGTGGGAGCCTTTTTCCTCGGATGGTGATGGCTAGCACGAGGGGACATAGCTTTAAATTGAGGGGTGATAGATATAGGACAGATGTCAGAGGTAGGTTCTTTACTCAGAGAGTAGTAAGGGCGTGGAATGCCCTGCCTGCAAAAATAGTAGACTCGCCCACTTTAAGGGCATTTAAATGGTCATTGGATAAACATATGGATGATAATGGAATAGTTTAGGTTAGATGGGCTTCAGATTGGTTTTCACAGGTCGGCGCGATATCGAGGGCCGAAGGGCCTGTACGGCGCTGTAATGTTCTATGTTCTATGTTCACCAACAAACTTTGATATTGTATCCTGTGTGTATCAGAGGAAATAACGGTGCCAATGCTGACCCAGCAGAGTCTACAGGGTATTTATAAAGAATCTGTATCATCTAGAGCAAACAACACATAGCCCATGATCAAAACTACTGCAATGTCTCTCATGAAAATGTGATTTCTCCAGAAGAAAACAGTAACTGTTGGACAACTACTTATTAAATTCGTGCTGACAACAATATGGCCGTAACTATCATTCACTCACTGAAGTGAATTCTGCTGTCCTTTTACTTTTACTCTTACTCATGAATTCATCTCCAATGCAATGGTTGCTGCAATGGTGTTAATATTCAGGGTAAAATAAAAATTGGGTTAACTCCTATCTTAAAATGACAGCGGAAGAACTCTCATTACTTCACAAAAATTATCAACAATCATTTCAAGCTTCTGGGTTTGTTCAGAGATTTGTGTTTTTTTTGTAACAGATAATCCTGTGAGATTGTTGGCGTGCAGTGCCACTGCTCAAGATCCTGTTACCTAATGATTGGAAAATCTCAACCCACTGTTCATGCCCCCACCCACCCATCCTAACTTGCGGTTGTCATGTGAAACAGCTGATGAGCCCTAGTTTACAGTGCGTCATTTGCAATTCTGTAAAGAGATTGGTGTCTTCACTGTCCTGTGGAACTGGTTTCACTGAAGTGTTAGCTCACCCTACTACCCATCAGTCTCCAGCTGCTGGGGAGAGTTTTAATGATTGCAGAAGGTTGGCCTTGCTTGTCTTAATTTGTTTTTAACCTAGATCACTATGACATTGACTGCATTGCTTCAACATGTAAAGAGCCTGTTTATTTAGTTTGTGCTCGGCTTTTGCACGAAAAGGACACGTCCCTGATCCAGTAGTTCAGTTTCCAATGCACCAGCCTGTGAATCTGAATTTTATAACATTCTTCTTTCTAATCGGAACTGCACCACGCCAGCTCCCCCCCACAAAAAAAAACAGGTGCCATGGAAAAGCTTCATTGACGATGGTCGGTAAGTGACTGAAAGCACATTGAAGTAGGAGATGAAAAGCCCTGGTGCACTTTCAATCTCTTGCAATGCTCCACTGCCAAAGGAGGCCATTTGTCTTGTCTTGTCTGTGCTGGCTCTTTGGAAGAGTTATCCAGTTAATCTCATTCCCCTGCTCCCCTGCAAGCTTTTACTTTTCAAATATTTATCGTTTTCCCTTTGATAGTTGTTGTTCTGTCTGTTTTCGGTACTCTCTTAGGCAGTGCATTCCGGTTGTAGCAACATGCTATGCAAAAACAGAAATCTGAGTCTCACCCCTGGTTCTTTTACCAGCTATCTTATATCTTTGTTCACAGTGACTGCTGCTGGAAACAGTTTCTCCCATGCTACTCAAATCAAAACCCTTCTGTAGTTTTGAACACCCCTATTAAAATTCTATATGCATCTATATCACAATGCATTTTTATTGCATGCAATGCTTTTGAGATGCATGATAAGACATTCCTGCGTGGATATCTATCACCAGTTTCTAACTGGGACACCTGAGAAGTATTCTAAGAAACAGGTTTATCTGGAATTTCAGTATTTGTGGCAGTGAAGTGATTAAAATCTGCTCAATTCCCACATCAGATGTGAATATCACAGAGACTGGCCTTGAAGGAATGTTGTTTGGAATGCTGGATCGTGAGACTGACCGCAAGCTGTGTGCTGACATTCATGACACTTTGGGCCACATGCTTTCATCTTTGGCAGTTCAAAAACTTTCACACTGGTTGAAGCTGTGCAAAGATGTCCTGGCTGCATCAACTGGTAAGAAATCAATTCAGTATGCTGCATGTATGATTCCTGGATAGTGATATGTATTTTCAGACCTGCTGTTTGTTTCTACTTCTTCCCCAACCCATGGCTGTCATGTTTACACATTGTGGGTCTGATATTTGAGAATATTAGTAAAGGAGGAGACCATTTCTACTCTTGAGCCTATTCAATTCAATTAGGTTGTGCCTGATGTTATGATCTCAGCTGATGTTATTGATGGACAAGTTAGATGGAAATCTAGTTTGATAGATCATATTTTGTTTTACTTGTTGATTTTAACGTCTTGCTTGGAAAGTTAAGAAAAAGTTTGAAGGAGGGGAAGGCTCAGCAGAGGGTTATTCAAGTTTACAGAACAAGTAATAAAACAGAACCTAACTTCAGGCACAGCAGATATGGGGACAACTATGAACAGTCAACACAGGACTGAGAGTGTTGTATTTAAATACACACAGTGTACGAAATAAAGTAAGTGAGCTTGTAGCACAGATTGAAATTGGCAGGTACAATGTCGTCGGTGTCACAGACTTGTCTGCAAGGGGATCAGGGCTGGGAAGTAAATATCCAAGGATACATGTCCTATTGAAAGGAAAGGCAGATGGGGGGGTTGCTGGGATTACCTTGTTAGAAATGAAATTAAATCAATAACAAGAAGTGATATAGATTCTGATGGCATAGAATCTGAGAGTGTAGAGTTGAGGAACTGCAGAGGCAAAAAGGCCTGATGGGAGTTGTGTATAGACTTTCTAGCAGTGGCCAGGATGTGGGAAAGAAAATAATTCAGGAAATAGAAAAGGCACTTAAGAAAGGCACTATTATTATGGCCTTGTAAGAAAGGCACTATTATTAGGGAGCATAAGGTGAAGGAACCCCTAGGAGGCCATAATAGGATAAAATTCATCCTGCAGATGAGAGGGAGAAGACTGAATCAGATGTAATAGTATCACATCTGAGTAAAGGTAACTACAAAGACATGAAGGAGGAGCTGGTCAAAGTTGATTGGAAGGGGAGCCAAGCGGGGAAGATGGTGGAACAGCAATGGCAGGAGTTTTGGGGTAATTCAGGATGCACAGCAGAATTTCATCCCAAGGAAGAAGAAACATACTAAACGGAGGACATGGCAACCATGGCTGACAAGGGAAGTCAGGCACAGCATAAAAGCAAAAGAGAAAGCATACAATGTGTGGTGAAGATTAGTGGGAAGCTAGAGGATTGGGAAGACTTTAAAGACCAGCAGAGGATAACTTCAAAAAGCAAGCAATAATGGGGGAGATTGTAAATTATGAGGGTAAGCTAGCTAGTAATGTAAAAGAAGCTTGCAAGAGTTTTTTGAATATATCCAAGGTAAGCAAGAGGCAAAAGTGGACATTGGACTGCTGGAGATGAGGAACAAAGAAACATGGTGGAGGAACTGAAGAGGTTCTTTGCATCTGTCTTCGCAGAACTTCAGTTTAGGGACAGAGGTGAGTGTAGTGACCATCACTAAGGAAAAGATGCTGGGAAAGCTAAAAGGTCCAAAGGTGGATAAATCACTCGGACCAGACGGACCCCAGAGATCTGAAGGAGATAGCTGAGGAGATTTTGGAGGCACTGGTTGTGATCTTTCAGGCATCACTGGAGTCAGGAAGGTTCCCAGAGGACTGGAAAATGGCTAATGTAACACCCCTGTTTAGGAAGGGAGGCAGAAGACAGGAAATTATAGATGGATTAGCCTGACCTCCGCTGTTTGTAAGATTTTAAGGACTCCATTATTAAGGATGAGATTGCAGAGTACTTGGAAGTGCATTGTAAAATAGGGCAGATTCAGCATAGCTTCATCAAGGGGAGGCCATGCTTGACAAATCTGTTGGAATTCTTTGAGCAATAAGTTTGCAAATGACACCAAAATTGGAGGTGTAGCGGGCAACAAAGAAGGTTATCTTAGAGTACAACGGGATCTTGATCAGACGGGCCAATGGGCCGAGGAGTGGCAGATGAAGTTTAATTTAGGCAACTATAAGGTGCTGCATTTTGGGAAGGCAAATCAGGGCAGGATTTATACACGTAATTGTAAGGTCCTGGTGATTGTTGCTGAACAAAGAGACCATGGAGTGCAGGTTCGTGGTTCTTTGAAAGTGGAGTCTCAGGTAGAATGGATAGTGAAGAAGACATTTGGTATGCTTGCCTTTATCAGTCAGGGCATTGAGTATAGGAGGTCATGTTGCAACTGTACAGGACATTAATTAAGCTACCTATGGAATGCTGTGTTCAATAGTGGTCTCCCTGCTATAGAAAGAATGTTGTGAAACTTGAAAGAGTTCCCAGAAAAGATTTACAAGAATGTTGCCAGGGTTGGAGCTATAGGGAGAGGCTGAATAGATTGGGGCTATTTTCTCTGGAGCGTTGGAGGCTGAGGGGTGACCTTATAGAGGTTTATAAAATCAAGAGGGGCATGGATAGGGTGAATAGACAAGGTCTTTTCCCTGGGTTGGGGGAAGTCCAAAACCAGAGCGCATAGGTTTAAGGTGAGAGGGGAAAGATCTAAAAGAGTTCTAAGGGGCAACTATTTCACACAGGGTGGTGCGTGTATGGAATGAGCTGCCAGAGGAAGGTACAATTACAAAATGTAAGAGGTATCTGGATGGGTATAGGAATACGAAGAGTTTGGAGGGATATGGGCCAAATGCCAGCAAATTGGACTAGATTTATTTAGGATATCTGGTCGGCATGGACGAGTGGACCAAAGGGTCTGTTAACATGCTGTACAGCTCTATGACTCTAGGTAATGAGCAAGTTTAGCCAAAGGAGAGCCAGTGGACATGACCTATTTGTATTTCCAGAAGGCCTTTGACAAGATGCCACAGAGGAGGCTGTTAAATGAGAGACAAGACATGGTGTTAGGGGCAAGGTACCAGCATGGATAGGGGACTGACTGACTGGCAGAAAGCAGAGTATGGAGATAAAAGGATCCCTTTTAGTTTGCTAGCTGGTGACTAGTGGAGTTCCACAGGGACTACAAATATTTACGCTATACATTAACGATCTGGATGAAGGAACTGAGGGAATTTGTATTAAGTTTGCAGGTGACGCAAAGATAGGTGGAGAGACAGGTAGTGTTGAGAGAGCGGGGAGGCTGCAGAAAGACTTGGACGGCCTAGGAGAATGGGGAAATAAGTGGCAGATGGAATACAATGTAGGAAAGTGTGAGATCGGAACTTTGGTAGGAAAAATAGAGTTTTAGACTAAACTCTGTAAACAGGGAAAGGCTTTGGAAATCTGAAGCACAAAGGGACTTGGGGAGTCCTAGTTCAGATTCTCTTAAGATTAACATGAGATTCAGTTGGCAGTTAGGAAGGCAAATGCAGTGTTGACATTCATTTCAAGAGGATTAGAATACAAGAGCAGAGATGTACTGCTGAGACTGTATAAGGCTCTGGTCAGATCGTATTTAGAATAATGTGAGCAGTTTTGGGCCCAGTATCTAAGAAAGGAATTGCTGGCATTGGAGGGGGACCAGAGGAGGTTTACAAGAATGATTCCAGAGCTGTGGGGCTTGTCGTATGTGGTCTTGGTCTGTAGTTGATGGAGATTAGTAGGATGAGGAGGGAATCTCATTTAAGTTTACAGAATACTGAGAGGCCTAGATAATGTGGACGTGGAGATGATGTTTCTACGAGTCGGAGACTCGTATGACACGAGCACATTCTCAGACTGAAGGGACAACCCTTTACAACTTAGATGAGGAATGTCTTCAGCCAGAGGAATGCAAATCTGTGGAGGCCAAGTGATTGCGTGTAATTAAGACAGAGATAGGTTCTTGATTAGTCATGGGGATCAAGGTTTATAGAGAGAAGGCAGGAGAATGGGGTTGAGAAACATATCAGCCATGATCAAATGGTCATGCAGATTCGATGGGCCAAATAGCCTTATTCTGACTTTCATGGTAAACTAAGCACGCAAAGCTCTTGGATTTGTCAAGAAAAAAACAGTTTATTATGCAAAAGAAAAAAGAAATAGAATAACCGATAGAAAAATCAAACTATTTACGCACAACACTAGTTTAAAGATTTCAAAAGACACAGTAAAATACAATCTCATTAAGTCTTCTCTCCATCGCATCTATAGGGCTTAACTGTAGCTCCAATTCCCAGTCTCAAGAATATTATATCACAATTCAAAACTTATCTCCCTTGCTCGGAAGCAACTTATTCATCCGGCTTCAGCCAAGACGTCTGCAAATCTGAACTCAAAAGGCTTTTACAAGCTATGGATGTCTTGGATTTCAGAGAAGTGTTGAACTCATGCCCAGCAGCCAGTTTGTATAAAGGAAGATGCTGCAAACAGC
The DNA here is from genome assembly GCF_021869965.1 of Rhincodon typus. Taxonomy (NCBI): domain Eukaryota; kingdom Metazoa; phylum Chordata; class Chondrichthyes; order Orectolobiformes; family Rhincodontidae; genus Rhincodon; species Rhincodon typus. The sequence goes on along the minus strand of NC_063336.1, from coordinate 84,080,437 downwards.
AATTGGATAATGACCAGATTGTATATCTTAATAAATATTGGCCAGGATTCTGGCAAGAACAACATTACTCCTTTTCAAAATAGTGCCATGAGGTGTTTTATATCCTCCTGAAAGGGCAGATGGGACCTCAAATTTAAAATCTCATTTGAAAGGTGGTGTGTGTCTGTGTGGCATTGGAATGCCAACCTGCATTTTATGCCTGCTGCAGTGGGTAATGGATCCTACCCGTTCTGAGGCAGGCTAGAGTAAAAGAACATTGGCTTTACAAAAGTCACAATCTAATTTTATGACTTTTCTTTCCTTGGCTTTACAGACGCAAGTGCTGCAGATCCATTAGAAGCCACAAAGGATGAAGATGGAGAGAAAAAGGATGAGATGGATGATGAGATTATGTTTACCAGCATAGGCGACGATGAAAAATCCAAGCCGTGTGTTGCCCCACGGTGGGCTACCCGTGTGTTTGCCGCCGAGTGCCTGTGTCGTATCATCTTGCTGTGCAAAAACACAGATGAGGCACACTTTGATCTTGCCAAGGCTAAGGTCTGGAGACTGAAGAATCCCAAAAGTAGGTTGAGTGATTATATTGTTGATCAGGAGTTGATGTGCATTCTCAAGAGGGCAAAGTCTCACTCACTTTGAGTGATTTACCAGATCTGTCACAAATGCAAATAATTCCATAAAGCTGTTGCATAAAACTTGAAAGTGCTTGTGTTATAATGGTATTTAAGTATTAATGGTACCTGCATTTATAGCTTGGGAGTTCCTTTGTTAACTTGCTTAAATTGCAGTGTTTGAGTTTTGAAAACTCTTGACTTGGTTATTCCTGTGGTCTCCTAGCTAGCGTCCACTTCATAAACTTGAGTCCATCATGAACTCTGTTGCCCTTACCCTAACTCTCTCCAAATTCCATTCAACATCACGCCTGTGCACAGTGGCCTCCATTAGCTCCCAATCCAGTGATACCTCTATTTTAAATTTCTCACTCTTGCTTAAATCCCTCCATCGTCTCCACCCTTTATCTCTGTAACCTCCACTTCTTCATTTTAAGTTTCTTGTCTATTCGTAATTTTCATTACTCCACCATGGATCACTGTGCCACCAGCACTTTTTTTATTATGTCTTTGCCCCCCCCCCCCCCCCCCCCCCCCCCATACCTTTCTACCTGCCTCTTTGACCAATTTTTGATTATATGCCCTAGTATCTCCTTAAGTAGCTTGGTGTCAAATTATGTTCAATATTACTGCTGTGAAGCTGTTTTACTACAGTAAAAGTGTCATCCAAGTGTAGCCTGATGTAGTATAAAATGTGCAGAACTAAAATTAAACTGAACTATTATCACCAACAGAGCAAACATGTTTAAAACAGCTCAGGTTATTACAGGGGGGAGTGTTGAGGTGACTTTTGAGATTGTGTCTATGTTTCCCAGATTGTCAGTCTTTTACTATCCTCTCTTTGACCAACAGGCGAACTGTTGGTGTTGCATCTTTCTGACCTTATTCGCATGGCCTTCATGGCTGCCACTGACCACAGCAACCAGCTGAGAATGGCTGGGCTTCAGGCACTCGAGGACATCATCAAGGAGTTTGCTTCTGTTCCAGAGCCCGAGTTTCCAGGCCACGTGATCTTGGAGCAATATCAGGCAAATGTAAGACTAGCCACCATCAGATAATGCAAGCTACTAACGTATGAGTGCTTAATTTGTCTCCATTACATTATGAACTAGTGAACTAGTACAACTTTCTGTCCATGATTGGGTAACTCAAGATGAAGCTCAGGCTGACTCCTGGGTAAAAGTCAGGAGTGGGTTATTCTCTGAGGAAAGTTCCCCTGCTCGATCCCACAGTTATGCCAGGTCTCCACTGTAGATTTATATTTGTGGGATGCAAAGTGAAATAATTTGAATTGCACACTAAGGTAGGCAAGGACATATATACAACTGATTCAACAATTCCAAAAGCTTAAACTAAAGCACACCAAAGTTTTACCCATTTTATGGCCAGTGAAGTAGAATACAGAAGTCCTGCATTGATGAGTTTATATAAAATTTTAGTAAACCTCTGCTGGAATACTGTGTACAGCTTCAGACTGTGCATAGTAAGGACAATATTGAGTCAAATGAAAGCTTTTTTAAGTTCATTCATGTGTTTTGGGCTTTGTTGGCTAAGCTAGGATTCATTCTGATCCCTAGGTGTCCTTGAAAAGATGGTGGTGAGCTACATTTTTGAACTGCTGTAATCTATTTGGTGTAGGTAGATTCTCAATGCTGTTAAGTTGGGAGTTCCAGCATTTTGATCCAGGTGCACTGAAGGAAGGGCATTATAGTACATGTTTCCAAGTCAGAATGAGCAGCTTGGAGAGGAACGTGCAGATGATAGTGTTCCTGTGTATCTGCCGCCCTAGTACTTCTAGGTGGGTGTGTTGGAAGGTGCTGTCTAAGGATCTTTTAGTACAGAAATTTACTGGGAAGCTACCTGCTGTGAAAAAATGAACATATGAAGCACAATTTGACAAATTAGGGCTGTTCTCAATGTGGTGATTTGTTTAGCCTGAAGATGTGAGATAGAGTAGATCATTAACAATTGAGGGATCTGAAGTGAAAGGATATAGTTATAAAGTGTTGATGTGCTAGGTTCCAACAACCTTAAGGTTGGAGATGTTCATGGAGTCTTGTCCTACCATTAGTTATTGTCAATCACCATTCATGCCTGAATAGAGCAGGACTGCAGAGCACTGAGCTAATGTATTTGTGTGAGATAATTTTCCTCTGTCTATACTAAGGAAGGTCCAGGTCAGAGCGAGGCCTCCAACATTCTTGCACTTCGACCAACATCATCCTGGGAGAGTAGATTACTAAAATTAGCCAACATCCTCTTGTGTTTAGCCCTATCATTATAAAAGAGTATGGTTTGGATAAATTTCCCCTAGATGCTCAGGTAAATTTCTTCAAAAATCCCCAGACCGTTGTTTCTCAGGTCCCATTTGTGGGTGGAGAACAAGGAGGACTACGCCTACCTTAATTGGTGTCATTCTGTTAGTAGGACTGCTTATGCTATAATAATGGTAACCATAATTTTCATTAGCTGTGAAGTATATTGTTTTCAATTCAGGTTGGAGCAGCCTTGAGACCAGCTTTTTCCCAGGATACTCCATCTGACATTACTGCTAAAGCCTGTCAGGTAATTTATTAGCCACTTTGTAATCTTCAATGAAGTATGTGATCATTAATATGTTCAGACTTCACTGAATGTAGTGTCAATTTTTCATTCCATAAGTTGTAAATTTCTGACATTAGTCCCTGCAATGACCTTTAATTAACAAAGACTTGCATTGCTATCACAGTGGGTACAAGGCCAGATTGTAAATGGGGAAGTGGCCTAATGGTATTGTTGTTAAACTATTAATCCCGAGACCCAGGTCATGTCCTGGGGATCCAGTTTCAAATCCCACCATGGCAGATGGTGAAATTTTAATGAAGAATCTGATGATGACCATGAAACAGTATTGATTATTGTAAAAACCCATCTGATCTGGCCTACATATGACTCCAGACCACAGCAATGTGATTTGACTCTTAAATGTCTTCTGAGCGATTAGGGATGGCCTACATCCCATGAATGAAAAAAAATGTTTTAGGCAAAAGAAACCTTCAGTCCACCTAGGCAACTTCTCCTGAATCGCTTTTGTTTGCTAGAGTTTGTCTCATTCCCTATTGAAGCCAATTGAAGATTTTGGACCTATCATCTTGACAATAAATTGTTTCACAGTGAAATGAGCTCTACCTGCATTTCCTGTTTCCTTTCGTAAATCACAGGAGAAGGCACTTAGCCCCTTAGATGTATTCTGACATGCAGAAATTCGCTGATCTGTGTCGCAACCACATTTGCTTGCCTTTCCCGCCTTTCCCACTTGTCCAACAAACATCTATCTCCCTCTCAAAACTCCAGCATCCACACCTTTTTGGGCATTATAGGGTTCCACATTTCAGCTACCCTTTGAACTGTTTCTCAATTTCAGTCCTGAACAGGGCAGTAATTTTATGATTGGTAAATTCAAAAAGTGGGGTCACAATCAGCAAAATTAGTTTTATTGTATTAACACTATCATATAATTTTTATTATTTAAATATCTCAATGAGATCATTTTTCAGCCTTCTTAACTTGAGGGAATAGAGCCATGTCTAGGCAATCAGTCCTGCCTTTAACCCCTAAGCCCTGATATCTCTGATGCTGCAATTGAGATAAAGGCCAGCGTGCCACACCCTTTTGATTACTACTTGTGGCTCTGCACTAAGTTTTAAGGGTTTGTGTATTGGAAACCATCACTTTTTTTTGTCTCCACATCTCCTAGTCTCCCATCATTCAGAAAATATTCCTGTTTGTCCTTCACAAATTCAAGTTAGACAGCCTTGTACTTCCTCATATTGAACTCCGTCTGCAACAATTTTGCCCACTCTGTAATTTTCTGCTACCATCTACACAACATGCTCTGCAAACTTTATACCTAGCTCTGTATTCTTTCATCCAAGTTATTAGGACACATTGTGAAAAGCTAAGGCAGAAGAGACGATCGGCCTATCTCTTATTATCTCGTACCAATCCTTCTGAACCTCTGCACTTCTCTAATATGGCCTTTGTCACATTTCTGAAAGCTGTTTAATGTGTTAAGTTGTCTTCACTACTTCTAGACTGGAATTAGCTTTTTTTGTTATTGCTTGATGTAGGTTTGCAGCACTTGGATTGGAAGTGGAGTGGTTAGTGACCTAAATGATCTGCGCAGAGTGCACAATCTATTGGTATCATCTTTAGACAAGGTGCAATCTGGAAAGGGCTCCATGAGTCAACTGTACAGTGAGAGTGCTATCACAATGGAGAAGTTGGCTGTGCTTAAAGCTTGGGCAGAGGTAAGCTTGTAGGGTTAGCATAGAAAAGGAATCAAAACACTAAAGTCAGCAGAAGAAAAATCCAAGTGAAAACATTTTTCCTTTCTGACCTGTCAATTGTTTATGCTGAACTGAGTCCCATGGGTACAGCATCGCTGCAGTACCTTGTCCATTTAGCCCAAACAGCTAGTCATTTTACTGTGGAGTGCATGTCTGCCAAGGGGCAATCCTGCCATGAACTGAAACACATTCTCCAATAAAAGTGAACACGTAGCTACGAGGAGCCGGAGGACTGGCTGAATTTGTGTTATGCCACACCCTAATAATAGAATGCATTTTCTATTTTTCTAAACTTGTACAGGAATTGCCTTTTCATTAACTGTGACTTCTGTACTTGACCCTAAAACATACTGGAATGTTCACTGTATTGGCTGCTTAAGTCATGAGCTTTGTTGTTTCATTGATGTTTATAATCCCTAATAACAATCCGATCCTTTACTGTGACAGTCTTTCTCCCAGTAGCAGATAGCAGTGACAGCATTTGTTGTTCACACTGTAAAAAGGTTGTTTTGACAGCTATTTATTAATAAACTCACCTCTACATCCAGATCAATCTTGGTGATAGTTTCTGTATTTCTCATTATAAAATCTTCTTGGTAATCTTATAATCCCAGAAAAGTGGGAATTTTGAGTTAGTGAATTGAAGGTACAAAGTTGTTGTTCTGTCCCTATCTTGTGCATTTAAAATGCAACTGCTCACTGGGAGCTTCACATTGTACTTGATATCATCCCAAGAGATAAGAAGCTCAGCAAGAATTCATCCATCTTCATTTTTTTTTCCCCAATCCCAATATTTTTAACATCTAGACTTAACCTGGAAGAATAATGTCCCTTTTCTATGTGCTGAATTCAAGATTGTCATGTCAAGTAAAATTGAACAAAAGCATTTGTTGTCTCAGAAACACCATTTCCCCATTTGACTTAGTCCGATGCTTGCATTCCATCTCTTCAGGTATATGTTGTAGCCATGAAAACCAAGAGGGAAGCAGAAGCCAAGCCAGTGACAGCTATGAAGAATAAGGAAGAGGACAGTGGCTTCGATGCCATGAATGAGCTCCCTCCAGATAGCTTGATTACATTGGTTGAGCCGGAGCTGCCTATTCTTAGCCGCCTCTGGCTTGCAGCGCTGAAGGACTATGCCCTTTTAACTCTGCCACCTGAATTTGCCAGCCAGTTGCCACCTGATGGTAAGAAGTGTTGTGCTTTACCTGAGCCCTGCCTAAATTCTGTTGAGTTTTACCCTGTTTTATTAATACTTTCCTTCAGGTCTAGTTGTCCACAAACTATGGATTTTAACCCATAATGCTAATAAGTTCAAACAATACAAGTCCATGGTCCTGCCTCTTCCTTTCTCCATAACCGTCTCCTCTATAACTCTGAGATTTCAGTGCTCCACCATTGCTGAGTGTGCAATCAGCAGCCAAGGCTGTGAGCTCTGAATTGCTCATCATTTTCCATTCTTTACTGTTGACTTTCCCTTAAAAATGTCCTTTAAAACTTATCACTTTTTCTCACTTTTTATTTTGTATCAGACAAATCTTGTCTGACAACACTTCAGCACTATGGCATCTTTTACTACATTAAAGAAGCTATATAAATGCAATTTGTTGTTCATTTTTCTCATTTTGAATGTACCAGTGCATTTTTTGTTTTCCCTTTACAGTACAGAGTCTACAGTCTGCTGTTACTCTGTTATTGCCAGGCCCAGTTACTCCACGATGGCAAGTTGCCATGCAGTTATTGCAGTCTTGTGAACTTCGTATAGTCATATTTTCATTTCAGTGAAGCTTTGTCAGTCAGAAGTTTATGCCACATAATCTGTTCAACAGTCTATTGCTTAACAACTTTATTTGCTGTGAAGGGGTTTTCCAGGACTGTTATGTCTGCATGTGGAATGAACTTCCTAATGAAGTGGTGCATGCAGGTACAATTACAATGTTTAAAAGATATTTGGATGGATATATGAAAAAGGCAAGGTTTGGAGGGATATGGGCCAGGTTCAGATAGGTGGGACTAGTTTAGTTTGGGATGATGATCGGCATGGACTGGTTGGACCAAAGGGTCTGTTTCCGTGCTGTATGACTCTATGGCAGCAAATTGAGTGACTGGTTTCCTCATCTCAAACTTAGAAACTTCTGTGGCTGACCATGTGTGGCTTCCAAAATATATCCAGAATGTAGGGAAACGTGATTTAATGATAAGATTCTGTTTATTGAGTCAAAGAGAACACAAGCTTGTCACCTGTCAAGTGAAGTTAGAACTGAAAGTGAAGAGCCTTTTGGCCTTTTACTGTGTTTGTCAGTTCTCTGAAACAAATAGCCAGATTTTATGAATGTACAAGTCATCCAATAACTTGTGGCATGTGCAAGATACCCTGTGAACTGTGAATCACCACAAACAACTAGGTTTATTGTGTCATGCCAAGAACTTGAAGTCAGCATCTCACCCTCACTTTCCCTATCTGTTTCATGAAATTGCCACATTTGCATCTTAATTGCCCGTTAATCTTGCCATGAAGTTAATTGAAAGTGTTGGTACCCTTTTTACTGTGTGAAACATTGTTTGGCAGTCAGTTACATTTTTCTGGCCAATTGTATTTGCGAGTTTCATTCCTCAAATATGAATTGAAAAAGCTTTAAAAATGCTTTTACTTATTTTCTTATCTGTCTCTCTTTCCTAATTTGACTTTTGTTCCTGTTTATTTCTCTGTACCTGATTTGACTTTAATTTGTGATCCCCCTCAGTCCTTTCTCCATTTATCATCAATCTCATGGATTAAGGAGATCAACCGCCATTCATCTAGCTTCCTTAAGCCTTTACCACACCATTACCAATTTGTACTTCCAGCAACTTGGTGGGCAAATAATGCTGAAGTCTAAACTTTCACAAACAAGGCTATCAAATAGATCTGGCTAAATGTAGGTCACTAATTTAAAAGGTTTTTACATTATCACTAACAAAGCCATGAGTGAGATAATTTGGTTCAATGTAAATAATCCACACAGAGCAGACGGCCTGCTGTCCCACATGACATTATCTAAATGATTCTTGATTAAATTTGAGTTTTTTGGCCTCCATTCCTCTATCAAAGACCTCCATTTAAAAACAGAAATTGCTGGAAAAACTCAGCAGGTCTGGCAGCATCTGTGGAGAGAAATTAGAGTTAATGATTCAAGTCCAGTGACCCTTCCTCAGAACCATGTAAAGATTTTCTCACTTTGTGCAAAGTTTCTTTCGAAAGGCTGTTCCAAATTTTCCATCAACCTCCTTATTTGTGGTTGTGTGAAAACTTTCAGTGGAGTCAGATGAGTTCCTCACTGCATAATATCAGCATCTGATATGATGTGATGGACATGGCTGTAATGGTGCTGCACCTGAAAACAGGCTCTAGAATGTTTCCAACAGAACCTCAGATAGAATCTTGAGGTTTTCAATGTAAATTCTTAAATTAGTTTTTAGTTTATCATTTGAAGCAGAGTTAGAGCTAAAAGCCCTGAAGTTTGGAGCATTTAGGGTCAAAATAATTGATCAATCTGAGTATCTGGGTCAAAAATCAAGATGATGTTTCTTCCTTTGTGTATTTTCAAATTGCATGAGATGTGTAGGTGAGCTTTCCTTGATGTGGTAACTGAAAGAAAGACTTGTATTTTTGTGATGCTATTCACAGCCTGAAGAGCTCCCAAAACATCTTGCAACCAGTGAAGTGATTTTTTTTTTCTACCCTGCATTATCCTTTATAATATAGAAAATTTTGCCGTCCACTACTGCACAAAAGATCCCACAAAGAATAATAAGATAATAATCTGATGACTTCCTAACTCACATGCAAGAAAACGGCCCAATGGGCCACAGCTGACATCCAATGGGAGACATGACACACAGGAATTCTTACTGATTTCAGTTTCATTATTCCTCCCTATTTCTGGTGGACTTATAAAACCTGGATTCCCTGGTCTTTTAATTACCAAGCAACAAATAGCTGTTGGATTCAAAGCAAATTGAAAACTAGGCTCTTTTTGTTTTATTTAACGCATAACAATTTTCAGGAGTTCTTGCTGCCCCAGTTGGCAAAATGAAATGTGAGCCAAGGTTATATCAAGTTGAAGATTTGTACATTGGTCCATTCCTAGGTAGCTATCTGGAATGTATGGTCCACAGTTTATAAAGTAAAGTTTGGGTTAAAGGTTGATGCTCCATCCATAGAGTTGTACAGCACAGAAGGAAGGCATTCAGTGCACCATGTCCAAGCCAGCTGTTTGTAGCAGCTATCCAGTTCTTCCATGCTCCAAGCTCTACAAATCCACTCTAGAACATATCCAAATTTGCAACTAGTTTTGCATGAGTTAGTGCTGTTATTGAATTAGAAATGATTGTATATCTGTGCTTCCTGATTTTAATCACTGCATTATTGATGGCTTCAACTTGGGAACTGCTTTATATGTCTCAATTTCTCCTTTAAAAGACTTCTTAGAATCTACATCTTTGACCAAGCTATTGATAACCTCTCCTGCTACCTCTCGCTCTCCGTATCAAATTCAGTTTGACTAGGGTTTGTTGAAGTGTCCTGGATTGGATTAGTTTGAAGGCACCATATGATTGCAGTTTTTCTGAAATTTGTTGCATGTTTTGGTTTATTAGTGTACTTTGTTACAGGAGGTGCCTTCTATACACCAGAAACAATTGACAGTGCCCGTCTGCACTACCGTACTTCCTGGACTCCGATCTTGCATGCAGTGGCGATTTGGTTGAACAGCACAGGATTTTCTGTTCCGTGCGAGCTGACGACCCTGCCAGTTAATAATGGGCACAAGAATCAGTCGGGTACCTTTCTAGCTCAGGCATCTGTAACTTCAACCAAAACTCTGCAGGAGATCAACACAGACAGATTACAACTTATTTTTGGTAAGCCAATGCTTTCAGGCTGATGCAAGTTTTCACATCAGATCAAAAGCTTCTGCACATTTTGAAATAATCTTAGAGTGATACAACGTAGAAAGAGACTGTGTGGTTAATTGTGTTTATGGTAACTCTTTGCTGGAGTTATCCAGTTAATCCCACTGACCTTGCATTTTGTCCATGGCACTGCAGTTTTTCCACATCAGTCATCTATTAAATGTGCTTTCATGTCTCTGAATGGTAACAATTTTGCTGTGTAAAATAATTCCCCCACTTCTCCCCATCCTGGGCCAATGAACGTGAAATGATGTCCATTATTTATACACATTCATGCCAGTAGAAAAACATTTCTCATCTATCCTGTCAAATCACTTAAACTTTAGCACCTCCATCAACGTTCACTATAACCTTCTCTGCTCGAAGGAGAACAGTCCCAGCTTCTTGTGTCTGCCCATGCAGCTGAATTCTCTCAACTCTGTTAGTATTCTTGTAAATTCTCTACATTCTCACCATGACTGCAATTTGAACACTTGCCTCCAGTTAAGAAAACTGAGCCTGAAAGAGGGGATTTGGTTATTGTGTTTGCAGGTATCAGTATCGAGTTCCTGTGCTCTCCTCGACCTGAGAATCCCCTCGAGCATGTAACATCCTGCCTGAAGGCACTTCATACTTTGCTGGACTCCCCTTGCGCTAGAACATACATTGGAGAAGATCAGGTACAGTGTTAAAGCAGAACTTACTTCTGTTATGATCCCAGCTGATGATGCTATGGAACAATACTTCTGACCTTAATCAAGTCACCTCCAAACTGTCCTAAAAGCTTTCAGTCTCTGGGTTTCCAATGCCAAAATCAATCCTTGATTATTCAAAACCAAAACCCAGCCAATGGCTTTTAATGTTAATTTTACCTACTATAAACAGCTACAATTTTTTTTAAATTTTCCATTAACAGACTCCAGGGGTTCTAAGTCATCTGCTCTCTGAAATATACTAAATTATGTCATTAATGGACTGTTTGACCTAGTTTCTTTTTAAAAATCCCTCCACAAAAATAACTAACATACACATGCCAATATTTCAAAATCCTGAGACTTAACCTATCTAACAATCTCTCACCTTTACATCACAATGCTATCAACTTGCTAGGTTGCCACTGGTTTTCTGAAAGAGAATAAGGTTGAATCTATTTGGGTGGAAATGAGAAATTCTAGGAAGAAGAAAATCATTGATAGACATGGTCTGTGGGCCATCAAATAATAACTTCACATTACGATGGGCAATAAACAAAGAAATAACTAATGACTGTAAAAATGGTACGGGAATTATTGTTGGGAATTTTAACCTCCGTGTCGATTGGTCGAATCAGGTCGGTCGAGGCAGCTTTGAGAAGGAGTTCATTGAATGTATCCGCAATAGCTTTCTTGAACAGTGTGTAACGGAACCAACAAGGGAGGAAGCTATCCTAGATCTGGTCCTGTGTAATGAGACGGAGATTATTAATGATCTCATAATTAGGGATCATAATTAGGAAGGAGCAATCACAGTATGGTTGAATTTAGAATACAGATGGAAAGTGGGAAGATAAAATCCAATACCTGGGCCCTGTGCGTAAACAAAGGAGACTTCAATAGGATGTGGGAGGAATTGGCCAAAGTAGACTGGAAGCAAAGACTTTATGGTGGGACAGTGGAGGATTTTCAAGTTTTTCAAAGTGCTCAGCAAAAGTATATACCAGTGAAAAGGAAGGACCATAGGAAAAAGGGTAATCAGTCATAGATGCCTAAGGAAATAAGGGAGGCTATTAAATTGAAAGATAAGGCGTACAAAGTGGCAAAGACCCGTGGGGAAACTAGAAGATTGGAAAAACTTTTAAAGGTCAACAGAAAGCCACAAGAAAGGGTGTAAAGAAAAGTAAGATAGAGTATGAGACTAAACTAGCTCAGGATACAAAGACCGATAACTAAAGAGTCTGTAAATATACAAAAAAGAATGGCTAAGGTAAACATTGGTCCTTTACAGAATGAGAAGGAGGATTTAATAATGGGAAATGAGGAAATAGTTGAGGCATTGAACAGGTATCTTGTGTCAATCTTCACAGTGGGGCACACAAATAACAAAGAGATGAAGGTAGGTGAGGACCTAGGCACATTCATTATACCAAAAGGGGTAGTGTTGGGGAAGCTTTTGGATCTAAAGGTAGACAAGTCTGCTGGTCCTGATGGATTGCATCCCAAGGTACTAAAAGAGATGGTGGAAGTAATAGCTAGTTCGCTCGTAGCAATTTTCTAAAATTCGCTGGACTCTGGGTCAGTTCCAGCAGATTGGAAAACAGCCAATGTGACGCCACTGTTTAAAAAAGGAGGTAGACAAAAGATGGGGAATTATAGGCCGGTTAGCTTAACTTCTGTAGTGAGGAAAATGCTTGAATCCATCATCAAGGAAGAAATAGCAAGACATCTAAATAGAAATTGCCTCATTGCGTGGATGTAGCATGGGTTTGTGAAAGGCAGGTCATGCTTGACCAATTTGCTGGAATTCTATAAAGGCATTACGAGCAATGTGGACAACGGGGACCCAGTAGATGTCGTATGTCTGGATTTCCAAAAGGCATTCGACAAGGTGCTGCGCAAGAGGCTGCTGCATAAGATAAAGGTGCACAGCGTTCACAGCATTACAGGCAATGTATTGGTATGGATCGAGGATTGGTTAACTAACAGGAAGCAAAGAGTGGGGATAAGTGAGTGTTTATCTGGTTGGAGAACAGTGACTAGTGGTGTGCCTCAGGGATCAGTGCTGGGACCGCAATTGTTTATAATTTACATAGATGATTTGGAGTTGGGGACCATGTGTAGTGTGTCAAAGTTTGCGGATGACACTAAGATGAGTAGTAGAGCAAAGTGTGCAGAGGACTCTGAAAGTTTGCAGAGGGACATAGTTTAAGTGAAGGCCTGGCAGATGGAATTCAGTGTTGATAAATGTGAAATCATCCATCTTGGTAGGAGTAACAGTAAAAGGGACTATTACTTGAATGATAAAAAACTGCAGCATGCTGCTGTGCAGAGGGACCTGGGTGCCCTTGTGCATGAATCGCAGAAGGTTGGTTTGCAGATACAACAGGTACTTAAGAAGGCAAATGGGATTTTGTCCTTCATTGCTAGAGGGATTGGGTTTAAAAGCAGGGAGGTTATGTTGCGGCTGTACAGAGTGCAGTTTTGGTCTCATTACTTGAGAAAGGATGTACTGGCACTGAAGAGGGTGCAGAGGGGATTCACTAGGTTTATTCTAGAGGTGAGGGTTGGCTTAAGAAGAGAGGCTGAATAGACTGGGATTATATTCATTGGAATTTAGAAGAATGAAGGGGTATCTTATAGAAACATATAAAATTAGGGAATAGATAAGATAGAAGCAGGGAGGTTGTTTCCACTGGCCAGTGAAGCTAGAACAAGAGGATATGGTCTCAAAATTAGGGGGACCAAATTTAGGCCTGAGTCGAGGAGGAACTTCTTCACCCAAAGGGTTGTGAATCTGTGGAATTCCCTGCCCAGTGAAGTAGTTGAGGCTTCCTCGTTGAATGCTTCTAAAGCTAAGATAGATAATTTTTTGAACAATAAATGAATTAAGGGTTATGGTGAGAGGGTGCGTAAGTGGAGCTGAGGCCATGAAATGATCAGCCATGATCTTATTGAATGGTGGAGTGGGCTCGAAGGGTCAGGTGGCCTAGTCCTACTCCTGGTTCTTATGTTCATGAAGTGATGGTTCTGATGATACCACACAGACTGTGGGTGAAGATAATGAGTTCTACACTAGCCTTCATCGGAAGCTGAAATATTCTGTAGAATTCTGAGAGTCCTGGTAATCGTGGCTGACCTGCAATGTACTTGTACTTAATACTATAATGCAATAAACCATCTTGTCAACTAAGAACAGTGCCTCTTCTGGAAAGACTGTACAGTAGTGTATCCACGACCACTTAGATAGTGATAGGCCTATACAAAGAATAGACAAAGGATTGGTAACATTGAAATATCTCAAGTACCTTTACTTTGAACCAGATGCTGGCAGAAGTGCCAGAAGTGACAATTAGGCTAATGCTACAACAGATGACATGAATTAAGATACAGTTTTATGGTGCCAATCAATGTTTCTTCTAAACTGCATGCGCACAGCCGCTCCAATGTTCCACACATAATGACTGGCGTATTAACAGGGATCGCAGCACTGATTTCTGATTCTGGAAGTCACTGCCACACATGGACTGTGCAGGTACATGCAGAAGGAAATAAAAAAGTGTGAATGCCGGTGCTAACCAATTCTTACTGGCTCCTGGATTGAAATTAATAAGTCTACTGCCTGCACACCGCTTTTACAGCTGGTGGAAGAAGCATTTGGCTGATTTGTTTGTCTACATTCCAACACAGGTCCCACAGGTTAAAGAGTCTAGTTTCCCCCAGCTAAGATCCCATAATTAGTACGCTTCTAGAGTTAACACGTGGCATGACTTTATAAGAATGCATTGTTAATGTTTGACCCCATTCCAGTTTTGTGTATAGTGGAATATTTGAGTCACCCTACAACAGTGTGTCTTTTTACACCATGTTTATGTAGTAAAGTCTCCCAAAGATGCCTCGCAGGAAGATTACCAAACTAAATTTGACACTGAGCTAAAGGAGGAAACATTATGGCTGGTGACTAACTTTAAAAGTCAACGTGATCCCGGAAGTTTTAAGGAGGAACCTAAATGAGGAGGAAGCAGCACTGGCAAAGAGAAGAGGTTTCTGGAGTGGATAACAGCTTAGGGCCTGGACAGCTGTAGGAACACAGCCATTAGTGGTGTGTCGATGGAAGTGGGAGATGCACAAGAAGCTTGAGTTGAAGGAATATGAGAGTTCTTGCAGGGCTGTAGGCTGTAGGAGGTTCTAGAGAAAGAGCTCCTGACCACTCCAAAACCAGCAGCGTATTAATATTGATAAACTTAAGATTCTTTCTATTAATTTACATTTGTTAAGGGACTGAAAAGCACAAAATTAAAAATGGGTCAAGCAGTAGACTAGGTTTCTGGCATTAGAATATGTAATTTACTTTTAACTTTACTTGAGAGCAGTTTCAGAATAAATAAGATACTTTAGGTGAGCGATGAACTCTGGAACCCTAGAATGTCCTATGTTAGACTTGCAGCTAAAGGAGAACAAACCCAGCAATAACTGCAAACTCCAATCGCTACCTTTGTGTCCTTTGTAGTCAGTTGGATTTAATCTGTGAAATGTATTTTGCAGTGAAGAATTTATCAATGATCAGGTTTTCCCAGGAAACTAGAGTTGATCCAGGGTGACAGGATCCAGCTGCATTTTCTTAAGTCTTTCTCATTAGATTAGGAATACAATAGAGTTTTTAAAGACATTGGATTTTACTTGTAGAGCACCTTTAAATAAAACTGTCAATGAATACGTTATGTAATCATGCAACATATTTTCAAATGGACAGGAAGATCTCAAGACATCGCACAGTGCTTCACAGACACAAATTACTTTTGAAGTAGTGTCACTGTTGTAATGTAGGAAACGTGACAGTCAATCTTGACATGGCTTACTCATGCAAGTAGCAAGGTAATGAACCAGGAAGTGTGTTTTAGATGTTGCTTGAGGAATAAGTTTATTGCCCAGAATGCTAGGGAGAACTTGCCTGTTCTTCTTCAAATAGTACCATGGGATCTTTCAAGGGTAGCTAAGAGAGAAGCCTAAGCCTCAGTTTAATGTCTCATTCAAAAGATGGCCCCTGTGACAGTTGAAATATAAAGACTTAGTAACTTTTATAATCAAACTAAGGGCTAGTGAATCTCCTGATGTTATCCCTGAACTGAAATTTACTTGATTCTGCCTTTAAGTAAAAAAAAAAATTGTTTATAGAATTGCATTTATCAGCTGATGCTTCTGTTTTAAGCAGAATCTTCCTTTGATTCTATTACAGCTGCTCATCGTTGAGCTTTTTAATGTGTTGCATCGCCTGTTACTAACTTGTGGGCCTCCCTCTGTTCAACAACAAGTGACTATGGTTGTACAACAGACTATCCGAGCTGCTCAGGATCATCTTCAAGGGCTGTTGAATCGTGGTAAGTTGGAGAGGAAAAACAGTTGCTTCTGCCACGTACCCAGTGAAAACTCTTGTGTATTAGAGTCTGCTTTATGGATATTGAAAGGTCAAAGTTATGAATGTAACTCCGGTTGTGACAAGAATGTGCATCAGGGATTTGTACCCATTCATTCTTGTTATGGATAAGACCAGACCTCCCCTTCACCCACCCGACAAAGTATTGTAAGGAGATAGCCTAAATCCAAATCTTTATATTTACTTAAAGGCAAGTGTAAAGTTCGGTTCTGTGTTGCAGATGTGATTCAATTGGTCCATCACTAGGCTTTAATCAAAACACATTTTATTCTTACAACTGAGTTAAAATACAAAAAACAGAATTAGTATAACTTTAACTCTATTGAAATACTTAACAAAATAATGTATTATTTAACCATTAATCGTCAACAGTTCCAATACAGGCAGCATCCCACAAACACATCCTTTGACAAAAGTTCAATTCAGCAAAACAGTTATGGTTCTTATGTGCTGATCTTCTCCAGTCCAGAAGAAAGAAACAATCTGCCCCTTTTGATTTTTAAGAGGATGTCTTGCTGTCTAAGACTTCACTTTAGCAGTTAGGAACCCAAGCTTTTAGCTCCGCAGCAGACAGACAACCTACTTACTAACTGAAAGCAAAACTTAAAAACCTTCCTAGGTCTGTGTGAGCCCTGACCGCACCCACTCATGATTCTTTTGTCTCATTTATAAAATAAACACCCAGGGAGAACTCAAAAACTCTTTGTCTCCTTCAGACAGGCAGTTGGCATTCTGGCACCACTGTGACAATACCACTCTGCAAGAGAAATCGCACAGAACACAATCTCTTAAAGGAAAAGTACCATCACAATCCCACCCAGCCTTCTAATGTGTGCTCCCACAGTTGAGGTCTGGGTCAGGAGGTTCATGCTTCATCACAGGATGAGAAAAGGCATCCAAATCCAATATCCTTCAATATCTTTCACTTGCGGACAAATGTGAGCAGAATCATATTGTTTATTCTTATCTCTTTACAAACAATTTATGGAATGAATTTTTTTTCAACAAGGTAAGGGCCATAGGACCCTCAAGCCCGGTCCACTGCCACTGAACAAAATCAATATTTGGGATTGATCAGCACTACTTTCTTGCCTTCATTCAAGGAACGCGCCAGCATTTATAGCCTATGCCCCCAAATGTCCAGAGGTCAGTTAACAGCCAACCATGTTACTAAGAGTCTGGAGTCAAAAGTAGACAAGGCTTGAGTACAGGTGGTAGATTTCTATCCGCAGACTTTTAGGACAATCAACAATGATCATTTGGTTGCCATAACTCTTTTTTTGAATTAATTGTACATTTTACTGTCTACTGTGGTGGGATTCCAACCCATGTTCACAGAACATTTGCCTGGGGATCTGGACTGCTAGTCTAATGAAATGACCACTATGCCCATCTCCTGTCATTCCTCGATACTTCAATTCCCTTTGTCTCTAATACTCTTTCAATCTCTGTCTTGAACATCACCTGAGTATCCAGTCCTCCAGGTAATGTAGTTCAAAGATCCAAAACCCCAAGCTTCTCAGCTCAGTCCTAAATGGTTCTGGACTCCAGCCAGGGAAAACTAGCTTTCATCATTTACCCTGTCAAATCAACAATTTTCTTTTGTTAAATATTGTGTTTATGCTTTGTTTAAAGTGAACTACATTGTCTTCCAGATGATAAGTGTGCCTCTGAGGAGGACTCTCTAACCACTTTAGGAGAAGGAGGGAAATCTGGTGGCTTGATTCCTGGCAAATCTGTTGTGTTTGCTGCGTTGGAGCTGCTTATGTTCATTCTGGTACGACACCTTCCACAGCTGAATCCTAAAGTGACAGACTCTCCTAGTCACATTGTCAGCAAGACACAGTCGTTAGCGGAGGAGAGTGCCCAGCTTGTAGCTGTCAGTGTTTCTATCCTAGCTGATTTACCATCACTTTGTTCTCCAACAGGTAAAATCAACTTAGAACTAGTACTATTTAATACACATAATGATTGTGCAGTGTTTTCTAGGTGGACTGAATGAGTTAAATCTACAGATCTTTATCTTAATGTTTCCTGTTGACCTGTTGATAATAGCTGGACTTGGCTTCCTTATGTAAAAACTTAAAGTTTTACTTACTTAGAATTCCATAGAGCCTGCAGCAGCCCAACTGGTCAATGTCAGTGTTTATGCTCCTCAGAAGTCTTCTCCAATCACTTTTCATGTCACTGTCCTTCTATTTCCTTTCTCCTACGTGCAGTTATCCAGCTTCCCCTTCAATGCATTTATACTATTCACCACAGCCACTCTTTGGGGTGGTGAATTCCATACTCTCATCTTTGACTACAGAGACTTGTCCTGAGTTCTTTATCAGATTTATTAGCAATTGTCGTTTTATTGTGGCCCCTAGTTTTGAATTTTGTCACAAGTGTAAACGTTTTCCCATAGAGTCATAGAGCTGTACAGCATGGAAAAAGACCCTTCGGTCCAATTCGTACATGCCGACCAGATATCCTAAATAAATCTAGTCCCATTTGGCCCAAATCCCTCTAAACCCTTCCTTTTCATATACCCATTCAGATGCCTTTAAATGTAATTGTATTAGCCTCTACCACTTCCTCTGGCACCTCATTCCAAACACACACCACCTTCTGTGTGAAAAGGTTGCCCCATAGGTCCCTTTTTAAATCTTTCCCCTCTCACCTTCAATCTATGCCCTCTAGTTTTGGACTCCCCACCCTGGGGAAAAGACCTTGTCTACTCACCCAATCTATGCCCCTCATGAATTTATATATATAGTCACCCCTCTGCCTCTGACACTCCAGGGAAAACAGCCCCAGCCTATTCAGCCTCTCCCTATAGCTCAAACCCTCCAACCCTGGCAACATCCTTGTAAATCTTTTCAGAACTCCTTTCAAGTTTCCAATAACATCCTTCCAATAACAGGGAGACCAGAATTGAATGCAGTATTCCAAAAGTGGCCTAACCAATGTCCTCCCAACTCCTAACCTCAATACACTGACCAATAAAGGCAAGCATACTAAATACCACCTTCACTATCCTATCTACCTGTAACTCCACTTTCAAGAAATTATGAACCTGCACTCCACAGTCTCTTTGTTCAGCAACACTGCCCAGACCTTACCATTAAGTGTATTACTTCTATCATCTTAAATTCTTTTGTAATCTTAAAGATCTCTGTCAGTTCATTCCTCAGCCTTCCTTTATTTAGAGAAAGAGTCCCAGCCTATTTGTTAAATCTTTTAACTGCTAAGTTCTGATATCAGACTTGTGATTTTTATTTTTTGCACTACCTCAGCCTTTTTTTTTAATAAAATGAAGACCAGAATGTGCAGCATAGCACACTATATTCTCTGAAGAACGATGTTCCACACAGGGAATCAGCCTTGCTCCACAAAGGACCGTGCTGTTTTGTAATGTTTAAACCCATCAGGTTATAATGCAGAGTGGGTACCTGTAATATTTGTAGTTTGTAACACAGTTACAGAGCAAGTTGGTGCTTAAGCCAAGGAAGGGAAATTTGGACTGTATTCTCAGTCTTCCCGCTAAAAGTATACTTGAGTGGCACAGAGTTGGAACATGCATTTATACAGCACCTTTCATGAATACAAGATGTTTCAAAGCATTGTTAAAGTGTGGTTGTAACATCAGAAACACACAGCCACCTCCCACAAACAGATCCTGACCAGGTAATCTCTCCTCTACTTCAGTAAAGCTTACCATCAGTAACTTTGCACAGTCAGGAAGGAGAGATCACGTCAGGAGACACAGCCCAAGTGAGTATACAGTTCAGGGAATTTAGAAGCAACATGGGAATTCACTGCAGAGGGAAGAGGTGCTTTTTGGTTTTTCTTTTTAGGCCATAGTTTGTAAGGGTTTTAACAGGATAAATTGAAGCCCAGGATCAGGGGCCCACATCAAAAATGACATCATAGGTAACCTGTAAATTCATTGGTTAATAGCTACTAATTTGCCTATATGTTATAAGTTACTTTCAGATTAAAGATAAATAGGGGAAATAATTATAGACCAATGTGAAATTTTTAAAAATCAAGTTATGAACTAAGTAATTAAAAGAGATACCAGTCCAGGCAATGTGATGTAACTGCATGTTGTGGGAGCCAGTGGACCCCACTGTGATTCATAGTAACCACATCTGTAGCAAGTGTTGGTTGCTTGAGGAACTCTGGCTCAGGATTGATGAGCTGGAGTTTGAACTTTGAACACTGCAACTCATCAGGGAAGGTGACAGTAACCTGGATGCTGTGTTTCAGGAGGTAGTCACATCCCTTAGATTAACTGCCTCAAATTTGGTCAGTGCTCCGGGACAGGAGGGTGTGACTATGAACAAGGTGGGTAGAGGGATCCAGGAGATAGTGCTGAAGGAGCCTCAGCCCTTGATCTTGTCTAACAAGTTTGAGGTTCTTGCTCTCTGTGTGGATGAGCAGGGACTGTAGGGAGGATGAGCAAACTGACCAGAGCACAATGGTACAAGGAGCAATTCAAGATGGGAGAAAAGAAATGTTGTAATAAGGGATGTTATTAGTCAGGAGAACAGACACTGTTCTCTGTGGCCAGGAGCGAGAGCCCAAGGGCTATGTTGCCTGCTTGGTGCCTGGGTTCAGGAAATCTCATCTGGGCTGCAGAGGAATTTGGAGTGGGAGGGGAAAGATCCAGATTTCACGGTCCACATAGGTACCAATGATATAGGTAGAAAGAATAAAGAGGTTCTGCTGAGGGAATACGAGCAGATAGGGACTAAATTAAAAAGCAGAACCAGAAAGATGGTAATCTCTGGATTCCAACCTGACCCACAAGCAAATTGAGGTTAAAGAAGTAAATGTGTAGTTCAAAGATTGCTGTGGGAGAAACAGGTTTGAATTCATGGGACGTTGGCACTAGTACTGGGAAAGGAGGGACCTGTTCCGATGGGATGGGCTCCACCTCAAACATGTTGGGACCAGAGTCCTTGCAAATTGCAAACTAGGGCTATGGATAGGACTTTAAACTAGATAGTGGGGGAATGGGTTCAGTTACATGGACATTACGGAAACGGTTAAAGGTTGGGGGAGGGCTCAGCAGAGGTTAAAGTTTCAGAACAAGTAATAGGGCAGAGAGTATGGAAAGGGTCAGGAATCAAATTTCAGGTACAGCAGATAAGGGGACAACTATGAACAGAGGACAGTCAGTGTGGGACTTGAGGGTGTTGTTCTTAAATGCACGTAGTATACAAAACCAGATTAATGACCTTGTAGCACAGATTGAAATTGGCAGGTGCAATGTTGTGTGTATCACAGAGACATAGCTGCAAGGGGATCAGGGCTGGAACTAAATATCCAAGGATTTGCAGCCTGTCGAAAGAACAGGCAGAGGAGGCGGGTTGCCTTGTTAGTAAGAAATGAAACTACTTCGATCGCAAAAGTGTTATAGAGCTGGAAGGCATAGAATCTTTGTGGGTAGAGTTGAGGATCCGCAAAGGGGACAAAAACCTGATGGGTGTTGTGTACAGACCTCCTAGCAGTAGTCAGGATATGGGAATCATGAAATAGAAAGGGCATGTAAAAAAGACAACAATTAAAATAATCATGGGTGACTTCAGTATGCAGTGGATGAGAAGAATCAGATTGGGAGCCGATCTCAAGAGGAATTCGTGGAATGTCTACAAGATGGTTTCTTTGGAGCCGTTTGTGGTAAGGCCCCTGGGGAACAGGCAGTTCTGGATTTAGTGATCTGTAATGAGGCTGCCTTGATTACAAAGCTTAAGGTGAAGGAATCCCTAAGGGGCACTGACCATATTATGACAGAATTCACCCTGCAGTTTGAGAGGGAGAAGATTGAATCAAATATAACGGTATTACAATTGGGTAAAGGTAATTACAGAGTCATAAAGGAGGAGCTGACCAGATTTGATTGGAAGGGAAGCTCAGCAGGGAAGATGATAGAGCAGCAAGGGCAGTAGATTCTGGGGGTAATTCAGGAGATACAGCAGAAATTCATCTCAACGAAGAAACATACTAAAGGGGAAGATGAGGTAACTATGGCTGACAAGGTAAGTCAGGCACAGCATAAAAGCAAGAGAGGAAACATGCAATGTGTGGTGAAGATTAGTGGGAAGCTAGAGGATTGGGAAGCCTGTAGAAACTAGCAGAGGATAACTAAAAATGCAATAAGGGGATGAGATAGTGAAATAGAGAGTAGGCTAGCTAGTAATATACAGGAAGATTGCAAGAGTTTTTTTTTCAATATTTAAAATCAAAGAGAGGGGCAAGAATGGACATTGAATTACTGGAAAATGAGGTGGAGAAGTATTGATAGGGAACAAAGAAATAGTGGAGGAACTGAATAGGTACTTTCCATCATTTGTAACATTGGAAGACACCAACAACATGCCAGAACTTCAAGAGTCAAGGGGCAGAGGTGAGTGTGGTACCCATCACCTAAGATGATGCTGAGGAAGCTGAAAGGCCTGAAAGCAGATAAATCACCCAGAAAGGATGGGCTGCAACCCAGAGTTCTAAAGGAGATAGCTGAGGAGATTGTAGAGGCATTGATGGTGATCTTTCAGGAATCACTGGAGTCAGGAAGGGTCCAAGAGGACTGGAAAATGTCTAATGGAGCACCCCTGTTTAAGAAGGGAGGGAGGCAGAAGACAGGAAACTATAGGCCTGTTAGCCTGACCTCAGTCATTGGTAAGATTTTAGAGTCTGTTACTAAGGATGAATTGCGGAGAACTTAGAAATGCATGGTAAAACAGGGCCGAGTCAGTACTGCTTCATCAAGAGAAGGGCATGCCTGACGAATCTGTTAGAATTCTTTGAGGAGGTAATGAGCAAGTTAGACACAGAGCCAGTGGGCATAATCTATTTGGATTTCCAGAAGGCCTTTGACAAGGTGCCACACAGGAGGCTGACAAACAAGATAAGAGCCCATGGTATTAGGGACAAGGTACTGGCATGGATAGAGGATTGGGTGACTGGCAGAAGGCAGAGGCTAGGGATAAAGGGCTGTTTTAAAGGATGACAGCCGGTCACTAATGGAGTTAGGT
Source organism: Rhincodon typus (assembly GCF_021869965.1). NCBI lineage: Eukaryota > Metazoa > Chordata > Chondrichthyes > Orectolobiformes > Rhincodontidae > Rhincodon > Rhincodon typus. Next base: position 84,057,415 of record NC_063336.1, on the reverse strand, counting down.
TCGGAGACTGCTTTGTAGAGCACCTGTGCTCTGTTCGCAACAAACGACAACACCTTCTGGTCGCGAACCATTTCAACTCCCCCTCCCACTCCCACTCTCACTCCCACTCCCTGGATGACATGTCCATCCTGGGCCGCCTCCAGTGTCACAATGACGCTATCTGCAACTGGAGGAGCAATATTTCACGTTCCTCCTCGGGAGCCTACAACCCAATGGTCTCAATGTGGACTTTACCAGTTTCAAAATCTCCCCACCCTGGACTCATCCCATGACCAGCCCTCCCTCTCATCCTCACCTCCTTGACCTGACGCAACCTGTCCAACTTTTCTCCCAGAGATAGTAGGAACTGCAGATGCTGGAGAATCCGAGATGAAGGGTCTAGGCCCGAAACATCAGCCTTTTTGCTCCTATGATGCTGCTTGGCCTGCTGTGTTAATCCAGCTCTGCATCTTGTTGTCTCAACTTTTCTCCCACCTTTCTGCTCCTCTCACCTCACTGACCAATACCCTACCACTGCCTACTTGCACTCACCTATCACCATCCTACCTACCTTCCCCAGCCCCACTCCTCCTCTATTTATTTGAAACTCCCTTTCCCCTCCCCCATTTCTGAAGTACGGTCCCAACCTGAAGCGTCAACTTTCCTGCTCCTCTGCTGCCTGACCTGCTGTGTTCCTCCAGCTCCACACTGTTTTCTCGGGTTCTAAAGGTGTCAGTGTTGGGACTTCAATTATTCATGTTATACGCCAATGATCTGTACAAAAGAACTAACGGCATTATTGCTGAATTGCAGATGGCACAAAGATAGGTTGAGGGACAGGCAGTGCTGAGGAAGGGGGAGACTGCATAAGGATTTGGACATGCTAGGCAAGTGGACAAAGAAGTGGCAGATGGAATACAATATGGGAAAGTGTGAGATTATGCATTTTGGTAGGAAGAATAAAGGCGTAGACAATTTTCTATATGGGAAAAGGCTTCGGAAATCTGAAGCACGCAGGGACTTGAGATTTGGTTCAGGATTCTCTTCAGATTAACATGCAGGTTCAGTTTGTGGCATTCATTTCAAGATAGCTAGATTACAAGAGCAGAGATTTACTGCTGAGGCTGTATAAGGCTCTGGTCAGACCACATTTAGAATATTGTGAGCAGTTTTGGGCCCCATATCTAAGGAAAGATGTGCTGGCATTGGAGGAAGTCCAGACGAGATTTACGAGAATGATCCCAAGGCCGAAGGGCTTATCACATGAGGAGCGGTTGAGAACTCTCAGCGGTTGAGAACTACTCTGTAGGAGTTTAGAAGAATGAGGGGTGATCTGATTGAAAGCTCCAGAGGGCTGGATAGAATGGACATGGAAAAGATGTTTCCAATCGTAGGAGAGACTAGGCCTGAGAACACAGCCTCAGACTGAAGGGACAACCTTTTAGAACGGAGATGAGGAGAAATTTCTTCAGCCAGAGGGTGGTGAATCTGTGGAGTGCCGTGGGAATGAAACATGCCATGGGGACCTCTGAATTGACTTGTGAGACCAAATGGGATCTTGGTTTAATGTCTCGTCTGAAAACCAGCATATCTGACAGTGCAGCCTCAGTGTTGCACTGCAACGTCCGCCGAAGATTTTATTCTTGAGCCTCTGAGTGGAATGTGACAAACCACAGCCTTTTGATTCCCAGGTGGGATTGCTACCTGATGAACCATAATCAACACTCAAACTGGGCAAAATTGTACACCATATGAATAAAATCCTTGTAAGTTGCTAGTGTTGTGTGAAGGTCTCTTATTTCATCTAATGATATGAAATTCTACCAGATGTTTCGTTTTGAGAAATAATAAATGTGAGGCAGTGTTATCCTTAAAAGAAATACTTTGGTAGTAGTAACATTTGGAGAACACATTATCCTATTAGTTATTTAAGCTTCTGAACAATTCTACCTCATTGTCTAATATCATCCAGTAGTATATGACATTTAACATTGTTCAGAACCTGCAAATACAGGAGAAGGCCAATTAGGCGTCGTGGCTGTGCTGATGCAAACTTTCCAGTTGGACTCAATTACCTGTATCCTGTTTCCCTGCTCTTACCTGTTGCCTGTTTATATTTTTCCTTTTAAATCCAATTCTCTTTAGAAGATGCAACAGTGCCTGCTTGGCCACTTGTAAACATGTAAACTTGTAAAATATCCAATATCTTCATAATGGATATCTAATAATGGCTTGTATTTGGTTCAATTTGCACAGGCAGTATGACTGTTCTACCTACAATCCTTTACCTGATCACTGGAGTGCTGAGAGAATCAGCCGTGAAGTCACCTGATAACCACGTGTCACTCCCAGTCAGTGCAGCACTGCAGGGGATCAAAACTATCATTACTTCTCCATTGGTCAAATCGGATGAGATCCACAAGCAATGGAAAGATCTGATCTGCAGCTCTCTGGCTTCGATCTTGGAATATTCCAAACCAGGTAGGGCACATGAAGTGCAGCTAATATTTAGTAATTGGCCTTTAATAAAGGATGTTATCTTAGTTCCTTCTGGCCGGTTTTCTGGAGTTATTTGAGAGCCATGACTCCCTTTTGTCACACAATGGCCAATTAAGGATAGAATTGCTTTTAGTGATGGAGAATCCAACATTCAAAGTCACTTACTTTCTTCAGAAGCCAGTGTCTCTGCTGTAGCCAGGAACTGGATTAAGGCAGTTTACAATTTCAGAAACAAGAGTACCTGTGTCAGAGCTCAAGGCCTAGTACTCTTAAACCCAGTGATTTGAAGAGATTGGAGATCGAGATTGACAGTGCGAGAACACACTGGGTTTGGGATTGATCGAGAAAGGATAATCTAGGTATGAAGCTTCTAAGGTTTAGTGTAAATGTGCATTGCACTAAACCTTCGGAGCTTGATGCCTAGATCATCTAGGTATCATCTAATCCTGTGCGAATTCAGTAATTACTGTCACTTGGTTCCTGTCTTTCCTTTAGATGAGTCAAGGCCGAATGTGGATGAAGTGAGCATGCTCACAGCAAATACTCTCTTCCTGCTGTCTGCCAGTAATGAGGTGGTTGGGATTTCTTCTCTCCAGAATTGTTGCATTGAGAGATTTGCAAGTGCTTTAAATTCAAGAGATCCCTGGGTAATGTATACTGTACATGTTTCCCACGCCCACCCCCGCCCCGCTCTCTCTCTACCGAGGGCAAGAAATAATAGATGAAAATTTAGTCTCTGCCTGAGAAAATTAATCATTGAATTTGGGGTGTATTTTGAGCAGAATTGATTCTCTTTCCTTTAATTCATGGTCCTCCCTCTCCCTTCTGCACCAATGCTCACTTCTTTGTTCTCACCTGTTTCTTGTGTTTATGCTGCAATTCAGTGAAACCACCAAGCAGCCCAGTGCCAGATGAGTACGTTGCTACACTTGCCCAGTATATTGTCTCAAACTATTTAAACCTGTGGTCCCTGAACTCCAGCAAAACCAGACCTGTGCCATACAAATCCCACTTTTCCTGAACTCCACAGATTCAGACCTATGGTACCCAGTTCTGCCTGGAAGCTTTGTTCTCTTCTTGTCCCCACTCCAACCCTCTGTCCCTGCTGCTGTGCTAGGGCTGAAGGGTATCAGTCTTGGTCTCTCCGCTCAGAAAGCCAGCCTCACCTCTCTGGCCCTGAAATGAATAAGTACATTTAAAGCCAATATGTTGTAAGCCTGTTGATTTATTTTTTTCCAGAACCACTAGGAAGTTTTTTTTTGTTACTGTGTTTCTCTCAGGAAATGTGAATATTTGTACTTTAGCTTTTGCATTGGCATAACATGAAACTCAGATCTTGGTTCCTGTCTTTTTTAGGTTCAAGCAAAATGTTACCAGTTGTTGCTCTCCGTCTTCCAACAGTCAAACCGAGCCCTCTCCTACCCATACATTCATGCCTTGGCTCCACTGGTAGTTGAGAAACTTAAAACTGTGGGGAATTACAAACTGGCTAATAGTGCTGAGCTTCAAGCAGCACAAGAAGGAATCAAAGTTCTTGAGACCCTGGTAAACCTCGCAGGGGAACAAAACAGTAAGTAGATCCCTGCACTGTGGTAGCCCCTGTTGTATCAGCCCATCAGACCATGAGCTGTAAGAGAGGCACAGCTTGTGTGTGATCAGTCCATCTGACCATAAGTTGAAGACGAGAAATTCACTTACAATGCAGTACTCCCTCAGTGCTGGCACTTAGGATGCAATCCTGGATATTGTACTTCAATCTCTGGAATGGGATTTAAACCTCCAGCCTTCTGAATCTGCTAAGGGGCTTATCTGAGCAGTGGCTATGATCTAACATGTGCTGGGGTCACGCATCATTAAGAATGGAGTTATTTGTGCAGCCTTCACCTTCTGTTACTCAGTGCGTACTATGTCAAGATTGACACCATGTTTTGTGAGTTTTCATCCAAATTCTGATCCTCCTTCCCAACAATGCTGCAGCTGGTCCTGGCATAAGTTGCAAACTCACCAAGCTGGTGAGCAAGTCAACAATCTCACCCACAACCCAAGCTACAAATCTTCACAAGAACCTTAAAGACTTGCAAATGACTGACATCAATAAATTCAGCTTTATAGACCAGAATTTCTGTTCTTTCAGGGTTTGATATCACTTCAAGAATAAACAAGCTTACCACCTTAGCCTTTCAGCATTACTGTATATTTGGACTAAACCCTAATGTTCAATTCTGATCCCCTATTCTAATCACATCTATATATCTGTACTTTCTTATAAAATTTGAACTGTCCTCAATTGTAGTTCATACAAGGCGATAGAAGAAGAGATTTTATATTGTTGGGTTATTGCCACCCTGGCAAGTGAAAGTCAATGTCTGATTCAGTTACCTCAATGGGTAAGGTTAAAGGGCCTTTATCCAATTTTGATTTCTACAGATGTTCTGAGATACAAATAATATTCAGCATAAGATTGCATAGGGAGGAGTTGTTGACTTTTGCAGTGATGGTTTAGGGTAACTATGATGCGTGCTGTGCCCAGACCATATCTGTCATTGCCACACCAGTCTGTGGAATCAGCTATTGCGTTGGCTGGTACACGAAAATTTATTCCATTTCACTAATGTCATTCTCAGAATCACTTTGATTTAATCAGAGTTGACATTTATACTGTGGCTCATCACCAGACAAATTACTTACGAAGTAGTCACTATGTAGACAGCCAAATGAGGACAGTAACTGTCAAATGATACTGCACAAGATGAGACCATTCAAGTATTGTGTCCATGCCAGACTTTGAGAGACTAATTAGCTCAATGGCCCAGCGGTTTCTTCTTTTTAAATTTCTATCCAGTTTCCTTTTTTGACAGTTATTGTTGAATTTGCTTTTACTATTCTTTTAGATAATGCATTCCAGATTGCAATCACTCACATTTAAACAAAATTCTCTTCAACTTGCTTCTGTCTCTTTGGTCTACCTAAAATCTGAGGGTTTTCACAGCTACTTCCTCCTGACTGTATACCACTGTGCTACCACCACCTCTGGTGGGTCTGTTCTGCTGATTGGTACAGAACATCCCCGGCAATAATGATGGACGAGTCTAAGGCGTTGGACCCAAGAGAATACGGCTGTCGCACTTGGCACCAGATGTAGTTGAGAATGACTTGTAGGTTTGAGTAAGAATGCTGTGGCTTTGTTGTTTTCAGTGTCAAGGTCAATGCTGGATGATCAATCAACATTTTATTCTTATTCACCTTTTCAATAATTTGGCTTTGATATGTTTGAGTGACTTGCCAGGTCAGTTCAAAACATAGCTTGACAATCAATCTCATTGCTGTTGATCTGGAGCTCCATGTAGGCCAGACCAAGTAGACAAGGCAGCTTTTCCTTCTCTCTGAAGCAGATGGGTTTCTATGACTGTCCAGTAATTTTATGGTTGTCATTGTTGAGACAAACTTTTCATTGCAGATCTGTTAGCTAATCGAATTTAAATTGTTGTGATCACTTTGAACTCTGATCTCTGGATCATTAGCCTGGCCTGGGCCTCCAGGAACATCAGTACAATGCTGCATTCTGATAATTGTATATACTCACTGTGATGAGCTTTTCTGGATTATTGCCCTAACGAAAGCCGCCTTCTTCCTTCTCAGGGACCCAGCTGCTTGCTCTTCTGGTCCCCATACTCATTTCATACCTGCTGGATGAGAAGACTTTCAGCTCAGCTTCCACAGCCTCCAAGGGTCTTCACGAACTTGCTCTGCAGGATCTCATGCGCATTGGTCCCCTCTACCCCAGCGCCTTCAAAGCGGTGATGGGGGCAGCACCTGAACTCAAATCCAAGTTAGAGGCTGCTATCCGAGCTAGCCAAGCCAGCTCCCGGGCCAAAGCTATGAGCCAGCAAGCCAAGCCAGCTGTGCAAGCTGCACCCACCATCAAGCTGAAGACGAGCTTTTTCTGAAATTGATTGGAGGTGTTTTCACATTGACTTGGAAAGGTATTAAAACTTCCCCTCTCCCTGCTGTTTGAGTCAATTCTCCTGATGTCTTCTGTACAGGTTATGATTTCTGTTAGCTTGTAAATTGTTCAACCAAGAAAGCAGTTTGGGTTTAATGGTTTAAAAATTGTTTGTGTATAGATATCACAATTATATCACAAAGAATGATATAAATAAAGAGGAAGATTTTTTTAAAAGAGTATTGTCATTTTTTTAATCATTTGCAGCGACCAGTCTCTTCTATAACAATTCAATGCGATACTCCTACTTCAATATATTCTTACATCATTGAAACTTAGCTTGTAAAAATATAAAAACACCCTCAAAGGCTACCTGTCATACAGTTGCCTGGTACTGTTATCCTTTTGCTCACTTGGCTCTAACTGATTACAAAGTCTAAAATTCAAAATAATGTAAATTTCACCAGAAACATTCCACATCTGTTGCATTACCTTTATTTTTTACATTCATGTTTTCTTTAAGGTGTCACCCAAACACCTAGCCTTTGGATCCCCTCATATGTCTGAATACAAATGATATGATTGATACATGTTGGGAAATATATTCAAGATACATGCATCAGTATCACTAGGTTTACTGAGCTAAAGATTTTTTTTGAGTTAAGGAAGTTTATGCTTGGTCACTTCTTTTTTAAAATTATTCTAAAAAAATTAGGGGTGGAATCTTCCAAAGCTTTACCCATCAACAACAGATTGCATTTATATTATACCTGTTTAACTTGGCAAAATATCCCTAAACACTTAGAACATAAGAACTAGGAGCAAGAGTAGGCCATCTGGCCCTTCGAGCCTGCTCCGCCATTCAATAAGATCATGGCTGATCTTTTCGTGGACTCAGATCCACTTACCCGCGTTCTCACCGTATCCCTTAATTCCTTTATTGTTCAAAAAATATCTACTTTTTTTTTTAAAAGCGTTTACTGAAGTAGCGTCAACTACTTCACTGGGCAAGGAATTCCATAGATTAACAACCCTCTGGGTGAAGAAATTCCTTCTCAATTCAGTCCTAAATCTGCTCCGTCTAATCTTGAGGCTATGCCCTCTTGTCCTAGCTTCATCTGCCAGTGGAAACATCCTCTCTACTTCTATCTTATCTATTCCCTTCATAATTTTATATGTTTCTATAAGATCCCCCTTCAATCTTCTGAATTCCAATGAATATAATCCCAATCTACTCAGTCTCTCCTCATAAGCCAACCCCCTCAACTCCGGAGTCAACCTAGTGAACCTCCTTTGCACCCCCTCCAGTGCCAGTACATCCTTTCTCAAATAAGGAGACCAAAACTGCACACAGTACTCCAGGTGTGGCCTCACCAGCACCTTGTACAGCTGCAACATAACCTCTCTGCTTTTAATTTCAATCCCTTTAGCAATGAAGGACAAAATTCCATTTGCCCTTCCTAATTACTTATTGTACCTGCAGACCTACCTTCTGTGATTCATGCACAAGGACACCCAGGTCCCTCTGCATAGCAGCATGCTGCAACTTTTCAAAGATGTAAGCTTCAATGAGGGTCTTATAAGTGGAGAGAAGTTGGGGGAGTTCCCAGACCTTGGGCCTTGGGCATGGCCTGTCAGTGCTTATAATTAAAACTAGAGATATGCAAGAGACCAGAACTGGAATAGCCAGAGATTTCAGCCAGCTTTAGTGATAGAGATTCCAGAGATGGAGAGGGACAAAGCCAGCATGGGGTTTGGTGAGATATTACAGTTGAAGCAGTACCAGACTGGCAGCCAATGTAGATCAATAAGCATGTTTTGTATTAGGTAAGCAGTACTTGGTTCAAGTAAAGTTCTTGTTTTAAAGACAGACTGAGAAGTAAAATCATATTACTACTCTGTTCAAATTGATGTAGTTTGTTTTTATATCTTTCAGAAACCACACTAACCTGAGACAGTCTGTCCTAATTTTATTTCATTTATCAAAAATTGTCTTTTAAAGGGAAATCTCCAATCATATTGCCTGTGTTTTGTTGAATAAAAATGTAAACCTTCTACTTACCCACATCAGTGTGTGAGGGATACAGACAAAATGTCTTTCCTCATCTTAATTTGCCTTCTATTACAAATGGTTTGAAGGTGAAAGCAAAGCAAGTCTCTTATAGGAATGTAAGGTGAGGGTTGACTGTGTTCTCCCACTTGCCCTTAGGAGATTTTTTTTCTATTCACAGGATTCAGTGGCACGAGCAAGACCAGTATTTATTACCCAGCTCTATTTACAACATTGCCTGTTTCAGAGGGCATTTAAAATCCAACCATATTACTGTGGGTCAAGAGTCAGATGTAGACCAGACAGGGTATGGTTGGTAGATAGCCTTACCTAAATGACACTGGTCAACCAAATGGGTTTTTACAACAATCTGGTGATATCATGGAGTAAATGCATTTAATTAATTGAATTTAAATTGCCCAGTTGCTCTGGTGGATGCAAACTCCCATCACCTGATTATCAGGCCAGGCTTTGGGATTATGTTTTCAGTTAAAATAAAAATGATGCCGCCATATCTATCCTTAAGTATAATGGGAGGAGAGTGGCTGGAGGATTGAAAATGAGATGGAAGTAAGGACAAACAGGTAAAATAGGAATTTCGATGGTCATACAAAGGGAAGATGAAGTAGGGCTGGAAAAGGGAGGGGGGTACTATAAGATACAGGATCAGAATTGAGCTATTCGGCCCATCAAGTTTGCTTGACCATTCAATCATGGTAATCAACCCCATTTATTGCCTTCTCCCCACATCCTGATCCTCTTCCTAATCCGGTCTGTTTGTCTTAAATATACTCAATGACTTGGCCTCCACAGTCTTTTGCTACACTGCGTTCCACAGATTCACCACCCTCTGGCTGAAGAAATTCCTTCTCATCTCCGTTCTAAATGGTCATCCCTTCAGTCTCAGCCTGTGCCCTCAGGTCATAGTCTCTCCTAGTGGAAATATCTTCTCCATGCACACTGTATCCAGGCCTGTCGGGTATTTGGGAAGTTGCAATCAGATTCCCCCTCATCTTGTAAATCTCCTCTGGATCCCCTCCAAGGCCAGCACATCCATAGATACAGGGCCCAAAACTGCTCACAATATTCCAAATGCAGTCTGACCAGAGCCTGATACAGCCTCAGCAGTACATCTCTGCTCTCGTATTCTAGCCTTCTTGAAATGGGTGCTATTTGTATTTGCCTTCCTAATTGCCAACTGAACCTGCATGTTAATCTTAGAGAATCTTGAACTAAGACTCCCATGTCCCTTTGTGCTTCAGATATCCGAAGCCTCTCTACGTTTAGAAAATTGTCTACGCCTCCACTGTTCCTACTGAAATGCATAACCTCGCACTTTCCCATATTGTATTCCATCTGCCACTTCTTTTCCCACTTTCCTAGCGTATCCAAGCCCTCCTGCAGCCGCCCCACTTACTGAACACTCTCCCTTCACTTATCTTTGTCATCTGCAAACTTGGCAACAATACTCCCAGTTCCTTCATCCATATTGTTATTATTTAAAATAAATAGTTCTGGTCCCAGCACTGACCTCTATAGAACTCTATTAATTATTGACTGCCATCCTGAAAAAGATCCCTTTATCCCTACTCTCTGCCTTCTGCCAGTCAGCCAATCTTCCATCCATGCCAATATCTTGTCCCCAATACCATGAGTTCTTATCTTATTTAACAGCCTCCTGTGTGGTATCTTGTCAAAGGTCTTCTGGAAATTCAAGTAGCTCATTGCTCATTACCACCTCAAAGAATTATTATAGAGTTGTCAGTCATGAGCTCCCCTTGATGAGGCTGTGCGTTGCTGTCCTATTTTACCATGTAAGTAAGCAAGTACCCCGCAATCTCATCCTTAATTTTGGACTCCAACATCTTACAAATGACCGAGGTCAGCCTAACTGGCCTATAATATCCTGTCTCTGCCTTCCTCCCTTCTTAAACAGGGGTGTTACATTAGCTATTTTTCAGTCCTCTGGGATCCTCCCTGACTCCAGTGATTCCTGAAAAATCATGACCAATGCCTCCATAATCTTCTCAGCTATCTCGTTCAGAACTCTGGGGTGTATTTCATCCAGTCAGGGTAATTTTACCTATCTTTGATCTTTCAGTTTCCCCAGCACCTACTCCTTAGTGATGGCCACTACTCTCACCTCTACCCCAGTGTCTCAAAGTTCTGGTATGATACTAGTTGACGTAACTGTCCCTCAGCCAGATAAGTTAGCTACCTTATTAACCTTTTTAATTAGACTACTGAACTTTAAACTATTGAAATGAAGAAAGATTTACCAGTTCTAGTCCTATGCTGCCTCCAAATTCCCCAAACTATATACTCACTCAGATTGTGGCTCACTGTGGTTGTGATCTTCCCCTCCTGGCCATGCATTTTCAACAGGGCCTCTTTTAATAGAGCTGAAGACAGCATTAAGGGCCAATCTTCCTTACAAATTGCTCTCTGAATTGCTGCTTGAAGCCACAGTTGGCTTGTTGTCTTGCCAACCTATAACAACCAGAAGAACAGTGAGAGAGAAAAAATTGGCAAACCAAAATTTAGTGAGAAAAGGCAGACTAAGTGCAACGTTAGATTCACCATTCAGACTCCATCCAAGGCCATCTCTCAAGGAGGACATAGTGACCCTCTGAATGGGTGCATTGCACATTCACCAGAATTATACCAGGGCTATGCTTTGAGGACAAGTTGCATAAAGCATGTTTATTCCCTAAAACGTTGAGCATGAACCCCGGGGAGGATTTAAACTAAGTTGATAGGAGATTGGGAACCCAGTTACAGCATTGCAAAAAGACAGAATGAATTCAGAGAGCAATACCTCTAGAATAAAAATTGTAAGGTATTAGGTGGGATCAGACTAATCATGTCTAAATTAGACTTACTATGCATGTATGTGAATACACAAGATTAGTAGTTGGTGTCCAATTGGTCCCACAGGAATAAGTTTAAGTGATAACTGAGACCTTGCTCAGGAAAGGTGTGGATCCCAAATATTCCTAGATATAGGATGTCCAGGAAAGATAAGGGGAGAAAGAAAGGAAGAGGACTAGCACTTTTGGTTTAGGAGAATATTGCAATACAGGACAGAGAGGATTCCCTGGAGGGCTCAAGGACAGAATTTATTTTATTCGAAATAAGAAACAACAGAGATGGTCATTACATGACTGTGAATTCTATAGGTCATCAACTACTGGGAAAGATGTGGAGCAGCAAATTTCCACAGAAATCAGAAATGCAGAAATGATAAAAGGTGATGTTAATTATCCTATACAGAGTGGAAAATAGTGTAAAGGACAGAAAGGGGATGCGTTTCTGATCTGTTGTATGTGCCTGCCAGCTTACTGTACTGTGTGAGCTGCAGCCCATGTCTAAGATTGCTGCCACCATCCTCTTCGATTGCAGGAAAGCACAGGACCTGCTTAGTTTCCACTTGATCTGACTAGAGTAGTCTCTTGTAGTTAAGATATAGTTTATTGATATGATGGACATAATTACAGAGACTTTGAGCAGGATCTACTCCAAGTGGCTTTCTTCTACCTCACTAACCAAACTAGTGGTACACTGGAAGGGAATGCTGGAAGCAACTTTCATCATGAGCAGCAGCTCACACACAGTGTAGTGTGAAATTGCAGAGTCATGGTTGTAATCTTACATCCTTTTCAGATGCACGGTGGTGCCAGTTGACTGGAAAATTGCAAATGTATTTTTGTTTAAAAAGGATGCTAGAAGAAGCCCAGCAAACATAGACCAGTCAGTTTAATGGTGAGAAAGTATTGAGAAATGATCATTTGGAAAATTAACAGTAATTTGGATAAAAGTGGATAAATAAAGAAGCCAGCAGAGTTGTTAATGGTAAATCACGTTTAACTAAATACAATGTGCTTTTTGACGAGACAACAGGTTGATATGGGTAATGTGGTTTAAGTGAACTTGCCAAAGGTGTTTGAATAAATGCCATTTAAGAACATAAATAGCAACAAGAGAAGACCATATAGTCTGTTGAGCCTGCTCCACTATTCAACATGATCATGGTTAATCTTGGATTTCAACTCCATTTTCCAGCCTGCTCCACATCTCACTCAATTCTTTGAGAAACCAAGACTCTGTTATCACAGCCTTAAATATATCCAACATTAGAAAGCAAACTATCCGACGCATCACAGCTTGGCATGGCAACTGCTCCACCCAAGACTTCAAGAAATTACAAAGAGTTGTGAATGCAGTCCAGTCCATCACGAAAACCAGCCTTCCTTCCACTGACTCTGACTACACTTCTTGTTGCCTTGGGAAAGGAGCCCAGCCTGATTATACTCTCTTCCCCAGGCAGAAGATACAAAAGTTTAAAAACACGTACCAACAAATTCAAGAACAGCTTCTTCTCTGCTATTATCAGACATATGTCTGGACCTCTCATATATTAGAGTTGATTTTTTCTACTCCCCCTCTGTGGCTTTAACACTATATTCTGCATTCTGTTCTATTACCCTGTCGCACTTATGTAAATTAGGATTTGTCTGGTTAGCATGCAAAACAATACTTTTCACTGTATCTCGGTATAGGTGACAGTAATAAATCAAAGCAAAGCAAATCAAATTCAAACCTTTGGGCTGAGAATTCCAAAGATTCACAAGCTTTTGAATGAAGAGATTTCTCTTGATCTCTTCTTAAATAGTTGGCCCCTTATCCTAAGCCTGTGACTCCTCCTTTAGATTCTCCAGCCCAAAAATATCTCAATATTTACCGTGTCAATGCCTTTCATAATCTTGAATGTTTCAATGAGACCACCTCTTATTCTCCTTAACTCCTGATAATATTAGGGACATTAGTAATATGGCCGGAATTTTTTATTCGAGCCTAATTACTGCTGAACTAAGTGACAAGACCATTTCAGAGGGCAATTCAGGGACAAACGCATTACTGTGGGTCTAGAATCAGATATAGGCCAGACTGATAACAATGGCAGATTTCCTTCCCTAAAGGACATCAGTGAACCAAATGAGTTTTTTTAATGACAATTAATGATAATTTCAGTCACCATTACTTAGATGGGATTTAAATTCCAGAAGTACTAATTTGAATTTATACACAAGTTTCATAGCTTTAAAAAATATTCTGATTTACTATTCTTATGACCAAAGTGAACAACCTCAAATTTAATCATTATCCACATAATAATCCATCTGCCACCATGTTCCTATTCATTTAATCCGCACAGATCTCCTTGCAGACACTTTGTGTCCTCGTCTCGGCTTACATTCACACTAGCTTTGTATCATCAGCAAACAGATGCATTACAATCTGTCTCTTCATCTAAGTCATTGATGTAGATTATAGACAGCTCAGGCCGCCAGCACTGAATCTTGTGGGCACTTCACTAATCACACATGGCTAACTTGAAAGTGCCATATTTATTCCTCCTGCCTGTTTTGTTCCTCTATAGACCTGTCAACAAAGGTAATACCAATGGAATAAATTGGAAAGTGGCACCATGAATGTGAGGTTGGCTGTGTGGCAGGAAATGGCGGTAGTGGTGAGTTGTTATTTTCAGCTTGGAGGAAGGTATGGTTCCCCAGGTGTCACTACAATGATGTACATTAATGATCAAATTAAAATATAAATGAAAATAAACTCCACCGTGTCTGTGCACATAAAATCCCCAAAATGCTACAGCTTTATCTTTTCATGAAAAAAGATGTTACATTCGCAAATGCAAAAAGGCAAGGACACTTCCTGCAAGCGACCCTCCCGCCAAGTCACACACCATCTGACTTGGAACTGTATCAACATTCCTGGGTCAAAATCCTGAAACTCCCTTCCTAATAGGACTATGGGTGTCCCGCACGCTCCAAAGACTGCAGTGGTTCAAGAAGGTGACACATCACTGCTTTCTCAACAGCAATTAGGAGTGGACAATAAGTGCTTGCTTATCCAGCAACACCCACATCCCATGAACAGATAAATTTAAACAAAATTGCAATCCTGTGCCAAAGTTTCATTGTTTGAAAATTTGTGCTTAGAGCTGGTTTCTGCAATACACACCCTGATTTTGCTCAACATCACATAATCACATCCACCTTCATTTCCACCCTATTCAATCCTATTCTCATACCAATAGCTATTCTAATTCTAAATCTAATTCCTGCACCTCTTATGATCTTTCATTCCCACCACCACATTCTTTGATAAATATTGAGAAAAAACCCGTAAGTAGTGTTTCCAACAATCTTTTTTTTGCCCTATCTCATGTGTGATTCCTTTCCTTGTGTGATCAACACTGACCGTTCCTTAATTATTTTACTCAATTTATGTTTGGAAAGTACTATAAAGAAAAACTCACATTAAAATGGCACATTTCAGGACAGGCATATTTGTGTTCAGGACACCCCAAAGTGCTTTACAGCCACTAAAATATTCTGCAATGTGGCTACCATTGTATTGCAGTGAATGTAGCAAGCAATCTCAATACACAACAAAGTTCCACTGACAGCAACTTGACAATCACTGGTTAATTTGTTTTTGTAATGTTTGGTAAGGGGTCAATATTGGCCTGGATATTGAGAACCTCCCTGCTCCTCTTCAAATGGTGACTTGGGAAATTTTATAACCATCTGAGAGGTGAGACAAGGCATTGGTTTCATGTCTTTTAGTGTAATTATAGCAGTTCTGATAGCGCAGCACTCACTTTGTACTGGATTGGAAGTGTCATCCAAAACTACTTGCTCAAGTATCTAAAGGGGAACATGAAGTTATGGCCTTCTGTCTCAGATGCTGGACTATTTTTCCTCCAATTTTCACCTTAGTGTTTCTTATCTAATTTTGTTGTATTGCCTCTACATTTTCTGTATTTGGGTAGGTTTTATTTTAAATTATTATCCCAATAATTTTCTTTCTTTTCTTCATTTATCCACATTTTCTTCCTGCTGAGCAATGTCTGATCTGTATTGGAGTCATCTCCCTATTGTACATTTCCTGGTGTACTTTACACCCTGCCCATTCTCCTACCAATTTATCTCGTTTAATTCCATTCAATTCTCATTAATATTGGCTTTTGCCTCAGTTAAACATTTTGATCGTTGGCTGCTCCTTCATCTTTCCAACTTTCAATTCAAGCTTGTATTTTCAATTGGTTCTTACCTACATGTACCCCTACCCTCATCTTACCAAATTGTTTCACTTCAACTTGTTAGTTTGTTTGTGTGTTTGTTTAATTGCAACAAAAAGAGAAAATGTTGTAACTGCACACAAGAAATTTAGCATTTATGAATAAATAAGACTTGGCTGATACAGAGGCTAAGTGACCTGCTGTGTATTTCTAACACTTTTTGTTTTTAGCTTACATTTTCAGCTTTTACAATTTCCTTTTCTTTAGCAAAAATAAAGATAGAAAACATAAGAATATTCAATAATGTATAAACTTCAGGTTTATGATTGTTCATCAAAACAACATATTCAATTTAACCTGCCACAAACTCAGTTTCACAAATTCTGAATTGTTAAAGAAAGAAAATAACTGCATCTATGTAATATTTTCAGGACCACATGAGCTCTCAAAATGCTTTACAGGCAATAATGGTACGTTATTCAAAAAGGGTGGTAGGGATAAACCAGGAAACATCAGGCCAGCATGTCTAACTATTTGAAAACATTCTGAGGGACAGAATTAATCTCCACATGGAGAGTCAAGGTTTGCCAATACAGCTTTGTCAAGGTAAGATAATGTGTAACAAATTTAATTACGTATTTTGAGGAGTTGACTAGGTGTGTAGATGAGTAATACTGTTGATATAGTCTACATAGACTTCAATAACTCTTTTGACAAGGTCTCGCATGGCAGACAAATTAAGAAGCTAAATGTCCATGGGATCCAGGGCAATTTGATAAATTGGATCCAAAATTGGTTTAGTTGCAGGAAGCAATGTTCGTAAGGGCAATAAGTTCATAAATGACACAAATGGTGTGGTAAATACCAAGGAGCAAAGCTTTAGTCTGCAGGATAACATACACAGCTCATCAGATGAGCTGAACAGTGACAAATAGAATTTAGTCCTGAAAAATGAGATGATGCATTTTCAAACAAATAACAAGGTGACAGAGTACAAGTTGAACCCTCGGAAGTACAGAGCAACAGAGACACCGTAAGGGTATCTGTACCTAGATCCTTGAAGGCAATAGGGCAGTAAAGATAGATAAGGCATATGGATTTTAGCCTTTTTTGAGGCATTGTATACAAGAGCGAGGAGGTGATGATGGAGGTGTGTAAAACATTAATTAGGTCACAACTGGAGTGCTGTGTGCAGATCTGTGTGCTGCATGAGAGGAACGATCTCATTGCACAGGGTGCAGAGAAGATTCACTAGGACGTTGCCTGGGCTGGAGTGATTCAGCTATGAAGAGAGGCTAGATAGGCTGAGGTTGTTTTACTTTGAGCAGAGAAGGCTAATGGGAGACCTAATAGAGGTGTTACAAAGTTATGAGGGGCATAGATAGGAAGAAACTTCTCCCCTTAGTAGAGGGACCAATAACCAAAGAGCTTAGAAATAAGGTATAGGGCAGGAGGTTCAGAGGGGTTTTGAATTTATGTTCACATCTCGAGCAAACACCTAAAATAGTGGTACAGGTGGGAACTCTCACAACTTTTGAGAAACATTTGGATGAGCAACTAAAACACCTTAATATAAAAGGCTACGGGCCAAGTGCTGAAAAATGGGATTGGATAGGTGTTTAAAGTTTTCGAGAAGATTTGTAGCTTGGGTTTTGGTTCAGGTTGTAGACACATTTGCCAAGCCAGTGGGTTTGGTTGCAGATGTTTCATCACCCTGCTAGGTAACATTGTCAGTGCAATTCTGGTGAAGCATTGGTGTTCTGTTCCAGTTGTTATTTATATGCCTCAGTTTGTTGGGTAGTTTGGTACCACTTCTGGTTCTGTTTCTCAGTGGTTTGTACACCGCGTCTAATTCAATGTGTTTGTTGACGGAGTTCCCGTTAGAATACCAGGTCTCCAGGAATTCCCTGGCGCATCTCAGTTTGGCTTGTGCCATTATGGATGTGTTGTCCATCGTTGTCAATGTGTAGTCAAACAAGTGAGAAATGGTTGTGTCTCTTGGTGGCTAGTTGGTGTTTTTGTATCTGTATTGTCAGTTTTCTTCCGATTTGGCCTGGGTCGTGTTTCTCACAGTCCTTGCATGGTATTTTGTATATTACACCAGTTTTGGGTATGGGATCCTTTATGTTTGTCAGCAGCTGTCATAGGGTGGTTGTTGGTTTCTGGGCTACTTTGATACCTAGGAGTCTAAGTAA
The DNA here is from genome assembly GCF_021869965.1 of Rhincodon typus. Lineage (NCBI taxonomy): Eukaryota > Metazoa > Chordata > Chondrichthyes > Orectolobiformes > Rhincodontidae > Rhincodon > Rhincodon typus. The sequence goes on along the minus strand of NC_063336.1, from coordinate 84,039,647 downwards.
TCTTGTGGTCATCTCTGAAACATCATTGATGTACAGTAGGGTGCTAAGTGAGTCTGGTTGTGTTGTGACTTCCTGTTGTGGTCTGTCGGCGGATTGTGCTTTTTGGGTATCCAATCCTTTTGAAGACTCTGTATAGATGCTCCTGTTCTGCTTTGTGTAGTTCCGGGTTGCTGCAATGTGTTGTACGAAACAGTATCCTGACGCAGCTTTGTTTATGGGTGTTGGTATAATTGAGTATCTGGTCCATATGGGTGGTCTTTCTGTAAACACAGGTCTGGAGTTCCCCATTGTGTTTGCGTTCTACCATTATGTCACTTTACTGATTATGGACAGTAGACTTCCGAGATTAAATTGTTCTTTTATTGACCAAGTCCAACGTTTCACTTTTTGACTAAACACGTCTGGCGACAGACTCTCCATTGGATATAGCCACGACGTTGCCTTTCCCTCCGGAGGTACGAGGACCCGAAAAAAGACGGCACAGCTTTACACATGCGCATTGTGGCTCAGAACCCGGCGGCCTGCGCCGTTGCCAGTAGAGGAGACGCCCACCGTCAGGGACGAGAATACACATGCGCGAAACTGGATATCCAGCGCAGGCGCAAAGCTGGTCGGCTCCGCGTTTAAATCAAAAAGCGCGGTTGGGGGGGGAGGTAAAGGCCCTGGGAGACGGTTGAAGGGTTCGGACGGCGTGACGTCAGCGCATGCGTAGATAGGGTCTATCGAGGGGTGGAAATTGGTTAAGGATGGGGGCGGGTCCTCAATAGAGGTGGTAAAATCAGAAGTAGCTGGGAAAATTCGGTAGGTCTGGCATCACCTGTGAAGAGAAAGTAGAGTTAACGTTTCGGGTCCGATGACCCATCTTCAGAACTGGAGCCTTGACTCCACAGGTGCTGCCAGACCTGCAGAGTTTATCCAGCAATTTCTGATTTCCAGCACCGCACTTCTTTGGTTTTCCCTTTGGAGTGGAGTTGGGGGTCTGAGGAGGACGGGCTAGAGGGATTTAGAATGGGGCCGAGGAATTTGGGCGGGCGGGGTCTGAGGCGGGTAGGGCGGGGTCTAGGGGGTGAGAAAAGGTCGAAGTTTGGTGCGACGGACGCGCATGCGCCAGTAGCAGTGGGTGAGGCAGAGACAGTGGCCAACCGTAAGTGGGTGGTTTCTGTTGGTGACAGCAGCAGCTTTATTAACAACATTATCATCATCATCATCGTCAGCAGTAGCGGCAGCAGCTCGATCCAGTCGAGGTCATGGAACGCCCGGCGCGTTTTAAATTTTAACGGCCGGCCCCGCGCGCGCCGCCGAGCGGCCAGAGGAAGTCCAGGGCTGGTGGACTGACCGAGCACCGGGGCGGCGTCACCGCCACCGCGGTCGTGGTCGTAGCCGCCGGCGTGGAGGCCGAGGGGACGGACGAAGGGTTTTGGGCCCCAGCCATGGACGAACACCCGGGAGCCGGGGTGTTCTTCGGCAATAACTCAGTGCTGAGCGGAGGAGGAGGAGGCCCGGGGATCGGGAGCAGGAACCTGCAGCCGGCGCAGCAACCGGGGCCCGAGGGGGAAGCTCAGAGGCCGCAGTACAACATTCCGGGGATCCTGCACTTCCTGCAGCACGAGTGGGCCCGCTTCGAAATAGAGAGGACGCAGTGGGAGGTGGACAGGGCCGAGTTGCAGGTAAATAACGCACCCCTAGGCCAGGCCGCGCTTCATGCTTGGATGCTCGATTGCTGACCTCCTCCCCCTTGATCAACAGGTTAAGGGGGTGGTGGATATGTTAAGATGGCCGCCTGTCAAAAGAAGGAAGGAGAAGGTACTGTTGATTTTTCTTCAAAGACCCTCATCTTTGTAGCCCTTCCCCAGTGACGATGACACTTTAAATCAGAGGAGCTTTGCATCGTTGCTGCAAATGCAGTGTGTGTAAAAAATGCCTTCAGTAATATTCTTAAACGGAATTGGGCAAGTTACTTGCAGGGGAAAGTTTGTAGGACCTTGAAGAAAGAGCAAGTGGGTGGTATCATTTGAGTTCTTTCAAAGAGCCAGGACAGGCGCGATGGGCCGAATAGACTCCTCGGTGCAGCCTGATTGTATGGAATGCTCCAGAAGAAATATGACCAGTTAATAGGCCAGGATTGTCTGTAATTAAAGGAAGCAAACTTAAGATAGTCAAGAGCACCAGGGGGACGAAGAGATTTTTCTTGAGACAGCCATTTATGATCTGAATGCAAGGAGAGGAAGAACAGATTTAGTAGTAGTGGCAATCAGCTAAATACTGGGAGAATGGGGAATTGCAGAGGTATGGCTCAAGACCAGGGAGTGGAAACAACTAGATAGCTCTGTCAAAGAATTGGAAGCGGAATGATGTGTTGTGTTGGGACAACTGCACGGTTAAACAATCACGCACTCCCGGCTTACTGCTCCATCTAATAGCCTTTACCCTCACCGGTCCTGGTGATCCAGCCCGTATGAATTGATCTACATTAACTTGCATCAGCTAGAATGTTGGTGGTTTCTTGAGCAGTTCTAAAGGGCATTGATTTAAATTGGTTGTACCGGAGCAAGATTCGGTATTCTGATTGAGGGGATCAGGAAGAAGGGAGTCACCTTTGGCCTCATTAGAGATTTATATATCCATGATTTAGCAATCTTTGCTCAGTGTTTTGTGTTGTTATCTATCAATGAATCATTGTAACCAAAGGTTACACAACGACATTCCAAAAGAAACAAAGCTGTTCTGAATAGCTTAATGTTCTTTGTATAGTCTAAAGGATTCCCCATGACGTATCAGGACAAATATTGGAGTTTTTGATCATTACACATCAACCAGAGCACCTTCTTAAAATTACAAATAAGTTTATTTTGGGTGAAGTTATAGTAATTTACATGCCTTGGTCAAGATTTGTGTGACGTTTCTGAATTTGGTGTATCTTATGGCGTATCATCATGCCTAATATTATAGTTCAAGACTGCATTTCAACAACTTGCATTGTGTCTTGAGTGTAACTTTTTTTGATGTTTGATAGAGGTGTTAGGAGAAATTGACAAAATTGCAGAAAGGCTTGGCAATCTGTTGTAAAGAATGATACAATAAATCTTTTCTCCATTATTATAATAGGATAGGCCCAAAGTGGAGATCGTTGTTGGATGTGTACCTTGTGAGCTGTCTGCCATTTACGTATTATCAGGGAGTAACCATGGGATACTGTTCATGCAGCTGGTTCTATTAATATTTCTATTGCATTGTTTTAGGAATCCACAGGATATGAAACACTCCCAGCATTTTTATTTGTATAAATTAACGTTAAACCAAAATGAAAGCTTGAAATATAATTTACTAAGCTGAATGTTCTATGGCCTTGGCACTTCAGCATTCATAACCTTTAGCCTATGAAATCTGAATTCTTGAATTACCTATCAACTCAGCATGTGGAAGTATTTCTTCTGAAAGCTACCACTTTCAGTACCTTTAACATGTCCCCACTGCTTTCCTGTTGCTGATTTCCCCCTTGAGTTCCTCTGACTTTGGTATTGAGGCTAGGATTCTGTAAACAATTGTCTCATTGACATGTTGGTAAAGTGCTTACTACAACAACTAATGGCTACTTGAACTTATATAGAACCTTTTAATATAGTTAAGCATTTCAAGGTGATTTGCAGGAGCGTTGTTAAACAAATACTTACCCTCATGGGGATATTAGGATAGATGGCAACAAGCTTGGTCAAAGAAGGAGCATCTTAATGGAGGAGAGAGAGAGGTAGTGTACTTTAGGGAGGGAATTCCAGAGACTTAGGACCTCTGAGATATACCACAGGCCACAGTTTTGAATTACTGCATATTTAAACAGGGTAAAAAGTAGAGCTATGATTGCAATGTATTGGCAAAATATAGAAGTAACAAAGGCATGAGGGTTTCAACAGAACGTGAGCTCAATTAGGCGATGTTACAGAGTTGGAAATAAACAGTTGTATTGACGGTATGGCTATGTAATTGGAATCTCACCTCCTGTTAAAATGACAGGTTTACAGATAGTCTGGTTCAGACTCGGGCAGCTGTTTGGGAAAAGATTGGAGTTTTTGGTGGATCAAAAACAGTAACCATGCTGCTTCTAATAAATTATAAATTTCAATCTTACTGTAACTTTACAAGGTGCTAATGAGACCGTAGCTGGTGTACTGAGAGTAGTTTTGGTCCCTTTATTTAAGAAAGATATCATTTCATTGGAGGCAATTCAGGGAAGCTTCACAAGGACAATCCTGGTATGGAGGGATTGTCTTATGAGTGAAGGCTAAATGGCTTGGGACAAACATGCAATTTAGAAGAATGAAGGATGATCTTTTGAAACTTACAGGATTCTTAAGGGGCCTGACAGGGTAAATGCTGAGTGTTTTTCCTCATGGGAGAGTCTAATATTAGAGTGCATAGTCTCAGAACAAAGGGGTGCTAGTTTAAGACTGAGATGAAGAAGAATTTCTTGGGGTTGAGAGTCCTTGGAACTCCTTGTCATGGAGAATTCTGTCCCCAGAGTCCTTGTGTATATTTAAGGCTGAGATTGATTCTTGACCAGTAGGGGAATGAAGGGTTATGGGGAAAATGCAGGAATATGGATGTGAGGAGTGTCGGATCAGCCGTAATCCTATTGAATAGCAGAGCAGGCTTGTGGTTTTGAACAGCTTATTCCTGCTCCTATTTCTTGTGATCTTATAAATCCTGCTATCTGTGGCCCTGTTTGCAATGAGATCATTGATTAATCCAATACCAGATCTAGTATAAGTTGCTTTCTGATTTGCTGCAGAATGTGCTTTTTGTAGACACTATCCTGAGACAAGCCTCTCACCTACGTGACCTTCGACCATCTGATTTTTTTTCCAGTTTACTTGTGAATAACACATCCTTGTGATTATTGCTGTACTTTTCCGACAAGCCCCTGTTATTTCTTCCTTCATACTCCATCTTCCCTGTGGTTACTATTGGTGGGCCTGGACAATGTTGTCTCAAGTGAAAATTTGTCTTTGTAATTTCACATTTCTACCCAAACTACTTCTCCATTCTGGTTTCCTGAACTTGGGTCATCTGTCTTATTGTGATAATACCATCATTAAATAACACAGCCACCTCTCCACTTTTTTTGTTGTTTCCTCTACTTTCTAAGTTTCATACACCGTTAGTATTCCGGTCCTGTTCCAAGTCATCCTGCTGCCATGTCCCTATAGTAGCCATCAGATTGTCCTAATTTATTTCATCCATTTTGTTTCAAATGCTACATGCATTCAGATACAGAGCCTTTACTTTTGCCATTTTGTTTTTTGTAGCCTCCAGCCTTGTATGTTTTTTAGACTTATACTGTCTATTCCTTCCTATTGCAGTTTATCATTTTCCATACAAAGAGATTTCTCTCTTGGATTGCCTTTTTTTTTTTAAACAATATATTCTTAAATTTGATCCCTTGCTCCCATAAGAAATAGAAACAGGCTGTTTGGCCCCTCAAACCTTCTCTGCTATTCAAAGCATCGTGGCTGACCCGACACTTCTCACTTCCACTTTTCTGTTTCTTCATAACCTTTGGTTCCCCTACTGATCAAGTGTCTGTCTGTCCATCCATCAAATATACACCAGGAGTCTGCTGCCATAGGTCTCTGTGGCAAGGAGTTCCAAAGAGACTCAAATTTAATCTCATCTCAGTCATAAATTGACACCCCTTAATTCTGAATCTGTCTTTTAGTCTTATACTCTCCCATGAGGAGAAACATCCTCTCAGCATTTATTCTGTCAGGCCCCATAAGAATCCTATATGTCTCAATAAAACCCCTTTTCATTCATCTAAACTCTAGTGAGTAGCATCACAACTTGCTTAATCTGGCCTCATAAGACAGTCCCTTCCTATTGGAGATCATCTTAGTGAACCTTCTCTGAACTGCCTCCAATGAAATAACATCTTTTTTAAATAAAGGGACCGAAACTGCATTGAGCTTTTCCAGCAACTTTGTTTTTGTTCCTGATTTACAGCATCCACAGTTCTTTGGTTTTTTTTTTAAACAGGATGTTGCCTGGAATGGAGGGAAGGTCTTACGAGGAAAGGTTGAGAGAGCTAGGGCTTTTCTCTTTAGAACGAAGGATGAGAGGTGACTTGATACAAGTGTACAAAATGATCAGCGGTATAGATAGAGTGGACAGCCAGCGACTTTTTCCTAGGGTGGAGGTAGCTATTACGAGGGGGCATAATTTTAAAGTGAGTGGAGGTAGATATAGGGGAGACGTCAGAGGTAGGTTCTTTACTCAGTGAGTGGTAGGGGCGTAGAATGCATTGCTGGAGAGGGTAGTGGAGTTGGCCTCATTAGGGGCATTTAAGCGGCTATTAGATAGGCATATAGATGATAGTATAAGGTATGGGTGGAGGTTAGATAGACCTTAGGTTTAGGGTAAAAGTTCGGCACAACATCGTGGGCCGAAGGGCCTGTTCTGTGCTGTACTGTTCTATGTTCTGTGTTCTATGTTCAGTACTCCATATGTGGTCTCACTAGCATCATGAACAGTTGCTGTAAGACGTCCCTTGAAATACAGGCCAACATTCCAATAGCATCCAGATTGCTTGCTGCACCTGTGCTAGCATTGTGTATTGTACATTGTAACCTTTTGTTTTGCAGCTTTTTTCAGTTTTTAATCCATCAGTAATACTGTTTTTTTTTTTCTCCCTTCCAGAATGAACAATTCCACATTTTCCATACATTATATTCCTTTTGCCAATGTTTTGCCCACTTAATCCATCAATATCTCTCTTGCAACCTGCCCTTCCACCAATTTTTGTGTTGTCTGCAAATTTGGCTATGGTATATTCACTTCCTTCCTCCAAGTCATTAATATGTATCATAAGCAGTTGCACTCCCAGCACTGATACGCATGAAATCCAAATGGTCATGGGTCGCCAACCTAAAAAAAAGTTATCCACGCTTGCTGTCTCCCATCCTTTATCCGCTTCTCTATCCATGTTGATACTATATTGATACTACCTCCAATACTACGGACTCTCATCTTATGACTTAATCTTCTGTGAGGAAACTTATCCAATGTCTTCTGGAAGTCCAAGTACAACACGCCTGCTGGTTCCCCTCTGTCCGCTCTGAGACTTCCTCAAAAAACACTAACAAATTAGGCAGACACAATTTTCCCTTTCATTAAGCCGTGCTGACTTTGCTTGATTTTCCAAAAGCCCTGCTATTGATTCCAATACTTTTCCAACGATAGGTGTTAGGCTAATCAACCTATAGTTCCACCCTGAGCTTTTCCAGCAACTTCTGGTTTTGTTCCTGATTTACAACATCTGCAGTTCTTTCGGTTTTTATTAAGTTCGTCATGTAATGTTTGCTATTTCATGTGCAATCTTTTACTCTAAAGTCATTTATCAAGTCTGCTCATTACCCATTCCCAGATCCAAGATAGCCTGCTCCCTGGTTTACTCTGTGACATATTGCCTGCAGAAACTATTTTAATGCAAGTTATCTATTCCTTCCTTATGGTTTTAAAGGCTTTGCGGAAGGAGCAGAAATCTCATCAGGTGGATTCAAATATAGAATGTCAGGAAAGAGGGGTGTGAACTTGGGAGATGACCAAGCATTCAAAGAATTTTGAGAGGAGAGGGGGATTGAAAAAGTGTGATTAATTTGTAAGCATAAATGTATCACGTTAATTTTTGAGGAGGGGTTGATGATGGCAGATTCGACTGTGCAAGTTGAGTAAACAGTTGTGCCCTAATGGTGGAAGCCAGGAAGGAAGTTGTCATCGGGAGTTTAGCAGGAATAGGGTTCAGGAAGCAGGTGGTGGATCTCCTAAACAATTATGAGCATTGTTTTTCCAAACTCAAATTACGTCTAGCTCAAAAGTCTCTCTTCGTATTGTGAAGTCAGTTGCTGTTAGTTATGGATCTATCGTAGGAACAATTGGCCGTGTGTTAACGTAATCATATAAGAAGTATGTCACACAATGTTGGAATTTTGGTTGAGGGATTTTTCTAAGTAGCATGTTGGTCTTGGACTTGTTTAGTATGGTGACCATGCTATAGACAGGTGTTGTGAGCATTATGGACATTGTTTCATGTCTACACTAGGGATCTTTCTTCTTCCATCACATTGGGCACTTCATTGAGAATAGAATAGCCTCTATAGTCACTTGTGACTTTTGTTTATTGATTTTTGACTTTTGTTGCAAGTTAGTGCTGTTTCATTGATTGATTTATATTAGTGTAAGATGTAAACTCTGGCAATGTCGCCAGTTAAATAATGCAACATAGTTGGTTATTAACAGAGGAAAGCTAGCAGAACCATAGCCAGAGAAAGAGAGCAGAAATAAGATGCATTAAATGTGTATTGAACCATAGCAATATTATTCCTTATACTTGTATATGTGTATACTTCCTGATACCTGATTAACTTTGACTATTTAATGGTTGATGTTAATTAAGAGTCGTTGTACACTTTGTAAATATTTCAAAGGGTCAAGATTCATATTATTTCCTCCTCTTGGTTCTGCACAAGTGTTAAGTTTCTGCAGCTACGTCTGATATTCCTACAAAATAAAACTTAACGTAAATGAAAAACATCTGATAGGGCATTAGGTGAATGATAAATCCATTCTCCTTTGGAGTATGCACCAGAAATAGATGTCATCAGATATCATAGTACATTCTTGACATCTGTGAACCAATGATGGACTAATTTATTTTGGATAAGCTACTGAATTAAGGTAACTTCTACTTGGAAGCAAAAGTGGAACAGGAGATAGAGAATTCTGTAATCTAACTTTGTTCCATCTATTCTTTTCGGTAATGTTGAGTGATGAGTGGATGATGGAAAGCTTTAGATAGAAATGAACCTCTGATTATTTTTTAAACTAAGCTCCTGATTTATAAAGCAACAATAGGAACCTGAAGATCAAAAAAAACTAGGAACAGAAGTAATTGTTGAGCCCATCCAGTCTGCTCTAATGAAATTATGTCCTATCTGATATTTCTTAACTCCACAATCCTGTCTTTTCTCCATAACCCTTGATTCCAGCCATGAATATGCTTAATGACACAGCCTCGATAGTCAAAGAATTGCAGAGTCGCTACCTTCTCGGAAGAATTTTCTCCTCATTTCTATTTAAATATTGGACCCCTTTCTTTGAGTTTAAGGCCTCTGGCCCTAGACTGTCCCACAAATAACTACTTGGCATCTACCCCGTTAAGCCCCCTCAGAACCTTGTCTCTTTCGGTAAGTTCACCTCTCCTTCTTCTAAACTCCAATGAATAGAGGCCTAACCTACTCAACGCTCCTCATAAAATCCCTCCATGCTCAGGATCAATCTAGTGAACCTTTCCTAGACTGCCTCCACTGGCTATATATTTTTCCTTACTTTAAAGGGACCAAAAGAATTCAAAGTATTTAAATGTGGTCTGACTAGTGCCTTGTACAGTTTTAGCAAGACTTCCCTATTTTTAGTCTCCATTCCCTTGGAAATAATTACTAACATTCCATCTGCCTTCTATATTACCTGTTGAACTTCTTTCTGGCTCTTGTGATTTATGCATGACAACCATCAAGTCCCTCTGTGCAGCCTTCTGCAGTACAGTATCTTTCCATTTAAATAATATTTTAGCTCCTCTATTCTTCCTGCCAAAGTGTATAACCTCATATTTTCCCACATTATATTCCCTGTGGCAAGTTTTTGCCCACTTGCTTAACTAGCCTACATCCTTCTGAAGACACTCTATCATCCTCACCATTTGCCTTCCATCCTAATTTTATCATCTGCAGACTTGGCATACGTGCATTAATCTGCCTCATCCAAATCACTAATATATAGTATAAATAATTGTGACCCAAGCAGTGGTCTGTGCCGCAGACCAAGAGTTACATTTTGACATTCTGAAAATGTCTTCCCCTTTATCCTAACTGTCCACTATTATTTATCCAATTTTCTAGTCACGATTGTTACTACCCACGCTGCCACCTCCCAACACCATGGGCTGTTGTCAAGTAGGTTTATATGCTGTGCCGTATCAAACACCTTTTGAGAATCCAAATATATTACATCTACTGCTTGTCCTTTATTTATCCTGCTTATTCCTTCATTCCAGGCTACACTGGAATAGGTCCCTTGCTAATTCTTAGAAAGATGAACTACAAAATTCCTCATAATCTGAAACTGATCTGATCTTCCTATCTCTTTAAAGGTATCAAGTTTCAAGTGAACTGGAGTTATCAGACAATCAGCAAGTTGTGCCTGGGTGATCATAAACTTGAATTTTAAAACTCAGCCTGTATCTTTCAGTTTTCTTCATTGAATTTACAAGTTTTGGAGCCTTGAGAAGGATGATTATGGGCAGATGATGCTTTGGGGCTTGATTTCAGAAAACGTGGGATTAGTAAAAATATGTAGGTTATTGCATTTTCAGTGTAGGAAGATCTGTTAGAGCAGTGATTGTGACAAAGAGCTACGAAAGGGTTGGTTACTGCTTTTGTCAGCTGTGATCCCTAATCAGACAATTCTTTTAAAAATATCTTGTCTAGGAAGGTCAGGGAAATACTAGTGAGCCTTCCAGTTGGAGCAATATTGAATTCTTGGACAGACTTGGGATTAATTGTTGAGGTATGGTATGCGGTTTTATGAATCAAGTAACTTCTTAACAAAGCTAGTAATTTTCTAATAAATTGCATCAAAGCTTGTAGAGTTTTAATTTCCAAAACAACAAGCTTTTTTTTTTTAAAATCTTGTTGGATAATCTTGATGGCTTTACCAAACTCACTAATACCCTAATAGTGTCCTATTTTTGTTTGAGGAACTATCTTTTTGTTATGTGAATAAATACATTTTAATTTGTATAGATTGAGAAGTGATTAATAACTAAATGCAGTAACTGGAGATTGAAAATAGTTGAAGTTCAAGCTTTTTTAGCCACCTTTTTCTCCTCAGTTGTTAACTTATTGTTTGTCTTAAACTGTAATTATATTGCAAAGTGGCATTTAGACTTGCTTGAAAAATGAACTAAACGTGCTTGTGAACTTGTATCCGTTGCAGTTTAATGTGGAAAAAGGATCAAATCATGGCAGCAAAATCAGTGTACAGCAATGGATACACTCCAGATCCTTTTTGCTGTGTTGCAGTGAAGATCTGAATACAGATCTTTACACCAAGAGCACTTTCCCTCTCAAGGTGCCAAATGTACTTCAGATGATAAAAGTTAGATGTAGAATTTGTGTTACTTTGAATATTATGGAATAAGTAGAGACCAAGAGGTGATTTGATGATTTCACAGAGAACATGGAGGATTAATAAAGAGCTCAGTTGTATCACATTTTAATACCCATCTCTGCGGAGCCGTTTGTGTGAAGTTTAGCGAATTCATTAACTTGGAGCTTGCTGCATGGAGCAAGCTCCATGGATGAAAGAGGAATATAAATGATGCATATGTGGTGATTCCTCCTATTAAATAAAGTATATTGATTTTTAAGCCACCCATTACCACTTCAAGTACAAATATAAATAGTTAAGAATTGGATGGGTGGGTGACTTAGCACACAGCAGTTCTGCGGTGAGAGTACTCATTTGAGGAAGCAGTTTTTCAGGTCTTGGATAAGTCCTGTAAAGGACATGAGATTTAGATAGGTATTGCACTGTATCTTGGAGGCAGACCTTTCAAATAACTCACTAAGTGCGTGCATACTGCAACAGGACTCTTGTAGCACAGTGGTAGTGTCCCTACTTCTGAGCCACAGGTTCAAGACCCAACTGCAGAAGTATGTAATAATATCTGAGCAGGTTGATTGGAAATTTGGGATATGTTTTTAAGTATAATTTTAATGTTACATTTGGAGAGTAGTTACTAAAAAGCCAGGAGAGTAAAAAGTAATTATAAGTGCAAAAAAAATTGCCTATTACATAAGTAATACAGGGGAATTTTATCATTTGTTAATGCAGTATGTTGGCTGTTTCATTACAAAGTTTCTGCTGGAACATTCCTGATATAGGAGTGTCTAAATATTTAATCATGAGAGCATTCAGGCTCACGGAAGGGTTTGCAGATTGCATATAAACAATTACAATACATAATACACTGAAGGCTTGTCATAGATATGGTGTTCCCTTGGAGGGCTTCTTTGCAGTTTCACCACTGTGATAACCTGGGTTTAGAGGATTAATTAAGAGACTATTTGCAGGGACTTGGTTTGTATTCCAATGAATATAGGAGAATGAAATTGATTAGAAACAAAAATGATGGAAATACTCAGCACAGCAGGCAACATCCTTGGTGAGAAAGTATATCAGGGTTCAATGAGCTTAACCATTACGCCATAAGATGTAGAAGCAGCATTAGATCATTTGGTCCTTCTAGACTACTCTGCCATTTGATTATGGCTGATGTGTTTCTCAGCCCCATTCTCCTGCCTTCTTCCTGTAACCCATGATCCCCTTACTAATTAAGGACCTATCTATGTCTATCTTAAATACACTCAATGACTCATTGTTGCAGAGGTGGGAGACTGAGTTCCACAGGTTAACCGGCTGAAGAAATTCCTTCTCATTTTAGTTGTAAAGGATTGCACCTTCACTCCAAGGGTGTGCTTTCGGGTCCTAGTCTTTCCTACTAGTGGAAATATCTTCTCTACATCTATTGTGTCCACGTCTCTCTAGGTCTGGGTGGGATGCTCTTTGGAGGGTCAGTACAGACTCGATGGGCCAAATAGCCTCTTCCTGCCCTGCGGTGATTCTATGACTGTTTGTATATTTTCAGACCGTGATCAAGAAAGTACATGCATTGTGGCTCAGAAGCCAAGAGGAGTTCTGAATAACTTACAATGGCGTGTGAATACATAAATGCAAATTAATGTGAACAGTGTTGCCTGAACAAAATATGTATTGACAAACTCATTTAATTTTTATAGCTGGAAATCTAGGCTTGGCTGACAAATGGCAAGTAGCATTCATGCCACGCAAATGCCAAGCAATGACCATGTCCAATAATAGACCAACTAAACACCATGTCTTGACATTCAATGTCAATAGCATCGCTGAATCCCCTGCTATCAACATCTTCAGAGTCACCACTGCCCAGAAACTCAACTGGACCCACCATATGTACGGTGGCTACAAGAGTAGGTCTGAGGCTAAGAACACTGCGGAGTAACTCACCATCTGACCCCCAAAGTCTGCCCACGGTCTACAAGGTATAAGTCAGAAGTGTGATGGAATACTCCCCAATTGCCTAGGTGACTGAAGCTCCAAGAACACTCAAAGCATGACATCATCTGGGACAAAGCAGCCTGCTTGATTGGCATCACATCTGCAAGCATCTACTTCCTCTAGCACAAATGTTTAGGAACAGCAGTGTGTCCGATCAACAAAATACACTGCAGAAATTTGCCCAAGATCCTACTCGGTGCCTTCTAAACCCACGTCAACTTCTATCTAAAAGGATAAGGGCAGCATGTACCTGGGCCCACCGTCACTTGCAACTTCCCTCCACGATCCTGACTTGGAAATATATCGCCATTCCTTCACTGTTGCTGGGACAAAATCCCTGAATTCCCTCCCTCACGCCATTGTGGATCTACCTACAGCACACAGACTACTGTATCTCAAGAAGGCAACTCGACGATACCACATCACAGTAAACCAGGGACAGGAAATAAATACTGGCTAGCCAGTGATGCCCAGGTACCACCTGTGAATTTAAAAAAAATACAAGTGTCAAAAGCTAGATAATTATCAGGGCAAATGGATAATAAAAGATTGATGCTGAGTGAGAGTGAAAAACAATTAAAAACAACGATCCTGAAAGTAGAAGGCAGTGTGCTATAGTAGATACGTATAAACTGACTACAATGACGCTTTAGCAATTTAGTGAACCAAGCACAATGTGGTCGATGAAACCCAATAAGTCAATCAGCATCTGCATTGAGTGAAAGCACTAATGATTCAAATCTGGTATGAGTCTTCAGAACTGCAGCTCAATGAAACTGGGTAATAAATCAAGGTGACATGCATCCTGATTTTTGACTCTTTCCTGATGGGAGAAGCTGGAAATGCTTGACAGTTATAAAGTTTTTGAAAATTGTCATGCTGTTCACTTAACTGTTCCTTGCAAACTGCATGACAGTTATGAATACTACAGCAAGTCTTCGGTAAAGGCCATTTCCTGGAAATTCAGCCTCAGCCCCAGCTCATTCCCAGCTGAGGCTCTGACATCCCACTCTTCTCACCCTTGTGTGTAGTTTTGTGAAATATTTGTTTTATTATTTCAGGTAGTAAACTGAGATTGATTTAATTCATGCAAGATAATTAATCACAGCATTTATGACATTAGTACTTGGACACTGATAGATAACATTAACATTAACACTAACCTTTAAGGTTGACTCATAAAATGCTTTGAGCTGATTTGCAGGTTTTATTGTTGGATCCATTTCTTAGTTAGACAAGATTGTTATGGTACCATGCTTCCTGTTACAAAAATGTCTGAACAATACTGTAAAATGAACTTTCAGTTGGTAGATTATAAAATTGCTGTGAGTTTGCATTCTGTATATTGCCAAAAAGCTTGCTGTTTTTTCGTAATATTTATTACAAACTGAATCTATTCTGCATGAATAATTTTAACAACTTTTTCTGGAATAATTTATCCTAAATGTCCTAAAAATGAGAATCGGTTCTTAATTTGCCTGTCAATGAGTTACTTATTGTTCAATAGTCAGTATTCTAATGCTAGCTCATATTATCAGTGTACAGTTCCATTTCCTTTCTCATGAGTAAAATCTAAAAGTATACTCTCATTATTTCTTAGGTTCTATTGATTTTCAATGTATAGATCTCATTTAAAAACTGATTTTAAAATGACAGCGCATGCGTGTAATAGCTGGCTTTGAAATGATTACTGTGAAACACTGTAAAGATTTGTGGTTTGGGGCACATGGTCTAACTAATTCTAAGAAGCATATAAATTGATACAATTTTAATAAAATAATTATTTTAAAAGCTTGTTTGCATCACTTTGCTTCATACAAATTTACAGATTGAATTGAGCCAGCTCCACCATTCAATAAGATCATGATGATCTGATTACTTCACATTCGTGCCTGCCCTGAAAACCTTTCACACTCTTGCTAATGAAGAATCACTGGTAAAGTGATACTATTTAACAATAAAATTTCCAGGATAAAAATGGAGGGAAGTCTTTAACACTAGCTTCTTGAACAGTGCCCAATTTGATGAGTGTAGAATAGGAAACTTCCACTGATCCCCGTGGGTATGTCCCAATGCAACAAACCCAGTGTGGATATCTATTTTAGTAATTAAAAATTGAAAGTGTGGTGGGATGGGGTAGAAGGATTTGACTACCCTATAGCTACTGATTTGTACTACCTGATTGTGAATCCCAACATCCTACTCCAACAAGACCCCTGCATATGCATTATTTAAGATATGAGCTGCAATCTTCTCCCAGCAATAAATTGCAAATGTATTAAGTGTTGATTGGAGTTTCCTTGTTAGACGAGGGAATCAAAGGTTATTGGAGGTAGATGGGAGCGTGAAATTCAGAACAGACATTGTTAATGTGGGGGGGAGGGGTTTGGTCTTCAGAGGTTGGTGCAGACTTAATGGGTTGAATGGTCTCTTCCTGCACTGTAGGGATTCTGATTCTAACTTCATGGTGTTATATGAAGATGTTTCTTGCCTTCCAAGTCGACTTGCAGCAGTGTCAACATTTTCTTTCAGCTGCCATACTACAAAGAGAAACAAATTAAGTTAGAAAAAGGACAATGTGAAGAGACAACTATTTTTCCCAATGATAGTGCAGATTCTTTACAATGTCAGCATTGGTAGTGACCCTTGTCCTACCTCCTTCCTTCTGCAGAATTGTTGGAGCATCAAATAATTTCTCAGTGGAGTACTAAACCAGAGAGTATTTTGAAGGAGAAACATTACATAGATTCCCTACAGTTCTGAAGGAGACCATTCAGTCCATTGATCCTCCAGCATCCCACCCTATCCCCATAACCTCACATTTACCATGGCTAATACACCTTACCTTCAAATCCTTGTACACGGTGGGCAATTTAGCATGGCCAATCCATCTAACCTGCACATATTTGGACTATGGGAGGAAACTGGATCATCCATCAGAAACCCCCACAGACATGGGGAAAGCGTACAAATTCCAAACAGTCATCTAGGCTGGAATTGAACCTGGGTCCCTGGCACTGAGAGGCTTGAATAACTTCCTTTTGTTTCATTCACTATGATATAATGTTGAAAGTCACTGTCCTCCCAGAGGACGATAGGCTGCTGTCTCTGAGAGGTGACTGTTGGTGAGGTTAACTTGAGTGTACCATGCCTCCAGCGATGGGAAAGGTTGAAAAGGTGGGGTCCTCTTGGTGACCTCAGTCATTATGCCAATTGATCCCCCATTGTTGGTTTTATTGCATAGCAAACCAGTTATCCAGCCAACTTTAGTTATTCGCCAATGCTCTGTTTAGAATAGTTTTTAAAATGTTGCCCAGAAATTCTAGAGTTACAAATAGATATGATATTGGGAGCTGGCTTTGTAGCAGTCTACAGTTGCATAAGCCACACATTACAGTACTGTTGCTATTGTGTAACTAATCACACCGACTGTTTTAAAAAATTTGTGACTGTAGTTCCCTCCTTGAAGGAATGCGTTCTGTGGGTGTTTGAACAAACATAGACTTGTGAAACAACTTGACGATGTGCACATTCTCTCCACTTCCTTCTCTGAAGCCTTCCCCAGTAGACAATAATGCATCCTTTTCTATATGTACTTCAAAAGTTACCAAAAGATTTATTCAAAAAACTTCAATATTTACAAGTTAAAGGTAAAAATGGCTCTCTCAAGTGGATGACGAGCACTGGTATTTTCAGAGAAATGGTGAGCTACCTTTAAAGACCCTTTTCCATAAATCTTTTGGAGCAGCGTAGCCGAAAGAGCAGTAAAAACAGTCATTTGCAATGTTTGTTAACGAGATGGGCTATCTGTTTACAATGTGAAATTTGAGAAAACCTGCGAGGTGATATTCTGGCCAGAATTCTGAGAACTTTGGGCTCTAATGATGAGTATGCTATAGGCAAAGTAGAATGGGACCTAAATGTCGGGATATTAGAAGTTCTTCGTTTAACTAGGGGGAAAAGCAGATTGGAAGCAGTATGAATGATGAAACTGGCTAAAGACTCAGCAGCTAGATGTTGGAGTAGAGTTTGTGCTAGGCAAGAGTGCAGTAAAGTTATACAGCACGGAAACAGACCCTTCAGTCCAATTCGTTCACGCTGACCAAACATCCCATTCTGACCTAGTTCTGTTTGCCAGCATTTGGCCCATATCCCTCTAAGCCCTTTCCATTCATGAACCCATCCAGATGCCTTTTAAATGTTGTAATTGTACCTGCCACCACCACTACCTCTGGCAACTCATTCCACACATGCACCACCCTCTGTGTGAAGAAGTTGCCCTTTGGGTCCCTTTTATATCTTTCTCTCACGTCAAACCTTTGCCTTGTAGCTTTAGACTCCCCACCCTGGGAAAATATCTTGGCTATTCATTATATCCAACCCTTCATGATTTTATATACCTCTATAAGCTCACTCCTCAGCCTCTGACAGTTTGGGGAAAAAGGCCCCAGCCTATTTCAGCCTCTCCCTATAGCTTAAACACTGCAGTCCTGGCAACATCTTTGTAAATCTTTTCTGAATCCTTTCAAGTCCATGTCCAAAGATTGTGCTGATATCAGCAGCTGCAACACTTGGCTAAGTGAGCAGGTTATTTCTGAGCAGGTGCTGATAGCACTGTTGATGACATCTTTCACCACTTTACTGATGATTGCGAGTAGACTGATGGAATGGTAATTGGCCGGGTTGGATTTCTCCTGCTGTTTATGTACAGAACGTACCAGGGTAATGGTACATTCTGTACCGTATCAGGAAGATGCCAGCATTGTAACTATAACTTGGCTAGAGGAGTGGCAAGTTCAGAGCACAAGTCTTCACTATTATTGCTAGGATGTTGCTCAGAGCCTTTATATTATCTAATTAAATCAAGCCATGGTGTTCAGTTAGCAGCAGGTTATACGAAACCTACGTAAAGTACTGGCCTGGCCAAGGACGAAATCGTACAGTAGCAGGAATGCAACTGGAATAAATCCTGAGATCCAAACTAACGTAGAAACTCAGCAGGTCTGGCATCCTCTGTAGAGAATGAAACAGTCAACAGAAGGTGCTGTGGCAGAGATGGTCATAGAATCATACAGACCTACAGCACAGATCAAGATACTTCAGCCTATCACATCTATGTCAGTCAAGAGCAACTACATAACTATTACTAATCCCATTTTCCAGCATTTTTTTTTGTAGAATCCCTACAGTGTGGAAACAGGCACTTTGGCCCAATAAGTCCACACCAACCCTCAGAGCATCCCACCCAGACCCATCCCTCTGTAACCCATTTAACCTACATAATCCCTGAACACTAGGTGCAATTTAGTATGGCTAATCCACCTACCCTATACATCTTTGGACTGTGGGAGGAAACCCATGCAGACACGGGGAGAATATGCAAACTCCACACAGATAGTCACCCGAGGGCGGGATTGAACCCGGGTCCTTAGCGCTGTGAGGTAGCAGTGCTAACCACAGTGCCACTGTGCTGCCCTAAAGCCCATTGCGTGCTTTGGCATCACATGCACATTGTCAAGTGAACAATCATTAAATGTTATGAGGGTTCCTGTCTCTACCACCCTTACACGTAGTGAGGTCCATATCCCTCGGACCCCCCCCCCCCGCTTTGGGTGAAAAAGTTTTTCTTCACATCTCCTGTAAACTTTCTGCCTCTAACCTTAAATCTATGTATGCTGTTCATTGATCTCTCCACAATGCAAGAGGTTTATTTCTGTCTACCCTCTCAATGCCCCTCATATTTTTATATGTCTCAATCGTGTTCTCCATCAATTTCTCTGTTTCAAAGGAAAACCATCCCAATCTGTCCAATCTCATTTCATAACTGAAACTGTCCAGCACAAGTAACATCATGGGAAAAACTCCTCTGCACTCCCTTCAGTGCTATCACATCCCTCTTATAATATGGATTTCAGTATTCCATGCTGTACTGTAGCTGTGGCCTAACCAAATTCTTACACGGATGCAGCATAACGCCCCTGCTCTTAAACTCTATGCCTTGACTAACAAAGACAAGCAAGTATGCCATATGGCGCTTTAACCACTTTATCCAGCTGTCCTTATGCCTTAAGAGACATTCACCAGGTCCCTCTGATCCTCAGTCTCTCCCAGGGACCTGTTGTTCTTCACGTATTCCTTTGCCTTGTGTGTCTTGCCCAAGTGCATCACCTCACATTCATCCGTATTGAGTTCCATTTGCCACTGATTCATAGAATGATAGAGTACAGAAGAGGCCCTTCAGCCCAACCTGTCTATTTCTTGTAGTCTGAGGCTATCCTCCTCACCATTTACCATCCCAGAAATTTTTGTATCATCTGTGAACTTATTGTTCAATCCTCCTATGTTCAAGCCTAAATCATTAGCATTAGGTAAGGCCTCGAACACTGACACGTGGCACCCAACTGGACATAGACTTCCAGGCGGGAAAATGCCTCGAACCGTCACCCTCTGCTTAGAATGTAGAACAGTACAGGCCCTTCAGCCCACGATGTTGTGCCGAACTTTTACCCTAAACCTAAGGCCTGTCTAACCTCCACCCCTACCTTATGCTATCATCCATATGCCTATCTAATAGCCGCTTAAATGCCCCTAATGAGGCCGACTCCACTACCCTCTCCGGCAATGTAGTTCACACCCCTGCCACTCTCTGAATAAAGAACCTACCTCTGACGTCTCCCCTATATCTACCTCCACACACTTTAAAACTATGCCCCCTCGTAATAGCTACCTCCACCCTAGGAAAAAGTCTCTGGCTGTCTACTCTATCTATACTTCTGAGCGTTTTGTACACCTCTATCAAGTCACCTCTCATCCTTCGTCGTTCTAAAGAGAAAAGCTTCCTGTTACTCAGTCAATTGTGAATTTAATTTGCTAAATTTCCTTACATTTCGTGATAACTTTGCTATCAGTGTCCCATCGGGCACCTTGTCAAAAGCCTTGCTAAAGCCCAAGTAGACTACATCAAAAACCTTCACTTATACACCTGGTTACCTCTTCGAAAAATTTAATCAAGTTAGTCAGACAAGGCCACCTCTTAAAGTCCTGTTGAATGACCTTGATTAGTCCCTACCTGTCATAATGCAGTTTATTCTGTCCTTCAGAATCGTTACCTCACCACCAATGTTGGACTGATTGGCCTGTATATATATCTGAGACAAGCAGAAACTGTTTTTCAGATTCTATTAACAGCTGGTAAAAAGCATGGGCAGTGAACCTACAAAGATGTATTTAAATAGGGAGTGCAATGGTAAAACTGAGAACTTCTGAAATGTAAAGACAAGGGGAAGGAGAAGGCCATTTCCTTTTCAGCCTGCTCCACCATTCAATATGATCATTGCTGATCCTCTATCTCAATGCCTTCATGCCTTCATGCCTTCAAACCTAAGATGTCTCTTTCTTGAATATATTCACTAAATGTAGTTTACTGTAGTTCTGGATTTGGGGCTCTTTTTGTTTGTGGTTTATATTAATAATAATTGTTAGCTTTTATGGCTTTCGTTAAGAGAGACACCACTATGAAAATGGGTTATGCAGCTGTACAATGGAAGAATAGTTTCTACAGTTTTGATTCCTTTCAAAATATACAAAAATTCAAATGTATCTATAATTGATTGGTATGTTGTAGGGTACCTGGTTATTAAGTATAATTAATATGCATGAGTTTAATTGTTAAAAGCATGATATTTAAGGATAGTCCTTTGGGTAGAATTTGACATCTGCTATGTGTCATTCTTGGTCTTGTTCTAGAGACTAGTCTTTATTTACAAAACTGTTTTCTGAATGGTGAAGTGACATTGCAAACTTCTTTTCTTCTGCCTTACATAGCAAACTGCCATACATTCTCCATCAGAGATTGTTATTATACACCTTCGCCTAGTCACAGTTAGCAGCAATTAGTTTGACCAAGAGGAATAAGTTAAAGGAGATTTGATTAGATAATGTTACAAACCAAGAACTCACCTTTTCTGTATGTCAGTTTCCCCACACAGCTGGCCATGGTTAATAGAAAAATTGTAGGCAAACTGATCATCGTTTTCTGTTAATCAAAATTAATAAATGGCATTTGGGACCACTGCTCTTGCACTTGTCTGCTGTGTTTGTCTGGTGTGAGAAACTTGTTTGTTATTTTAAGAAACGTACCTTGTTTGGTGAAGAAAAGGGTGTACTCTACCTTGAGAACCTGCACAACCAATGAAACCCAATTTAAGGCATTCACGTTTACATAGACATTCTTGAAACATAGGTTTTCTAATGATATTTTTGGTCCAACAAAAAGTTGTTTTATCTCACTGAAATGTGGCCATCCAGCCTTCCTCCGAGGTTTTGGTTAGAACAACTTTCAATCTATGTTTATATGTCATTGTGAAAGTAGGGTTGACTTTCCTTTTTTTTAAAACATTGTCCTGTATTTCACACTCCGCTTCTTCCTTATAGATCTCTTGAGTGAATCTGCTGCATTCTCCTCATCTACAATATAGCAAATTGGTATGCATCCAAGTTAGATTCTAGTGCAGACTGCTAACTGATCTGATGAGATCGGATGCAATTGAAATTGGGTGTTTCAATGTTCAATCTACTGTATTTAATGTGCTACTTATTTCATATAGACTAGTTCTGATCAGCATTATTTGGCATTAAGTAACTTCATCTCATTAGAACAATGTTGTAAAGAGGGTTAACACGAATCTGGGTAGGGGGGTAATAAAGGGGAGCATGTTCATATCAGAAAACTGGCTCCCGGTTAAAAGATTATTGGCAATTGGAATTGTTAAATACAATAATTCAATGAACTTTTGTTTTAAAATGTGCTCGTCAGAAGGAACTTTGGCATAGTCAAATCAGTAATTTTCCTGTTTCAGATACAGTGAGTGACCGTAATTGTTCTTGTCAAAGTTAAAAGTTGTGGAATAGTGTGAGAAGGAAATCCTGTAACATATCAGATTTTGGGGAGAAAGATGGATGGAGCTAAGAGGCAATGGAAAGGGAATACCCAGGTTTGGAAGTATGACTTTGGGGATTGGGAACAGTTTTGAATTTTTAGTACTGAGAGCAGATGCTTCCAATTCAGTACTGGGGAACTACAACACCTTCAAGCAAAAAACCAATTTATTATTGGAAAATCAGGTAGAATGGGATATCTGATGGCTGACAGATAAGTAGGTGGCTTTAGTGGCAGGCTTTGTTGTGAACTAAATGACAACAGAATGCTGGGGGACTTTGATTAGAGTCAGGAGGATGGAGAATACTTTGGGGAAAGTAGTGGATGGAATTGAGGTACAAGTATTGAACCAGAAAAAAGTAACAGTAAGCCATTAAAAACATATTATAGTGACTGTGTTGGATGAAAAGCCGTGCTTCAGAATTGTGTGTATGGTGGCAAATGGAGCAAGTGAGTGAACAATCAGTTACTTGCTTCTTGTGCAGTACCTGAATATTGTTCAAAAGAGACGCATGTTGTTGAGGCTTTTTTTTTTGGTGTCATTCAGCATGAACTCAAGTATGCCTAATTTCTAATGATTACAAAAATTTATAGGAGAAAGGGGTGCTGGTGAGGCATTGCCATGGAGAAAGCAAGGGGGAATTATAGGCTCCCTTTACTTTGGGATAATCGATTAAAATATGCACATCTTGAATATATTTCTAGTGTTTGCAGAGAACAGGTCCCTATGTATGAATATACTTCTAGCAAACATAGATGAGCTGTGTTACAAGCTCAAATGATTATCCTAAATTGGTTGTTGTGTGCCTATTAACAACACGAAACACAAATGTATTGCAGGATGCTGCCATCAGCCAGAAAAGTGGTCTAGTTACCACACTCGGGCGACTGTCTGTGTGGAGTTTGCACATTCTCCCCATGTTTGCGTGGGTTTCCTCTGGGTGCTCCGGTTTCCTCCCACAGTCCAAAGATGTGCAGTTTAGGTGGATTGGCCATGCTAAATTTCCCATAGTGTTCAGGGATGTGTAGATTAGGTGGGTTGTAGGGGGATGGGTCTGGGTGGAATGCTCTGAGGTTCGGTGTGGACTTATTGGGCCAAAGGGCCAGTTTCCACACTGTAGGGATTCTATGACTTCTATGACAATTGAATAAAGTCATGTATGAAATTCAGTGCCAATTTTATAGCCATACATTTTAAATTATTCACACGTAGGATGGGGGTGTCACTGGCTGGCCAGCCTTTATTACTCGGTCCTAACTGCTCTTGAGAAGTTGGTAGTGAGCTGCCTCCTTGAACTGCTGCAGCCCGTGTGCTTCAGGTACACCACAATGCTGTTAGAAAGAGAGTGCACAAGTTTGGAAGGTACTGTCCAAATTTTTTCAACAAATTTTTGCATAGCATTTTATTAATACTACACACTGCATCAGTGGTGGAGGGCCTGGATATTTGTGGTTGTGGAGGCAATCAGGCAGGCTCCTTTGACCTGAATGGTGTCAAGCTTCTTGACAGGCAAGTTGGGAGTATTTCATCACACTGCTGACTTCTGCCATGTAGATTGTGGATAGGCTTTGGGGAGGGAGTGCTCAGGAGATGAGTTACCACAGTATTCCTAGTCTCTGTAGCCTCTGTGTTTATGTGGCTAGTCCAGTTGAATTTCTGGTCAATGATAACCTGCAGGATGTTGTTAGTGGAGGTTTCAGTGATGGTAATGTCATTGAAAGTCATGAGATGTTGATTAGATTGTCTTTGTCTTTTTATAGTAACAAATGTTACTAGGCACTTTTCAGCTTGAGCCTGAATTGTGTCCAGGTCTTGCTGCATTTGAACTTGGACTGCCTCAGTATCTGAGGAGTTGTGAATGGGGCTGAACATTGTGCAATCGTCAGTGAACATTCCCACGATGAAGGGAAGGTCATTGATGAAGCAGCTGAGGAACACTGGCAGGGATGTTCTGGAGCTGAGACACTGGACCTCCTGCAATCACTACTACCTTCCTCTGTGCTGGTAATGAGATGAGGAGCTGAGTGGCCTGATGGACTCCAAACTGCATGTCAGTGAGTAGGTTATTGCTGAAGGGTGCTGCTTGATGGCACTGTTGATGACACCTTTCGTCACTTTACTGATGATTACGAGTAGACTGATGGGGTGATAATTGGCCATGTTGAATTTGTCCCACATTATGTGTACAGGGCATAGCTGGGCAATTTTCCACATTGTCAGGTAGATGCCAGTGGTGGTAGCTGTATTGGAACAGCTTGGCTGGTGGTGCAGCAACTCCTAGAGCACAAGTCTTCAGTACTATTGCTGCAATGTTGTCAGGCCCCGTAGCCTTTGCACTATCCAGTGGCTCCAACTGTTTCTTAATATCACGTGAAGTGGATCAAATTGGCTGAAGACTGACATCTGTAATACTGAGGTCCACTGGAGGAGGCCAGTTGCGAATGTACTTGCCGATAAGTGGCTAATTGATTCAAACAATTATTTTTCTCTGACTGAAAAGCAAAAACTTACAGCAACTGGTGAGGGGAAATAAACTGGAATTCTTCAGATTTTAGTTTCATTAAACTTTAAAGGCAAGGACAGCACCTCCCTTTTTAGGTGAGCAAAAGCTTCAGACTATTTTGTTCACATCCACAAGCTGGTCTGTTACCTGGGAGCCAATCTCACGTTTGTTGGCAGGCGGTAGTATTTTGTCTTCAGCAACTGGCCACACTCCACATACTAATAAGCTACTTGCTGTTGGCCAAAACTCATTGTGTACACACTCCCTGATGCCATTCGTGTGTAACTAAATGCCGCGCCCCCTCCCCCCAAAAAAAAGGTGGCTGAACAAACAGTAATGTAAACAGCTATTACAATCCATACAGGTAGTTTGCTTTTAAAAAATGTATCAATCCCTTCTACAAACCTTGGTTTTTAAACATTCCTTTCCCAAAGGCTCTCAACTCTGAGGTAAAGAAATTCCTCCTCTTCTCCATCTTTATGTTAGATCCTTTATTTTTAAAGTGTCCCTCTTGTTTTGGTTTTCCCATAAGAGGAAACATCTGTGCAACATCCATCCTGTCACGTCTCCTCAGGATTGTTTGTTCAATAAGATGAACTCTCATTCTTTTAAAATTAAAAGGATACAGACCCAGCCAATTCAGCCTTTCCTCATAAGATGCCCCCCAACCCCATCCCAGATATCAGTTGAGGGAACTTCTGCTATCTGTTTCAAATGCAGCTATATTCTTCCCCTAAATAAGGAAGCCATAACGTTACTCTGTACTCCAGATCTGGCTTCTTGACTAATGTTCTTTCCAATTGTAGCAAAACACACTTGCTTTTAATTTCATTCCCTTTGTAATAAACAAAATTCTATTTTCTTCACTAATCAATTGTTGTACCTGCGTACTAACTGACCTATTGTTATTCTTGTAATAGAAACAGCCAGATCCTTCTGTATCTCAGTGTTCTACAGTCTCTCCATTTAAATATTATACATCTTTGATGTTCTTCCTATCAAAGTGGGCAAGTTCACATTTTTCGACATTATAGTCCCATCTGAGAAATTTGCAGACTTTATGTCCTCTTCACAGCTTACTTTATCGAGCCACACATTTAACTTCTTACTTACCATACATATTTGGTTCCAAGTCAGTTGTATAGAGTATAAATAATTGAGGTTCCTACACTGAACCCTGAGGCACACCTGCCAATTCAAAGATTCCTCATTTATGCTGCCCATTGCCCAACTAATGCTCTATCCATGGTAATATGTTAACCCCTACATTGTAAGCTCTTAATTTGCATAGTAACCTTTGAGGAACCTTGTCAAATGCTTTGCTTGTTTCTAATAAAGCCGCCATAGTCTCATCTGACCATAGGGCTGCTCTCTCATTCAAGAGAGATGACTGGTAGTGGTTTAACCTGAGGGTCACCACGCCTCCGACGAGGGGAGAGGTTCAGAAGGAGAGTCTTTCATGGCAACCTTAGCTGGTATGGGAATTGAACCTATGCTGTTAGCATCATTCTGTGTCACAAACCAGCCCACATGTAGAAAATGCCTTTGTTTTGCAACTGAGAGAAGCTTTGAAGAATGTCAGTTCCAATGTGTGTTGTTATTTGCAAAGACTGTACAGAACATACACGGCTTTTTGTATGTACTTATACAGAAAAATGTTATAAGGTATATTTTACAAAAAAAAGTCACAAGTCAGTTGACCAGCCACCTGAGCTAATCAACCCCCAAGTGCACTAAAAACTACACCAATGACCAATTTAAGATGATTAGTCAAGCTCATCACATGGTTCATTTACGTTTCATAAAGTGGCATTTATTCATATATTGAGATCTGTCCTCTGTAGCAAAAGGAATATTCTCTAGCTTTGTGACTTGTTTGAATTACCCAGACACATGGGGAGCCAAAAACAAAGTTGCTGGAAAAGCTGAGCAGGTCTGGCAGCATCTGTGAAGGAAAAAACAGAGTTAACGTTTCGGGTCCGGTGACCTTTCCTCAGAACTCAATGGGGAACCAGTTGTTCTTAAATAAAACAAAGAACTGCTGATGCTGAAAATCTGAAACATAATCAGCAATTGGTAGAGAAACTCAGCAGATCTAGCAGCATCTGTGGAGAGAAAGAAGGGTCTGAAGAAAGGTTAGTGGACTCAGCCCATGTTTCTTAGTTGCTTTGTCCATGGCAATGCCTCAGTCAATCAGTAGACTTATCGACCAACGTCAACCCTTTTTACTAGTATACATGTTGTGACTGTTTGTTTGAAATTTAGCTTTCTTGCATTTGTCCAGTTGAATGCAATATATCTCTCTCTTCAGTAATATTGAGTGAACAATATACAAGCCAAGCAGGTGTAAGGTCATGTACACCAGAGAAATGATCATTGAGTTGGAGTGACTCTACTTACACCTGTGGGAGAAGGACTGCAATTAGTTCAAATCTCCAATATTATTTGAAACAAAACACAGGTGATGGTAAAATTGATCAGTTGAGAAGCTTTTTACATTTAATTGATTTAGCTGTCTGACTTCTTCTTGGGAAACACAATTTTTGATTTATGCTGCCTGAACTGAATGTGGAGCATTTAATATTGTAAAATTTTACCTGAAGATTAATTTTGCATCTTATTTTCTGGCATGGAATTTTCAAGATACACAGAACTCCTTTTGTGCTATGATTCACACTGCGTCTGATAAATGATGGAGAAATTCTACACAAGATAATGTTGTATCCCATGCCTCAGGCTACCAGATAACTCTTTGCGGTAGAATATCTAGTTCAAGCTGTTAAGAGACTGAGGTCTTTCTATAAAAACTATTAATGAAACTATTCCACCACATAAGAAGCCACCTTATATTCTGAAGAAGGGTCTAGGCCCGAAACGTCAGCCTTCCTGCTCCTCTGATGCTGCTTGGCCTGCTGTGTTCATCCAGCTCTACACCTTGTTACCTTATATTGAATTCAGTTTATATAGTATCGTGTGTGCAACAACGATGTATTGTTCAAAGTAGTTACCTCATATCTCAAGGTAATTAAAAACGGTTTTAAATTGCTAAGCATCAAAAAAGTAGGGCACCTGTGTAACAAGGTTAGATCTTATATTCACTTGAACAGCAATAATTCATTTTGGATTTGTTGGTGAGCTGTTAACAGTTAATTAAATGCTGTAAAGAGTTGGTGGGGAAACAACCTGTTGGTATAAGAATTTTATTCCGTACTGTTGCAAGATTCTTGATTGTAGTGTGAGTTTATTGAGGCAAACTGCTAACGTGAAGCAAATCTATAAATATTGAATAGTGATTAGTATGTAGTTCTAAACATTTTTTTTAACATGTCCTAAATTTTTGGTTAGACTTGTACATGCACGTTTAATCGGTACTAACACTTCAGTACAGCTCTTGATGTATGCTCTTTTTTTTTTATTATGGCCAGAAATGCAAATTGTAGGCCTATTGCTCATATTTATTAAAATAGAATCATATTCTAAGCTAGCACATATTTTGTAGTTGAGTCTTAATGGTGTGCAGCTTGTTAAAGAGACTCTTGTCATAAATTATGTTTTTGTGTTGAATGTCACTTCTTATTCTGTTTTGTTTGAACCAGTTTGAAATTGAGATTGGTTTAATCTTCTTGATGTGCTCTTTCTAAAATGAGTTTTTATCACTAAGAGGAATTATTGAATTTGTTTATGCATATTGTTACGAATCAATCTTAATTAAACTAAATGAGAAACATCGAGACAAAAGCTTCAATAAGGTTGTTCTGTCTCTGCACAAATTTTTAGAAGATCTTCATTTCAAAGCTAGTTTATTTAGCCTATTTTAACTACGCAGTTTTATTCTATATTGGCTGCAAACGAAATGATTCAATATAGCCACACAACTAAACTGCTAAAAGGTTAAGAAAATGTACATCTTGATCAAAAAGGATCTATTGAATTGTCATCAGTGTTTCCAATTTTCCAACTGTCAGTTGCTTTAATTCAGCAAATAAATTTTTATTGAAATTTCAGTTACAGATGATGAATCAAATCCAAATATTGTGGGCCTTGGCAAGTGTATTTTTATACACTGATTTTTAAATTGTTCTTTGTCGTCATCAGTTTTTAATTTTGCATTTTTTCTGTCCCTTAATGCTGAGACATATATACTATCATATTTATTAATGATTAGGCAGTATAGCTTATATTTCAGTGGATTCCATCAATATTCAGCAAACCACTAGGAGGCATGTTTGAACTTTGCCATGTTCTTTGTCTCCAACAGTATTTTTGTCAATTACGAATAAGGTGCACTGTTCACCAGCTTAGCCTACTGTAGAGAAAGCTGCAAGCTGTGCTGTCACTTTTTGCCTAAAAATAGGTATTTAAACTTTAGCAAGTATCTCATAAGTACTGAACAGTTTGCTTAGTCGCATATTAATCTATGCCAGGCAATGCCAAAAGCTCAGAAAACATCTGATAGTTTGAAACGTGTAAACCCATCAAAAAATACTTAACCATTTCTGATTTTCAGAGTTCGTCTTGATCCTTCTCAGATCGTTTCAGGTCCTATTACTTTCATATTTACCCTACAGTACTCCCCTGCAATAACTCCAACTGAAGATCCGGCCATGTGTATTGGGAAAAGAATTGGGGATGCGGAAGATGCCAAAATTAGAGGAAGGTTGAGTGAGTGGAAGAGATGGCAGGTATAGAGGCAACAGCATGGAGGAATTTGAAAACCAGGAGGATAATTTTAAAATCAAGCCATTGCTTAACTGGGAGTCAGTGTAGATCAGCACACAGGCATCATGAAGGAACTGGACTCAGGCCAAGTTAGAACATGGGTAGCAAAGATTTGAACAAGCTCCAGTTTAAAGGTATAATGTGGGAGACTAGCTATGAATGCATAGAGTAGTCACATTTAGTGGTAATAAAGGCACAAGTGAGGTTTTTATCAGGAGATAAGATGAGGTAGTGCAAAGTCAAGCATTGTTAGAGGAAGAAATAAGCAGCCTTAGGAACAGCGTGAGCATGGGTTCGAAACCTCATCCCGAAATCAAATATCACACCTGTGTTATGAGCAGACTGATTTAATCTCAGTCTGTTGTGAAAGTGTGGCATGTGGCTGTTAGCTAGGGAACAGAGTTTAGAGTAGAAGGACGAAAAACAATGGCTTCAGTGGACAACCAAGACATGCGTTGCCTTTAATGTAATCTGGAATAATTGTGCATGAAATTTAACGTAGACAAGTGCAATCTAGGATACTTAGAAAAAGGAGAAACAAGAGCATTGTTAAAGATCTATTTGGCACACCAAAGGGTTTTAGGAAACTCAGTTTATCATGGCCAATTGCTGCAGAGCAAACAGAATACTGAACTAATTGAGAGCATGAGATGAAATCATCCCTGACCAGTATAGCAGCCCATGCAGAACACACATTGAATTCCTATTGATTTTGAGTCAAATACATTGGATGTTCGCACTCTGACATGGCTCTTCCTTGCATTTAAAGAATGCT
This sequence comes from Rhincodon typus, assembly GCF_021869965.1. Lineage (NCBI taxonomy): Eukaryota > Metazoa > Chordata > Chondrichthyes > Orectolobiformes > Rhincodontidae > Rhincodon > Rhincodon typus. The sequence continues at coordinate 84,009,508 of NC_063336.1, read as the reverse complement.
TAGTCTCAGATAAGGAAAAACTGATGAAATTTGAGTTTTTTATTCTTAAAATGCAGCATCAGAGAGGTGACTGACATGTACTTAATGTAGTAAATACTTCATACAAACATGAGAAATAGGAGCAGAAGTAAAACATTTGGCCTTTTGAGATTACCTTGTTAGTCAGTTAGATTGTGGCTGAAGTATTAGTATGTTGAATTTCTCATTTCAATCTATCCCCAATAATTAAGCAAAACATTTAATAACCCTGCGTCAACCATTTTACAAAGGCAGAGAATTCCAAAATGTCGTAACCCTTGGGGAAAAGACCTTCTCCTTAAAAGGGTGATGCCTAATTTTAAAAATGCTGTCTAGGTCTGTATGGACCCACAAGAGGGATCTTTTGCATGCCCACTTTATCAAGACCATTCGGGATCAATCAAGTCATCATTCATTCTTCTAAACTCCAGTGGAAACATGTCCAGCCTGTCCAACATATCGTCATAAGCTTACCTGGAACTAAATCAAAAAGCTGAACCTCCAAGGTATACTCTGGGTTACTACTTGAGTCACAGGCAAACTGCCACAGGGTGAATAAAATCAAGAAGTTATATGTGTGGCTCAAAGATTGTGGATGGAATGGCTTTCAGTTCACTGGTCACTGACAATAATACTGGAATAGTAAGGAGTTGTTCTGGTGGAATGGGCTTCGTTTAAACCATGCTGGAACCGGTGTCCTGATGTATGAAATAACTAGGGCGATAGAGAAGGCTCTAAACTAATTAAAGGGGGGAGGTTTAGGAGAGGGGAAAGGTAGGCTTTGCAAAGCAAGAGGATATGGCAGAATTGCAGAGCAGTTACTTGGATAACAATGCCTAGAGTAGGGACAGGAAGAGGCAGGGGGTGCAAATAAACAGTAGTAAGTAGGGTCAAAAAGGGAACTAATGATAAAAAGGCAAAATTAATGGCTCTTTACTTGAATTCACGTAGTATCCGGAACACCACAAATTAGGTGTTGGCTTGCTTGCCAAGCTGGCTGGTTGTCATACAGATGTTTTGTCACCATGCTAGGTATAACATCATTAGCGCAACCTCCGATGAAGCGATGTTGTTCTACTCAGCTTGGTATTTATGATCTGGTCTGTTAAGTTGGAGTGTGTCATTTTTGGTTCTGTTCTGCATGGGTTTGTAGGTGGGCTGTAATTCCCATATGTTTGTTGATTGCATTATGGGTTAAAAACCAGGCCTCTAGGAATTTCCGTGCATGTCTGTCCTTGTCTTTGAATAACTAAAAGCTAGCATCCATGTTCATTTGGTGATAAGGAAGGCAAGTGGAATGTTGGCCTTTATTCTAAAGGGAATAGAATATAAAAGTAGGGAGGTTTTGCTGAAAATGTAAAGGCACTGGCCAAACCACAGCTGGAGTTCTATGAGCAGTTTTGATCCCCTTATCTAAGGAAAGAATGCTGGCATTGATGGATTCCAAAGAACGTTCATTAGATTGATACCAGGTATGAAGGGGCTGACTTGAAGAGTTGTGTAGATTGAGTAGTAGTCATTGGAACTTAAGCATTGCTGAAGAAACAGTTTGCAGAAGCTTTTCATTTTGCCCTTATAATCCCAGTTGATATTATTACTTGACAGGTCAGATCCCAGACTGAAATCTAGTTTGAAAGATATATTTTGTTTTTTTTTTATATAACATGTTAGGCTTTCACTGAAGCAGAAGCATACAATGCTGAAGGTTGGTTTTAACAATCAAACAAGTTTATTATGCAAATAAAGTTAAGATAAAATACAGTAAATTAAAAAATAACTATTTCATGTCACAGTTGGAAAGATTTCAAAATTCAGACATATTTTAAAATATAATCCTTGTCTTTGAATCAATAAAAGCTAGCATCCATGTTCATTGGGTGATAAGGAAGGCAAGTGGAATGTTGGCCTTTATTCTAAAGGAAATAGAATATAAAAGTAGGGAGGTTTTGCTGAAAATGTAAAGGCACTGTTATAGAACTCAAACACCGGAATTCTCCCTTCATATCTATAGGTTTTACTTAATTGTTTTTTTAAATTCTCAGCCTTGAGTTTGATAACCTCCTTCTTGATTATTCACACTTAGTTCAAATAACCTGTCAGATTTCTACCCAAACACTTATGGTCTGGAGCTTTCAAGGCATTTTCAGGATGATGATCTGTAACTAGTGGAGTGCCACAGGGATCAGTGCAAAGGCCACAATTATTTCCAATATATATTGAGTTGGATAATGGAAGTGAATATACTATCACCAACTTTTCGGATGGCACAAGCATAGGTGTGAAAGCCAGAGGTATGGTGACAGAGGAATATAGTCAGGTTAAGTAAGAGAGCAAAATATTGGAATATAGTGTAGGAAAATGTGTGGTTGTGCACTTTGGCAGGAAGAATAGTGAGTTGAATATTATTTAAATGGAAGAAGACTGTGGAACAGAGGGTTTTGAGAATCCTCATTCATGAATCACCAAGTGGTAGTTTCTAAGTTCAACAGGTACTAGGGAAGGCAACTAAAATGTTGGCCTTTATTTCAAAGTGAATGGAGTAGAAAAATAGAGAGGTTTTGCTACAACTATACAAGGCACTGGTCAATCTACTGCTGGACTACTCGTGAACGGATTTGTTCCCTTATCTAAGGAAAGATGTACTGACATTGGAGGCAGTTTGAGAGAAGGTTCACTAGGCTGATCCTGGGAATGGAAGGACTGTCTTATGAGCAGAGGTTGAATAGGTTGGGTCTGTACTCATTAGAGTATAGAAAAATGAGGGACGACCTTAATGAAACATACAAGATTCCTAGAAGATTTGACATGGTAGACGTGGAGGGATTATTTTCCCTTGAGAGAGGCATCATCTCAGAGCAAGAGGTTGCACGTTTAAGAAACAAATAGAGTTGAAGATTATCATCTCAGCTTTGATCTCATTGAATGGCCTATTTCTGCTCCAATGTTTTTATGGTCTAATTCACTCTTTCCAGGAATGAGTCTAGTAAAACTCCTCTGAACTGTCTCCAACTTATTTATATCATTCCTTGAAGAAGGATATCAAAGTTGAATACAGTATTTGAGGTATGGTCTCACCAATGCTGTATGTAACTTGAACATAATATCTTTACCTTTTGTGTTTAGCTCCTTTTAATAATTAAGTATGGCCTCCCATAAGTCTTGATGTCATTCTGTATCTGCGTACTAACTTTTTGAGACTCATGACAGAATGGTCTGTAATCAAGAAAGGAGAAATGGAGAATACAGAATTGAAGATCACTTACCTTGGCGTCAGTAGTAGGTAAAATACTAGAGTCTGCTTTATTTTGGGGGGCGCGATTATTACAAGGGAGTTAGAAAATCATAATGTCATTGGGCAAGGTCAGCATAAATTTGAGAGAGAGAAGTCGTGTTTCGCAAATGTTCAGTTTTTGAGATTATAACTACCAGGGTAGCTAAGGAGGTAAGGTATTCGAAATTTTAGACATCATTTAGTAAGAAATAGAAGAAATTACTTCATATGGATTCATGGGATTAGCATGGATTAAAAATTGGTTACTGAACAGAAAATGGTAAGAATACACTAGTGTTTTTATTTTTCAAACTTGCAACCTCTTATCACAGCAGCAAGGATCATTGCTGACCCCTTAGTTAGTTGCAGTTTATCTCATGACCTCGATGAGGAAATTAAGCATCCATTATGGGGCTCCTGTGGCACAGTGGTAGTCCCCCTTCCTCTGAATCAGGAGGCCTGAGTTGAATTTCCACATGCTCCAGAAGTGTGTAATAACGTCTGAACACAGTGATTAGAAAATATCTATCATATCCACATGTGCTGACAACTACAAAGTTAGGTGAGAAAGCAAGCTGTGAGGAAGATGCAGTAATGCGGTAAAAGGAATTGAACAGATTAAGTAGGCAAGAAAGTGGTAGGTGGAAGGTAATGTAAAGAAGTGTGAAGTTATTCGCAGGATAAATAGAAAAGCAGAATATTTTTTAATTGGTGGAGAATTAAGAAATGAATGTATTTAGAGAGACCCAAGTGTGCTTGTATATGCAAGTTAACACATGAAAATATAGGTACAGCAAGCAGTTCAAAGAATTAATAGTATGTTCGCCTTTACGAAGGGATTGGAGCAAGCTTGTATGTGAGGTCAATATTGAGGGAGTGGTAACGTGACTAGTGACAAGATTTCAAGGGAAAAAATTCCAAAGCGATAAGGTGATGATTTGAATGAATTATGGCTAAAATCGTTGCCAAAAGTGCCAAGGAGCAGGCTTCCAGGCTGCTTTAGGTTTTTTTCTTTGCGTCTTGAGTGATGGACTAGGCTGTGTTCTGATTATTGTCTTTACACCATGCTGCTAGGCACTCAATCTCTTTCCCATATTCTGTCTCATTGTTTGAAATCTGAGCTACGACGGTCGTGTCATCAGCAAACTTGTAAATGGAGTTGGGGCGGCATTTGGGCCACTCAGTTGTAAATGTATAAGGAGTGTAGTGGAGGCTGAGTACGCAGCCTTACAGCGCACTGGTGTTAAGGATTATGGTGGTGGTGGTGTTGTGGCCTATTCTTACTGATTGCGATCTATGGGTCAGGCAGTCAAGGATCTAGTTACAGATGGGAGTCTGAGATCTTGGTCTTGGAGTTTAGAGATGAGTTTGTTTGAAATTATGCTGATGAAGGTGGAACTGTAGTCAATATCTAGGTATGTTTGTTATCCAGATGGGCCAGGAAGATGGCATCTGCTGTGGACCTGTTGCGTGAGTAGGTGAATTGCAAAGGGTCAAGGCAGTTTGAGAAGTTGGAATTGATGTGAGCTATTTCTAATCTCTTAAAGCACTTCATAATTATGGAGGTCAGAGCCACTAGCCAGTAGTTGTTGAGGCACGCTGCATGGTTTTTCTTTGGAACCGAAATGTTGGTGGTTTTCTTGAAGCAGGTGGGGACTTCAGATCATATGTAAATACTCCCAGCAGCTGGTCTACACAGGGTCTGAGTGCATGGCCAGGATCTCCATCCAAGTCAGTTACGTTCTATGGGTTCTCTCAAAAAGGCTGATCTGACATCTGTGGCGGTGACTGTGGGTACAGGTGCATCTGACGCTGCTGGGATAGGTGACATCATTTTCACTGACCACCTGTTCAAGCGCATGTAGAATGCATTGAGCTCATTGGGTAGGGATGTACTGTTGTCCACGATTCTGTTCGAGTTTGCTTTGTAGCCTGTAATTTAGTGTAAGCATTGCTACAAATACGGGTGTCCTTGTGGTTGGTCTGGATCTTAAGCTTAGTTTGAGATTGCCCCTCGGAATATCTGACGGCCTTACAAAGGTTGTGCCTGCATTTCCTGTATAGGTCAGGGTTGCCCGAATTGTACGTTTCAGACCTGACTTCAGTAGGGAGTGGATCTCCACATTCATCTGTGGTTCCTGGTTGGGGAACATTCGGATTAACTTCTTCGGCACGCCGTCTTCTACACACTTACTAATGAAGTCTATAATGGTAGTGGCATAATTGTTTAGGTTGGCTGCTGAGTTCTTGAATGTGGACTAGGACACCAACTCCGTGCAGTCCTGTAGAAGCTCCTCTGGTGCCTCAGACCGACGCTACACTACTTTCTGTACTGGATCCTCACGCTTCAATTTCTGATGGTAAGCCAGGAAGAGGAGCACAGCATTGTGGTCTGATTTTCCAAAATGTGGACGGGTATGGAGTGGTAGGCGTCTTTTGGTTCTATACCAATGGTCCGGGATGTTCGGAGCTCTGGTGGGACGGGAGACACGTTGATGGTGTTTTGGTAGCATGTTCTTGAAGTTGGCCTGGTTGAAGTCACCGGCTACAATGAACAAGGCCTCAGGGTATTCTGTGTCAAGACCTTTTTGTAATGTTGAATGCTTTGTCAAGTGCACTCTTCACTTCTGCATGGGGTAGCATATAGACCACTGTGAAGATAACGGAGGTGAACTCACGCTGTAGATAGTAGGGGCAGCACTTTACTGTGAGATATTCTAGATCTGGGGAGCAGTAACTCACCAAGATCACCATGTCAGAGTACCGGGAGGCAGACCCCACCGCCACTTGCCTTGCCCGAGGATGCCAAGCGATCCATTCAACAAACTAAGAAACCGTGAGGTTTTAAGGCACATTCAGGTGTAGCAGGAGTCAGCTTTGCCTTTGTAAAATAAAGTACACAGCAGTCTCTCAATTTCCTTTGGAAGGTGAGTCTAGCTTTAATTTCATCCGTTTTGTTCTCAGTGGCTTGGTCATTTGCCAGAAGAATGCTGGGGAGATGGGGCTTGAAACCCTGAAGTTCCAGTCTCACCAAGTCCACCGCATCTCCCATGTGTCCTGGGTAGGTGACTACTCCTAGCTGATCCCGGGTGTCAGTGAGGGAAATCTGCTGCTTCAAGAGTTAAGTGCGCGCTCCCAAAAGGGTCCTGGGCACCAGTCACAGCCTTGAGTTTTCCTGGGGGAGGGGGTTTGTTTGCTGTGAGTTGGGTCTTGTTCCCGCACTGATCAGGCCTCGGTTCCAGGTTTCCACAAGGTCAGGCTTGCGGGGAGGCAGTAGGCCCTTAAATCCCCTGAACTTGCAGTTTCAGTGTCAGTAGTCGAGCCTTGTTAGTCGTAGAATCTGTAAACCTGAAAATAGATCTTATGAAAGTAGAGCTTAGAGTAGACTATAAATTTCCGAAGTCCCTTTTTGTTCCTTTTCTCCTTAGATGAAAGGGAATTGGGATCAAGGGCAGCTAATTTGCACTTCTGCCTAGATAAAGTCAGAAGTCACATGACACCAGCGGAAAACACAAGCTTTCAGAGTCCAACACTGGCATGTCTAGATAAAAGATTAATGTGTTTAACATTGGCATGGGGAAGAGGGGATAGAAATCCACATTTTGAGATGTAAACAAAAAGTGCTGAAAACACTCTGCAGATCAGTCAGCATCAAGGGAAATAAATGGAGTTAATGTTTTAATTTGATTGACCTTATGTCAGAATTGAAAGAAATGTAAAAGTTTTTAATTCAGTGGAAATGAGAGAGTGTCAGAAGAACAAATTCTGTTATTGGGTGGAGACTGGGAATATCAAACAAGAAAAGCTCAATTATGCATGAGCTGAGAGAGTGGTAATAGATGTAGTAACGAAACAAAGGTTGTAAAGGCTGTGGAGTAGGAAGGAGAGAAGAGCAAGGAAGATGAGGATCCTGTGTAATAAGTTAAGAAGGAAAGCCACAAAGAAACTTATTTTTGTTTCTGCATCTGCTAGTTTTAAGTACTGTGTTGAGTTACAGACTGCATGCTGCTCACATAGGGGCCGACATAAGTTCAGTATACAGACAACACAGTGTGGAGCTGAAGGAACACAGCAAGTCAGACAGTATCAGAGGAATGGGAAATTTGATGTTACAGGTGGAGATCCTTCTTCAGAAATGAGGAGGCAGAAGGAAGCTGGAAAATAAATAGGGAGAGGAGGAGTGGGGCTGGGAAAGGTAGGTGGGATGGTGATAGGTGAGTGCAGGTAGGAAGTGGTGGGGATTGGTCAGCGGTCACTTGCTACACTCCCCACTAACCCCACCACCCCCGGCACCTTTCCCAGCAAGCGCAGGAGGTGCTATACCTGCCCCTACAGGTCCCCCACCCCCACCACACCTCCATTCGAGGCCCAAAGCAAACCTTTTATGTCCAACAGGGGGTTCACCTGTACATCCTCCAGCTTGGTCTACTGTATCCATTGCTCTCGATGTGGCTTTCTCTACATCAGTCAAACCAAGCTCAACTCGGGGACTGTTTCGTGGAGCACCACGACTACACCTTCCTCTGGCCAACTATCTTACCTCCCCTCTCCAACGCTCCCCCCCCACCAATGTCCTGGGTGATATGTCCATCCTGAGCCTCCTCCAGTGCCACAATGACACCACATGCAAACAGGAGGAGCAACACCTCATTTTCTGCCTCAGGAGCCACCAGCCTAATGGCCTTAACATAGAATTAACCAGTTTTAAAATCTTCCCACTCCCATCCTCATCCCATGTCCAAACATCCCTCTCACCCCCGCCTCCTTGACCTGACACAAACTGTCCATCTTCTCTCCCACCTTTCTGCTCCTCCCAACTCCCTGACCAATCCCCACCAATGCCTACTTGCACTCACCTATCACCAATCCACCTACCTTCCCCCACCCCACCCCTCCTCTCTCTTTACCTCCCAGCTTCCTTCCCCCTCCCCAGTTCTGAAGAAGGATCCCAACCCGAAACGTCAACTTTCCCGCTCCTCTGATGTTACCTGGCTTGCTGTGTTCCTCCAGCTCCACATTGTTGTTTCTGACTCTAGCATCTGCAGTTCTTGCTATCTCATACGTTCAGTATATCAGTCTATTGAATGAAAGATTAAAGTCCTATAGGAATCAACTGCTTTTTTGTATGAAAGTACACAAGTTTTGAGAGCGTGCAGGCTGCTTTACTCCTGTGCAGTAACACAGGATCTATTGGCATCTATGCAAGTGAAAGCTTCTCCATTGTCAATGAAGAATCTGCTTCTCCCATTGCTTCCTTGACTTATGCAGATTATTCCATGTGGTGCTGAGCCTGGGAAGGTGCCAAGTTACCCAATTGAAACACTGCAGTGATACCCTCCTGAGCAGTTTCCTGATGCTGTACAGGCGTCAACTGGGACCGTGATTGGTTTTGTGGGAGAGGGACCGTTGAGAAAGCAAGCAAGTTCCCATTGCCTATAGAACTGGACTCCACATAGAACTTGGGGAAGAGAGAATTTGGAACATTATTTGTTGAGAATTCTACAAAATGATGGGGTGAGGGACATCTGTGGTCTGACTAATTCATTTCTATGTAAAACTGGAACAGGAATATTAAAATGTAGAGATCCCAACCGAAATTATTGCTGACACTTCAGTATTTCTTCTTCTAAAAATCTGACTACATATTTGAATATTCTTTCCATATGACGCTGGAGGCAAGTGTTTTGCTCCTGCTATCCAAACCCATCTGTCTGAGGTGATGGGAGGCAGAAGCAGAGTGCAGCGGAAATTTGAGTTTGGGCAAGGGATTTGCATCAGTTTCAACATGTGCTTTTATGTTGAGTTCTTTTGAATTCTAAGCTGAAACCACAATAGTGTTCTCTATATTTGAATTTGACTCCTTCCATTTGTTTCAGAAATTTTAATGAATCCTGTGTACCGCATTGCTTACAGCTCGGAGGCACATGTTGGGGCCAGTGTTGCTGATACTACCTGATACTTTGATCTGGGCTGATTGTTGCTCATGAGCAAGATAGTGGTTGTAATCTTAGTTTTTTGTGATTGGCTACTATGTTTGCAAATAAAATATGATGTAGTAAAGTGAAAGGAAGGTTATGTCCAAATGTGATATGAATTTCTGCATTAAAAACCATCCAAATTCAACATAAATTAGATAGAAAAACAAACGAGACCAACCCAAAAAAGCAAGAAGAAGGCAAAAAACACAACGCAACAAACAGGTTGTGATCAAAAGTTGCTAAACTGTGTTGAGTCCAGAAAACTTTAGAATGCTGAGTCAAAGGATAAAGCACCGTTCATTCAATTTGCATTGACCTGCGCTGGAGCGTTGTAATAGGCAATTTAAAGAAAGATCAGCATGGAAGCAAGACAGAAGATTAAAATGACCAGTAACGGATGGTTGCAGTCGTGCTTGTAGACTGAATGGAGGTGTTCTGTAAAGCAGTCACCAGTCTGTAATTGGTCTTTATGATGTAGAGGAGACCACATTATGAATAGTGAATGCGGTATACTAAATTGAAAGTAGTACAAATAAGTTGTTGCTTTACTTGGATGAGCATTTGAGGCCTTGAACTGTGAGAAAGGACAAAATGAAAACACAGGTATTGCATCTCCTGCATTGCATGTAAAGATGCCATAGGGAAGGAAGGGAGTGAGTGAAGAAGGGACTAGGATGTTGTGAAGGGGGCCATCCATTTGGAATGTCGACAGGGGAGGGCAGGGAATGATGTGTTTAATGTCATGCTGCATCTAGTGGAAATGATGAAGGATAAATCTGTTAAATACAGGTGCTGGTAGCAGTGAGATGTGGACAAGGGAAATTTTGCAGGTCTGGGAGGGAAGAGGAGAAGTGAATGAAATGGATTGGGCATGTTTGAGAACCCTTGCAACTGTGCTGCATGGGAATCCTCAATTTAGTGGGAAGCGCTGGTATGAAAGGCTTCATCATCACAAAGGTGACTGAGAAACTCAGAATGGAATAGAGAGTGCTTTGCAGGAAGAAGTGCATGAGAGAACCTAGTTGAGAAAGCTGTGGGAGTTTGCAGGTTTGTAGTAGACTTTCCACTGATGTCTATCTCCAGAAATTGAAGCAGAGAAGTCTGAGAAGAGAAAGGCCTGGAAAAGTTGAGAGAAGAGTAAAAACAACATCAATGAAGTTTGCCAGCTAATGGCAAGATAGGAGGTGCTACCAATACATTTTTGAGATCAGATTGCAGGCAGTTTTTCAAATCAGTGAATATCCTAGACAGAAGTAATGTAAAACAGCAAAGAGAGGAGGCTGCTTGACTCTGGGAGCTACCACAGGAGGAGTGAGAGACTCCCCAATCAAAGAGGTGCATCCTGTGGTTCTCTACAGATTCATGGAGATTTATTCTTGTATTGCTGAGGAAAAGAATAAGCATCAGAACAGGCTATGCTGCTGGTGGTACATTTAAGAAGCTCTGAAAAGAAAGTGTGATCATTCATTCCCACCACTTCAAATGGCGTACAATAACCATTTGAAGCTGGAGCAATCTGGAGTAATTTGTATGGGGTGGGATGTATGTTGATATAAAAGGAAAAACATTCCTCTCTTGCAGCTTAAAGTATAAAATGGTTACTAAAATTTATTTTTATGCGTTTATTACAGTGAAAGTTTTTAAACTTAAAATCTTCATGTTTATGCTCTTAACTGTTAACTGAATGTTTGAATTTCTCTTTAAACAATATCAATCTTTCTTTTATGACCACCCTCAATGCTTCCACATTCATATTAAAGTATGGTATCCAGAACAGGATGCAATATTCCTGTGAGGGCAGATCAGTGTTTTGTAACTTCCTTGCCTTTATATTCCATGCCTTTGCTTGTAAAGCCCAGAATCCTATAATGCTTTATTAACCACTCACAACTAGCCTGTCACCTTCATACACTTATACCCCTGGTCCTCTGTCCATGCACCCCTTCCTTTCACATTGTATCCTTTATTTAACATTTTCTCTCTTCGTTCTTCTAACCAGAATGAATCACATCACACTTCTCTGCATGATATTTCATTTCCATTTGACCACTAATTCCACCACACAATTGAATCCCTTCAATGAGGTGACCACCTTTTCCAGCAAGTTGGCTCTAAAACTATAAATAACATTCACTGTGACCAAGTTCTGTTATTGTTCCTTGTCATTTTTAACATGTCTGAACAATTTAACTGATTACATTTTCCTCCTTCTGCACTTATCATTCATTGTCCAGCTAAAAATACTGCTCTTGCTTGTTTCCACTTCTGTATTTGCTAGTAATAAGGTCATTCCTAGCACTGGATTCCTTCCCTAGGCTTACATTGTCACCTTTTACTTTCCTCGTGTCTGTCTTTGGTTTCCCATCCCTTATTCATATTCTACCCCTTGGTGACACTTGTTAAATTGTGGAATTAGCTTCTGCAAATGCACTGGCACTTTGAATTGACTCTCCGCTATCTCTCTATTGTTATTGTGCTGTTGGACTCCTTGTCTGAGCATCATCCAATCTTGGAGGAGCCGTGGCTTCCTCCAGCCACAATGTTCTGCTTGCTAATGCCCTCTTTTCCTTGCCCCACTCTTGCTGTCTTATAATAATTTATAGCTCCATCAACTAAACTGTTAATGTCTATGCTTAAAACTGCTGCTGTGTGTCATGAAGCACCTACAGACTCCTGGCAATCTTTCTGTTGCTCTTTAATGGATGAGCTGGGAATGTGCAATTATTTTCAATTATCCATGTCCCACTTTCTGGAAATAATCTCCAAATAATCTTCACTCCCTGTCCCACCTTCTCCATCACCAAAGCCAAAACAAGTGTTTACATGTCTACCCATGCTTGGCATCCTTTTATAACCATTCCATCTTGGGGTACTTTTCCCAGATCAAATCTACATGTATGCAATTTATTGAGAAGGAAGCTTCATGATTGACAGTATTGAATGGGCATAGCAGGGTCCCATATTCTTTAGTTATATAAATTCAGAATTACTCTCTTGCAATTCTACTCTTGATTTGATACTCATGTTTCTTTTAATTTGTTCACTCCTACTTTGTGGGCGTCAATGGCTGGCCAACATTTATTGCCTGACCCAGGATGTTGATAGCGGGAGATTCAGTGATGCTAATGCCATTGAATGTTAAGCGGCGGTGATCAGGTTGTCTCTTATCAGAGATTGTCATTGTCTGGCATTTGTGTGGTACGAATGTTACTTGCCATTTGTTAGCCAAGCCTGGATATTTTCCAGGTCTTATTGCGTTTGAACATGGACTGCCTCCATATCTTGAGGAGTCGCAAATGGCGCTGAACATTGTACAACTGTCAGCGAACATTGTACAACTGTCAGCGAACATTGTACAACTGTCAGCAAACATTCCCTTATGATGGAAGATAGGTCATTGTTGAAGCAGCTGAAAATGATTGGGCGTGGGATACTCCCCTAACGAACTCCTGCGCAGTTGCTCTGGACCTGAGATGACTCACTGCCAATAACCACAATGATCTTCCTGTATACCATTGATTTCTATTATTTACAGTGTTTCTAGGGCTTCTTGATGTCATACTCGTTGAATGCGACTTTGATGTAAAGGACTGTCACACTCACTTCACCTCTGGAATTCAGCTGTTTGGTCCATGTTTGAAGCAGGGCTGTAATGAAGTCAGGAGCTGAGAGGCTCTGTTGGAACCCAAATTGGGTGTTGCTGAGCAGGTGCTGCTTGACAGCACTGTTGATGACATCTTCCATCACTTTACTGATGCTCAAGAGTAGACTGGTGGGGCAGAAATTGTTTGGGTTGGGTTTGTCCAACCTTTTATGTGCATGTCATACTTGGGCTATTTTCCACATTATCAGGTAGATGTGGCTGTACAGCTTCGCTAGAGCTTTGGCGAATTCTGGAGCACAAGTCTTCAGTACTATTGCAGCAATGTTGTGAGGGCATATTGCGTTTGGAGTATGTAGTGCCTCAAGCCATTTCTCGATATCACATAGAGTGAATCAAATTGGCTGAAGACTGGCATCTGTGATGCTGTGGACTACTAGAGAACGTAGAGATGGATAATCCACTAGGTACTTCTGTCTGACGATTAGAGTCAGTCTTAGAGATGTACAGCGCGGAAACAGACCCTTTAGTCCAACTTGTCCATGCTGACCAGATATCCTAAATAAATCTATTCCCATTTGCTAGCATTTTGCTCATATCCCTCTTAAAACCTTCCTATTCACGTACCCATCCAGATGCCTTTTAAATGTTAGAATTGTAGCAGCCTCCACCACTTCGCTTGGCAGCTCATTCCATATACGGACCACACTCTGCGTCAAAAAGTTCCCCTTAGGCCCCTTTCATCTTAAATCTATGCCGTGTACTTTTGGACTCCCCCATCCCAGGGAAAAGACCTTGTCTATTTACCCTATCCATGCCCCTCATGATTTTATAAACTTCTATAAGGTCACCCCTCAGCCTCCAAAGATCCAGGGAAAATAGCCCCAGCCTATTCGGCCCCTTCCTATAGCTCAAACCCTCCAACCCTGGCAACATCCTTGTGAATCTGTTATGAGCCCTTTCAAGTTTCACAACATCCTTCCTATAGCAAGGAAAGCAGAATTGCACACAATTCCAAAAGTGACTTAACCAATGTCCTGTACAGCCACAACATGACCTCCCAACTCCTATATCAGTGCACTGACTAATAAACACAAGTACACCAAACACCTTCTCTACTATCCTGTCTACCTTGGGCTCCAGTTTCAAGAACTGTGAAGCAGCGCTCCAAGGTCTCTTTGTCCACCAACGCTCCCCAAGACCTTACCATTAAGTGTATAAGTCCTGCTCTAATTTTCCTTTCCAAAATGCAGCACCTCACATCTATCTAAATTAAATTCCATCTGCTGCTCTTTGGCCCGTTGGCCTATCTGATCAACATTCTGTTGTATTCTAAGGTATAGATATAAAACAGTGTGGAGCTGGAGGAGCACAGCTCCTGAATACTCTGAGGTAACCGTCTTTGCTGTCCACTACGCCTCCAGTTTTGGTGTCATCTGCAAACTTACTAACCATACCTCCCTATGTTCATGTCCAAATGACAAAAAGCACCAACACCAATCCTGGTCGCAGCCTCCAGTCTGAAAAAACAACCCTGCACCACCACCCTCTGTCTTCTACCTTCAAGCCAGTTATGTATTCAAATGACTAGTTCTCCCTGTATTCCATGTGATCTAATCTTGCTAACCAGTCTATCATGAGGAACCTTGTCAAACGCCTTACTGAAGTCAATATAGATGACGTCCACCTCTCTACCCTCATCAGTCCACTTTGTTACTTATTCAAAAAACTCCAAGTTAGTGAGACATGGTTTCCCATGCACTAAGCCATGTTGACTATCCCTAATCTGTTCTTGCCTTTCGAAATATATGTAAATCCTGTCCCTCAGGATTCCCTCCAACAACTTGCCCACCAAGTTCCCTGCCTTTTCCTTCCCACCTTTCTTAAATATTGGCACCATGTCAGCCAACCTCCAGTCTTCAGACACCTCTCTTGTGGCTATTGATGATACAAATATCTCAGCAAGGGGCCCAGCAATCACTTCCCTAGTTTTGCACAGAGTTCTAGAGTACAGCTGATCAGGTCCCAGGGATTTATCTACCTTTATGTATTTTAAGATGTCCCGTACCACCACCTCTGTAATATGGACATTTTTCAAGATGTCGCTGTTTATTTCCCCACATTCTCTGTCTTCCATATCCTTCTCCAAGTAAAAACTGATGCAAAATACTCATTTAGTATCTCCCCCACCTCCTGCAATTCCACACATAAGCTGCTTGCTGATCTTTAAAGGGCCCTATTCTCTACCTAGTTACCCTTTTGTCCTTAATGTATTTGTGGAATCCCTATGGATTCTCGTTAACTCTATTTGCCAAAGCTGTCTCATGCCCCCTTTTTGCCCTCCTGATTTCCCTCTTAAGTATACTCCTGCTGCCTTTATATTTGTCTAGGGATTCACTCAATCCCTGCTGTCTGTACTTGACATATGCTTCGTTCTTATTCTTGACCGAAACCTCAATTTCTCTAGTCATCCAACATTTCTTACACCTACCAGGCCTGCCATTCACCAAACAGGAACATACTGTCTCTGAACTCTTGTTACCTCATTTTTTCGAAGGCTTCCCATCCCTTTTGTTGTGAATGGGTCAACATAATCTTTTTGAACTGAAGTACTGGGTCTTTACTTGCCTTCCTCTCTGTTGAACCAGTTTTGATCCTGTGGCTTGATGGTAATGGTTGAGTGGTGAATATGCTTGACCACGAGTTTGCAGATTGTGTTGGAATATGAATCTGCTATTGTTGATGTCAATAATGCTCAGTCTTGAGCTGCTAGATTTATTCGAATTCTAGCCCATTTAGCATGATGATGGTGCCATGCAACACGATGGAGGGTATTCTCAATGTGAAGATGGGACTTTGACTCCACACAGTCTGTGCAGTGGCCACTCTTACCAGTACTATCATGCACAGATGTATCCACAGCAGGCAGAATGGTCAGAATGAGGTCATGTCTGTTTTTCCCTCTTGCTTCCCTCACTACCTGCTTCAGATCCAGTCGAAAAGCTATGTCCTTTAGGACCCCACCAGCTCAATCAGTAGTGCTGCTCTTGGTGATGGACATTGAAGACATCCACCCAGAGTACATTGTGTGCCCTTGCCACCCTCAGTGCTTCTTCCAGGTATGTTCACCATTGAGGGGGTACTGATTCATTAGCTGAGAGAGAACAGTACGTGGTAATCAGCAGGAGATCTCACCGATGATCAACCTGAATCCATGTGACTGGAGACAATGTTGAGGACTCCCAGGGCAACTCCCTCCTGACTGTATACCATAGTTCCACCACCTGTGCTGGATCTGTGCTGCCAGTGGTACAGGAATATTCAAAGGTGGTGATGATGTTGTTGAGAATGTTGTCTCTAAGGTATGATTCTAAGAGTAAGACTTTGTTATACTATTACGTGATTAGTCTGTGAGATAGCTCTCCCAATTTTGGCAGTAACCCCTAGAAATTGGTAAGGAGGACTTTACTGGGTGTACAGGGCTATTTTTCCCATAAAAACCAAAAGAACTGTGGATGCTGCAAATCAGGAGCAAAAACAAGGTTGCTGGAAAAGCTCAGCAGGTCTGGCAGCATCTGTGAAGGAAAAAACAGAGTTAACGTTTCGGTTCTGAGGAAGGGTCACCAGACCCGAAACGTTAACTATGCTTTTTCGTTCACAGATGCTGACAGACCTGCTGAGCTATTTTCCCATTGTCATTTCTGGTTCCTGGGTCAATACCAGGTTGTCCATCTGGTTTAATTCCTTTGTTGAGACTTCATAGCGATTAATACAACTGAGTGGCTTGTGATGACATTTCAGAGGCCAGTTGAGAGTCAGCCACATCACTGTGACTCTGGAATCACATCTTGGTCAGACCAAGAGAGGACGGCAGATTTCCTTCCCTGAAGGACAGCGGTGAACCTTAATATGAATTGTTAATGCTTGATGTGAAATAACATTATCATGGCTGGATATGAAACTTCGCCATTGATTTTTAAGTACTCATTTCTAGATTTTAAGGAAAATCTGTCTATTCCAGATGCTTTGCAATTAGTTTGAAGTCTATATGATACAATTTTAATCTGTACTCTGTTTTATGCTTGAAAAATAAATATCCTGATATACCAACAACCAGTTGCTATTTACTGGTATGTCCGTCTATTGGGTTTGATATGATTTTCCTCGGGAAGGAATATTTGAACTGCTGCAATTATATGATTATCAACCATTGCATCGATATGAAATTATTGGCAGAATAAATAGTGAGGGCTCTGCAATGCAGGACTTAAAACTCAACCCAGAGGTGACAGAGACACCTATGGGTTCAAGTATATAGTTCGTTGAAAGTGGTGTCTCATGTAGACAGGGTGGTGAAGAAGTCGTTTGGCACACTTACCTTCAATGATCAGAGCATTGAGTATCGAAGTTGGGGTATCATTGTTACATCTGTAAAGATATTGGTGAGGCCGCTTTGGTCACCCTGTTATAGGAAGGATGTTATTAAACTAGAAAGGGTACGGAAAAGATTTACAAGCATGTTACCGAGACTGGAGGGTTTGAGTTATAAGGAGAGGCTGGATAGGTTGGGACTTTCTTCCTAGAGAAAGGAAGTTGAGGGGTGACCTTATAGAGGTTTATAAAACTGAGGGGCATAGCAAAGGTCTTTTTCCCCAGAGTAGAGAAGTCCAAAACTAATGGGCATATGTTTAAGGGGAAAGATTTAAAAGCGGTCTGAGGGGCAACTTTTTCTTGCAGAGATGTGTATATGGAATGAACTGCCAGAGGATGTGGTAGAGTTGGTACACTTGCAACATTTAGAAGACATTTGGACAGGTACATGAGTAGGAATGTTTCAGAAGGATATGGGTAACATGCAGGCAAATGAGACTAGTTCAGTTTTGGAAACTAGTTGGCGTGGACCCGTTGGACTGAAGTATCTGTTTCCGTGCTGTATGATTCTATGACTCTACCCATAACTCCAATCTATAGTGACATCGCCAATATGTCATAACACTGAAGTAACACATCAATGTCTGCAACCCAATTGCAACCCTGTAATCTGTATTACCAATTCCAAATTAATTATATAGTTTTCAATGCTTGAGTAGGAACTTGAAATAAAAATTAAAAACCAATTCGCTGTATCCTTTCACATCTTATGGACAAAGATTGATGAGGAAGGTGTAGCCAAATTGAGTATTGTCAGTAATTTATACAACAGTGCAGTTTTGCTTCCTGTGAAAAGGCATTCCTTTTCCACAGTTAAGAGATGATGGTTCTCCATTTTAGTGGTACAGCATCTTGATATGAAATGTTACGTCCTTGCCTCATTGCTCACCTTAAAGATTTTTTTATACTGCAAATTGAGTTGGTAAAATAATTGAATGTGATTAATCTTTTACTGCATATGATTAAAACTTTGATTTGATAATTCAGTTTAATGACCTGCGTTTGCATCCTGTATAGTGACTGTTAATTTTATCTGTGAGTTGGTATATTACTACTTTGCCAGACAAATGTTTTCAAATGCTTTGAGATTTAAAATTGTTAACCTAAATCTTTCTCTTCCTTACAAATATAGATGGCTGATGCTCCTCTTTATCATTTCAGGCACAGATCTCATTCTTGCAAGGAGAGAGAAAAGGCCAGGAGAACCTGAAGAAGGATTTGGTTAGAAGAATTAAAATGCTTGAATATGCTTTAAAACAGGAAAGGTGTGACTTCTTTAATGACTACACTCCAGATATAACAAAAATCTACCACAGTAGAACAAAACACTTCTAAGTCCTTCAGTCTGAAGATTCCTGTTCTTGTGAAATAAATATTGTAAACTCATACAGACTTGTATCTCGCTGTACTGATTTTCACATAATGAGAAAAATTTTTCAAATAAATGACACTTTTCATTTCATGTTCATATCCATGAAAAAGCATCAAGTTTATACATTTGAGAATAATGACAGAAAATGCTGGAAATATTCAACATTCTGGTACTATCTGGAGGGAAAGACAGAGTTAACCCTTCATCATTCTGAAAAATTAGCTCTATTTTTCGCTCCATAAACACTGCCAGACCTGTTGAGAGTGTTTCCAGCAGTGTCCATGTATATTTCCGATTTCTGGCATCAACATTATTTTACACTTCTATGAATGTTTTCTGTGATAATTACAGTGAAATCTTAAAACTCCTTTAAGGATTTTGAAACTGTTGACTCCATAGATTTTCTTTTTCCTTTTCAACTGGCGTTCGGAAGCAAGCTACAAACCAATTTGGTTATTTTTGAACGTCAAGCACTTGAGCTCAATTTATTTCAATACTTTAGGCATTTCCTGTCATTGATAGCTACCTTTCGTAAAGAAGAGATGCAGGAGAGTTTGGTTATGTGTATGCTTAGTTTGCTACCAGTTTCTTTGTTAGGTATTTTCAATTAAAACTTTGCTGTTATTAGCTCTCACATGGAGAGTTTTGATTTAGTAAATTGTTACAAAAGTTAATATTCATTTACCCAACGCTAGCTGTTTCTAGAATTTGGAGATTCTTTGATTGTGCTTTGACCATGCTGTTAGGCAGGCAGTCCAGTGACATTGAACAAAGCAGCGATATTTGCTCAAGCTGAGATTTGTTTCCTTCTGGAGGTGATAGTGTTCCTGTGCACCTGCTGCCCATGTTCAACAGTTTGGTCACTGCTGTTTGAGAGACTTGGCGAGTTGCTGCAGTACATACTTTGAGTAGTGTGCACTGTAGCCACAGTATGCTGGTTGCAGAGCAGTGGATGAAATGCCACTAAAGAATGATGCTTAATCCGGGATGATGTTAAACTTCCCAAGTGTTGTGAAGCTGTGTCCATCCAAGGAAGTTTTCCATATCATTCCTGACTTGAATTAGTGAAGCAACTTGGTGGATTTTGGAGGTTAGCCACTCATAACTGACTATCTAGTTTCAGATCTGTGTGTGCTTATCTGCATCTTTAGAAAAGTATGGTCACCTCACTAAGCTCAGTTTTCAAATTAATTTTCAACAATTGCAGGAATCTGAGTCGCTATGCAGCTTAGAGGAAGTACTGTTCCTCAGATCCTAAAACGTCAGTATTCATGGGAATCAGTTCTGGACCACACAATTTACTGAATTTGTTGACTATATTAAGATAGGTGGATAAGCAATATGTGAAGAGTGTGTACAAGTGATATAGATGGGTTAATTGTGCAAATATTTGAATTATGGAGTATATTGTGAGAAAATGAGAGGTTGTCCACTTTGGCAACAGGAATAGAAAAGTAGAATGAGGCGTTGCCTTATGAGCAAAAGTTATACAGGTTGGAAATCTACTCATTGGAATTTAGAAAAATAAGAAGTAATCTCATTGAAACATGTAAAATTCTTAAGGGACTTGTCAGGGTAAATGCTGAGTGGATATTTCCCCTTGTGTAGAGTCTAGCACAAAGGGTATCGTCTCAGAATAAAAGGGTGCCAGTTTAAGACTGAGACATGGAGGAATTTTTTCTGAGTGTTGAGTGTCTTTAGAACTCCTTGCCACTGTGACACTGCAATGGGGCAGAGTCCTTGTGTATATTTAAGGCTGAGATAAATTTTTGATCAGTATGGAAATCAAATGGGAAAAGGCAGGAAAGTGGATGTGAGACATGTCATCAGTCATGATCCTATTGAATTGCGGTGCAGGTTTGAGGGGCTGAATAGCCTACTCCTGTTTCTATTTCTTATGGTCTTATTATCGAACCGCAGAATGCTGCTGAGGATGTCCATTTACACGAATCACTAAAAATGACCGTGCAGATACAGCAAGCAATTATGAAGGTAATAGCATGGCCTTTATTGCAAGAGCTTAAGATGAAAGCGATGAAAATTGTACTACAAACTGTACAGGGCATTGATGAGGCTATACCTTGAGTACTGTTTACAGTTTTAGTCACCTTACTAAGGAGGGATATGCTTGCATTAGAAGAGGTTTAGAGAAAGTTCAGCAGGCTGATTCATATAATGAATGGGTTATCTTATGAGGAAACATTGAGCAGATTGGGCCTATACACATGAGAGTTTAGAAATATGTAAGATTCTGCATATGCCTGACAGCTCAATTGCAGAGGATTTTGAAAATGGAGTCATGTGTTTTGATGGTACAGACAGAAAAGTGGAGTTGAGGCCACAATCATGTGAACAATGATCTTACTGAATATTGGGCTGTTTATGGTCAAAGGGTCAATGACCTACTCCTGCTCCTGTTTATGTTCTTACAACCCGCATGCAGCAAGACCTGAATGACACTTGGATTTGGGCTGATAAGTGGCAGGCAACATTTGTGCTGTAGAAGTACAAGGCAATAACCAATTGCAACAAAAAATAATCTAGCTATTTCCCCTTTATGTTTAATAGCATTACCATTGCTGAATCCTGCACTATTCACATCCCGTGGATTACCGTTGATCAGAAACTGGGAGGTACTGTCAAAGGCAACTCAGTGCGGTACTGTAGTGTATCTTGTGGACTGTGCACACCACTGCAGGTATGCCCAACCAGTAGAGGGACATAAGGATTTAGGAGGTTCATGGGTACCAAACAAGTAGGTTGCTTTGTCCTGTTGCTATTGGGCAGCTTAATTGTTAGAGCTACACTCATGTAGACAAGTGGACTGTGTTCTAATACACTCCTGGCTTTAGGGAGTTAGAATGTAAGTTAATTGCTGCTGAATTGTGAGCTACTCTTGTATTTATATTGCTTTTATTTAAATAGCCGGCTCAGTTCAGTTTCTGACTCCTTGGTATTGACCAGTAGTTCATTAGGTGGATCACCACTAGTTTATCGAGAGCAGTTGGGGATGATCAGCAAATTACTGGCTTTGGCAATAACACATGTATCCTATGAAATAACAAAAAAAATGTGAGTAGCAGCATCCTTGAATTCAGCATTAGTCCAGAAGTATTGCATTCACAAATAATAAACTAGGGCCTGGACTTTGCATTAATAATAATGGTGATGCTAGCATTGCTCATTGTTATAAGAGTTATGGACTTATGGCATCCACACTTGCACAGTTAAACATAGAACTCTGACAGGTACCATCCAAGATACTTCTTACTCTTCTTCACAGTATACCATAGCAGTTGTCGCTGTTAAATGTGGTATTGAAAGTCATGCAGAGCCATCAAGTTGTGATATTTGACAATGGGTTCTTTGCAAAGTATAGCAAAAAAAAAAGTTGGGGCTGGTCCTTTCAGGAGTAAGGCGCACATTTATGATGTGGTGATTGTTTGGCAGTATTTATCAATCTCCTTGGCTTTGAAGATTTAAGTTTGAAAATTTGGAGTCTCATTTCTTCATAAGTTAATCAGTATTGGAGATTTTAGAAAGGTCATTTGTCTTCTATCTCTCTGTTAATCCTGTCTGTTTCTCCCAATCTTTTATTCTGCCTCATGCGTGTTACTTGAATCTAATTTATGCTCCCTGCTTTAGATTCTGCAAGCCTCAATGACGATTCTTTAATCCATTGGTTGAAGAACCATATTGTCTCTTGTCATGTTCACAAGATGTCACAGTGCCCCTTTAGGGGGTGCCATCCTGGATCAGATTGTGGGTTTGAACAAGTTTCTCTATAGCCCATGAAAACACTTTGTGACTGGCTGTCAGTGGTGTGAGCAGCACAAATATCTGGGCAGGTGGGTTTCTTTGACGAAAGAGAATAGACATCTTTATCCATTATAAAGTCATAGAGTCCCTGCAGTGTGGAAACAGGCCATTCAGCCCAACAAGTCCACTCCACCCCTCCGAAGAGCATCCCACCCAGACCCATTCTCCTACCCCTGCATTTTCCATGTCTAACCCATTTAACCAAAACATCCCTGGATACTATGGGGTAATTTAGCATGGCCAATCCACCTAAGCTACACATCTTTGGAACGTGGGAGGAAACCAGAGCACCCAGAGGAAACCCACACAGACACCAGGAGCATATGCAAACTCCACAGAGACAGTCACCCAAGGGTGGAATCAAACCTGGGTCCCTGGCACTGTGAGGCAGCAGGTGCTAACCACTGAGCCACCACTAAAGCTGAGTAAAGCACCACTATTAAAGCTCAGTACAGATAGGAATACTGCTAGAGAGCTGACTAACATATGTAGAGTCCTTTCCAAAAGTAAGAACTTAACCCAGTTATATAGTTTTATTAATAGTCACAGTAGTCAGAGTTCACATGCATTCTAAAAAGATCACATTTCACTAACCTTATTAAAATTTTAAAGAAAGATCAGGTTAATTCCATGTATTTTGTTTTGTATTGATTTGTGGAATGTGGGTGTTGCTGGCAAAGCTAACATTTATTTATCATCAAATTGCTCCTGGAAAAGGTGAAGATGTGCAGCTGTTGTATGTTATTGAACAACTCATTCAGCCATTTCAGAGTACGTTTGAGAGTAGATCATCTTGCTATGGGTCTGTAATCGCATGCACACCAAATCAGGCAAGGACAACTGGTTTCCTTTTTAAAGGGCTTTAGTGAACAATATGGAGTTGTATGATAAGTTCTGTGGTCATCATTACTAGATTACTGATCCTAGATCTTAATTTCGAATATATTAATGAATTGAAATTATTCAGTTGTCATTAGTGGGTTCTCAAGTCATGACCCAGACCATTAGGCTGGCCTCTGGATATTAATCTAGTAAGATAACCAGTATGCTTTTGTGCGTGCACTTACAGAATACTTTTCATAAGGTTTTGGAATATACTGAAAGTTAGGTACAAAAGTGAACCTGAGATAACAAGGTGTAGAGCTGGATGAACACAGCAGGCCAAGCAGCATCAGAGGAGCAGGAAGGCTGACGTTTCGGGCCGAGACCCTTCTTCTACAAAAATGAACCATACGTTGTAGAATTGAGGCAAATGTATTGCATTACTCAGAAGTGATGATGTGGTGTACGTTCAATATTTGGTGCTTGGATCAGTGTTCATCACCTTCTCAAATGATTTGGACTAAGAAATTGGATGTATGGTGCCAAGATGTGCAGTTGACACCAAATTGGGGGATAACATTAATGATGAAGACAGAACGCAAGAGGATCTAAACAGGTTTCCAGGGAAGGGTGGATAAATAGCAAAAATAAACTGTGGAAAAGTGTTAGATGATGCATTTCAGTATAAGGAACAGGAGAAGAAGCCTTGCAATTGTATCTGGCTGACTGGGATATACTGCCATTTGTGTGACTTTGGTAGCTAGAAATACATTCAACAAATATATCACATTTGCAATAAAATAGCTGGACAATGTAATGAACATTGACTAAGTAAACAGGCAAATAAAAACAAAAACTTTGTATGATTCTGTGCTTTAAACAGAGACCTTAAGAGGCTTTGATATAAAATACAGAGTTAAAAAAATTTAGTCTCTAACTGCTGGACTTGAAGGTGAGGGAAGAGTGATATTGAGATCATGTAGCATGGCTTTTTATCGACGATGCCCTCCTATTTATTCTTTGGAAAAAAAATTATACCTTTTTGTATGTGGTACAGAAATTCTTCAGAGTGCCAATTGAAGAAAGGTTTCTGATACCTGCTTTAATACACAAGAGAATTCAGGCGTTCTTTAAAGTCCACCGACTTGCAACATTGCAACATTTTAATCGTACCCATCCCACCCCACCCCACAGACCAGCTCTGGAGTTTAGAGCACGAATTTCCGTTCTGCCATGAGGCAATTCAGGACTGAAATTGAGAAGTGACTGTACTCAGAGGGTTGTGAATCTTTGGAATTATCTGCCCCTGAGAATTGTAAAGGTGTTCAAGAGTTGAAAACATTAAAAACCAAGATCTTAACTGAGATACCTAAGGGCAGTATGGCTACTCCTAGTCTTATTTCTCATGTTCAGTTACAGTGCCAAGCTACTGTACTTGGAGATTGAATCTAACTTAGCTACATGTAATTATTCAGTTCTTTAAAAATTCTTCTCTTGAGTTCGACTTGTTCTTTTGCTTTTACTTCCATAGTTCTCTGCTGTAATTTTTTTTTGTCTGTTCTGGATGTTGCTTTGCTTACCAAAGGATTTGTGTGTGCTGCATAGATTCAGGGCAACTTGTTGGTTTCTAGTTTTAAAAACACAATTCTACAGATGTTTTACAATCCTAATAATAAACATTTTGCAAATTTCTTTCAGAGCTAAACACCATAGATTGAAATACGGAACAGAGTTAAATCAAGGGGATATGAAGCCTCCAAATTATGACTCTGGTAAGATATGAATGCTGAAGATAACATTTTACAAAAAAGTAGCAAACCTATCTAAATATAACTAAACTGCTTTTGCCATTGAATTGTGAAATGCTGAGTTAGACAAGCATTATATTTGGCTATGAGCTTTAAACTTTCAAGTGTATGCAAGAAATAAATGAATGAACTAGATTGAAAAATGCAGAAGGTTCTGTAAGTTGCTGCAAAAGCGTTACATCCACTAAGTATCTGTTCAGAAAAGTAAAGGTAAAAGCAAAAGGTTTGAGCTATAAGGAGAGGCTGAATAAGCTAGGGCTATTCTCCCTGGAGTGCCAGAGGCTGAAGGTGTGACCTTTTATAGAGGTTAATAAAATCATGAGGGGCATGGATAGGGTCATAGACAAGGGCTTTTCCCCGGGTTGGGAGAGTCCAAAACTAGAGTGTGTAGGTTTAAGGTGAGAAGGGAAAGATTTAAAAGGGACCTAAGGGGCAACTTTTTCACGCAGAGGGTGGTGCATGTATGGAATGAGCTGCCAGAGGAAGTGGTGGAGGGTTGGTACAATTAGAACATTTAAAAGGCATTTCGGATGGGTACGTGAATAGGAAGGGTTTAGAGGGATATGGGCCAAATGCTGGCAAATGGAACTAGATCAGTTTAGCAAATCTGGTTGGCATGGATGATTTGGACCAATGGATCTGTTTCCGTGCTGTACATCTCTGACTTTATAAATGTTCAAATTATTAAATACTAGCATGTATTTATATGGGACAGTAGAACGAAACATCCTCTGATCTTCATGAATGAGGTGTGATATTTCTAAGAATTCAGGAATGCATAGTGGTAGAAGCTACTTCTTCATTTTGACCTTTGAATATATATTTAATTTTTTTTCAGTTTGGCTTCTTCTTCTCACAGCCCCCCATTGTACACTCGCCTCTGCTGTACCACTGAGCAGACCTAGGTTTACCTACAGGTGTTCCTAAATATGGTTCCCCTCAGTGGCATATCAGAAGCATGAGATTATAGATTGATTAAGGGAGGGCCTTTACTGAATGGACTGCCGCAAAGGTTGGTATTTTGGCACCTACTGTGACTGAGCTTACATCAACCATCTCGGTTCAGTGGCTTAGTGTCAAATGGTTAGATTTGTCAGCAATGCAAAGTGCTCAAGTGAATCTGAGGAAGTGGCTTTGAAATTAACAAAGTTTGTTGGATTAAATATGTAAGTTGGTGAACTACTGGCATTTAATATAGACAGGTGTAAAATAGTATGCATAATGGACCTCTTGTACATAATTGTCAAAATAGTTTGGGCTGCAGTTGAAAAAGCCAGAATTTTTAATATATTTAATTCTCAACATGTCTTCTCTGGAGCAAAAATGAACAAAATACAATTTTAAACATACAAGAACAACTTCTATTTATGCAGGCCCCTTGAGGTTTTTCTTGTATCTAAAAACATTTTATTTTGGGATTGGCTCAAGCAAGTGTTGGAAGAATGTTGGAGAGCAAGTATGTGCTAATAGCTTTTGAAATAGGAAGGGGTATAGCAAGAATGAGGATGTTCTGGGATGAGAAAGTAAGTTACTTTAAGCTTTTGTCATTTGGTAAAATGGAGGAAGACAGAACCTGAGGTCATTGTGGAGAAAGAGAATGTACATTGGATCACCACTGTGCACAGATAGGATAAGGGACTGCAATGTTTCTAGAAGGCAGCTCACCACCACCTTCTCTAGGATAATTAGGGATGGGCAACAAACACTAACCTAGCCAGAGATCCCCACGTTTCATGAATGAATTTAAAAAGAAGTTGAGAAAAGTGAGGCCAGTAAAAGATTTGAGTATCCTGTACTGAGAATTGCACTGAGAAACAAGGACCCACTCATGATTGACAAATTGTAAGTTGGTGAGTGGGAATATGATACGGTCAACAGTTGAGGCTATGACTTCCAGGTAAGTCAGAAGCTGTGAAACATCATTATACTGACCCCTAACCTGCATTTCCTTCATAATTGTTCTGTTAACAAGTACACTTTCTTGCACCTCCACAGCATTGCGTTCATCTGCTCTTTCCCCTTCCTGTACTAACATGAAAGGAATATGTGTAAAATCCTTGCCTTCTTATTTTTGTGTTTTGTTTTCAATTTTGGGCAGAAATGACAAAAGAACTGTTTTAAAACTGTTTTAGTTACAAAGATTTCTGCATGTTTTTGAAAACAAGAAATCTGACACTCATTGTGAATACAGCAAACTTTGTTTTAACCGGCACCTTATTAACTGGCTCTCTTCATTAAAGTTGACAAAACACATATACCTCAAACACTGCAAAGTTTGCTGTATTATTCTGTCCAATTATTACAGAATTTTAATTTATTTACCTCAGTATAAATATATTTGTTGTTCAATCAAATGGCCACACCAAATATCAACAGTTGATTCAATTTCAAGTCAATTTCTCCTCAAATACCACAATGTACCACAATGTCCAAGTAGTGAGTTGAGCTTGCGAGTGAGAAGGCTGTCTGTTGGTCAGTCTTATTTAAGAAAAAGTTGCATTATTATTTAAGTGATTTATGCTGTAAATCAAGTATAACCATGATGTCTATACCCCCTGCATTTCATTTCTATTGGTGTGTGTTTTTGCATTGATTACGTGGACCTTTCGATTTTCAGGAAAATTTGATCAGTTGGCACACTCCTGGTCCCATATGTTCTGGATAATAAAATGTTTGCTGCTAGTAGTCAGAGAAGTTTAAAGACAAACTGGAGCTGAAGTGTTGTGCACAAATGGAGCTTTGGTTGATAGCCGATTGATAACTGGACAATAGTCTGTTAACTAATGGCAAAGGTCTTCTGCCTGCCAATAATTATGTGACTGTTTCTCAGGGAGCTGAACAGCTTGGGATTATGAACAAAATACGGAGATGCGTTCAGGCAGCCAGTAGTTCAGGAACTCTCTCTATTCACCCCAGAAAAAGCCACTTTAAGTTGAAGAAAACCATTTTTCCTTTGGTTCAGCAGTTGTTATAAGCTGTGACTTTTAACTGATAAGTCAGAGACCTTTTATAAGTGAACCAGTCACCCGATGAATCTTTGAAACCAGTGAAAGCTTCCAGAAAAGGATGGCTAAGAAGCAGCATTCTGGCCAGCCCAAGTATAATAAGAACCATCTCAGCAGCCCTTGTGAACAGGAACCACTGAATTATTTTACCTCTAGCTAGAATTTATTTACTTGCAGTAAATAGTAGCTTTTGCCAAGTACAGAAACCTGGTGCATATTTTCTGCCCTTCTGGATTTAGAAGGCCAGTGAATGAGGATTTTGCCTACTTCTTAAAATCTTTAACTTGTAATAACTCTGGGAATAACCAGGCTTGATTTCCAGTGCAGTGCACTGCACCAGTGAGTCATGACATGATTGTGCTCTTTTCCAATTTAGCTTAACTTGTATAAATCACTCCTAACTGACTTTCTTTCCTTTGACCTTGACAAATCATAAATGATTCAGAATACTTCATCTGCACAGTGTCAACATCCTCAGCTTTTCCAAGCAACATTGGCTTCTTGTGCCTTAAAGCATTGACTTAAGAAACCTTGTTCTCAATTTCAAGTTATTCTACATTCCTTCCCTTTTCTGCTGTAGCAGGCTTTGTTGCACTGACTTTATAATCTGCACTATGGGTAACTACTTTTTCTGTTTCTCCTTTCTTGAATTCTACATTGGTACCCCTGTGGTACTACCTCATCCTCCGTGTTGCTTCTCATCTTTTCCTTACTTCCCGTTTCCTTCATATGCAGTTATCCTACACAGTTCAATGCATTTTATGCCATCTTCCTGTGTAATGAACAAGAGAGAAAATGTAAGCTTTGCTGTGCATCAAAACAACTGCATCCTGCCACAGAGTCCCACACACCTCAAAACTTCAATAATTAAATACTTTAAGTTGTTAAAATGAAAATGTAGGTTATAAACTCCTTCCTTGAGTAGTAACATAAAGCTAGAAATGTATGTTTCTTAGTCATTTGTAAATGCCGATTGATTATGTTAAGCTACAAGTTTTTTTGTGCTATTTCTCTCCAGTTACAACATTTAAAACACACTTGGATAAGTACGTGAATAGGAATGGTTTTGAGGAATATGGGCCAAATGCAGGCAGGTGGAACCAGTTTGGTTTGGAATTATAGTTGGCATGGACTGGTTAGCCCGAAGGATCTTGTCTCCCTGCTGTATGACTCTATGACTGTCTGGACTCAAGACTGAAAGGTTTTGTTTAAAGCACTAGTAAAAGTTGCAAACTGGCATGAATATCTTATGATTCTGTTTTGATAATAAGTACCACAATTGATGAAATTGTAACCTTTTGATTTTGGAAACCAGGTTTGAATCCAACCATAATTGATGACCTAAACGTTTCTTCTGTCTGATAGTATGAAAATGACTTTTGCGTGTTTCAAACCAGCTCCTAACAAGTAGGGATTTCAGAACTCATTGGTATCAGATGATAAGCCCCTTCAGCCATTGTTGATCATCTGCTCCAGTTTACCAATTGTGCAGTTTTCTTTTCATCAATTGGATCTTCTGTTGAGAATGTCATATTTGATTGTGTTAAAGAGCCCACACCCATTCCTCATTAGAATGTACCCAACTTACTCAGGTCCAAAGGAAACAGCCAATTGTCAGGAACTTCCAAGTGTGCGCAGGAATACTCTTTCTGGTAATCCGCTAAAACGATTAAACTTGCTAGAACAGATCATTAATGAGGTTCCTGCTGCTTCTCTAACTCTGGCTATCTGACGTGTTAGACATTGGTAGTATGTTGTAAGAAATATAAAATGCTATGTTGCATTGCATGGGGAGAATTGCAGCCCTTGGTGATGGCTATGCCATGTCAGGCTCTATTAATAATCGTAATTCATTACAATAATATTCACAGGGTGCTTGGCTTGATATGGAAATGAAAATAATCATATCTGCACAATAATAGATGCTTTTCACAGAATGATAGAATGTTTGGTTAAATGCATTGTGTGAGAGCACTTTGTCAGTACTGGAAGACTGGAAAATGCTTATTTCACAGCAGCAATGTTGATCAAATTGAGTATAAAATTCACCAAGATTTTTAAAAATAATTTTCCCTTTGTGACGATACATGCAACATTGTGACAGTGAAGTGTGAAAAGCCAATGCAAATTACAAATTTATTGTTAAAAGTTGAAAATCTTTAAACTATTGTAATGATGATTTAAAATAGTTAAGATTTAAACAAGGCCCTGGAACATTACTTGAAACAACTCCAATGTTCTGACAGTGGAAATACTGCTTTATATCATACAGGTGTGTTAGACTTCCAGGAGTGGCATCAACTCCTTAGCAATAGAAGCACTATAGGTGTAACAACTGCTGAACAGTTGTTCAGCATCTGGGGTTGCATGTTAGATAGTCTTGCATCATTTAGGTTTTGTATTATAAAGTATCACATTTTTCACTTTCTCAGGAAGTTCCAAACCACTTCATGATGAATAAATTATTTTTGACATGCCTGTCACTGTTATGCAAGCAAATGGAGGAACCAACCTGTGCACAAGGATGTGTCTGAAGTAGCAAATGAAATTAAGACCAGTTAACCTATTTTGTTGCAATTAGTTGAGGATTGAACGTTGTCCAATAGAACATAAAATAGTACAACACAGTACAGGCCCTTCGGCCCACGATGTTGTGCTGACCTATTATCCTACTAAGCTCAATCTACCCTGCATACCATACATTTTACTATCCTCCATGTGCCTATCCAAGAGTCGCTTAAAAGTCTCTAAAGTATCTGACCCCACTACCACTGCCGGCAGCGCATTCCACACGCCCACCACTCTCTGTGTGAAGAACCTACCTCTGACATCTCCCCTATACCTTCCTCCAATAACCTTAAAATTATGTCCACTTGTAATAATCATTTCCGCCCTGGGAAAAAGTCTCTGACTATCCACTCTATCTGTGCCTCTCATCATCTTATAAACCTCTATCAAATCACCTCTCATCCTTCTTCGCTCCAATGAAAAAAACCCTAGCTCCCTCAACCTTTCCTCATAAGACCTGCCCTCCAGTCCAGGCAGCATCCTGGTAAATCTCCTCTGCACCCTCTCTAAAGCTTCCACATCTTTCCTGTAATGAGGTGACCAGAACTGAACACAATATTCCAAGTGTGGTCTAACCAGAGTTTTACAGAGCTGCAGCATAGTCTCACGGCTCTTAAACTCAATTCCCCTGCCAGTGAAAGCCAACACACCATACGCTTTCTTTACAACCCTATCAACTTGGGTAGCAACTTTGAGGGATCTGTGGACGTGGACCCTAAGATCCCTTTGTTCCTACACACAGCTGAGAATCCTGCCATTAACCCTGTATTCTGCATTCAAATTCGACCTTCCAAAATGAATCACTTCACACTTTTCTGGGTTGAATTCCATCTGCCAGTTCTTTGCCCAGCTCTGCAAGCTGTCAATGTCCCGTTGCAACCTACAACAGCCCTCCACGCTGTCCACAACTCCACCAACCTTCGTGTCATCGTCAAACTTGCTAACCCACCCTTCCACTTCCTCATCCAAGTCATTTATAAAAATCACAAAGAGCAGAGGTCCCAGAACAGATCCCTGCGGCACACCACTGTTCACCGAGCTCCAGGCTGAATACTTTCCATCTACTACCACCCCTCTGTCTTCTATTGGACAGCCAGTTTTGTATCCAGACAGCCAAATTTCCCTGAATCCCATGCCTCCTTACTTTCTGAATGAGCCTACCATGTGGAACCTTATTGAATGCCTTGCTAAAATCCACATACACCACATCCACTACTCTACCTTCATCGATTGTGTTTTGTCACATCCTCAAAGAATTCAATAAGACTTGTGAGGCATGACCTGCCCCTCTCAAAGCCAATACTAGGGGACCTAGCTCCTCTTTAACAAGTCTCATGAAACATTTTATTGCCGTCAGAGCAACCAGATAAGAATGCTCCTTAATATTCCACCTAGAAGACTGTTATCAATTAATACTGCAGTCCTTGCATATTGCTCTGATGTATCAGTTCAGGTTATGTTGGAAGGGCAGAAATGAGTATAAATTCAACCACAAAGATAAGTGTTTAGCTTTGGTTTTAATTTTTTTTATTAAAAGCTTAGAATAGACCACCATTTGAAAAGATTGATTGGTTGCTATCTGCTTTTTTTAATGTTACACATGTTACCAGTCTCTGACAATTACAAGAGCTCTGCTATTCCCTGGTTAAATATACAGTTGGTGATGTGCAACATTTTACTCTTGTTTGACAACAGTCTCCACTCAATAATCTGATTCCAATTATTCCTGAAGTAAGATTATTTGATGAGTAGTTGAGGAGTGAGGAATTCAGACTGAATCATTGTTTTTCTAGATGAAGGGAATGAAAATGAAATACAGACAACACAAAATAATCAATTAACGTGGAAGCAAGGGCGACAGCTCCTTCGTCAGTGAGTATCTGCATTTAGTTCTGTTTCAAAAATGCTTTGTGATTCTGGTATCTTCAGTGTTTCACCTTAGCATCAAAGTTGCGAACTGTTTATTTCCTTATTCTAATTCAGATAAGTAAAAATATTAGACTATCATCTTGATTTAAATTGTAGCATTTTAAAGAATTAATATTAAACATGATTATGTTCAAGATCAGAATGAAATAAGATGCTGGATAGGATGTTGGTTGTTTTCTAACAGTAAATGGGCTAGCTTACACATTACATTTAGAGTAATATTTGCACGTCTTTGTTATGTATTTGATGTATATTTATTTTTGAAAAAAATCAAACCCCATCCCCCTTACGCCAATCTAAAGAAAAAAAAAACTAGAGTGTCTTACTACAGACAATGTAATGAATGGTGAATTGTTAACAATAGCCCTGTGCTGGGAGCTTACATTTTCCTAGTGACTGTAGAGGCTGGTACTGGAAGAGACATATCACTTTGACCCTGCAGCTGGTACGAGTGACTTTTCGTTTTCCAGTACCCGTTGCAGAGTAGAGTGGAGAAAAGGATTTGTGGTGTGTACATTCTCCTCTTTTTCTAAATATTGCATCGTTTGTAGCTGGTGTGTTTTGCTGCACAAGTTGTGGTAAGGTTTCAAGATATTGGTCATTATGCTTAAGACTGCTCTGATTCACTGATTCTCTAGATACCTACAGGAGGTGGGTTATACAGACACCATAATAGATGTGAAGTCAAAACGAGCACGGGCACTTCTTGGCCTCTCTAGTGATCTAGATAAATTATCAGAAAACAAAAATTTGGAGCCTGTTGTAAATGGTGGAGAAACTGTAATAAAAGGAACAAACATGATTGGGTAAGTGCTGACACCTCCTATCACCGGTGTGTGGTTACTTTGTTTAAAATTTAAATTTAATTTCTTTTGTGTTAAATTCACTGTCCTTTGAATCCAAGATTTCTAAGCCTTTTATATACTATCATTGTTGGGAATTGTACACTTGTGTAATATTCAGATTTCTTTATGTAGATTCATTAACATATAACAGGTAAGCTTTTGAACTTGTAAACAAAGACAGACATATTCCGATGCTGTGGCACAACAATCTGATTTATCTGCAGAATTGATGAGAATTGCATGCTGGCCCAGTCAGTTAAACTCCTTTTACTTTTTTCCTTAGGATGGAACAAGTAGTTGTGTTTCTGTATTTTATCTAGTATGGTACAAGCAGAGACCACAACCTGATATTCCTTAATGTAAAGTTAAAATCTCTTAGTTGTTGAAAATTTATTTTTGCCATTTTTGGGCTGTTATTTGTTTACTATCACCGATGTCTGTGTTCCTTTTCTTAGTTCATTCATGGGATTCATTGATGAAAACAATAAATCTAACATTACTATCAAAGGCAAGGAAAATGATTCACCCTATAAACAAGTACCTGAAAGGACTAAAGCTTCTTTGCAAAGATTTTTTTTCCCTCAATTGAATCAAAGGTTCATCATTTCAAAGGACTTGGATTTGATGCAAACAAAGTATTGTGCACAAAGTGCACTCGATAACATTAAAGAATGTTAGATTGCTGTTTTCTGTTTGCCGTCTTGTTCATTTGCCCCAATCCCAAGCCTCTGTTGTGCGTGAAGGCTTAGGAGAGGGCAGTGAAAGGAACATAGTGAATGAGGGAATGAGAGGTGCAACAAATGAGATAGACGTCGAGTGGTAGGAACGGTCAAGGTAGGGTAGTAGAAGGGTTGGAAGAAGTGGTCAAGAGCAAGAGAGAGTCAGGTAGAAAGAATAAGTGAGTTATCAGGATTTAATAAATTAAATTAGAGGATCTTTTTGGGTCTGCTGCGATCAAGCCAGCTAACAGCTTTTTGATGTAAAACTTTACTAACAGGTCAGAAACGTAGTCTACCCTTATTACATATTTTCTTGTGGGAAAGTGATTTATATTCAACATTCCATTTTATAGAAACAGGTTAGGACAGCTAAATAAGAGATTGTTATTGTGCTCCTGTTGTAAAATGCTGGAATTATAATTTAATAATCCCTAAAAGAACAATTGCTGAATGTTATCCTCACTAACTGGTGTTTTCTTTGCTTTAATTCAGAGTTATACTTGAAAAGGAAATAAATTGCATTGTGCAGTGCCATGTGGTGAGCATGGTGGGAATGGAACTGATAGAATTACTGTACAGAGAGCTGCCGTGGATTTGATGTGCCAAGTAATGGGCTTCTCTGCCATAGTGGTTTTATGATTCTTAAGTGGGACAAATTGAATAGCTCTTTCAAAGCAGTGACTCAGTTTGTGGAATGACTTGCATTTGTGCAATAAGATTATACAAGAACATTATTTGGCATGTTTCTGAACACAGTAACTATTCCTCCTGGTTTGTGATTTTTTGTTTTTTTTGTTTTTGGCCGACTATTTTTTAGTTTCGTTTGTGATTACACTCCAGACATTATTTTACATAACTTTGCATCTATAGGCCTGACAGTCTTGCTTCAAAAGAAGTGAGAAACACATCTAAAAAAATTACATGTAGTGTTGCAATAAAAGAAAAATGAAGAGCAGATTCCATCAAGAGCCTTTTACTTTCTTCTAATGGTCTGTTAGAGTCATAATTTCATAGAGTCGTACAGCACGGAAACAGACCCTTCATTCCAACTTGTCCATGCCAACAGATATCCTAAATTAATCTGTTCTCATTTGCCAACATTTGGCCGTATCCCTCTAAGCCTTTCCTACTCATGTACCCATCCAGATGCCTTTTAAATGTTGTAATTATACCCACCTCCTCCACTTCCTCTGGAAGCTCATTCTATACACACGCCACCCTCTGCTTGAAAAAGTTGCCCCTTAGGTCCCTTTAAATCATTCCCTTCTCACCTTAAACCTATGCCATGTACTTTTGGACTCCCTTACACTGGGAAAAAGACCATGGCTATTCACCCTATGCATGCCCTTCCATGACTTTATAAACTTCTATAAGGCCACCTTTCAGCCTGTGACACTCCAGGGAAAATAGCCCCAGCCTACTCAGCCTCGCCGTATAGTTCAAACCCTCCAACCCCAGCAACGTCCTTGTAAATCTTTCCTGAACCCTTTCAAGTTTAAGAACATCTTTCCAATAGCAGGCAGACCAGAATTGAATGCAGTATTCCATATTCTGTCCTAACTAATGTCCTGTACAGCCACAACATGACCTTCCAACTCCTATACTCAATGCACTGACCAATAGAGGCAAGCGTACCGAATGCCATCATCTCTACCCTGTCTACTTGTGACTTTGCTTTCAAGGAACTGTGAACTTGCACCCCAGGGTCTCTTTGTTTGGCAACACTGTCCAGGACCCTACCATTCTGCGTATCAGTCCTGCCTTGATTTGCTTTACCAAAATGCAACAGTTCACATTTATCTAAATTAAAATTCATCTGTCACTCCTCAGCCCATTGACCCATCTGGTCAAGGGTCCGTTGTTGTACTCTGAGATAAACTTCTTCATTCTCTGCTACACCACCAATTTTGGTGTCATCTGCAAACTTACTAACAATTCCTCCTATATTCTCTTCCAAATCATGTATAGAAATGACAAAAAGCATTGGCACAGCACCGATCCTTATGTACACAGCTGGTAACAGGCCTCCAGGACAAAACAAAAATCCCCCCCCACTACTCCCTGCCTCCTACCTTCAAGCCAGTTTTGTATCCAAATGGCTAATTCTCCCTGAATTCCATGTGATCTAACATTGCTAACCAGTCTACCATGCAGAATCTTGTCAAAAGCCTTGCTGAAGTCCATATAGACGGCGTCCACCGCTCTATTGAAGAATATATATGACCAGATATGGGACCAGTTTGCTCATCATCTGGGGAATAAAACATTGAGAATCACTGAGAATAGAGGATTTGATTTGAAGCACAGCATGTTATAGAATTGTACCTTTACAAAATAACTGCGTGCTATTTTTTCCCCCCAGAAATTCTGTCATAGATTGCCTGTGTTAAAAAACATGTGAAAGATTATATAATTTAGTTTTGAATTTTTTTAAAGAAATTCCGGAGAGAAGGTTAAACCACTTTCAACGGATTCGGCAGATGTGCTGGAAACATTGAATTTCCTGGAAAATGCTGCAGCAGAATTTAGTGATGAAGATGAAGATGATGAAAATGATGGAAAGGAGAGGACAGTTAGCGATAGTTCGGTAGGTCAAATGATTGGGGCCATGTATATAAATGTGTTGAAAAAGTAGTGTGTCAGTATAATTGTGGTTTATCTGTGTGCTGAATGCTTTAATTTCTTTTTCTGAAGAGGTTCAGTTATAGTCCTCTGCTCAAATTGATCTAAAACTCGGAATGTTGACAAGGCTGGCATTTGGTGTCCATCCGTGGTTGCCCTTGAAGTGAATGGATTTCTAGACCATTTCAAGGGTTAATTAAGAGTCAACCACATTTCTGTAGATCTGGAGTCATATGTAGGCCAGACCCGGTAAGGACAGCAGTTCCCTTCCCTTGGGGATGTTAGTGAACCAGATGGGTTTTTATAACGATTACATGGTCATCATTAGCCTAATGTTTACATATATACTTTATTGCCTTGGAGGGAGTACAACATAGGTTTACAGGAATGATATCTGGACTTTAGAGGTTAAGGTACGAGGAGAGATTAGACAAAGTAGACCCAGAATTTCTCTAGAATTTAAAAGGTTAAGGGGTGATCTGATTGAAGTCTTCAAGGTATTAACTTGAAAATGCAGGGTAGATAAAGACAAATTATTTCTACTGTTTGAGAATTTTAGAACTAGAATTAGTCTGAGAATTAGGGCCAGACCAGACATCTCAGGAGAGATGTTAGAAAGCACTTCTACACATAGCATGGTAGATGTTTCGACATCTCTTCTACAAGCAGTAGTGGATGCTAGATCAGTCATTAAATTTTTGTTTATTATCTCAAATTTGAAATTATCTAATGTATTGAGAGATACGTGCCAAAGGCAGGTGTATGGAGTTAGACCACAGATCAGCCATGATCTCACTGACTGGTGGAACAGGCTCGAGAGGCTGATTAGCCTACTCCTGTTCCTATGTTCCTATTGAATTCATGTTTCACCAGGTGCCACTTGAACCAATGCTCCCAAAACGATTCAGAAAAGCAGTGAGGAATAAATGGGTCATTCTCGCATCGGCATTCTGTGATGAGTGCAATATCACAAGGGTTAGTACTTGGGCCCAGCTGTTTACAATATATGTTAATTATTTGGACTTGGGGACCAAATGTAATATTTCTAAATTTTTAGCTACGTAGGAATGTGTGTTGTGAGGAAGATGAAAATGTTTTCAGATGGATTTGGACAAGTTTAGTGTTTGGGCAAGAATATGGCAGATGGAATGAAATGTGGAAAAATGAGGTTATCCACTTTGGTACAAAGAACAAATGTACAGAGTTTTTAATAAATGATGAGAAGATGGAAAGTGTAGAAGTACTAAGGTCTTATCAGTAAGTCATTGAAGGCTAACATGCAAGTGAAGCAAGCTATTAGGAAGCCTAATGGAACAGGAGCTTTATCACAAGAGGATTTGAGTTTGAGGGTAGTCAAATGTTGCTTCAGTTGTGTAGGAGCTTGGTTAGATCTCATTTGGAATATTGTACGCAATTTTGTCTCATGAAAGGTATTTTTGCTGTGGAGTGAGTGCGAAGGTTCACCAAACTTGTTCTGGGGATGACGGGGCTGTTCCATAAAGAGAGATTAGGCAAACTGGGCATGTAATCTCTCTATAGAGTTTCAAAGAATGAGAAGTGATCTTATGAAACCGACAAAATATATCAAGGGTTAAACAAGCTAGATGTAGGTAAAATGTTTTTCCTGACTGTGGAGTCCAGAACCAGGAGGCATAATTTAAAAATAGAAGGGAAGCCATTTAGGACTGAAATGAGGAGCATTTTTATTTTACTTGAAGGTTTTGAATTCTCTTCGAAATGCTCATTCTTATTTGAAGTAGAGATTGTGCACCATTGTTAATCAAACATTTATCAGAGTTATGGTGTGGGTAAAAGGCATCGAATTATTCAATCAGCATCAATTAAATTAAATTCAGGCTCAACAGGTTGAATGACCTACTCCTGTTCCTATCTTCCTATGAAGAAGAGTCTGTCCCACTTAAATATTAACTTTATTTCTTTGCACAGTTGCTGCCGGACCTGCTGGGTTTCTGTAGCATTTTCTGCTTTTCTTCCTTAGAACCTTATCTTGGATCTCTGGATTATTATTATCTAATAATTAGAAAACCAAATGGTATTTTAGCCTTTCTAGAAAAAGAATTTGAGTGCCTGGATAAGGATGGCATGCTGCAATTGGTGAGACATAACCTAAATGTTGTGTACAGTTTTGTCCCACTTTTCAAAGGAGGAGTATACTTGCTGTTGAAGGAGTTCAACATATCCCTGGTGTGGCGGAATTATCTTCTGATGCGAGATTGAGAAAATTGGGTCTGTATTTCCTAGAGTTTCAAAGAATGAGGGGTGACTTCATTGAAACTTAGAAAATTCTTACAGGCTGTGATAGGGAGGACATAGGTGAGATGTTTCCTCAGGCTGATGAGTCTAAAACTAGGGAATGTAATGTCGGGTAAGAGGTAGGCCATTTAACAGTGAGATGAGGAGGAATTTCTTCATTGCAGGTTGGTAAATCTTTGAAATTTTCTACCTTAGAGGTCTGTAGAAGCTCAGTCATTGAGCATGTTCAAAACAGAAATTGATATTTTAATGGCATTAAGGGATATGGAGATAATGTAGGAAAGTGACATTGATGCAGATGATGGGTACTTGAGTAATCATGTTACAGATGAGGACATCGACTCAACACACCCTAAGCATCATCATAAAACCTAAGACTTTCTGAAGTTTCCTGTACTTTCTTCAGCAGAGTCCACTTCTCCTGGCAGATGATCAACTTCCCCTGTTTTACCCCTCTAATTGTAGATCATCACTTGCAGTGTTTCACTTCAGAAATTACTTGTACAGTACGCAGTGCATCTAACTGCTTCTAAATCTGTAATTTTATGCTTTAATGAACCTGCCTTGGGGAATCAGTACCTGCAGTTGCCATAGACCACCATTGTGCGATCTCTGTGTAATGCTGACTTCCAACGCCTTGCAACAGTTGGCCTCAAATACAATAAATAAAACAATTCACTCTGGATGTTTCAGTTCAAAAATTTCCCTGCTTACACACCTAAATATGGTGTACATGTGCCGGTGTTGGTCTAGGGTGGACAATGTCAGAAGTCACACGACGCCAGGTTATAATCCAGGTTTATTTGAAATCACAAGCTTTCAGAGTGCTGCTCTGTCATCAGCTGAAGTGGAGGGAATGCGCACGGGGACAGAATTTATAGGCGGGGCAATCATTTCAGGAAAATTTTACATAATTGAGTATCAGAAGATAGTACAAATGGTGTGAGTGGAGTGTCGACAGGCTGAATAACAAGTCTTTGCCAGTGATCAAAAGTGTCAAACGGCATGAGTAAAGTGTTAATAGCTGAATAGTAAGTGAAGGGATGATCTATGATCCAATTACTTTAGGCAGCGAGATAATTACAAAAAAATCAATAATAAGATGGTGCTAGAGACAAACCATATGCTGGAATAACTTGATAGGTATAAGAGTAGCATGACGACATCTATTCAAAGTAACAAGTAATCCAAAGCTGTACAAACTAATTGAGGTAGAGAGATCATAACGAGTTATCAAGGTGACGGTGTCAAAACAGAACAGTTAGAAAGACTTCACAAACACAGAACAGTTCGGTGGGGTTACATGTAGCGCAACATGAACCCAAGATCATGTTTGAAGCCATCTTCATGGGTACGAAAATTGGCTATTAGTTTCTGCTCCGTGATTCTGTGTTGTCTTGAAGGCCACCTTGGAGGATGCTTCTCCGAAGATCGGAGGCTGAATGTCCTTAACCACTGAATAAAAACCAAAAGAACTGCGGATGCTGTAAATCAGGAACAAAAAACAGAAGTTGTTGGAGAAGCTCAGCAGGTCTGACAGCATCTGTGAAGAAAAACTCAGAGTTAACATTTCGGGTCTGGTGACCCTTCCTCAGAAGTTCTGAAGCAGATGCTGTCAGACCTGCTGAGCTTTTCCAGCAACTTGTGTTTTTGTTCCTTAACCACTGAAGTTGTTCCCCAGCTGGGGAACATGACCAACAGAGTACCCTTCGTTGTCCAACACTGATCCAGAGCGGAGAAACTACAGCATGATCTCGCAGCCTTTCAACATGTCATCGATGATGACAAACATCTCGCCAAGATCATCACTACGCCCCCACTTCTTGCCTTCAAACAACCACCAAATCTTTTACAGACCATTGTTTGTAGCGAACTACCCAACCATCAGGAGAATAGCGACCACAACACCACACCAACCCTACAACGGCAACCTCTGCAAGACATGTCAGGTGCTACCATCGCACATGGGAACACCATCCACCATGTACACAAGGCACTCTGGTGAATTGGCCAATGTTGTCTAACTCATATGCTGCAGGAAAGGATGCCCCGAGGTATGGTATATCAGCGAGACCATGCAGACGTTATGACAACGGATGAATGGTCACTGCACAATAATCGCCAGGCAGGATATATAAATTCTGTGCCTGTGCACTTACCTCCGCTTTACCTGATGAAGGAGCAGCACTCTGAAAGCTTGTGATTTCAAATAAACCTGTTGGATCCATGCAGGATCACAGGTATATCTCTGATGTTCAACGTTCCATGGACAGTTGCTCTCGCCGCATCCTGAAATCCACACTCAGTGCCATGAGGCGTCACACACTCATTCTCGACCTTTCTCTCCTACAGCATCACATCATGCTGGCTCACTTCTGCACCATTCCGCATTTTCACTTCAACTTGCGGCTCATTTGCCAGGCTAACCAGAAACTTTATCTTTTCCTTCAGGCATCAAGGCCCACAAGATGCAACAACTCAGATACCCATGACTCTGGAATCTTCTTCCCCTCTCCTTCCCTCTGACTCCATCCCCTCCCCCAACTCTACCTCCTGTCAGGTATTCACCATCCCTCGTAACCTTCCGCTCTCCAATGCTGAACATTTTGTACTCAGCAAAGGTCTCAGCTTTAACCCTCTGCATCCCCACCTAAACGAATTTCGGGCACGACATGTTGTTGAACTCATCTTCCACTGTCTTCTCCTCCATGCCCATTTCTTTGCACAAGAGTCCTCTCCCTGTCCCACAGACCCCTTTGCCCAGTTCCAATACTCTTCTTCCACCTAGATCCCTCCCTCTGACCTTTTACCTGCATTTGATCTGTTCATTGAGAACTGTCGATGTGACATTGGTCACCTCAATTTCCCTGCCCTCTCATCCAATCCAACCTATCTCCCTCCGAACTGACTGCCCTCCATGCACTTAGATCTAACCCTGACTTTGTTATTAAACCTGACGATAAGAGTGGTGCTGTTGTAGTGAGGCATACTGACCTCTACATTGCAGAGGCT
Organism: Rhincodon typus; assembly: GCF_021869965.1. Taxonomy (NCBI): domain Eukaryota; kingdom Metazoa; phylum Chordata; class Chondrichthyes; order Orectolobiformes; family Rhincodontidae; genus Rhincodon; species Rhincodon typus. The sequence continues at coordinate 83,967,414 of NC_063336.1, read as the reverse complement.
GAGCTCCAGCTCTCAGATACCTCCTCCTATCTTCAGCTGGTCCATGACCCCACCATGGCACATCAGGCCTTTGTATCAACTATGGTAACTGACCTCATTTCATCTGGTTAATGCTCCCCCCCCAAACAAAAAAAAATCTGCCTCCAAGCTGATAGGCCCCCAGACCCACACAGCCCCTCCTTCCAAAAATCTACAAACAGGACTGCCCAGGGCAATCCATTGTTTCAGTCTGCTCCTGCCCGACAGAACTCATCTCTTTCTACCTTGATTCAGCCTTTTCTCCCCAGTCCAGTCCCTGCTCATGTATATCCGTGATTCTTCTGAGGTGTTAAGCCAGGCTGCAGCTGCCGCCTCTTTACCATAGATGTGCAGTCTCTTTACATGTTCATCCCCCACCAGGATGGTCTCAGAACTTTCCGCTTCTTCTTGGAGCAAAGGCCTGAGCCGTCCTCACCCACCACCACCCTCCTCTGCTTGGCTGAGCTTGTCCTCGCCCTTAACAACTTCTCTTTTTACTCCTCTCATTTTCTTCAGGTCAGCGGGTTGGTCACGGGAGCCCATATGAGCCCCAGTTATGACTGTCTCTGTTTCTTCGTGGGGTACGTGGAACATTCCTTGTTCCAGTCCTATTCCCCAACCCCACAGCTCTTTCTCTGATATAGCGATCATCAGTGCAGCTTCCCCCCGTCATCCGGAATTGGAAACGTTCATTGATTTTTGCTTCCAGTTTTCACCCTGTCCTCACTTTCACCTGGTCTAGGTAATGTACAGAGCTTCATAACCAAGCAGCTGAAGCCAGTTATGTAGTCGTTAAAATTGGTCACAGTCATGAGGCTAGAATTGGAGCAGCACAGATATCTTAAATGATTAGAAGCACAGACTTGCCAGGTTAGATGACAGAGAAGGGAAACCCTTGTAGATTTAAAATTGGAATGAAAGAAAATGAAACCTGTAAAGGTCAGCAGGCAGAGGGGTGATGATTGAACAAGATTTGTTAAGAATTAAAACATAGATGTCAAGTTTATAGAGGGTAGAATGTGCAATGCCAGCCTGGAAGTCCAGTCAGGAAATAACAAAGATTTGATAAGGGTTTCAGCAGGGGATGAGCTGAGGCAGAATGGTGTCAGGCAATGTTATAGCATTGGAAATAGCTGCATGTGTAGTTGGAAGCTCAACTTGAGGTCAAACATACACCAAGGTTGCAAACAATCTGGTTCAGCCTCACAGTTTCAGAGCCAGTGATTGCGTCAGTATCCAGGAAACAAAAATTTCCCACAGGTTTTGAAGACTTTGGTCTTCACTGTATTTAATTTCATGAAATTTCTGTTCATCCAGCATTGGCTATCTGACAAGCAGTTTGACAATTTAGCCGAGTTGTTGGTGAGTTAGAGCTGGATGCCATCAGCGCGTGTCATGGATGCTGCTGAATAAAAGTGAGATGACATGACTTGAGTATTTTGTGTGTTAAACTTTTGTGTTTCATAACTTTGCTTGGCTACTCCATGTACTGAATGTACACTGTCCTGTGAACACAGCAGCAAGAAGTTGCATTTATGCAGTGCCATTGCAAAATGAAACAGAGCACTTGAGGCCAAGTCAAGATAAATGGTTGCTAAGCCACGGAAGGGGTGTGGTTAGCAAAAGATTAATTAAAAATGTTTTTTTTCCAAGGGGCGTAGAGACTGAGTAAAGTAGAAAGAGATGAAGCAAACTGTGCAGACATTCCGTAATGTTGGGGTGAATGGAAGAGGAATGCACCAAATTGGGTGGTGTTGTGAGGAGAATGCAAGGGGGTGTTAAGGTAATTTAAACAAATTGAGTGGGCAAACACATGGCAGATGCAGTGCAGCATGTCAAAATTGAAGTTATGCATTTCAATGTGAAAAACAGAAAGGAAGAGTATTATTTAAATGGTAATATATTGGGAAGTATGAATGTACAAAAGGATCTGGGTGCCCTTGTACACCATCAATAAAAGTCGCTGGATAAATGCATCAGGCAGTTAGGAAGGCAAATGGTGTATTGGACTTCATTGCAAGATAATTTGAGTTCAAAAGTAGGATATCTTGCAGCAGTTATACAGGGCTTTGGTGAGACCACCCCTCGAGGATCATGTTTAGGTTTGGTCTCCCCAGCTAAAAATATACCTGACATAGTGGGAGTACAGTGGAGGTTTATTAGACTGACTTTGGGCGTGGCAGGACTGCACTGTGGAGAGACATTGGTTCAACTGGGCCTGTAGTCACCAGAGTTTAGAAGGATGAGAGGGGATCTGATTGAAACACGCAAAATTCTAACAGGGCTAAATGGACAGTTGCAGGGAGGATGTTTTCCCTCCCTGGTTGAGGAATGTAGAATTGGGGTTCAACATTTAGGTATGCCATTTGGACTGAGATGGAGGAAAAGTTCTTCACTCAAAGGATGGTGAACCTGTGGAATTCTCTACCACAGAAAGCTGTGGCAAGAAAGAGGCCATGTCACTGAATATATTCAAGGAAGAGATAGATACATTTTGAGATTTTTAAAGGAATCAAGGTATGGGAAAAAAAAACATGAATATGGCAATTTGAGAACATCAGCCATGATCTTATTGAATGGTGGAACTGGTTTGAAGGGTCAGTTGGCCTACTTCTAGTTTCTATGTTTTATATTTTCTAAACCACAGCCAGAGGAGGGAAGTATTTGAGGCGCTGACTGCTAAAGTTTAGAAAGGAAGAGGCTGAAGCTATGATCTGAGATGAGAACAATTTATGAGAAAAGAAAGTGAGTTTGGAGATGGTGAATCTAAAGGAATTAAGTCAGTTTGTAAAACAGTTTGTTAGCAACATTTTTTTGATGATGCTTATTAACTGTCTGTTCAGACACACAGAGTTGTGAGCCAAAGTCCAGTTGAGTTGATCTTGTGAGGTACACATTCAAAACCTGTCAATTAGAGGCTTTCTAGCGCTGACTAAATCGGTCACTCTGCTGGGAGAAATTCTCCCAACCACTCCTAAATGGATCAGAAGGTGGAAGTGGTATCAGACGACAAGGGAGATACGTGGTGAAACAGGGCGCATGATTCGTGTTTCATAAATAACTAATAAAGAAGCTGTGGGACTTGTTAATGTCAAAATGACAGCCTTCTCTGTGCATATTAGCAAGACTTATACTTCTGTGCAGGGTACATTATTATCAAGGAAATGGTATAACAATATAAAGGGGGATGACCAAATTTTAAACTCTGGTCATTTGTAGGGAGAAATTGCTATTTTGCCCAGATGCTCTGTTTATCATGAGGTGCATGAGTGACCTGTGACCTTAAGCTTCAGCAAAACATGCAAATTGCAAGAAATCTGTTATTTATGCTAAAACTCCTTCCTAACCTACTTTGACCTTTCTCTACTACTCAACATAATCTTTTGAGAGAATATTTTGTCAAAAGGGCATCACTGCAAAGTTTCAGACAGATGTTAGACCTATCTTCTCAGATGCTACGTGGTGATCTGCAGTGCCAGTCTAGAAGTACAATTGAACCTACTCGTAAGTGACAGCTGATTGGCAGTAATTGTACCACAGTCAGTCAGTAGATTCCATCATAAGGATCGCAGCAAAAACTTTTCTTTCTGATTTGAGTTACCAGCGGGCAAGACATGAGACATAGCAACTGGAGTATGCCATTCAGCCTATTCTGCCTGCCTAACTGCTCAATATGATCAAACATTTCAGTGCCATTTACTCACCAAGTCCCCATAACTCTGATTGCACCCTGGTAATCAGAAATCTATCTCTGCCTTAAACATTGAGACTAACTACCCATAGCCCTCTGTTGAAGAGACTTCCAAAGATTCGTAAAATAATTTCTCCTTAACTTGGAACTAAGTGGCATCCCCCTTGCTTATAAATAGTGTCTCCTTGTTCTAGACTCCCCAACCATGTTAAACATCTTACCTGCATTTACCCTGTCTGACTTTTTAAGTATTTTGTAGGTTTCATTGAGATCACCTCTCATTCTTCAAAACTGGAGAGAATACAGGCTCAGTTTCCCAATCTCTTCATAGGACAGACTGCCATCCTGGAACATCCTGGTGAACCTTCATTGCAATATCAAAAAAGCGACACTTCTTGGATTCTTCACCTTTGCCAAAATGTTGGTTGTTCTCCAGCAAGCACTTTGGTGCAGCATTGTCCAATGGTGAATATTAAGAATTACAGTGGAGGAAACAGAACAGCTAGAGGAGCTCTGGTTGTTAATAAGGTGCACATTATTACAACATCATTGAACATGGTGATTTCACACTCCTCCACATCAATTTCAGTGTGTAATACATAAAGGTATAGTCACCATAGTCTGACTAGACCATAGGCTGTCCTGCCAGAGAGAGAGACAACTGGTGGTGGTTTTGGGGTTGGTGGTTTAAGGATCACCGCACCTCAGGTGAGGGCAGAGGCTGAAAAGGAACTAACACAGTTGTGCACTATATTATACACTAGCTATCAAGAAATGTGGTCCTTTGAAATATAACTTCTGAACATGCTTTTCTTATCAAAATATACTGCTCAAGATGGCAACTGCAAGACATGTGAATGTTGACATAAAATTTGATCTAATGATAAAATATATTTCTGACAATGGTAATGTTTGTTAACTATTTCCACTATGTAGATTTTATAATGGTTGTGGAAGCCCATGACAGATATAGTTATTTGCTTGGTTTACCTTAGTTGCTGTTTATATAATGCAGTGTAATGTCCATTCTTGTTCATTGCTCAAATTGTCATCTTTTAACCAGTTTGTTAACAAAGGAGTGTCTTCTGATCCAGTGGAGGATATGGATACTGAGGAAGCACTACGAGAGTTTGATTTTTTGGGAACATCAGAAGAGGAAGGTGCAGGAGAGTTGAGAAGTACAGGCAGTGGAGCAGAATGGGGTAAGATTTCGCAACACTTTGTTATGACAAAGACAGTTGATCTTACTTGCCTTCAAATTTTGTTTAAGGTCAAAAATTGTTGCACATAAGAGGAATGCATTAAAGATAACCTTCTTCAGTTCAAGAGGTTTTCTTGATGCTTCTTGATAAAGGACAAAATACACAAATATTTACCAAAGTGAATCTGCATAAACAAAAGTAGGCATATTTATGACCATCTTTCTAAGATAAATATCATCTGCTTCATCACCATTTTATACTTCCTGCAACATGTACTGGATCATCTTGAATTATTATGGATCATCTGAAAGTGTCATTGACTCAGGGTGAATTGCAGAATATGTTGTTTTCTTTCTAAAAATAGAAGTGTGTTGGTCACTAGTTGAGCTATCCTGGAAATAAGTTCTGTTTTTTGTGTGTTGCATTTATTATTGTGCAAGGAAAAACGGCGTGATTTTCCTGTTACTTGGGATAACTTTAGTTTGCCTCATTGAAATGGAAAGAATATTATCTTAATATGGTTAAAAAGAACAAGAAGGAATAAATGAAGGAACGCATTTTGCAGGGGGGACGGTGGGAACCTCGACAGGAGGAGGGAGCGGCATTGGGAGGACATCGCTGGCAGGGGTAATCATGGGAAGGCGATGGGTGGAATTGGGGAATTCTGGATTGGGAGGAATATGTCAATGGGGGTGGGATTGGGGGAGGATTCTGGGTCAGAAGGAATATGTCAACAGAGGCAGATTGAGTAGAGATACAGGGCAGTGGTACATGCCCTCACATTTCACCTGGTTGCCCCAATGTATTGGTGGGTACTACGGAATACATTGACGAGGGAGGTGTTATGAGGCTGAGTGGATTACAGGAGCGATGCAGAGTTGGGGAATGTATTGATGAGGGTGGGTTCGGAGGGGGCAATGGTGGGGGAAACATGGGGGTAGCATTCTGGGGGATAAATCCGGTGTTCTAGCATGTCATTGAAACCTGGGAGGTACATCAGCATGGCGTTCAGAGCAAGGTTGCTGGGAAGTGGTAGGGATGGTGTTCTCAAGGGACATTGGGAAGGAGAGATCACGGGGGTATATCAAATAGGATGATGGGAGGTAAGATTGGAGGGAACTGTCACTGGGGAGTGGGGGAAAGAGAATGCATGGGAATTTCGAAGAGGTGTGGCACAGTAGAAGACAGAATGGGTCATTGAGCATTGAAGAGGCTTTCAGGGACAACATTACAGGCAAGTACCAGACATTCAGTGAGTCATAGGGACATGACAAGCAGGAGGGACAGATATGATGTGGGTAGCAGAGTGGCACTATGCCGCAGTCGACAGGCAGTGGTGGGTTGGGAGATGTCATGGAAGCTGGAGTATGTATAGAGGTAACTACATAGACTGGTGGATGCTGTACAATGGATGGGGATAGTTGGGCATCATTGCATGTGGATGGTCAGGGTCAGTCATAGCTGCTATGTGTGCTCATTTGTTTGGGCCAGCATGCATGGCAGGGAATTCATGCACAATTTTATGTGTGTGTGTAGGGGAGGGGGAGTACTCACATGCAGTTTGTCAGGTGATAGCATTTTGTCACCTATGCTTGGTTGGAAGAGAGGGCTCATCACACTTACGAGTTTTGTCAGGATCTGGAATGGGCAAGTTGCAACCGTGCTTTGTCGGTGCTGCTGAAGTGTAGGTGTGTGCTGGGTATAGTCATCATGCTGACCAGTCAGTAAGCAGGACAAGGTGGTGTGCTAGGTGGTTGTGGCAGTCATTGTGTATGTATTTTGTTAGATATTAGAAGAGCACAGCGTATGGGACTGTGTTTGAGAATATAAGTGACTAAGTAGTTGGATTTATGGTACTGATAAATTTGAAATTGTTTAATTTTACCAACTATGTGTTTTGAAAGCCTGTTTTAAGTCAAAAGAATCGATTATATTTCTGGATAGTGGCATCTTCAGAATGCTGAAGTTGCTAGAGTTGTGTATGCTCTGTGGTCTCTGTATTTTTATCATACATTAAATTAAAAGTAATGCTTTTTAGAAAAAAAATTAGAGAAATTTAATTATTATGCAGCTAGTTTGAAGATCATTGTAGAGTATTTTGGGTAAATTAATTATTTTGAAAATGTCTATTTAAAAGGCAACAAATGAAAGCAGTGCTACAGTGTGGCATGTGCGGTTGGTGTGAGGGCCAAAAGGAGAAAACTACTGGTTGCACCAGGACAAGGTCACTGCAGTTTCATCATTATCTCTATGGATAGACTTTAACATTTTACAAGTCTAGAACTTTATGGTTCTCGTTGTCTGTGTGGGCACTTTACAAAAACAATCCAAAAGTCTGTTTTTCTCTTTGCCCTGAATCACCATCTGTTTTAAAGATTAAGGAGGTGATAGCCTTGTACTGGTATTGATGCTAGACTAGAAATCTGGAGACCCAGGTAATGTTCAGAGGACCTAGGTTTGAATCCCACCGTAGCAGATAATGAAATTTAAATTTCAAACTATAATTTGGAATTAATTGTGAGCCTAAAATCACTTTCAATTGCTGTAAAAAACATATCCATTTCCCTTAGGGATGGAAATCTGCCATTCTAACCCAGTCTGACTTTTAACTGTCCTCTGAAATGGTAAATGACGTTAAGTAAATAACATGAAATGACACTCAGTTCTATCAGTTGCTACAAAGTCTAAAGAAGAGAACTGAAACCAGACTGACCACCAGGCATTGATAAAGGGACCAGAAACAGCAGTAGTCAACCTTGCAGTGCCTCCTTGTTAACATTTGGGGGCAAGTGCCAACATCGGGAAAGTGGGAAAGCGGTCTTGCAGACTGGTCAAACGATGGCCTAACAGTCATATTCACGGAATCATGCCTTACACACAGTGTCCCAGACAATCGCATCGCCATCCCAAGGAATACGCTGTTTTGCTGGCAGGGCGGACCCAGCAGAGGTTGAGGCACTGCAGTATGCAGTTGGGAGGGAGTTTTTTTTCTTTATTCTTTCACAAGAAGAAGGTGTCCCTGGCTAGGGCATTTATTGCCCATCCCTAATAGCCCAGAGGGCAGTTAAGAGTCACCCACATTGCTGTGGGTCTGGAGTCACATGTAGGCCCAGACCAGGTAAGGAAGGCAGTTTCCTTCCCTAAAGGATATTAGTGAACCAGATGGGTTTTTCCCAACAATTGACAATGGATTCATGATCATCATTAGACTTTTAATTCCAGATATTTATTGAATTCAAATTCCACCATTTACCATTGCAGAATTTGAACCCACGGTCCCCAGAACATTATCTGGATCTCTGGATTAACAGTGCATTGATAATACCACTAGGCCATCATCTTCCCCCGAAGGGGAGGAGTTGCTGTGAGAGTCCTCAACATTAACTGTAAACCTCATGAACTCTTATGACATGAGGTCAAATACAGATAAGGAAACTTTCTGCTGTTTGCCACGTGTGTGTCCTCCTGGCTGAGCAATCAGCACTGTTCCATATCTACTTCGATGAAGCAGAAGGTAGCAAGTGTCTTCCGTGCCCGTTACCAAGAGTGGCTCGGCAGCACTGTTATTGACTGAGCTAGTTGCATTCTAAAGGACATCGCTGCTAGACTGGGTCTGCAGCAGTGTGTGAGGGAACTAACAAGAGGGGAAAAAATACTTGACCTCCTCCTCATCAATCTGCTGGCTGCAGATACATCTGGCCTGACAGTATCAGGAAGAGTGACCACAGCACAGTCCTTTTGTAGATGAAGTCTCAATATCTTCATATTGAGGATACTATCCATCATGTTGTGTGGTACTGTCACCATGCTAAATGGGATACAGTTTGAACAAACCTAGCAACTCAGAACTGGGCATGTACAAATGTGCTGAGGGCCATCGGCAGAACTATACTCCAGCACAATGTGTAACCCACCTGGCCTGGCATATCCCTGCCACTCTACCATCAGCATCAACCCAGGGAATCAACACTTGTTCAGTGAAAGGTGCAGAAGGGTATGCCGGGAACAACACCAGGCATGCCTAAAAATGAAATGTCAACCTGATGAAGTTACAAAACCAGACTACTTGGTGTCAGGGATTGGTGTAAGATAGTTATCAGAGCTAAATGATTCCACAACCGATTAAAGAGATCTAAACTCTGCAGCCTTGTCATATTCAGTCATGAATAGTGATTGACAATTAAACAATCCACTGGAGAAGGATGCTGCACAAATATCCACATCCTCGACAATCTGAGAGCTCAGCACTTCATTGCAAAAGCCAAGGGTGAAGCATTTGCAGCATTCTTTAGCCAGAAGTGCCGGGGATTATCCATCTCTGCCTCCTCCAGTGGTCTCCACCACATACCTATATTCGGCCAATTCGATTCACGCCACACGATACCAAGAAATGGCTGGAGGCACTGGATACTGCAAAGGCAAAAGACCCTGACAACATTTCGGCCGTAGTGCTAAAGACTTGTGCTCCAGAACTTGCCCATACCTAGCCAAGCAGTTCCAGTACAGCTACGACATTGGCATCTATCAGGTGATTGTGCAAAATTGCCCAGGTATGTCCTGTACACACAAAGCAAGAAAAACTCAACCCAACTAGTTACTAACCCATCAGTCTACTCTTGACTATCTGTAAGGTGATGGAAGGTGGCGTCAACAGGGCTATTAAGCAGCACTTGCTTACCAGTAGCCTGCTCCTGATGCTCATTTAGGGTTTCAATAGGGCAACTCAGCTCCTTGTCTCATTACAGCTTGAGTTCAAATATAGAAGAGCTGAATTCCAGAATTGAGAGTGATTGCTCAACATATGTAATGAGGGACATCTTAAAAGCTATTATTGAAGATATTAAAACAAGGCACTTGACTAAGTTTAAGCTAATCATGTGGAGCCAACATGGTTTTGTCAAAGGGAAATCATGTTTTAGTAATATTTTGGAGTTCATTGAAGTGGTATCTTTGCTGTGGATAAAGGAAAACCAGTGAGTGTATTGTACTCAGATTTCCAGAAGGCATTTGATAAGTGGCACATCAAAGGTTATTGTGGAAAATAAAAGTTCATGGTTTTGGGGGTAACATGTTGGCAGGATAGAAGATTGGCTAGCTAACAGGAAGCAGAGAGTAGGAATAAATGGACCTTTCAGGATATCACAAATGGTGTACCACAGGTGTCTGTGCTGGGGCCCCAACTCTTTTCTATTAATATAAACTATTTAGATGAAGGAACCAAAGTTACAATTACTAAATTTGCTGTTGACACTAAGGAAGGAAAGTGCGTTTAGAGGTGGGTATAAGGAGCTAACAAAAGGATGTGAATAGGTTGAGGGAGTGGACGAAGATCTGAATGGAGTATAATGTGGGAAAGTGGGAAATTGTGCATTTTGGCAGAAAGAATCAAAAGCACATTACTTAAATTGTGCGAGATTTCAGAGTTCTGAGATGCTGAGAGATCTGAGTATCCTAGTGCATGAATTTGCAGAAGGGTGGGAGGATGCAGGTTCATCAAGTAATCAGGAAAGCTAATAGAATGTTACGTTTTATTGGCGGGGAATTGAATGCAAGAGTGGGAGGTTATGCTTCTGTTACATAAGGCATTGGTAAGACCACTTCTAGAATACTGTGTACTGTACTGGCTATTGTACTAATGGAAGGATGTAAATGCATTAGAAACAGTTAAGAGAAGGTTCACTAGATTAATAAAAACCAAAAGAACTGCGGATGCTGTAAAACAGGAACAAAAGCAAAGTTGCTGGAAAAGCTCAGCAGGTCTGGCAGCATCTGTGGAGGAGAAAACAGAGTTAATGTTTCGGGTCCGGTGACCCGGTTCTGATCATCAGACGCCATTTCTGCCACCTCCAGCAAGATGCCACCACCAGACACATATTCCCCTCCCCTCCCTTGTCCGCCTTCCGCAGGGACCGTTCCCTCTGGGACACCCTGGTCCACACTTCCTTCACCCCAACACCTCCCCACAGCCCTACAGCACCTTCCCCTGTAACCGACGAAGGTGCGACACCTGCCCATTTACCTCCTCCCTCCCCACTATCCAAGGGCCCAAACATACCTTCCAGGTGAAGCAACACTTCACCTGCACTTCCAAGAATCTGGTCTACTGCATTCGCTGCTCACAATGCGATCTCCTCTACACTGGGGAAACGAAGCATAGACTTGGCGACCGCTTCGCAGAACATCTACGTTCTGCGCGCAAAAAAGACCCTGAACTACCTGTTGCCTGTCACTTCAATGCGCCACCCTGCTCTCTGGCCAACATCTCTGTCTCCGGCTTGCTACAGTGTTCCAGTGAAGCCCAACGCAAGCTGGAGGAACAACGCCTCATTTTCCGCTTGGGGACCCTACAGCCCTCTGGACCCAATATTGAGTTCAATAATTTTAGGGCCTAAACTCTCTCCCCAGCCCCCCACCCCACACACCAGGCCTTGTTACCACATAGCCTGCCACTACACACCCCCTGTTGTTAGTCACTAACAGTCCCCATTTACAACTATTCACCCTCCCAGCCTGATCATTAGCAACTCCTTTGTCTGTCCAACTGTCTTTCTCTCTCTTTGGGCTCTATCCAATCGTTTACTCCCTACCCCACCCACCTCCCTATTTTCTGCATATAAAGTGATGTTTTCCCAGCCACCATTAGTGCTGAGGAAGGGTCACCGGACCCGAAACGTTAACTCTGTTTTCTCCTCCACAGATGCTGCCAAACCTGCTGAGCTTTTCCAGCAACTTTGTTTTTGTTCACTCGATTCATGGCTGGAATGAGTTAATTGCCTTATGAGGAAAGGCTAAACAAACTATATCCTCTGGAGTTTAGATAAATCTATATTAACTTAATTGAAACATGTACAATCCTGTGAGGACTTGAATGGATGGATGTGGAAAAGATGCTTCCTCTTGTAGGAGAATCTAGAACTAAAGACTACAGTTTAAAAATCAGGTGTTGTCCATTTAAGACAGGAAGTTTTTTTTTTCTGAAGGTTGAGTATCTTTGGAATTCCCTTCTTCAAAGGCATTGGATGCAGAATCTTTAAATATTTTTAAGGCAGGGCTATCTAGACTCTTGATTACCAAGAGGTTGAAAGATTATCTGGGGTGTGTAGGAATGTAGTGTTGAGGGTAAAATCAGGCTAGCCATGATCTTATTGAATGGTGGAGCAGGCTTGAAGTGCTGAATGGTCTACTCTTACTAGTTGTTTGTTTGTCTTGATGAGGCTGAATTGGACTGAGTGTCAGGGAGCCATAGCAAAACTCGAGACAGTGGGAGTTGGGGAAAACCCACTTCTGGTTAGTGTCATAGCCAGCACAATGAACGTTTATGGTTGTTGGAGGTCAGTCGTCTCAGCTCCAGGATATCCTTGTAGTCATTCCTTAAGAGAGTATCCTGGGCCCATCCAACTTCAGCTGCTTCATCTATGAACTTTCATCCATCATAAGATCAGAAGTTTGTGCAGTCATCAGCAAATACACCATGTTTAGCACCATTCACATCTCTGTTATACTGAAGTGACCATGTCCAAATGCAGCAAGACCCATACAAAGTCCAGGCTTAGGCTGACAAGTAGCAATATTGTTTGTGCCCACATGCTTGGCAATGGCCATGTTCCACAATAGAGAATATTAATATTACTTCTTAATGTTCAATGGCATTACCATCACTGAAGCCCCACTATCTCATTCTTGGTATTAGCATTGAGCATCAATTCAACTGGACTAACCATATAAATACTGTGGCTACAAAGCACATTAGAGGCTAAGAATCTTGCAGTGGGTAATTGACAACCTGACTCTCTGAAACCAGTGTGCCATTTACAAGGCACAAGTTAGGAGTGCAGTGAATTACTGTCCATTTGCCTGGACGAGTAGTTCCAACAGCACTCAAGAAGCTTGACATCACCCAGAACAAAACAGATCATTTAATTCCCATCCACAACCATGCCCTCCTTCTACCACCGACACTCCAAAGCAATAGTGTGTGCTTTGCGAGAGATGCACTAGGCGGGTGGTGGGAATAAGGTTCTGCTTAACTTATTGAAAGGTGGTTAATGAGCTATCCACAAACGTCCCAACATTGGTATAATTCACGTTCTATTGCAGCTTTGTATACCCAAAAAAATGGTTTACTATTGCCTCGTCCCTTTCTTGAGGCTTGGAACCCTACTCCAGCATGGAATATAGTGGGCTGCGAAGGTGCATGAGTTGCTGACCTCCGATTTCTCTGAGCCTTTTTTCTTGACAAGATGACCTTTTCTTTTTGCTATGTCTTCCATTGCCCATGCAAATAATCCAACTCCATAAGCCACGATGATCAGCAACTGTCTTTCTCTTGGCAGTGGTGATGTTTGCCATTTTCATATCTTTCCTGCTGGTGCTTTTTAAGTAGAAGTATGGACGTCCAAGAGATCATGACATAGAGGCCAATTCATTTTACAAGAGGTCTTTGGTATGCAGCCATTATGCATCTGCTGAACCTGGCCAAGCCATTATTGTGTCATTGGCTTAGCAGAGAGCATATCCTGATAGAATTAGAACACTTCAGGACCTCTAATTTAAAACCATAAAATACAGGAACAGCATTAGGCCATTTGGTCCATTGAGTCTGCTCTACCATTCGATCATAGCTGATCTGTTTCTTAACCTCATTCTCCTGCTTTCACCCCGTAACCCTTGATCCCCTTATTAATCAAGAACCTATCCATCTCTGTCTTGAGTGCACACAATGACCTGGTCTCTACATCCTTTTGCAGCAATGAGTTCAGATTCACCACCCTCTGGCTGAAGAAATTCCTTCTCATCTCAGTTCTAAAGGGTCTTCCCTTTACTCTGAGGCTGTGCCCTCAAGTCATAGTCTCTCCTCCTTGTTGAAACATCATCGTCAAGTCCAATCTATCCAGGTCGCTCAGTATTCTGTAAGTTTCACTGACATTCCCTCTCAACCTTGCCTCTCAAACTTGTAAACTCCACTGAGTACAGACCCAGAGTCCTCAACCACTTCTCATATGCCAAGCCCTTCATTCCTGGGATCATTCTTTTAAACCTGTTCTGAACACCAGCTTATCAATCCTTAGATACAGGGCCCAAAACTGCTCAAGTATTCCAAATGCAGTCTAACCAGAGCTTTATACAACTTCCATGGTAGATCTCTGCTGTTGTATTCCAAGCTTCCACAGTATATCTCTGCTCTTGTATTCCAGTCTTCTTGAAATGAATGCTAACATTGCATTTGCCTTCCTGACTGCCAACTGAACTTGCATGCTAACCTTAGAATCCTGAACTAAGACTTCCAAGTCCCTTTGTGCTTCAGATTTCTGAAGCCTTTCCCCATTTAGAAAATAGTTTATGCCTCTCTATTCTTCTCACCAAAGTGCATAACCTCACACTTTTCCACCTTATATTCCATCTGACTCTCCCAAGTTTTTAAGCAACCTTCCCACTTCCTCAACGCTACCTGTGCCTCCATCTTTCTGTGTGTCATCTGCAAATGTAGTAACAATACTGTCAGTTCCTTCATCCAGATTGTTAATGTATAGCATGAATAGTTGTGGTCCCAACATTGACCCCTGCGGAACTCCCCTAGTCACCAGCTGCCATCCTGAAAAAGACCCCTTTATCCCCAATCTGTCTTCTGCCAGTCAGCCAGTCCGTGCCATTACTTTGCCCAACACCATGGGCTCTTATATAATTTAGCAGCCTCCTTTGCAGCACCATGACAAAGGCCAACTGAAATCCAAACAGATCACGTCCACTGGCTCTCCTTTGTCCAACTTACTTGATACCACCTCAAAGAATTCTAAGATTTGTCAGGTACGATTTCCCCTTGATGAAGCAGTGCTGACTCAGCCCTGTTTTACCATGCATTGCCAAGTACTCCACAAGCTCTTCCTTAATAATGGACTCTGTAAAATTTTACAACTGAAGTCAGGCTTAAATGGTCTATAATTTCCTTTCTTCTGCCTGTCTCCCTTTTTAAACAGGTGTGTTATATTAGGCATTTTCTAGTCCTCTGGGACCTTCCCTGACACCAGTGATTCCTGAAAGAACACCATCCTCGAAACTTCTGCTACTGCTCATCTACCATCTTCCCTGCTAGGCTCCCCATGGAATCAAATCTGGTCAGCTCCTCCCTCATGTCTTATTTGTTAACTTTACTCAATCATAATACTGTTACAGTTAATCTAAGCTTCTCCGTCTCAAACTGCAGGATAAGTTCTATCATAGTATGGTCACTGCCTCCTAGGGGTTCCTTCATCTTAAGCTCCCTAATCAAGTGTGCATCATTACACTTCACCAAAACCAGAATTGTCATTCCCTGTTAGGCAGCAGCTGCTCCAAAAAAACCATCTCGTACACATTCCACAAATTTCTTTCTTGGGATCCACTACCAACCTGATTTTCCCAGTCCATCTGCATATTGAGGTTCTCCATGATTAATGTAATAGTGCTATTATTACATGCCTTTTCTATCTCCTGGTTTATTTTCTTCACCACATCCTGACAACTGCTCGATAGTCTGCACATAACTTCCATCAGGGTCTTTTTCCCTTTGCGATTCTTTCGCTTTACCCACACAGATTGTACACTTTCTTGCTATCAATTTAATTTATTTTCTAACTCGCATGACAATCCTACCCTGTCTGCCCATCTGCCTGTCCTCTCGACAGGATGCGAATCCTTGCGTATTTAGTTCCCAGCCCTGATCCCCTTGCAGCCACATTTCTGATACTCACAACATTGCACCCGCCAATTTCAATCTGCACTACAAGCTCATTTACCTTGTTTTGTATACCATGTGCATTTAAATACAACACTCTCAATCTTGTGTCCAGTGCATCCCTTCTCATAGTTGTCATTTTATCTGCTGTGACTGAAGTTAGATTCGTGATCCTTGCCATGCACTGTGTCCTCCCACTTGTTCTGAAAACTTTAACCTCTGCTAAGCCTCCCCCCACCCTTAACTTTTGTCCATGCAACTGAACTCACCCTCCACTCTTTTAAAGCCCTATCCACAGCCCTAGTTATGCAATTTGTCAGGACTCTGGACCCAGCATGATTTAGGTAGAGCCCATCCCATCAGAACATCTCCCTCCTTTCCCAGTACTGATACCTTTGTCTCATGAATTGCAACCAGTTTCTCCCGCACACGTTCACTTTTCTAATTTTGTTGACCCTGTGCCAATTAGCTGTCCTCAGGTAGTAATCCAGCGATTAATACCTTTCTGGTTTGTTTTTCAATTTAGCCTCTAACTGCTCATATTTCCTCAGCAGAACCTCTTTCCTCTTTCTGCTTATGTTGTTGGTACCTTCATGGACTACGAGAACTGGATCTTTCCCTTCCCACTCCAAAATTTCCTCTGCAACCCAAAAGAGATATCCTAAACCTGGGCACCAGGCAGGCAACACTGCCTTTGGCATTCTCGATCCTGGCCACAGAGAATTGTGTTTATTCCCCTGAATATGCTATTAACAGTTACACCTGCATTTCTCTTTTCTCCCCCATCTTGAATGGCTCCCTTACCACAGTGCTATGGTCAGTTTACTCATCCACCCTACAGCTCCCACTCTTTTTCACACAGGGAGTAAGAATCTCAAACCTGTTATCTCCTGGATCCCTCTACCTGCCTTGTTCATAGTCACACCCTCCTGACCCTGAGCACTGACCGAATTTGAGATAGTTATTCTAAGGGATATGACTGCCCCTGCAACACAATATCTAAGTAACTCTGCCACTCCTTCATGTGTCGCAGTGTTTGAAGCTCAGACTCCAGCTCATCAACTGAGTTGGAATTCCTCAAGCAGCCACCACTTGCTATACGTATGGTTACTATGAACCACAATGGGTCCACAAGTTCCCACATCATAGACACAGCGCATCACTTGACCTTGTATCTCTGTTTTAGTTAGTTAGCTCTTAATTTGATCTTTTAAAAATTCCTATTGGTCTTTTAGTTTTAACCTGTAAATATTTCCCCTATTTACCTTAAATCTGAAAATAACCCATAATAGATAGTCAAACTGGTAGCTGTTACCAAACAATAAATTTGCAATTTTCTTATGATGTCACTGTTTTTGTGCTGTGCCCCGATCCTGAGTTTGAATATGTCCTGTAAATAGACCTCATAAACAACGAACCAAAAAAGCAAACAGAAGGCTCCTCCTCCCTGTGTCCACTCCAAATTCCCTGAATGATACGCTCTTTGAGACTGTCACTCCAGATGTGATCTGTCCTTCCTGACCATGCACAGCTTGTTGACCTTGTTCTGCCAACAGATATGTCTGAGATAACAAAGGTGGAGCCTGTTCAGCCTTTTCTCTTATTTAGCATATGTTATCTAGGCGTCACTACTGTCAAGGAACACGTTGAGTGCACAGGCTGGGTGGACTCAAACTTGGTGTTCTGAGTCAATTTGCTGCTGTTCCACACTCTCAGTCAACTTGAACAACTGCTGCTTTTGTGAAACGTGTTGATTTCAGCATCAATTGACAGATCGCTCGTGATTGCAGAACCTAGATATGTGAAGCTGTCATAGATAACATCCAGTGTCACATTGTCAATGCTGATAGACAGTGATATAGCAGCATCCCAGACATTCACCTTCCTGAGGCTGATAATGACATCAAAATCTTTACAGTTGAGAGAATCTGCCCATTTGCCGCTGTGCTCATCGGTGTATCACAATACTCTGAGGGCTTGGTCCATCTTTGTTCTGGACTTCAGGTGAGCAAGACTGAATTGCTGTCTGTCCTCTCTAGCCTGCTGGGAATCCCATGAACCTCGAAGGATTCCAATGCTCTGATACCCATCATGTTTTGTGGACAGAGGAGATCACATTGAGCAACTTCAGCGTGCAGCCAATTTCTTCAACAACTTGTATACACTGCTGTACTCACATGGTTAAATGCCTTGCAGAGGCCATTGAAGGCAATATATATTGCTGTCCCTTACTTAAGGCATTTCACTTGCAGATGCTAGATTGGAAGATCAGGCCTAATATAAATCTTCCAATTCTGAAGCTACACTAGGATTTGGATGGATGTGTTCAGTCAAGACCTGCAATCTGACAAAGTCAGCATAGGCAAATACTTTTTCCATGATGCCTAACAAGAGATGCCCAATAGTCGTTGCAGTCATTGTGATGACCCATGGTCTTGCACAAAGGGATTTGTCCATCTTACTTAGTCAATTAATCATCATCAAGCATCCATACTTAATGCAGTCCAACATAAATGGAGGTCATTGGAGATGTGTAACCTGTGAATGACCTGTGTTTGCTTGTTCATTTGCTGGGAAATGGGATTTGAGTGGAGATTAAAAACAGGAGTCTGCTTTTAAATCTGTCTTTATAGCAGGTTGACTGTGGCATGTAGATGAATTTAACTTTATCTAACAGATACTGTTGGAAAACCATACAACAGTTGCTTGATCCTATAATATGCAAATTGTTAATATGGTAAACTTGACTTTACAAGCAATGAGAAACCTTGTAATACCATAATTGTAATATCACAAGATATTTATAGTCAGTATTATGGATACAGTGGTGGCTGAGAGCATTGAAGTGGTTTGACAGGTGCTTTCATATATCGATTGTAAAAATCTGAGTTATGTAGCTGCTGTCTGAAATCTAATAGGTGGCTTATGAGCTTGTAGGCATCCGTTTGTTGTTTAGCGTGCAAGTCTCGTGCCTTGTACCTGGAGTGATCAACAAATATGAGACTTGTGTTAGTTGTACTTGAATTAGTCCAAAATTGAGAATACTCCAATATAGCAATGCTTTTTTTTTACTTGATGGTGAATTTTATGTTGGTCATTAATATCTAAATATGAACCTGTCTGGAAAAGGTTACCATGGAACTGAATTGTCATTTGGCTCTAACTTCAAGTAAATTTTGCTACTGGGTTGTTTGCAATGATACTGTTTTTAAATTAATATGTTGGAACTACCATAGTAATAGTGTAAGATTGTTCCATGAAGCGATCTCTGATTTGTTTCACTGTGCTGTGTTTAGACAAGGAAGATGTATGTCCCACATCAGAGAGCTGGGACGTGGACCAGGGACTAATAACCAAACTCAAGGAGCAGTACAAAAAGGAGCGAAAGGGGAAAAAGGGGGTGAAGAGTAAGTGCGTATGAAATCTGGTATACTTTTGGTTCATAAACCCTCTCATGCTGCGATTTCTTTTCAGAAAAGTATCCAGATACTGTTCCTGTTCCTTTAATGCTACCTGCTCATGCTCAGCTACTCTTGATCCTGTGTCTCATCATTGGCTTGGTTTAACTTTCTTTGGAAGTTGCTACCCAAAACTCTTTAATCTTCTTTCAGTTTTCGTCTGCTATTTTAATTTTTGCAATTTCATTTATTATAAAATGGAAATGATTTCAAGCCATAGATTTTGGGTTTGTGTACTGAAGGCCAGTCAAACATCACTAGCGATGAAAGGTAAGGAGTGGAAAAATTCAGAAAATTATTTGGTCAGTAATTAACATAGCTGGAGATCATTCTTCTTCTCAACAGGAATTGATGATTCCTTGGGAGGGGCAAGTTTTCTTTTGAGTATAAGTCTTAATATTGTGACTGGAAGAAAATCTCTAAAATGTTACTGTTGTTGATCTTGGTTTAGCCAAAGTATCAAAACCAGTAAAGATCATAGACAATTGAATTTATCTCAGTAATGACTTGATCGTAGGTACCCAAACCCACATGTGCTTTGACTCATCCAGTTTATCTGTGGGATAGAGAGACATTTCTGGAACTCAGAGGATGAAGCTCTGGATTTGTGTTCGGTTCCTTCTCGTTGCAGATTTGAATCTTCAGTGAAGAAAACCTGAGATAATGGTATCAAATCTGAAAATGGAGCCAGACTGGATGGAAGAACTTCTTTTTAAGCAATCTAGGGAATGTAGAAAGAGTTTGTTCCGTCTTTTACTGTGATCTGACATTTTAGATCTGGTTCTAATTGTATAAAAGACAGAAGACAGTCCTTCTGTTTCCATTTAGCCTTGTGTATGTAATACACCATGACACACATTTATGTAAACCCAAACTTCCTGTTTTATTTAAGTACTTAGGCAGAAAAATTCTGTGTTGAGCTGACTGCAGACTATTGCTTTAAGTTTGTAATACTTTATCCAATAGGCCTTCACGATCAGTCTCACCAAGACTGTCCTCGACATGCTGTAGCGTTCCACAGTACAAACTTGGGGAACAACGTCTCTTCTTTGAACTAGGCACTTTACAGCCTTCTGGACTTAATATTGAGTTCAACACCTTTAAATAGCGAACCATTTCTTCCTTTTTCTTTTAGCTTATTATCATGTCCTCTCCTCCTCCCCACCGCCACCCCCCCCCCCCCCCCAAATCCCAAATACTGCCCTTTCAAGTCTGGCAGAAGTCACACCATTGTTCTGTCATTCTCAGATTCCAATTACTTAATCTGAGCTGCTAATATCTTTTCTCCACCAGTACCCTGCATCAACTACCCCTACACACCAACCCTCACCACCCCTCCCTCCTCCGCCAAACTACAGCATAAATGCTGTCCTGTTCACACTTCACTTCAGCTCTGAAGAGTCATCTAGACTCAAAACGTTAGCTTGCTCTATGTCCATGGATGCTGTCTGACTCACTGTGATCTCCAGCATTTGTTTACGTCACCCCCAGTCAATTTTCTTTACTGGAAGGGAGCTTAAAAAGCAGAATTTCTCACTTCAGCAGTCATATTTTGATTAAAGCCCATCCTTCTGCTTGTCAGATAGTAAAAGTTTCATCAATGTATATAAACTTAGTGTCTGAAATTTATCTGGAGAAAATGTCTATATTCAATTTCTAATTTTCTGCAAAATATAGATTGGTGAACAATCACCAGGCCTGCCTGACAAACGTAGGTAATGTTTACATCACGTCAATGTCAGGTAATGCGTCGTCCTGGCAGAGCAGTGGCCGTAGCATTATATATGCGATCAGAATCCAACTTGGAGTGGTTTGAACATAGTATCACGCATACCTTGCAAGTAGGTACCGTCCACATGTTCAGAATCAGATATCTTTCAAGAGTAACAAAGATATGGTTCAAATAAACAATTTCAAAGGGCAAATCCTATCCACTTTCTGTGCATGCTATACATGCTGGGCGCTAGTGTCCATCAAAATTCAACATAGTTCAGTGCCGTACAAGAGTTTTATCGGTACTGAGATAGAGGAAATAGACCTGATTGATATTAAACTCTTCAAGATTTAGTTTCCCTGTTTCATATTCTATTTGATGGCCTGCTCATTTAGGGATGAAATTAAAACTGCAGCCAGAAATGAAGTACTCCATAACTGGATAATTATAAATATGACCTTTCCCGTGTTTACTTTAATCATTTTTGATTCACTTTTCTACTTATGATAAGGTATTTATAATAAAATTGAACAAATATTTTAAGATCGACATACTTGGAAATGTATAAATAAGCCATTCTTTTCTTCAGAGACAGAGGGATACAGAATCCAACATTACTTTTATTTTTATTTTTGTTTCTTAACAGGGCCAAATAGATCAAAGTTACAAGATATGTTGGCTACTTTAAGAGACGTGGATGAGCTCCCTCCATTGCAGTCTTCAGTAAACTCTCCACCCAGGCCAACTGCCACACGCCTGACTGAGCATGAAGCTGGCAGAACAGAAGAAGGTAGGTGAAAGGGAATCTGATCAACATGGGTAAGCCTGAGATGCTTGTGAATTGATTTATTATCATCTCCATCAGTCATAAGTCTTCTACGCCATATTATTATCTTCATTTATTTTGAGTTAATTTAACTTGTTTGAATGAAAATTTTTGGTAATGAAAGCTTTTTTTTCTTAAAACTATTGTTCTCTCTAGTTGAGGCATTGACCTTTCCTCCGGGAGCAGGAAAATCCTTTATCATGGGTACAAGTGAAGCACTGGAGAATGCATTGGGTCTTGGAGAGTTGGCGGGTCTTACAGTTGCTAATGAGGCAGATCCTCTAAATTATGATGTAAGTTGGAATTTCTGTCAGCTGATCAGATTTAGTTTATAAGAGTAATTATTAATATCCTCGTGCAGGTGAGAATTACTACCAGTGTAGTTTTGTGACCAGCCAGTAAGAGATTGATCAAAAGCTTCTTATGAAGATAACTTTTCATGGTGTTGGGAATTATTGGCAAAAATCTGTTTCTCACTACTCTGGCATTGCACCTGATTCTCTGTAGCGTGATGTATTTAACATTTGATGCTTCTTAACTTATGAAATTGAACATTGAAGCTGATAGCTTGGCTGAATTGGCAATACTCAATTCAGTCAGAAAGCCTTTGTGTTCAAGCCTTACCCCAGAACTTGGAACAGCATAGCAGCACTGAAGGAGTTCTCTGTTGCTGGGGGTGTTGTTCTTAGGATCAGACTTCAAGGAAGCTGTTCCACATAAATTAACTATCCCAGGATTCTAGGTAAATAATAAAAAGTTAAGTGTAAAAAGCAAAATATAAAAGTAATAGGGTAGAGATGGGGAAGGTGGATTTTAACTCCTCCAACATTAGTTGAGGGATCTCCGGTTTAGAGGGTGCAGAATTCTTAAAATGCATCCAGGAAAGCTCTTTGAGCCAGTATGTAAAAGGCCCTACAGAGAGGGGGCAGTCTCAGACTTGATTGTAGGTAACAAAGCTGGACGAGTGGTTGAAGTATCGGTGGAGGAGGATATTGCAGATAGCGATTATAAATCTGTTATATTCAAGATTGTTATGGAAAAGGACAAAAACTGGCCTCAAATCAAAGTTCTAAACTAGACGAAGGCTGATTTTAATAAGATCAAGTGTGATTTGGCCAGATTGGAATGGGAGCATAAGCTTTTAGATAAATGTGTCAAAGCGGTGGGGTGCATTTAAAGGAGGAGATGGGGCAAGTATAGGGCCAGCATGTTCCAATAAAGACAAAGGGTGGGACCAATAAATCCTGCAAGCCCTGGATACTAAGGGATATACAGGTCTGGATAAGAGGAGAAACAAAAGGAGGGCTTTTGGCAGATACCAAGGGCTTAAAACAGCAGTTTTAGATGAGTATAGAATGTGCACGGGGAAACGTTAAAAAGGAGAGCAAAAAAAGACTATGAAAGTGTAATGGCAGGTAAAATCAAGAAAAATACTAAGTTAAATTACAAGTGCATTAAGAATAAAAGTATAACGAGGGAAAGAGTAGGGCATGTCAAGGACAACAGTGACCATTGTGCATGGAACCAGAGGACATGGGTATGGTTCTAAATTGTCCCTCTCACTAATGAGCACTGACACAAAAAGGGGATAGAAATTGTTGAAGAGGACTATGATATTCTTAAAGAAGTTAGCATAGACAGAAAGGAGGTTCTGACTGAACTGACATAACTTTAAAGTAGATAAGTATTCAGGGCCAGATGAAATGTAACCCAGGCTGTTGATTGAGACGAGGGAGCAGGGGTGCTGGCAATAATGTTAAATTCCTCTGACCACAGGAAAGTTGTCAGAGGACTGGAGGACAACCAATGTTTGTACCGTTATTTAAGAAGGGAGGAGGGGTAAACTAAGAAACGACAGGCCAGTCAGTGTAACTTCATTTGCGGGGAAACTATTGGAAGCAATTCTGACAGACAGAATTAATCTGCATTTGGAGAGGCAGGGATTAATCAAGAATAGTCAACATGGCTTTAAGGGGAGGTCATGTCTGACCAACGTGATTGAAGTTTTCAGAGGTGACCAGGTGTGTAGATGAGAGCAATGTATTTGATGTAGTCTACTTGGACTTCAGCAAGGCTTTTAATAAGGTGACTTTTAATGGGTGACTGATAGCACAGGTAAGAGCCCATGGAATCCCAGGAAATTTGGCAGTTTAGATCCAGAATTGGCTGTGTGGTAGCAAGCAGAGGCGGTTAGTCAAGGGCTGTTATTGTGACTGGGAGTCTGCATCCAGTGGGGTTCCATGGGGATCAGTTTTGGGACTCCTGCTGTTTGTGGTATACATAAAAAATTTAGACTTGAGTGTAGAAGGGTTGGTCAGTAGGTTCATGGACAATACAAAAATTGGTGGAGTAGCAAATAGTGAGGAGGATAGCCTTAAATTACTGGACAGGCTGATCAGTGGCAAATGGAATTCAATAAGTTTGAGATGACGCACTTGGCAGGCCAAACAAGGCAAGGGAATATATGATGAAAGGTAGGATCAGAGAGACCTTGTGCATGTCTGCCAGTCTCTTAAGGTAAAAGGATAAGTAGATAAAGAGTTTTAAGAAGTGTGGGATACTTGTCTTTATTAGCTGAGGCATGTAGCTTAAGAGCAGGGAGGTTATGCTGGAACTGTATAAGCCGTTAGTTAGGCCAAAGCAAGAATATTGCGTGCATTTCTGGAATCTGCAATACAGGAGGGAAGTGATTGCACTGGAAAGGGTGCAGAGGCGATTTATCAGGATGTTGCCTGGGTTGGAGAGTTTTAGTTATGAAGAGAGATCAGATAGACTGAGGTAGTTTTCCCTGGAAAAGAGGGGACCGAGGGGGACATGATTCAGATGTATAAAATTGAGGGGCATAGACAGAAAAAGGATTTACCTCTTGGTGGAGGGATCAGTGACCAGGGATGTAGATTCAAGGCAAGGGGTAGGATGTTTGGAGGGAATGTGAGGAAAAGGTTTTTCACCCAGACAGAGGTAGGAATCTGGAACTCATTGCCTGTAAGAGTGGGAAAGACGCAAACCCTCATAACATCTAAGAAGTATTTAGACGTACGCTTGCAATGCAAAGGCATAACAATGTTGTGGGCTAAGTACTGGAAACTGGGACTAGAGTAAGTTTTCAACTGGTGCAGACTCAGTGGGCCAAATGGCCTTTCACTGTGCTGTAGACCTGACTGCTGATTTGTATAAAATTGTTCAGCTGGCATACAACAACACAATAACAACGCAATAAGGCAAATTTGAAATACAATAATCATTTTGATGGACTTAATGCCTGTTGTTCATTCACAACAGTTCTGTGAATTCCCTCCTCTAATCAACATAATCAGAAACCGGTAAATTGACCATTCATTACAGTAGGCAAAAAAGTCCATTCTCATGAGGAATTTTGATAGAAGAAGGAAGGACAAACTGTTCCCTGTGGCAGGTAGGTCAATATCAGTGGTCATAGATTCAAGGCAATAGGCATAAGAACTGTAAGAGAAAATGTGAATTTCGTTCAGGGAGTTATGATGAGTTATGGATTTCAGTAAAGCGTTTGATAAGGTTTCCCATGGTAGGCTATTGCAGAAAATACGGAGGCATGGGATTGAGGGTGATTTAGCGGTTTGGATCAGAAATTGGCTAGCTGTAAGAAGACAGAGGGTGGTGGTTGATGGGAAATGTTCATCCTGGAGTTCAGTTACTAGTGGTGTACCTCAAGGATCTGTTTTGGGGCCACTGCTGTTTGTCATTTTTATAAATGACCTGGATGAGGGCGTAGAAGGATGGGTTAGTAAATTTTCGGATGACACCAAAGTCGGTGGAGTTGTGGATTGTGCGGAAGGATGTTGCAGGTTACAGAGGGACATAGATAAGCTGCAGAGCTGGGCTGAGAGGTGGCAAATGGAGTTTAATGCGGAAAAGTGTGAGGTGATTCACTTTGGAAGGAGTAACAGGAATACAGAATACTGGGCTAATGGTAAGATTCTTGGTAGTGTGGATGAGCAGAGAGATCTCGGTGTCCATGTGCATAGATCCCTGAAAGTTGCCACCCAGGTTGATGGGGTTGTTAAGAAGGCGTACGGTGTGTTAGGTTTTATTGGTAGAGGGATTGAGTTTCGGAGCCATGAGGTCATGTTGCAGCTGTACAAAACTCTGGTGCGGCTGCACTTGGAGTATTGCGTACAGTTCTGGTCACCGCACTATAGGAAGGATGTGGAAGCATTGGAAAGGGTGCAGAGGAGATTTACCAGGATGTTGCTTGGTATGGAGGGAAGGTCTTATGAGGAAAGGCTGAGGGACTTGAGGCTGTTTTCGTTAGAGAGAAGAAGGTTAAGAGGTGACTTAATAGAGACATACAAGATGATCAGAGGACTAGATAGGGTGGACAGTGGGAGCCTTTTTCCTCGGATGGTGGTGGCTAGCACGAGGGGACATAGCTTTAAATTGAGGGGTGATAGATATAGGACAGATGTCAGAGGTAGGTTCTTTACTCCAAGAGTAGTAAGGGCGTGGAATGCCCTGCCTGCAAAAGTAGTAGACTCGCCAACTTTAAGGGCCTTTAAATGGTCATTGGATAAACTTGATAATGGAATAGTTTAGGTTAGATGGGCTTCAGATTGGTTTTCACAGGTCGGTGCAACATCGAGGGCCGAAGGGCCTGTACTGTGCTGTAATGTTCTATGTTCTATGTTCTATGATCTGCAGTGAACTGCCTGAAAAGCTGGTGCAAACAAATTCAGTAATAACTGTCTTAAAACAAAATAGAGATCAAGTTGTAAAGGAACAAATTACAGAGCTAGGAGTAAGAAACAGTAGACTGAAACTAATTGTATAGCTCTTTCAAAATAATGGTCTGAATATCCTCCTCCTGTGCTGAATGATTCAATTACATTCTAAAGAAATGTTGTGATTAAAGGGAAAATCCTAATTAATTCAGTCTTTAGGAGCTTTGACAAAATTTTCTTATTCGCTATTTCCTGAAATATTTTGGGCTTTCACAGATCACTAATAATAAGGATGCATTAAGGAAGACTTGGAATCCTAAATTCACGTTACGGAGCCACTTTGATGGAATAAGAGGCTTGGCATTTCATCCAGTTGAACCTGTTTTGGTAACTGCCTCAGAAGATCACACTGTGAAGTTGTGGAATTTACAAAAGACTGCTCCAGCAAAGAAGTAAGTATGATGAAGAACAACAGTACATTCTTCACAGAACTGTTATGGTAAAGAAGGAGGCCTTTCAACCCATCAAGTCTGCTCTGGTTATTAGCATTATAACTTAGGCCATAGCACCATAAGACATAGGAACAGGAGTAGGCTGTTCATTCCCTACAGCCTGCTCCACCATTCAATAAGATTGTGGCTGGTGCAACATTCCTCAGGTCCACTTTCCTGCATTTTCCTTGTAACCCTTGATTCCCCTACAGATCAAGAATCTATCTCTCTCAGCCTTAAATATACATCAGGGCTCTGTCCCCGCAGCTCTCTGTGGCAAGGAATTCCAAAGACACTCAAGCCTCTAAGAGAAGAAATTCCTCCTCATCTCAGTCTTAAATTAGCACTCCTTTATTATGAGACTATGCCCTCTGGTCCTAGACTGTCCCATAAGGGGAGACATCCTCTCAGCATTTACCCTGTCAAGCTCCTCAAGAACCCTATATGCTTCAATGAGATCACCTCACATTATTAACTCCAGTGAGTAGAGTCCCAACCTATTTAGCCTTGTCTCATGATATAATCCCTCCATATCAGGGATCATCCTAGTGAACCTTCTTTGAACTGCCTTTGATGAAATGATATCTTTCCTTCAATGAGGGGACCAAACGGGTCTCAGACTCCAGATGTCTCTACAGCACCTTGAACAGTTACATTAAGACTTTCCTACTCTTGTACTCAAATCCCCCTAAAAAATAAGGGCCAACATTCCATGAGCCTTCCTGATAACCTGTTGCACCTGTTTGCTAGCTTTGTGTTTCACGTACAGGTACCCCCAAGTCCCATTGTGTTGCAGCTTTCTGAAGTTTTTCTGCATTTAAATAAGTCTTTTCTTTGATACTTCCTCCCAAAATGAACAATTTCACATTTTCCCACATTATACTCCATTTGCTAACGTTTTGCCCACCCTTCTAACCTATCAATATCTCTCTATAAACAGTTTATATCCCTCTCGCTACCTGTCTTTCCAGCTATTTTTATGTCATCTGCAAATTTTGCTAGAGTATGTTCACTTCCTTCATCTAAGTGATCATTACTATATATTGTAAACAGGTGTGGCCCCAACACTGATCCCTGGAATCCCCACTGGTCACGGGTCATCAACCACTTATCCCCACTTGCTGTTTTCTGCCCATTAGCCAATTCTGTATCCATGCCAATGTACTGCTTCCAACGTTGTGGGCTCTTATGACTTAACCTTTTGTGAGGTATCTTTTTGAATCCCATCTGAAAGTCCAAATGCAACACATCTACTGGATCCCTCTATCCATACTGGTTGAGACTTTCTCGAAAAACTAATAAACTAGTCAGTAATTTAGATACAATTTCCCTTTAATGGAGCCACACTGACTGTGCTTGATTAGGTTATGATTTTCTAAATGTTCTCCTATTGTTTTTTTAATTGCTTCCAATGTTTCTCCAACAATAGATGTTAGACTAATTGGCCTATAGTTACCCATTTTTTGCCCATCTCTCTTTTTGAATAGGAGTGTCACATTGGCAGTTTTCCAATCCTCTGATGCTTTTCTAGAATCCAACAACTTTTGGAAAGTTACAACCAGTGCCAAACTCTTGCCTTTTCCCCGTAACCCTGCACATTGTTTCTATTTAAATAAACCCACCTCCAATGTCTCAGTTGAATCTTCCATCATACTTCCAGGAACTGAATTCCACATCCTAACTAATCTGTGCGAAAAAGCTTTTTTTCCTCATACCACATTTGTTTCTATTACCTCATATGTGTGTCCCCTTATTGTCAATCAATTTGAGAGTGGGAACAGTTTCTCCCTATCCATTAGGTCCAGATCCCTCATGATTTTGAAAACATCCATCAAATCTCCTCCTCTTCTCTCCAAGAGAAATAGTCACAACTTCTCCAATCTTTTGTCAGAACTGAACTGTCTTGTCATCAGAACACTTCTCCAAAACCTGGTGGATGCCAGTAGTTACAACATTTAAAAGACATTTGAATAAACACATGAATAGGAAAGGTTTGGAGGGATATGGGCCGAATGTAGGCAAGTGGGACTAGTTTATTTTGGGAACATGGTCAGCGTGAACTAGTTGGACAGAAAGGTCCTTGCTGTACGGATCTCTGACTATAACCTCTCCTGCTAACTCTCCAGTCCCTTCACATCCTTCCTATTACCCAGAACTGTGTGCAATACCTCAGCTAAGTTCTAACTAGTGTCTTATAAAAGGCCATGGGAGTAGTGTAGATAGTAGGTTATTTTGGCAATAGAGACTTGATGGGCCAAAGGGCCTCTTCTGTACTGGATAATTCTACGATTCTCTATGAATCAAAGTCCAGCATAACGTCCCTGCTCTTGTATTCTATGCTACCTACTTATGAAGACTAGAATACTGTATGCTTTATTGACAGTTCTCTCTACCTGTGGTGCCACCTTTAATGACTTATGGACACATACATCCAGGTTTCTCTTGTGTGCACCCTTCTTAATATTATCTGATATGCAAAGAGTTCAAAACTTGCATTAATCTGGATGTATTTCAATTACTTCTTTCAGAACTATTCGTAAATAATCCATACCTTCCATTGTTCAAACAAAACATTCAGATTGTTGTCATAAATAAATTTAATTCAAAGTTAGAGTCCAGAAGATCAAGACACCCAGTAGGGATTGAGAAAGAGAACAAAAAAAATTGTTCAAAAAGATAAATTTTCACAATCCTTAACACAGGAGCATAGGAACAGGAGTAGGCCATTCTGCTGATTTGAACCTGCTCTTCCATTTAATATGATCATGACTGATGGAACGTTTCAATATCTTTTACTCAGTTTAAGGTGCTGAAGAGTTGGGGAATGTGATCCAGTGTACGTGATTGTGTAAACTCCTTGATGTGCCACCTATCATTGGTTGAAGAGTTGGAATGGCAGAGGGTGTGAACTGGACATGGTGCTGGAAGAGAATAGTGGGGTACAGTGAAGAAATGTTATGTAAAGATTTGTCAGTGAGCAGAAGGATTTTGAAAACTGTTAATTAAGTGTCAGGAAGCCAGTGAAGACAATGAAGGATAGGGGTGATGGGTAAAATGCCCTGGAATGGAAAAAGATGGCACGTTTCACTCCTTGACATTGTAGTTCCACAGCGTGAAATTCCTTGTATTTTTGCTTTGTTTTTTAATTCATTCATGAGATGTGGTCATTGCTGATTAGGCCTATATTTAGTAGCCATCCCTGATTGTCCCAGAGAGCAATTAAAAATCAACCACTTGCTGTGTATTTGGAGTCACATGTAGACCAGACTAGGTAAGGAAGATTTCCTTTACTAAAGGACATTGGTAAACCAGATGGGTTTTTACAGCATTTTTTAAAATTCAAATTTCACCACCTGCCATGTAGGATATCAAGTAAATGTCCCCATATATATGTAGAGTTTTGAAATAGCTGGTTGGCTTAACTGGAAAAGGCACTGCTTTTTAGAAACTGTTCAGAATTGGATCTTCGGTCCTGGTTTGAGAATCATTCATCAGGCAGAAAATGATATTGCACCTACATGGGAACTCAACTATCACTATTAGGTCTCTCCACAGTGTGAGGCAGTAATTTCTATGTACGTCAGTGGAACTTTCTTATAATTTGACACATATAAAGAAAGACCCAGAGGAATGTTGCAGAAAGTAATCGACATGAAAAAGAATAAAAAGGATGAGGTAAAGCAGAAACTGATGAGTAAGGCAGAGTTTGAAATGAGTTGATTTGTAATGGATTTTGGCATTTTTTTTAGGAGAACAGAGCTCTGGATTTGTTGAATGATCTGGAGGACGGAGTTCAGCAAGTTCGTGGGCGAGTGCTGGAGATTCTGTGGATAATGGTCAGGTCAAGTGGGATGGAAGTGGTCTTTTTTAGGTTGTGTTCTCAATGTGTTGTGATGCTACTTGAAAAAATGTACGTCTTTGTAAAGACCTGTTTTTTATGTAATTTTTGATCATGGAAAATGGACTATTTTAAAAAACAAAGGATTGTGGGAGAGATTGCACTTGTAAAAGTAAGTTACCAGCACATTCTCTTAAATGCTGTTAACACTTGTTTATTCAACCAGTAGGGTAAGTTTAGTTGCCGACGAACTGGTATCAGTGGGTGTGTGTAAGGTGACGTTCAGCCAGCAATAAGTAGCTTATTGGTCTGTGGAGTGGTGACCCAGTTGTTGATGACAAATAGCTTCTGCCTGCCAACAACTATGTGATTGACTCCCAGTAGCTGACCGGCTTGTGGGTGTGAACAATATAGTCAGAAGCTTTTAGATCTCTGAAAGGAAAGATGGTGTTCTCTGTACAATAAAAACAAATCTAAAGGCTGAAAAAAGCTAATGTATTTCCCTTGCCTGTTGCCGTAAGCTGTTGCTTTTAATCATTGTCAGAGACTCTAAAAATTGTGAACCAGTCATTTTGTGACTCCTGCAAACAAGTTGAAGTATGTAGAGAAGGAAGATTGAGGAGCAGTTTTGTCTTTTGCAATTTTGCAGAATTTATACCACAAAGCTAGAAGTAAGTTCTACTTGGGGCAATATTTTTAAAAGCCTAAAAATTGTGAAGAGGTGAATGATTGAGGCTCTTGGAAATCAGATGAGACCATGATTTAAATGTTGAGAAGGAGGAAGGTTGTATGGGAGAGAATATTTGAAGCCTGAAAACAAAGAGAATACAATGAGTTCTGTTGTATTACTGACTTGAGGCTAAGGTTCGTATATTTTATCTCAGAAAAGTGCATCAGGGCTTCTCCTTTAGTTTACCCTTACAAAACACAACTGAGAACACAACAGTTATCTGTCTTGTTCTAATTCCACAGGAGTACTTCATTGGATGTAGAACCCATATATACGTTCAGAGCTCACAGGTAAGCCTAAGTTACCTTTTCCATGTAATGCAAAGTGTGCTGTGCTCAAAATATATAGGAATCGAGAGAGATTTACATTTGTGGTTTTTGTTTCCTTTGTTTTGGATAGAGGCCCAGTACTATGTGTTGTGATGAGCACTAATGGCGAGCAATGTTTCAGTGGAGGTACTGATGGGTTAATCCAGTGCTGGAATGCTCCCAATCCTAACATTGATCCTTACGATTCATATGGTGCGTACGTTTACATTGTTTATCAGCTGTTGTAATAATTAATTTGAAAAGTTAATTTTGAAGCAAACAATGAGTTTTGAATGAAATCCTGAAGTTTGCTTGCAGAATTACTTGTAGTTTAGTACTGTCATAATTCAATCAAATATATCGCAGGAGCAGTAGTAAACCGTTCAATTCCTCGAGTCTGTTTTGCCAATCGAGACCAGTGCTAAAGATGAGTGATCTCTGATTTAAAATTGAATTAGCTGCAAAGGATTTTCATGGAGAATTTTCCATTCTTCCATCTCCCCATAAAAAAAAGTGACCTGGATTTTCTGAGATATGGCAATATTGCACAGGAGATATTTGAGTCATGATACCCAGAGTGGGACAGAGTATATAACATTTTTCTTTTTTTAAAAAATGGGGTTTTGGGCTGGTAAATGGTAAAAAGGAATATGAAAAGCTGTCTCAACGTATCTGCCTTTTCAGCAGTAATTATCTGTAACACCTAAGCTTTCTTCTACCATCTATCAATTCTCCCAATCAGGTGAATAATCTACCTTTTCAGATATTTCTAATCCACCTGTTTAGACGTGTTATGACACACATCTGGACCAGGTATGACTTGAACCCTGCCCTTCTGGTCTGGAGTTACGGACATTACCACTGTGCCACAAGAGCTCCCTAAACTTGCCTTCCATTCCATTAGGTTTAATTTTAGTTAACTGTCTCTAATGTGCAACCTTACTCAGTGTGTTCAGAAATAAACTACATCCATTGACATTCTCCCATATGTTATGCACAGTTGTCTGTCATGTTTGCCTAAACATCTACGCTTAAATAATTTATTAAGCAGAGTTCTTTGGGAAATCCACACCTGAGTAGTGTGAAAAGGTAGAATGTACATGCATAGATTTCTTTCTTTGACTGGTTTATTTGGTTTTATAATTCTTTGCTGTCGCTTCTCACTTTTGCAACTTATGGCTCAAGCTTTGCAGATTTGTTACAAAACTTCTAATCATCACAAAAACACAGTGCCCTTCTTTTGTCTTTTAATTGTCTTTCATATAATAACCTAGCCTGCTGTATCCAGATTTGGTTTATGTATACTTATTATAATGATGTCTGGAAATCTCTTAAACAAAGTCAGGCAGAATATGCTGTGGAATAAGATACAGGTTCAGAGGGTCATACAAGGGAAAAATCAGTGAGGCAAAACCTGATGGTATGAGTTTGTTCTAGTCTGTACTAAAAAGTTGTTTGTTTGCAGATCCATCTGTGCTACGAGGTGCTTTGGAAGGTCACAGTGATGCAGTTTGGGGTTTGGTGTACAGTGCAACACATCAACGTTTACTGTCATGTTCAGCTGATGGTACTCTACGGCTGTGGAACGCCACTGAAATAGCACCCTCGCTTTGCATAATTAATGAAAACCGAGGTATGCGCTGAATTTGCCTCTCGGATTCATCTTGTACTCAGCTCATTAGTTTCTTATGGTGTTGAGTTGAGAGCAAGTGTCTTTGAGGGAAGCGAGATTGGAGAGGAGATGGTTAAACTGAGATGCTTGGATCTAATTTGGCCTGTGTTATGAAGTCATGCATCGTCTTTATTTTTCCATTGTAAATTCCTGTGCCTACATTTCCAATGAAAACTAAAGATTTATTGCCAGCTCCCACGCTGGTGAAGGGTGTAATTATAATGTGACAAGTTTAAGTAAGCAGTTTTGATCAATGATGTAGGCATAGGAGTCATGTAATGGAAAATGCTGTCAAGAAATGCATGCAGGCATTCTTTCATTCATATAATTAAATATCAATAGTTAACAAAATCATTTGTATTTCTATTCATTCTTTGAATATTGTGATCAAGTAATATTTTTATCATGAGCATTGGTGCAGTTTCAATTTTCAGCTATTTTGTTTAACAAAAGTACTTTACAGTTTCAGATTCAATCTGATTAACATAGATGGTCTTGTGTTGCATGTACTGTAAATTTGGTTGAATCTAAACTCCAGTGGGGAGTCTCTCTGTCTTCACCCCAAGTCTCAAGGGCATGCATTGGAAATTAAGCCTCTCTTGCCCATGAATTTTCATCCATCAAACTTATTTTGAAACAATGCTCAAAATGCATCAGATCAGCAGGCAAATTTACCCCTTCCCACACACACTCATACACATAGCCCCTTCAGTCACTCAGCCACCCCCCCCACCCCAAACACGTACACGCCCACACACCATAACACCCAGGTATAGACTACTGAAATAATTAATTCCATGCAAATGATTGTGAAATCTCTTAACTTAAAGCTTCACAGGTTCAGAAGCTAGTTTTAGGGAAAAATACTGGTGGGTGCTGATGTAATGATAACACTGTCAACTGTTAAATTTAAATTTGAGATTTAGCTCTGAGATGCAGTTAAAAATCCATAGTAACTATCAAATTAATATTTCCAGCTTTCTACACGTGATAGAAATACATTAGTTGGCACCTCATAACAAAAACAAAGACAGAATCCCCCTTGTCGTCACATATCACCCCACTAACCTCCATATCCAACATTTCATTCTCTACCACCTGCAATCCGACCCCACAACCAAAGGTATATTTCCCTCCCCACCCCTTATCTGCCTTTTGTAGGGACCACTCTCTCCATGACTCCCTCATCCACTCCACATTCCCCACTAACCCCACCACCTCCAGCACCTTTCCCTGCAACCGCAGGAAGTGCTACGCCTGCCCCTACACCTCCCCCCGACCTCCATTCAAGGCACCAAACAAACCTTTCACGTCAGACAGAGGTTCATCTGCACATCCATCAATGTAGTCTATTGCATCCGCTGTTCCCGATGTGGCCTCCTCTACATCGGTGAGACCAAGCGGAGGCTTGGAGACCGCTTCTTAGAGCATCTGCGCTCTGTCCATGACAAACAACAACGCCTTCTGGTTGCGAACCATTTCAACTCCCCTTCCCACTCCCTGGGCGACATGTCCATCCTGGGCCTCCTGCAGTGTCACAGTGACGCCACCCGGAAACTGGAGGAGCAGCACCTCATATTCCGCCTTGGGAGCCTACAACCCAGTGGTCTCAATGTGGACTCTACTAGTTTCAAAATCTCCCCAACCCCATCCTCAAACATCCCTCTCACCCCCGCCTCCTTGACCTGACACAACCTGTCCATCTTCTCTCCCACCTTTCCACTCCTCCCACTCACTAACCAATTCCCACCACTGCCTACCTGCACACACCTATCACCATCTCACCCTCCTTCCTCAGCCCCTCCCCTCCTCTCTATTTATTTCCCAGCTCCCTTCCCCCCCCCACCAACTTCTTAAGAAGGGTCCTGACCCAAAACATCAGCTTTCCTACTCCCCTGATGTTGCCTGGCCTGCTGTGTTCCTCCAGCTCCACACTGTGTTTAGAGGGGCTTTTTGGTGTGCAGAATTGTATTTTGAAAACTTTGGTTGATAACTTATGCCTGTTGTCATGTGCCAATTTAAATACTGCACTGTCTAGGAAATTAATATTTTCCTTGTGTGTTGTGAGTTGGAATGAAAAAGAAACCCCAGAAAATCAAAAGTAGAGCTCCCAAAATCAAAATGTAGCCCTTGAGAAAACTATCTACATTTGTGTCTCATTAGAATTTCTTATCACTGCATATTTTAACAAATACAAATGCAGACTTCTGTTTATAGGTGAAAGATGCTAATTATTGTACAACATAGATGATTTTATTTTCCTCCTGCAGAGTCTGGAATCCCTACCTCTGTTGACGTAGTCTGCAGCGATCCTTCTCATTTGGTGTCCTCTTTTGTGAATGGGCAGACGAGCATTTTTGACATGGAGACATGTCAGCGATTCCTCACCTTTGAATCCAATACTGATGGTACGTTTTTTGGAATAAGCAATATAGATGGTGAATGGGAAAATATTTGGCAGATTGAGTATGATATGGGAAAATATGAACTTGTCTACTCTGACAGGAAGAATAGGAAAGCAGCATTTTACTTAAACAATGGTGTTGCCAAACTCTGCTGTAAAATGAGATCTGGTTATTTCTAGGACAAATCATAAAATGTTGGTGCAGCAAATGAATAGGAAGGCAAATAGGATATTGTGTTTATTGGGGAAATAGAGTATAAAACTAGGGGGGGAAAGAATCAAAGAACTCTGGATGCTGGAGATCAGAAACAAAATCAGAAATTGCTGGGAAAATCTCAGCAGGGCAGGCAACATCTGCGGCAGAGAAAGCGTTAACATTTCCAGTCCAATGACCCTTCTTCAGAACTGATTGTAGCTAGGAAAAGATTGGTATATATGCTAGAGCAGAGAGTTGGAGTAATGACATGGGAGAAGGTGTCCAATCCCTCATTCAGTCTGTTCCCGCCTACAGCCTTGATTCTTCTGATGCCTTACATCAGTTTCAGAATTTCCAGTTTGTGGGCTTCAGGCGCCACCTCTTTATCATGGACATGCAATCCCTTCACACGTCCATCCCTATTAGAATGGTCTCAGGGCTCTTTACTTTCTTCCTGGGAGAAAAAAGGGCCTGAACTGTCCCTCTCCTCCACCTGGCCTCACTTTGAACAAGTTCTCCTTTAACTCCTCCCACTTTCTTCAGGTCAAAGGAATGGCCATGGGTATCCACATAGGCCCCAGTTATGCCAGTCTGTTTGTGTGGTATGTGGAACATTCCTTGTTTCAGTCCTACTCTGGCCCCCATGCACAATTGTTTCTTCAGTACATCAATGACCTTGTCAGTACTGCTTCCCTCTTTCATCCAGAATTGGAAAAAATTCATCAATTTCACTTCCAATTTTCATCCCACTCTCACCTTTACCTGGTCCATGTCTGACTCCTCCCTTCCTCTCCTTGACGTCTCGTTCCATTTCTGGGGATATGCTGGCTACCAATATCCACTACAAACACTCCAACTCCCACATTTACCTTGACTGTACATCGTCACATCCTGCTTCCTGTAAAGACTGTTCCATTCTTCCAGTTCCTCCATCTCTGTCACGTCAGTTCCAATGGTGCCAACTCCAACAAGGAGACCTCTCAAATGTCCACCTCCTTCCTCAACGTGGGTTCCCCACCACTGTGGTTGACAGGGCCCTCAGCTATGTCCAACCGATTTTCCACACATCAACCCTCACCCCTCTTTTCCTTCCGACAACAGGAATTTTTGCAATAATTATACGCTGTATTGCTGAGACTGTATCTTCAGTACTATGTAAAGTTTCGGTTTCTTAATTTAAGAAGGTTATAATTGCATTGGAGGTAATGCAGAGAAGGCAAACTCAACTGCTTCCTGGAATGAAGGGCATTACTTTATGAGGAACATTGAGCAGGTTGTTGGTGTTTAAAATAATGAGACACGGTCTTGACGAATTGTGTGCTGAAAGGATGTTTCCCTTCAAGGTGAGACTAGAATTTGGTGGCCAAGTTTAACAGTAAAGGGACTTCCATTTAAGACTGAGATGAGAAGATATTTTGTTCTCGCGGAGGATCATTAGTCTGTTAGATTCACTTTCCAGAGAGCACTGGAGGTGGTTTCATTGAATATATTTAAGGCTAAGTTAGATGCATTCTTGGCTCACAAGGCAGTCAAAGAAAGTAGGGGCAAACAGGAAAATAGAGGTCACAATCAGATTAGTTATCATCTTATCACATGCCAGGACAGGCCTGAAAGGCTAAATGCTCTGCTCCTCCAAAGCAGCATTACAGGCCATATTAAGGTGATTATAAAACAGTCAGTGCTTATGGCTAATTCTGGGGACAATATTATGTGACTTGTAAGCTTTTGCGTAATTTGAATGATCACTTAGATTACACCTGAGATGCTGCTTTCTTTCCCGGTGAAACCTAAACTTCTACTGTTGACTAATAAATGGAAATTTTTTGAATACAAATGTAATTTGGAGGGGGAGGGCAGCTAATTTCATTTGCTTACCATATCTGTGTTTAACAGCAATAAGTTCATGTTCTGCCTGTCTTACGGCGAGGAGGTCAAACCCTTTCTGATAATTGAAACTGAAACAGCCAGAGAAGCTCACCTAGCCTCGTAATCTGTTAAAGGAAATGGGAAAAATGGTATAATCTGCCTTTCACTTCCCAATCTGTTACAAAGGAGAGGTTAAATGAAATAATTCCCTGATACTCACTTTAAAAGCAATAAGTAACAATTTATTTAACTAACTCCATCAGTGAATAAATTAACAGACCTACTAACAAACCAAACAATTCCCCCTTAACTACTAACTATTCTCAAACAGAACAAAATTCTAATGGTATGCTGTTCCAATAAATTCAAGTCCCATTTATATAAACCAAAGTAATAAGAAAAATAAAGTAAAACTTAGACTGTCAAAACTACAGTCAGGATGTGTCTTCCGAAATGTTCCCTGCCTTTTTCGCTATTCTTCAGTCAGGAATTCCTTCTTCGTCGAATTCTTGTGTCAGGAATATTAGCCAAGAATGCCGTGGTATCATCTGGCTGGCGCTTAACCAGAGAGCTTAAAAGATTTTTGTGAGAGCCAGAGTTTTACAATGGTGGTTCGCTCTAACGCTTATATACCCTTAATGACCTGTCAATTTTCTTATAATAGGATTGGTCCTAGGTTGTCAACACCATCAGATTTAAATTTAATTGGGTTTTGGTTTCTAGGGCCTGGTTTGACTAGATTGGCTGATATTCAAGCTGGTTGCCTTAACATCAAAACAAGCCTAGGTTACCAACCACACAGCCAATTGATACATATGTTTCAATTTTCAGAACTGTGTGCATTTTTAGCTGCTTACAGACATTTTTATTCATCTCCCAGCTTAGAAAAGCACATCACCTCTTAGAGACCACACACTTTCCCCCCTATCATTTTTACAAACAAATTCTAACGTCCTACCTTCTAATTCACAAGTACTCTACCCAACTTCGCAACATCTGTGCTTGAATGGATTGATGCTTTAAGTTACTGAAATGTTGATTTCAGGGCCACAGTGGCACAATAGTTCAACACTTTTTATCTCCAATACTACCGTATCAATCTATCCCACACCCGAATTTGTTTTCTGACTGCAAGTATTCCACTGTGAAATCTAGCTACCAGGTCTCATTCGAGCTACCAGTGGGCATAGCCCACACTGTATTAAAAATAAACTGTGTTGTATCATAGGATTGGGGTCATTCAGGCCAAAGAGGCCATGGTGATGTTTACCCTTCACATGGGCAAGTAGCCTTAAGAATTTTTTTTACACTTTCTTTCATCCACCCTTCCAATGTAATGTTACACTGTAAGTGTATATTATAGCCATAATTCTTTCTGAGTAAACGAAAACAGAAATTGTCAGAGAAACTCAGCAGGTCTGGCAGCATCTGTGGGGAGAAAGCCGAGTTAATGTTTTGAGTCCCGTGACCCTTCATGAGAACATTTCTTCCTCATTGATTAAAGTTCCCCTTGTTCTCTTTTGTAAATCTTAATAATCTGTCACAATCTGTCTCTATGACTCTCCTCCTAGACCTTTAAGTCCAATGGTGCCTGCTCCTCGGCACTGACCTTCCAAAAGTGCCTGCTCCTTCAGCATTGTTTGTGCACTGTGTGGTGTGTGAATAACTCTGAGACACAGGGCCTCTCCCAGTCTGTGAAATTAAGGGGGTCTTCATTTGTCTGTCACTGTTTACATCTAGTTGACTGGACCATTCATGAGGGAGTTACCAGCTTGTGTAAACATGCAGAAGCTGCCTTCCTCTTGCACATGTGGATTTGTCCAGCTCTGGGTAATGAGAAAAATGAATATTCTGGAGAAAGCTGGTCTCTGATATTATGCTGTCCAATTGAAAATGGACAGTAGAAGTTATTTTTTACCAGATTGCCTTCCTTGCCTGAATGTGCTGTCAGTGAGGACGAGATTGTGTGGTATAACCTGTTAGGGTTAACATTGAGGAGTATAGTAGGGGAGATGGAAGCTAGCCCATCTACACAGGTTCCAAGAGAGGGAAATGAGGCTGCAGAGCTTGTCCAGGGTTTGAACTCCCTATCTCTGTCAAGATGACCCTTTGCTGGAAGCTGGTGACCTTAGGCAAGGGCAGGTACTTTCGGCGGACATGGGTGTCAATGCCTTGTCCCTAGTTGCCCCTTCAGGAGGTGCTGGTGAACTGCCATCTTGAACCGCTGCACTCTGTGAGGGTAACATTGTCCGCTGTAAAGGCTGACTGACTGACTCAGGCAATTCACCAAAATTGATGGTGTTGTGGACCATGAAGAAGATTATCTCAGAGTACAACGGGACCTTGATCAGATGAGCTGAGAAGTGGCAGTTGGAGTTTAAATAAATGTGAGGTGTTGCATTTTGGTGAGGCAAACCATGGCAGGACTTATACACTTAGTGGTAGGGCCCTGGGGAGTGTAGTCGAACAAAAAGACCTTGGGGTGAAGGTTATTAGTTCCTTGAAAGTGGAGCCATGGGTAGACAGGGTGGTGAAGAAGGCATTTGGTACGCTTGCCTTTATTGGTCAGTGTATTGAGTGTAGGAGTTGGGATGTCATGTTGCCGCTGTACAGGACTTTGGTTAGACCACTTTTGGAATACTGCATTCAATTCTGGTTTCCCTGCTGTAGGCAAGACGTTAGAACATAGAACAATACAGCACAGTACAGGTCCTTCGGCCCACGATTTTGTGCCGACCTATTATCCTACTAAGCTCAATCTACCCTGCATACCCTACATTTTACTATCCTCTATGTGCCTATCCAAGAGTCGCTTAAAAGTCTCTACCACTGCCGGGAGTGCATTCCACACGCCCACCACTCTCTGTGAAGAGCCTCCCTCTGACATCTCCCCTATACCTTCCACCAATCACCTTAAAATTATGTCCCTTCGTAATAGTCATTTCCACCCTAGGAAAAAGTCTCTATCCACTCTATCTATGCCTGTCATCATCTTGTACACCTCTATCAAGTCACCTCTCATCCTTCTTCGCTCCAATGAAAAAAGCCCTAGCTCCCTCAACCTTTCCTCATAAGACCTGCCCTCCAGTCCAGGCAGCATCCTGGTAAATCTCCTCTGCACCCTCTCTAAAGCTTCCACATTTTTCCTATAATGAGGTGACCAGAACTGAACACAATATTCCAAGAGTGGTCTAACCAGAGTCTTATAGAGCTGCAGCATAACCTCATGGCTCTTAAACTCAATTCCCCTGCCAATGAAAGCCAACACACCATATGCCTTCTTTACAAATTAGGCAATTTGTTGTTAAATTTGAAAATGTATAGAAAACATTTTCCAGGATGTTGCTGGGGTTGTAGGGTTTGAGCGATAGGCAGAGGCTGAGAAGGCTGGGGCTGTTTTCCCTGGAACATCAGAAGCTGAGGGGTGACCTTATAGAGGTTTATAAAATCATGAGGGGCATGGATAGGGTAAATAGTCTATGTCCTTTTCCCAGGGGAGGGGAGTTAAAAACTAGAGGGCATAAGTTTAAGGTGAGATGAGAAGATACAAAAGGTACCTGAGGGGCAACTTTTTCATGCAAAGAATGCTGTGTGTATGGCACAAACTGCCAGAGGAAGCGGTGGAGGCTGGTACAATTACATCATGTTATAAGGCATCTGGATGAGTACATGATTAGGAAGGGCTTAGAGGATATGGGCCAAATGCTGGCAAATGGGACTAGATTAATTTGGGATATCTGGTGGGCTTGGATAAATTGGATCGAAGGATCTGTTTCCATGCTGTACACCTCTATGACTCTACTTGTAGAAATTAAAATTAGCTAGAAACACTCAAGCTTCTATCTACCCTATCCCAGTCATTTATCTTTTTATATAGTTCCATCCTATCTCCTTGAAATATACAATCTAATCAAAATTGCTTGCACATTTGTGACTAGGAGACATTCTTGATCATTCTGGCACAAGTTAGGGAATGGTGAGTTAGTTTTTCTGTGTTGTATTTGAGCTGAGTGTTTAGTGTTGACATCAGATCCTGAAATGGGAAAATGTCCATACTCGAGCTCTAGTTCCAGATTTAGAAAAATAATTTGAAACACAAATGTCTATAATTACGATCTATGGATTAGGTCAAACAGAATTTTAGCTGCCTCCAGGGAACAGTTTGGAGATGGTGAGATTGGACTAGACATGGTACTCCACATTTTGAAAGGCTATTGATGCTTAGTGTTTAGCTCACATATCATGAACAGCTGGAAAAGTTGCTTGTGTCACAAGTCATGAATCCTTTGGTCACATCCAAACAATCCTTCGAAATAAGTCCTTTTGTCCTGCAATTTATGCCTTTGGGAAGCCACTTAATTTTATAGTGAGCTCTATCAGTGGTAGGACTAATTCTTAAGTCCTCTTTGGTTACGTTACAATCACGTTCGTGGAAAGATCCTATCATCTTATTTTTGATTGTGGACTGAAACAGGAAAAGAACTGGTTTAAAAACCAAGGATTGTTGAAAGATTGCAGCATTTTTTTTTAAAAGCAAGTAACATGACATGGATTGTAAGTGATTTTTGCACAGCTTCTTGTTCAAGCAGTAGTAGAAGTCTGGTTTGTAGATGAGCTGGAGCGAAAAGAGTTCGTACACATGAAGTTTTGGCTAGCAACAAATAGTTGTGGACTAATGATCAGTTATTGGTGATAAAGGCATTTTGCCTGACAACAGTTATGTGATTGACTTCCAGGTAGCTGAACGGCTTTGGAATGTGAATGGTTTTGCAGAAGCCATAGGACCCTTGGATGAAAAGGAGCTGTTTTTGCTCTGCAGTCAAAAGCATTCTCAAGCCTGAAGATGGCCAGTTTATTTCCCCTTTCCAGTTGCTTTAGTCTGACACTTTTAATTGATGGCAAAAGCCTTTGTAAAAAGGAACCAGTTACCCTTTTTTTCCAGTC
The DNA here is from genome assembly GCF_021869965.1 of Rhincodon typus. Classification (NCBI taxonomy): domain Eukaryota; kingdom Metazoa; phylum Chordata; class Chondrichthyes; order Orectolobiformes; family Rhincodontidae; genus Rhincodon; species Rhincodon typus. The sequence goes on along the minus strand of NC_063336.1, from coordinate 83,924,648 downwards.
TGTGTCTGTCTGTATATGTGTGTAGAGCAGGGAGTTTAAAAATAATTTAAAGTTTTAATGGGTAGAGTTATATGCCAACAGGTCAGATTGTTTACCTATAGCTGGAGTCTATTTATTTGTAATAAATAGTCATTTTTGTTAAATATAGAAACCTGGCCTGTGCTTTGTCAATCAGGACCTAAAAGACAGGCAAATTGGGGAATTCTGTGTTCTTCTTAAAAATCTTTAACTTTTGTGACAACTCTGGGAAAGGAGGCCTTGATTTCCAGAGTGCCACCCCAATGAGGAGTAACAATCCATCTAAGAGAAATATCTCTGTATGAAATAATATAAATTTTATTTACGACTTTTTATTTTTATTTCATTTTACGACTTCAAAATTTAAAATGAACTAATGATTATCTAGGTTCTTATTTCAATGTCACAAGTGCATAATATTCTTCCCCTCTGTTTGCCTATACAGCTTCTTCTACATGTCAGATTAATAAGGTCATTAGTCATCCTACACTTCCGGTTACTATCACAGCCCATGAGGACCGACACATAAAATTTTTTGACAATAACACAGGTAGGAAAATATTTATTTCTTCAGTGTATTGTGATGTTGATTGTTGAGACTTGCATCTTTTGAATTGTCCAAATTTTGTCTCCTGTGTTAAGCATGCCATTAACAGTAGAGACTTCAGTCACCTCCCTCATCTGTCCATTCCCCTCTCCTTTGTTCCTTTTCTTCAAAATTTACATTGTGCACATCCACTTCAGCGCTCTATCTTTATATGGGTATATTACTCATCTCAGGAGTGTCATTTAGGGAGGAGCTTTTCCACAAGGTTAAGTGTATCAAGTGGAAAAGCTTCAGAAATGTTCTTTACAAAGAATATTTCCAGTATATTCCTGGCTTTCAAAGACATTTGGCTGAGAGAGGGACAAGACTGGCATCTTTACATTCTGGAATTTAAATGTTTCAGGCAAGACAGAGAGGGATGTAAAAGAGGTGGGAAGTTGTGTTACTGATCAGGGAGAATATCACAGCTGTACTGAGGAAGACATCTTGGAGGGCTCATCCACTGAAGCCATTTGGGTAGAGCTCAGGAATCACTTTAGGGTTGTACTACAGGCCTCCCAATAGCCAACAGGAGATAGAGGAACCGATAAGTGGACAGGTTATGGAAAAAGATTTTTTTAAAATGTAATTACGGTAGGTAATTTTAACTTCCCTTGTATTGACTGGGACTCCCTTAGTGCAAGGGGCTGGGATGGGAACAGAATTTGTTAGATACGTCCTGGAGAGTTTTTTTGTTTTGAAGCAATATGTAAATAATCCAACTAGGGAAGGGGCCACTGGACCTGGTATTGGGGAATGAACCTGGCCAGGTGATCGAAGTTTTCAGTGGGGGAGCATTTTGAGAATAATGACCATAATTCCATAAGTTTTAAGTTACTTTTGGATAAGTGAAAGAGTAGTTCTCAGGTAAAGATACTAAACTAGGGAAGGCTAACTACCACAATATTAATCAGGAATTGGGGAATGTAGATTTTGGGCAGCCATGTAACATATTCTTTGCATCAGTATTCACAAAGGAGAAGGGCACAGCAGATGGTGAGTCTAAAGAGTCTGTTGATATTCTAGAGCATGTTGATATTTTTTAAAAAAGTGTTTTGAAAACCATTAAAGTAGACAAGTTCCCAGGGCCACATGGGATCTTTCTCAGAATACCGAGGGACGAAATTGCCGGGAACTTGCACAAAATTTTTGTGTCCTCTTCAGTCATAAGAGAGGTCCCAGAGTACTGCAGAATAGCCAACATTGTTCCTTTCGTTTTTGAAGGGGGACAGGGAAAATCCGGGAAATTACAGACCAGTGAACTTTTCATCAGTGGTAGGGAAATTATTGGATAAAATTTTTAGGGATAGAATTTAATCTCATTTAGAAAAATATGGATATATTAGCAATAGGCAGCATGGCTCTGTGTCTGACAAACTTGATTGCAATTTTTAAGAAAGTGACAGAAATGATTGAGGGCAGGATGGTCGATGTTGTTAGTGTGGACTTTAGCAAGCCCTTTGACAATGTCCTTTATGGCGGCTGAAGTCACATGGCATCTGTGGTGAGCTGGTAAGATGGATACGACCTAGCTTGGTCATAGAAGGCAGAGAGTAGTGGTGGAAGGGTGTTTTTCTGACTGGAGATTGTAGCCAGTGGTGTTCTGCAAGGATCAGTATTGGAACCCCTGTTGTTTGTAATATATATATAAATGATTTGGAGCAGAATATAGGTGGTCTGATTAGTAAGTTTACAGATGACACAAAGACTGGGGGAGCTGTGGATTGTAAGGAGGATTGCCAGAGGATACAGCAAGATATACATAGACTGGAGACTTGGGTAGAGAAATGGCAGATGGAATTTAATCTGGACAAATGCAAGGTATTACATTTTGGAATGTCTGACGCAGGAGGAAAGTATACCTTGAATGGCAGAATCTTTAGAAGTATTAACGTACAGTGGGATCGAGGCATCAGGTCTACAGTTTCCTGAAAGTGGCAAAGCGATCGAATTAAGTGATCAAGAAAACATATGGCATGCTTGCAGTCATCAGTCAGGCCATAGTGTCTAAAATTGGCAAGTCACGTTACAGCTGTATAAAACTTTAGTTAGGCCATGTTTGGAATATTATGTACAGTTCAGGTCACCACACTGCCCAGAAGGATATGGAGGCTTTGGAGAAGATACAGAAAAGGTTTACCAGGATGCTACCGGGTGTGGAAGGTATTATGTGTAAGGAGAGCTTGAACAGACTTGATTTGTTTTCCCTTGAATGTCAGAGGCTGGAGTGCCAACCTGATGGAAGTTTACAAAATTAAGAGAGGCATGGATAGAATGGAGAGTTCTATAGTCTTGGAGTCTTTATCCCAGAATAGAAACGTCACTTACTGGCGGACATAGGTTTAAATTAAAAAGAGGAAAGTTTAAAGGAAATGTGAGAGGTAAGTTTTTTTTTTACAGAGGGTGGGAAGTGCCTGAAATGCACTGCCAAAGAAGTTGGGAGAAGCATATATGGTAGCAACGTTTAAGAGGCATCTTGACCGATGCATGAATAGTCAGGGAATAAAGGGATATTGACTGTGTGAAGGCAAAGGTTTTTAGTTTAGAAAGGTGTCATGTTGGTACACTGCTGGTGGGCTGGAGGGCCCGTTCCCTTGCTGTATTCTTATTTGTTCTTTGATTTGTCCTTCTCATGTAGACTGACAAATAGATGGGGTTTCTTTCATGACAGCCTTAATCAAAACAGTAAACGTAGGAAGGGGATCCAAGGCCAAAAGTACTGCGGTTGGCAGTTGTCTCTGCCTCAATGCTGAGCAGCACCTGCTACGTAGCCCAATGCTGATGTGATGGTTGCCAGCGGAGAGTATTTTTCAAAGGCAACAGACTTTGTCCTATCTGATACGTGGTCAAGAGCAATACCTATGAAAATATTCAGGAATAACTGGCATTGAGGATAGTGTTTCAGAACCATTAGAGATGTAAGGAAATTGGCTTAAAGCAGACAGCTGCAGTTGAACAGCAAATATATAAAAACATGCATGTTGTGATGACTATATGTGCAGTTAGTTATCAGTTTATTGGTTAGATCAACAAATGAGTTGACACTTGATAACATTAGTTATCTAATGTCCTGTCAGCCAAGCGCATCTGTGACTTTTGACTGCCTCATCATTCACCTTGTAGATGCACAGCATTCTGGATTTTCTAGGGATACTAAACCTGTAGTTTCACAAATTTGTGAATGCCGTCTCATCCAGGGACAGAGGTTTTAAAAAGTTATTCACATTTGTCACTGATATTAAAACATATTATCATTCATAAACAAAAACAGAAATTGCTGGTAAAGTTCAGCAGGTCTGGCAGCACCTGTGGAGAGAAAGCAGAGTTAACATTTTGGAACCAGTGACCTTTCCTTACTGGACCTGAAATGCTAACTCTACTTTCGCAACACAGATGCTGCCAGACCTGCTAAGCTTTTCCAGCAATTTCTGTTTTTGTTTCTGATTTACAGCATCTGCAGTTCTTTCGGTTTTTATATTATCATTTCATATGTGAGAGAACTCCTATTGACTATAGAAGAGTTGTGAAGAAAATAAAAGTTGATTGTATAGTCCAGACGGAACACTAGGGATCAAAATCAGTCATTTCTGAATTAACCTCTGGTTTGCAAAAATGAACAGCATTTTCTGGTGACCTGTTGCAGTTTCCTGATAAGCGTTGCTGGTGGCAGACAGAACACAAAGTACTTTTTAAATTAAAAAGAATTAAAAAGAAATAAGTATTGATTAAAAGGAATTTGGCTACATATAGACAGAAAGAGTTTTATGTTCATCCATGTGGTGCATGGGAATACCATCACACTCTTGGCTTTCCTACTTATTGTATCCTGGATGGAAATTCTAGAACCAACTAACATGAGACTGTATCTACATAACAAAGACTGCAGTGCTTCAAGAAGTTGGCTCAGAATTACCATCTTGAATTAGGGAAGAGCAAAGAATGGTGACTGTGGGGGCTGCTCATGGCTGAAGGTAACATAAAATGGTTGACTGTGGTGTTAGTTAACATAAGATGGCTGAAGAGAATTGTTAGTTGAACACAGCAGTTTCCCCAATCAGAATCGTGGTTTTCGTGCAGATGGCAACCAGATAAGACAAGGATGTGCCTCATGGAAAGAGCAAAGAAATGTAGACATCAGACATTTTTGATAAGGGAAGCTTGGATGGAAGCCTTCCAGCTAGCTAATTTAAAACTTGATATTTAGTATGGAAAGAAGGAGAGAAACTGGACTAACAATTGAGACCCTTTAGGCAATCATCAGTCTGTTTCTGTGTATATGCAAATGTTCATACCATAATCATTTTGGCTTTGGTATTAAACATCAGGAAGTTTAAATAAATTCCTGTAGGCAATTGACTCTAAGCACAGAGACCATCTTGATAAGGAGTACCCATGGAAAAATCTAGATATGTGCCTAGTACTAACTAGTCCAAAGTTTGTTATTTAGTAAAGTGTAGGGAAAAAGACTGATCCCACCATAGTCAAAGACATTGTAAGTAATTGCCATTACATATTATACATGTAAATATACTGAAATTAAAAGTGCAACTAACAAACTAATGTTAAGGAATTTAGTTGAAGTCCTTAATGGCTCTAGATAGTAAAGAGAAACCCCCATCCCGCCAGTACGGGGAACTGAAGGACAAATGGGTGTAAACACCAAGGATCGGATGACATGCAACAAATGGTATAAACAGCCTCATGAAAGAACACCATGAAACATAGCATTGTAAGGGTGCAATTGCAAAACATTACTTATTTTCCTGAGGTCATTTTGACTAAATAATTGCAACTTCACAAGGTTACAAACAGCACCCACTATGTACGATGCAGCTGGCAAATGTCTGGGGAGGAGCATAATGGTCAGAAGGGATTTGGCAAGCACCGACATGAGTGTTGTATGTAATCATTGTAATGCGACAAGTATAAATATCCTGTACTTTATTGGGAGAGTTAGTGTCTTGGAGTCTGTCTTCAGAGACCTCTCTCATGCTGCATTGGTAAGGAGCTCCAAATAAAGATCAATTTGTGCTGCTGAGCACGGCATTCAAGACTCCTCTTTGAAATCTGTCCCCAACACTGACCTTGCTAGGGAGATATATATCTGATGAATAAATTAAATGAAACTTTTCATGACTTCTGAAAATTTTACAACAAATGGCTGAATTGATTACTTTTGAAATCAGCTCTCTATAAGGTGAATTAAATATAAGAACTATTTTATATTTGTCAAGATCCCTGAGACAGCAACTACTGTACATGAACTTGCTGCAATAGTTTTGGCTGAGGGAGAATTTTTTTTTCCCAGCATACAGGGAAAGCAGCCTGCTCCTCTGAATACTGCCACAGAAATGTTTACACCCATTGAATCAGGAGCTGGAAGCTTGCTTTAACGTGCTATCCTAAAATTGATACTCATAAAAGTGTAGAGTCATTAGCTATTTATTGCACTGAATTATTAGCCTAAATGATGTATTTAAATCTTCATTAGGATATTAGAATCTAAAGAGATATAAGGAAGTTGGCTTACAATAGACAGCTGCAGTTATATCAGCTATATAAAAAACGTCTGTAGATTCACTGGATTAAGTAGCCTGATTGTCTCCACTGTAACTCCCATCATAGCATTCTAATACACCAATCTTTTTATTTCCAGGAAAAGTTCTTCATTCAATGGTAGCCCATTTGGATGCTGTCACAAGTTTAGCTGTAGATCCAAATGGCTTGTATTTGATGTCTGGCAGTAAGTACCTACTTGAAATACATTAATTTGGATACTGTCAAAGGAACGTAGCATGGGTAGGCCATTCAGCTTCACCATTCCATACAATAATCCACTTGAGTCCATTTTTCCCATCCTATCTCCATGTCTGTTTATGTAATTAGCGTTTAGAAATCCATAAATCTCTGCTTTAAACTTATTGAGTTACTAAGTTTCCACACCCCATGGGGTGGAGATTTCCAAACATTCACAACTCCTGAGCAAAACAAAAATCTCATCTTTGTCGTAAGTGGCTTCCCCTTTAGTTTGAAATTATGTCCCCATTTCTAGATTCCTCAACCAAAGGAAACATCTTTCTGCATCTATCCTTTCAGTATCCTGTAGATTTCACCTCTCATTCTTTGAAACTCTGAGAATAAAGTCCAGTTTACTCATTCTCTCTCTCTCCATAAGACAGTCCTGTCATCCCGAGCACATATCTGGTGATCTTCACTGCACTCCGTGACAATAATATCTTTCCTGAGATAATGGGACCAAAACTGCTGAAACTCCAGGTGCTTTCTAACTGAGGTTCTATAGAGCTGAAGTAAGACTTCACTACTCCTGCACTCTGATTGTCTTGCACCAGAGGCAAACATCTGATTAGCCTTCCTAATAGTTTGTAGTACCAGCGTTAGTCTTCATTAATTTATTGACGAGGACCCCCAGGTTCTTTTGTACATCTATGGTTTCTAACCTCTTACAATTTAACAAATACTCTGCACTTCAGTTCCAACTACCAAAATGCTAACCTCATATTCTTCCATGCTGTATTCCATTTGCCATGTTCTTACTTATTCATTTAAGCCTGCCTAAATCCTCGTGAAGCCACTTTCACCGTCCTCTCAGCACACATTCCCACCTAGCTTTGTTGTCATCTGCAAACTTGGAAGTAGCGCATTTAGCCTCCGTGTCCAAATCATTGATATATATTGGGAACAGCTGGGGCCAAGTACTGATCTTTGCCATATTCCTTTAGTCATAGCCAACAACACAAGAATTACCCATTTATTCCTACTCTTTTTAACCTGTTAACCAACCCTAATCCATGTTAGTACATTATCTCCTATCCAATGTGCTTTTAATTTTGCTAACTAAGCTCCTATGGGACACTTTATTAAAAGTCTTCTGCAAGTTCATGATTATGATGTCCTTTGACTCCCCTTTATCAATTCTGTTTGTGATATCTTCAAAAAAAAATCTGTGTTCATCAAACACTATTTCCATGTCATAAATCGATGCTGACTGTGCCCAATCCGATCATTATTATCTAAGTGTCCGTTTATCTCATCCTTAATAATAGATTCTAGTATTTTCCATCCTGTTGATGTAAAGCTACCAGGTCTGTAATTCCTTGTTTTCTCTCTTCCTCCAACCTTAAATAGTGAAGTTATATTTACTACATCCCAATCTGCAGGAATCATTCCAGTATTTGTAGAATTTTTGAGGATGATCACCATGCCGTCCACTATTGCCACCTCTACTCTTTTAACACTCTGGATGTTCGATATCACCTAGCAGCGACTTATCAACCTTCAGTCACAATTTTTCCAACACAAACATCACACTGTACTAATTTGCCTCAATTCCTCATTTTCCCTAGTTCTCCCCATAAACACTTAATTTCTTACTCATCTGCCTCCATGCCTCTCCACACACTTCCTCCTGCACCTAACGCAAAATCTCCTTAATTCATCCATATGCATGCCCTCACTCCCCTGCACATCCACACTCTATCTGATTCACTCACTCTTTCGTAACCCCTCTCCCTCAATGTTTCACTTCCTCACTAATAGTACACTAGTACACTGTCTCTATTTGTACCTCTCCACCCCCTCCCTCCTGCACTCTGCCCCTTGCAACTCCCTCTGTCTCTCTTTCCCCAACACCCACTCATGCTCTCTTCCACATTCATTCACACTCTCTCCCCTCCCACCCGACCTGCTCCCTTTACCCCCTCAGCCCTTGCTCACGTGCCCTTGCCCTCACCTTCCCCACCATTCTCTCTGCAGCTCTTTAGGGGGGGTTGGTGCATTTGTCAGAAAGAGTGAGTCTCATCGCCCCCTGATCTGTTCCTCCAATTGGAGCCTTTTTCTTTGACCTGTTTGGGTGAGTCACTTCCACCCCGAACCTGCTTCCTGATTGAATGCCAGTTTACTTGCTAAGTTGATGCCAACTCCCATACCCAACAATTACTGCCATCAGCCCAACAGGCATCATATCTCTTGCAGTCTCCTGTAATCGTTCCCTCTGTCCAAGCTTTGGGCTAAATGGTGGGAGGGACATTCAAACTACTTACTGCTCCTCCAATTAGAGGACATTTCTGTTCCTAGCAGCAGTAAAGAAGGGAGTAGAATGGCCTCTGGTCTGAGGAGTAGCTCCTTGGAAAACTTTCCATTTGTACTTGTACTTGGAGCCCTGGTCAGCTACCAGTTAGAGTTCCTCATTGGGTTGAATTCTGGCTCATTGGCCCCGTCTTGGACAGACCTGTGAGAGATGATCACATGCCTCTATCTTCTGGTAAGGAAGTTGTCAGCCTAGCAACAGCTCAGATTTGTTCCTTGTAAGACACTGTTCATTAAGGAGTGACTGCCTTCTTTGGAGAGAGCTAAAGAGGAATCTTTGAGGTTGAGTCGACATGAAACCTATCTATTCCTCTCTGGCAAAGTGAATAGGCCTTTAATTGGTCATTAAGTGGTCAGTGGACAGATAGGCCCAAGCTTGATCTTCCTGCCCAGAATGTAATTCAGGCAGAGGTATGAATGTGGCAGGGTTCTGGGTTTTGAATCCTGTTCCTTTGAAAGACAGTCCTGTAGTGTGGCAACGTATTTTGGACAGTGAGGCTGGCATTCTTACCTAAAACAATACTTTAAAGAATGAAATTGGATAAATATTGGAATGGTAACCAACGTGTTCTGCTAGTTTTAGCTAGCTAACCTTCAGCAGTACTCCTGAATACTGGTATTCAGCCCTGGCTCTTGCCAAACTGTACCTAGGTTCTTAGGATTGGGAAAGTGGGATGAGGGTGGTTCATATTTGATTAGTTAGAATTCGCATTTACTGATTTCCTTCTAGATTGGTTCGGAGACTATAGGCATAGTGATGAATCTCTCTATGGCTGACCAAGTAGAAAATTCTGACTTCTTGAAAAGTGTCTAATGAATATTAATTATTTTTCAACTCTTTCTTCTCCCCTCCCCACACCAAGGTCATGACTCTTCAATTCGTTTGTGGAGCCTTGAGACGAAGACATGTATTCAGGAATTCACTGCACATCGTAAAAAGTTTGATGAATCCATCCATGATGTGGCATTCCATCCTTCCAAATGTTACATTGCCAGTGCTGGGGCTGATGCATTGGCTAAAGTATTTGTATGACAGTTTTCTGTATGACTATTTTCAACCCTCTATTATCAATTAGTGTCTATGACACTGCCAGACATAGGGATATCCTTTACTGCCTAGCAATCCTGACACTTGGGTTGCAGAGTCTACAGTTCTGAAACACTTGTATTTTCTGCAAGTTTTTTTTTCATTTGGTTTGTTCAGGCTGCTCTGAGTCCAACTGTGCTAAGGTCTGAGGGATTTGCTGTTCAGTTCTTAAGTTAATTTCTGTAATCTGGGGCTGCTCTGTTTATCCAGGCAGGCCTGGATAAAGTTGGGATAGGGTATATTTCCTGCTTTTAGAGAAATAAAAATACATCTGGCAACATCTGTAAGAAAGGCAAAGTCTGTTTCCTGTGCTCGACAGCTAAATTGTTTGAGGTAACATGGAATGTTGATAGTGTACAGCCAAGCTGCAGCCAGTGCAGCAACTCCAGGTTAAAGGGAGGTGTAGAAAGTCCAACATTAGAGTATTTTCGAAGACAAGATGCCAAACATTTGCTAAACAAAAGGAGACCTCTTAAACAATTGTACAATAAAAGCTGAATGTTTACATATGGGATATAATATCTGTAGTCTATTATTGTTCTAGCTGCCTGATTGTATTAGACTTGTGCCAGCAGTGTGATCTGTGAACATGTTTCTTCTTAAAGACAGTTTTAAAAGTTTTTAAGGTAAATTTGGATTGTCAGTAAATTTAAGCAACACTTCGTTCAGAATTGTGTATGAATATACGTTCAAAGTATTGTTTAGCACTTACATAAACACTGACATTTTTAAATACAGCTATAAACAGGTATGCTTTATTTTAAAACACAATGGTGGACTTTTGCCTTTAAAAACAAACTTTAATTCTTTAACATTGGGTATTTGAATGTCTAGTGCTCTCACAAAATGTGTTTTAATTTCAGATCGCCTGAAGACTACATATTGTAAACATGGCAGTGTTTAATGGTATTATAGTGTTGGGGCATTTTATTTTTGGGTATTTTTGTAATAAAACTTGGCATTAACACTTCCTTGGACTGGTAAGTACTTGATGGGTGATGGTATGGGGAATTGAATATAGTGCTGCACTATTTTGCTAAGAGATTTTACTGATTGAATTTTCAAGTGCCATGCCATTTGTTTTCAATGGTGTGTCAGATGCAATGAAGATTGCTGGGTATAAGAGCAAGTTAATTTTATGGCAAAGATTAATTTGCACTGGAGGTTAAAATTGGTATTAATTGAAATAACCAGTTCCTTACTCTTTGGAGCAAAAAAGAGTTTAACCATTGAAAATATTTGACATTGACCAAGATGTGCACCTGTTTGCTTTTCAAATTGGGAATCCTACTTTAAAGTTAGAATGCTAAAATCTCCCATTTCCTGGTCCAGTAGCCAACTATTCCAGAGGGGAAATAAGATTTTTTGAAATTAATACGTGTACATATAAAGTATCTCAAAGTGGATCATGTTTAATACTGACCGTGGTTTGTATTTGAAAGTAGGGATGCTAATGAGGTGAGTGTATGAGAGTTTGATACGTGTATGGGGCACGTTTTCTTTATCTACCTACATTTTTTAAGAGTGATCATGTTTAGATGGAACTGTATAGAAGAGGCTTCTAAGCATCATGATTATTTGAGTTCTACTAAAAACTAATTTTCTTGTAAAAAGTTGATTGTTATTCTATGATGTACCCATCTCTCATCTGAAATGAAAAGTGACTGATAGATTTATTGGTAATAAAAATCCCATCTTTCAGAAATTAATGCATTTGCAGTGTGTAAATTTAGTTGAGGCTTCTGATCTGTCACTGTTAACTCTGAAATTGCAACAAAACAGTAAGTGACTTTATAACAATGACTCGACATTTTAAAACAATGGATTTTGAGTGTATAACTTCTGTTATTAAATCAGTTGTCTCAAGTAAATTTTATGGTAATGTGTGATATGAGTAACATCAAGTATTCACCTAATCAAATTAACGATCTACTGAAGTTTTTCATTGGGAACCCATGAGTTCTTCATTTAATTGATTCCCTTTGATAACTGTCTCTCCTTCCTTTTACTGGCGTTGTGAACATGATCTAAACAGTCGAACAAGATTTGTTATTTTATTTTTGGCTGGTCTTGCAAAGATATTTCTCGTTCCTTCCTTATGTAACCGATATCCACCCAATTATTAATGAAATTCACTGGCCAGCTTTTTTAATACTGTTCATTTATATGGTGACAGAATTTCACAGTCCCATCTCCACCTGTAACTAAATGTCCCCACTTGGACTATTTGGGTGCACTTCTTGCAACTACAGGAAGAACAATTATCTGACTTTCAGAGAGAAGACTCTACTCAGCTGGATTTCTTATCTAAATACAAAGTGTTTTTTCATGAGTTGAGATCTGTTAGCCTCTACAAATATATTGTCATCCTGTCCATAATAAAGTTATTTTATCATTTTGGCTTGTTCGCTATGTTTTGTTTACAATATCATAGCTGAAACATAATGTGTGCATTGTTCTCCTTGCACCTAGGTAATTGCCCTTCCCATGGTTTAATGATAGTTTTAGAATTCCATTCTTTTCTCTCAGGTTCCTCCCAAAGTGATGAGATTGAAGTCACCTTGATCAGCCAGATTTGTAATCTCTAACATGCCTGAGATAGACTTGGGACTTTGCTCTTGCATGGGAGTCTGTAATGGAAAGTTACCTATGATACTGTACCAATTGTACAATCAATATTTCACATCCATACGATAACCGAGTATATCACACATGTATATCTAAATTAAAGACAAGGTTGCTTGGAAAACTACTTTCAAACTGATGGAAAGTGTCCAATTAAGCTAGAAGTGTGGTAAGGTCTCTCTGATTTAGAAACCAAATATTAACTACTTGTGAGTTTTAATGAGTGGGGATTGTTTAAGGAAAAGATTTATAATTCGTACACTAGCTGAGAAGTGGCCAATAAGTAAAAAATAATGAGATCTGCAAATGGGTGGAAATTACTGTCACTTCACAGTACGTGCAGCGAGGAGCAAATTGTGAATGGGGAGGCAAAGTACGTAGGCCGGGGAAACTTTGAATTAAAAATTCAAACTAATTTACATAAAAGAATCAAAAGAAGGGTTACAGGTCAGAGAGAAGTCAACATACGGAAATTTGAAAAGCATATTTGCACCATTTATCCCCTTGGAAGTTGTCCCTCAACACTCAAGATTTTGAGTAGATTGGACATAATCTGCATGCATAGTTTCAACGTGCTAATTGCATAGTCTGCACGATATATGAAACTCTTCAGGCATGAGGCATTGAAGTAGAAAGAGTAGAACAAGAATTGTGGCCCTTTGTCAAGTTGTTCCAGACAATGAGATGTGTATTTTTTCAAGGGAAGGAATTGGTGTGCCCTAGTCTCCTTTATAACTAACTACTTGGTGTTGAAAAACCATCATATATTGACAAAGATTTGCGGCCCCAAAATGATCAGTTTGAAATATTGAATAGTTAATTTAGCAGTATTGTGGGAGGGGCTAATATTGTGTCAAGGACTGGAGAAACCCCGCTGCTGCATTTTCAGTAGTTTTTTTTGTGATCTTTTCATGTTGACCACCTCAGCTTATCATCTTGCCTCCAAAAAAAGCACCTCAAATAGCAAAGACATCTCTTAGAATTACACTAAGGACTTTTAAAAAAAATTATTCATGAGAAGCTTGTGGCACCAGCAAGGCCATCATATATTGTCTGTCCCTAATTGCCAGTTGAAAGTCAGCCACATGGCTGTGGATCTCAAGTCACATGTAGTCCAGACAGGATAACAATGGCAGAATTCCTCCCCTAAAGGTGGGGTTGGGGGGAGGCGGTGAACCAAATGGAATTTTATGATAATCAAGAATGATTACATGGTCGTTATTAGGCTAGGTTTTTGTTCATTCCAGATTTTAGTTGAATTCAAATTTCTATGGTGTGATTTGAGTTGGTTTCCCCAGAACATAAGCCTGAGGTTCTGAATTAATCACTCGTCCAGTGACATTACAACTAGCTGCAAACTATTGACCTGGATCTTATGCTGATGTTCTTGAAGTGGGTCTTGATCGTGCAACCTTTTGGCTTATGTAAGAATACTACCAATTGAGCAAGATAGGTTGAAGGAAATGTGGTTCATGGAGCCCTGGTACGTGCAGAGGGGTAAGAGAAGTATTTCATTGAGATAGACCCCTCCTAAATTAGTCTGAGCTCACTGCCATAGGACTTGCACTTGGCTTAGATCATCAAGGAATAGAATCACTATGGATGGAGATGAGGAATAACAAAAAGCAAGATAACACTGGTGGATCCCACAATAAAAACTATATCTTTGGATGTAGAAATAATCCAGATATAATAGGATTTTGTAACTGTATGTAATTATCAAGGAGGATTTTAATCTTTATAATAGACTGGAACAAATCAAATTAGCAAAGGTAGACTCGAGGACAAGTTCATGGAATGTTCGTAGAACAATACAGAATATGAAAGACTAGCAGAGAATTACCAAAAAAAAATGTTAAGGGAACAATTAATACAAAAGAAAGTCAACCAAAAATATAAAAGTAGATACTAAGAGTTTCTTCATACATATTTTTAAGGAAAGTTAACAAAGTAAGCATTGGTCCTAGAAAGTGCATCTGGAGAATTAATAATGGCAAAAAAATGGTAGATGAATTGTACAGACATTTTGCAACAGTCTTCGCTGTAAAGGAAATAAGTAACATCCCAGAGCAGCAATAAGTCAGTAAATGGAAGGGAAGGGGGAACTTAAGAAAATCACAATACCAGAGAAGTGGTACTGAATAAATTGTTGGAGCTGTGGACTGGGATTTGTCCATTCGTAACGGAATTCATCGTAGGGTCTTTTAAAAAGTGGGAGTGAGACAGTTGATGCATTGGTTTTAATTTTCCAAAACTCCCTTGATTGAGGGAAGGTTCCATTAGATTGGAGGATAGTGAATGTAACACACTTATTCTAAAAGGAAGACAAAGCAGGAAACTATAGCCAGTTAGCTTAACGTATATCATGGGGAAACTATTGGAAGCTATTGTTTAATAAGTTATAGCAGGGCATTTGGTAAGATAATCAGGAGGAATCAACATGTTTTGTGAAAGGGAAATCATCTTTGACCAATCTATTGGGGTGCTTTGAGGAGGTAACATGCTGTGGATAGAAGAGAACCGATGGATGCACTGTACTTACATTCCCAGAAGGCATTTGATAAAATGCCACCTCACATTAGGAGCTTTTATTTTCAGCAATAATGTAGTAATGAGCGTATTGGCATGCATTGAAGATTGCTTCCTGTTAGCCAGTCTATGGGCCTTTACAAATTGATAAGATGTAACAAGTGGTGAGTCACAGAGGTCAATCCTGGGACTTCAACTATTTAAAATTGATATAAATGACATGGATGAAGGAGTAGAAAGTATGGTTACCAAATTTGCTGAGATCACAAAGATAGGTTGGAAAGTAAGTTGTGAAGAGAACGTGGAGGTCAAGTTGGTGTTATCTTCATTGTGTTCTTATTGCCTGTCACACTTGTTTTTTTGCTGTTGATGTGTGCAGAAGATGATGCCAATATTCTGAATTTTCCACCCTCTGTCAGCCTTGCAGGCATTATGGAGCAGTACTGCTCTGGGCATCTTTAACCTGTGGTTTTTATTTAAGGCTGTGCTGTACCTACTGCACATTGGAAAGGTAATCCAAGTCATGATTTAGCATTTTGTATTGTGAGAAGTAGGTACCATTCTGGATTGCCAACAAAATTTTACATGTTTGTAATATTGTCTCTGATTGGTAGAGGTGTTGCCAAGGAGCATGTATCAGCTCAATGGTGACTGCCAGTTCACTTGCTGAGCTTTATTTTAATTTTAAATCAGGCAGCTTAACCCTGATTAGTTGAGGCATTTCTCCTAGAAATGAACCAGCAGATGGCTATCACCAATTTTGTTGAATTGAAGCAGGAGTAGTGTGTGTATGTTATTTATATCTGAAAAGTGTAGGGCCATGTGGTTTAATAAATGTAACTTTCAGTATACACAAGTGCACCACAACATGAGCCTGACTGGCAATGCTAAATTGGTTGTCAACATAATTCTTCTCATCCTCCCAGGTTATTTTGTAAATGTTGCCAAATCATGGAATCACATTTAATATTGGACACTGTCTTTAGTTTTGCAAGCACAGTCTTGTTGAACATGGTCAGTACCTTGCCGCTTGTGAACAGCCAAAAGAATATGCTGTTTGGTACAATCTACCAGTCTTTAGAGTCACAGCCTACATATTGAGCATTACATTGGCACTGAAATTCTGTTATTCATTTTGTGTGATAGGCAGAACATCTTTTAGAGGCAAGACATCTACAAGTCAGAGCAAACTTGCCAGCAATCAGCGCTATTCTGTCATAGAGCACAAATATTCTTTTCCTTTACATTGATATTTCTAGTGAATTGTCAGCAATAAGTGCTATTCCGTCATAGAGCATAAATATTCTTTTCCCTTGTATCAGTATTTCCTGATGAGTGCAAGATGAAAAGCTTCCGTTATATTTTTTTGGCCAGTACTCCAAATTCTGTATGACTATTGATTTACTACTTTGGCAAAAAAAAATCTGTCAGTATAAGGTTTGCCAGCCTGCTTGGGAACTGACTAACTTAGCTATGAAATCATGATCAAACTCATTGTGTTTTGGTCTCTCACTTAGGCTGACCCTTGCATTCTAAATTATGATTTATCAAGAGTTTTATTTCTTTAATTTTCAATGAGAGAGTCACTGTAGAAGTGGCATTTGCTACAAAATACAAGCTAACAGTTAAATGAAGCATCACAAAGTAACATGTTTAATTAACTTTATTTACTTTAAGACACTGTCAGACCCTAATGTGTAAGCTTAGTAGTTTAATTGAAATGCTCAGTATATGTAAACCATTCAATTAGACGTACTATGAACATTTCACCTAGCTATAATTCTTTTTCACTCTTATCTTAGTGACAGCAACTTAAATATTTGCTACTAGACTACACTGGGATCTCCACTCAAGCATCCACAATCGATGTTACCTGCCAGAGGGTAAGATCTTATGTGAGAAATGTTCTTGGTACACAGGTCCTTTTTGGATATTTTTCATCCTTGTTGAATGAAAGTGCTTCATTTTTCTTCTGATATTTGTATTTTCTACTGGTCTTCATTCCTGTGATGAGGGTAGTGCGGTACCAAATAAAATTAATATTTAGAAACATTTGTTTACTTTATCTCCCAAAGCAAAAATGGACCCTCTCCTGAAAACATGGATATTATGGATGTGACACTACATGATAAATCCAAGGATTTTTATAAGTGTTATGAGGATGGGGGTGGTACTGGCAAGGACATATTTATTGCACATCTCTAATTGCCCTGAGGAAGCAACAGCTGCCTTCCAGAATAATTGCACTCCTGTGGTGGTGGTGATACTGTATTTTCAAGAAGCTTCAGCCAGAAATGCTTAGTGGACAATCCATCTCTGTCTTTTTCAAAGATACCTAGCATCTTAGTTGCCAACCTTCAAGTCAGTTCAATTCAGTACTTGTGGTATCAAGAAATGGCTGAAGACACTGACGACTGGAAAGGCGCAAAGGGCCGGGACGACATTTTGGCAATAACACTAAAGATTTGTGCTCCAGAGTCAGCCACATCCCTATGCAAGCTGTTCCAGTACGATTACAACAGTTATGGAAAGTTACCCACACAAGCTATCCGGAAAAATGCAGGAAGACCCGTTCTGAGGAAGGGTCACTGGACCCGAAACGTTATCACTGTTTTTTCGTTCACAGAGCTGCTGAGCTTTTCCAGCAACTTTGATTTTGTGCAGGAAAATCTAACCCAGGCAATTACTGTCCCATTAGTCTATTCTAAACCATCAACAAAACTGCTTTGGATACATGCACCACTGATGAGAATGCATCTGGAATATTATGCACAATATTAGTCATGTTATCTAAGGAAGGATGTAAACATGTTGGACGCAGTTCAGACGAGGCCAGTACCTGGAATTAGTGTGCTGCCTTATGAGGAAAGACTGGATAAACTAGGCTAGGCTCATATCTGCTGGAGTTTCAAAGAGTTTGGGGGCAACTCGTTGAAGCAAATAAGATCTTGAGGATTGTTGACAGGGTGGATGTGGAGATATTGTTTCCTCTTATGGGAGAATGTATAACTGAGTCACTTTTCAAATTGAGGGGTCAGCCATTTAAAGCAGAGCTGAAGTGTGTTATGGACCAGGCCAGAGCCCCTCAAAATATTTTAAGAAGGTAGCCTAGACCCTAACTTTTTCTTATTTTAAACGTAGATGTGAAGTGGGTGTTCCAGGTGTGATGCAACTGGTCAAACCACTCAGCTTTAAGCAAAACAATTTATTTAAACACTACAGTTAAAACATGAACAAAAGAAAGTGGAATTTAGAATAACTATTGAAAACTGCCCAAATATGTGATACAGTAACTTAACTAATTAACTATAGTAACATCCCATAAACACACCCCTTGGCAAAAAGGTGAATTCAAACACAGATTCTTATAGGCAGGAGGGAACAACATCCAGAAAGATTTCAGGGAGTTAGGAATCATTTACTGAAGCTTGCAACCCTTCTGTTATTCACATCTTGTGACTGCTACAGCTTAAAAAAAAGGCTTGAACCTGAACTGGAAGAACTGGCCACTCTTCTTCCATTGGTTCCCTAGACTCTTCGACACCTTTGCCTTTAAAACTTGTCTTCAAAAAAACCCAGGACAAAATAACCTTTTTAAAGTGACAGCATTGTTACAAGTGAAATTCAGAGAGTCATGAGTCTTTAGAATTCTGAAAAAGATGGTGGAAGCCATGTCCTTGAATATTTTTAAGCGTGGATAAATCTTTAAGGGAATAAAAGGTTATTGGGGTAGGCGAAATTGCAATTTTAAGTTGTGATCAGATAATGGTTAATCTTATTGAATGATGAACCAGGCTTGAGGGGATAAATAGCTTACACCTGCTCCTTGTTTGTACCATGGAACCAACCAGGATAAAACTAATTTAGAAATTATTTATTGTGTACTGTGATGGAGTTAAGTAGTAACCCTTTGATCTTTATGGAGTAGAGTGCCCGTAACAAAGGAATTCCATACTTGACAGTGATATACTTGGGTCTTAAAAGTCTTAGACTTAAACCCAATTACTTCAATATGGGGGAAATTTGACTAAGGTTGGATGGGAAAGGAGATTTAAGTAGTAGGCAACATTTTTTTTTAAATTTTCAACAAATATACATTCTGCCATGGTGATTTTCAAACCTGGAGTCTCCAGACATTACCTGGGTCTCAGGATTACTACATCAAGTGACAATATCACAGAGACGGTATCTAAGGAAAGGTTATTATATAGGTAGTAAATGAAAGTTTAATTCAGTTTTTACTGGTTTGGTGTTTCCCAAGGACAATTCCTTATCAGACATCATGTCTCATATCACAAGTATTCTAGGAGACAATGAGTAGGAGAGCACATGAGTAAAGCAGATTAAACCATCTGCTTAGCAAATACAGTATCTGGGGCAGGAGAAATATGCCATCAAATCTTCAAAACTGTGATTCGAGTTTATTGCCTTAAGTATCCCGATGAGTACGATAAGGGAATTTTTAGTACTTGTCATTGGATACCCACTTGAAATGGGCTAAAAGAAATTGCCTTATTGAGTTAGTCTATAGACATGAAGTCGGGCCAAGAAGAAGAGGATCTCCTTGGTGCAAAATGCCTGGGGTTAGTGGGACTGACCGTGGGACTGAGCTTCGGTGTCCTCAGAGTTCTCTTCATTGTCCAGACTGAGCAGTCAGACCTAACCATTTTCCCCTTCTGCCTCAGCTCGATGCTGCAGCAGGCAATGCTCCTTCCCTTCAGGAGGGAGTTTAAGTACCTTTCCAGACTCATGGCATTCTTTTCAATCTCAGGGATGTCCTGGGTCACATAAGACAGGAGAAGCTCATTCCTGAATTTTGTTTTACTGATGACTGCACTTTCCTGGCCTACCGTCGGTTTTGCAATGTATCATTCTGCATTTTACCAAGGCAGCACAATTCTTAAGCCAAAAAGTCAATTTAAGGAAAACTGAAGTCCCGCATCCCAACAAGGATACAGACCACTAAGCAGTATCATCAAGGGAACCAAGCTGAATGCTGTCAAACAATTTAACTATTTGGGCATCATCTTGTTTGATGTCAGCATGGACAAGGAAGTGGACAATAGATTTTCTGAAGCAAACAGTCAGCCAACAGAATCTACAAATAAATGTGGAGCAACCATAGCTTTACAGCACAGATTAAACTCAGAAATATGCAAAGACCCTCTATACACTGCTGGGTCCTGTTCTGCTGTTGTGTACACCTTCTAAAGTGCATCCTCCTGGGTTGCCTCTCAGCATCTCCAAGGTTCACTGGCAGGACTGCATCACAAACATTAAAGTCCTGGAAACAGCCAACATCACTAGCATCAAGGTCATCCATAGTGTATGGCGCTTAGCAGGGTACATTGCCTGAACAGACAAAGTGATATATAGTGACCTGGCTACTGGCAAATCTCAACAGTACCGTGTCACTTCAACTGGGAAAACTGGAGGCCAGTATCAGGCTAAAAATTGAAGTTTAACCAAGCCAGGCTACCTTAAGTAATCAATTGTTTTTAGGATTAATTTGTTTCTCAATTCTTAGGATCTTTGTGAGACCAATGGTTGAATCACATAAATGGGAGGTCAGTCAACTAGTGAGTGTACTACAGATAGTGAAGATGGAAAATGATGACACTTGAGGGTTCAAACCATAAGTCAAAGATTAAAAGTTCTTGGATTGAACCCCAGTGCTGAAATCTGCAAATAAGGATATGTTGAAAGGTTTGGATAGAAGGTTACATCCTCTTTCAAAGAGATCTGAAGGTGCCATAGCCAAATTGTTTATAAAACAGAATGTCAGTGTGTCAAGGCAAATATGTTTAGCTATGCATGAAACACATGCAGGAAATGCCACACCCATTAAACCAGACATTATAGACTCAATCCTGAGACAGGAAATTGAAGCCATATAGTATAATGATATCACTTAACTAAGTCAAAGTGGCTGGAATTCTCCATTCTTACTGGTACCAAACCCTGACTAATCACCAAGATTCTCCATTGATTACAGTAAAGTTAATGGTGTAAGCAATACTGATTCTTAACCAATTCCTCAACTTGAGTATTGTATTAATAGAGTTGGACATGCTTACTTTGTTAACAAGATCAATTTGCCCAAAGGTGTTTTTTTTTGGCAAGTTCCACTAATAAACCAAGTCAAAGAAATCTCTGAATTTGTAACCAAGGGCACCTGTACCAATGTAGGGTGATACAATTTGGAATGAAGAACATTGTTACAAGATGATGATAATGGTGTAGAGAATGTAATACATATCAAAGAAAATACTCCACAACTAAGAAGCAAATGTCAAGTCCTGGTAGACTGCCAACAGTTGGAATAAATTTTCAAATAATCAAAAAGAAATATTAAATTGATCATAATTCACTGGTCTTTTAGGAGCAGCTCTGTGCAAAGAGTTCAGTTTTGTTCAAGTTTGATGTTGCAGCCCTAAGTGAGCTTGTTGCCAGGAAAAACAGTGCAATTTCTACTGCTTCTTTCAAGAGTTTAAAGAAGTGCAGTAATTAGGAAGGCAGACTTGAGTTACAGTAATTCTATAATGTTGAATTCTACTCATCACAATTCTTAATTACCTATTTTTGCTTTAGTTAATCCTTTAGAATTAATAAATGTTCGTACATTGCAGATATGACAAAGTTATGTATAGTATGTAATAAACTAGTTGTTAAAATGTTTAGGATGATAAGAAATTGCTATATTTAAAAACTTCTTTAAAGAACTGTTTACGATGGTAAAGCTTTATTTTACCTAAGGGAAGAAAAGTGTGATAGAATAGGTGGTTTCAAAGCTTCTATTTCTGAGATACACCCTCATTGAAAAGGGGAATCAAAAATAGAAACTGACCTTCGCAGTTTCTAAGGAAACCAAGACCGAAACTGTGATTCGTGTTCTATAAGGGCTTTGGGACCTTGGAGCAATTATAATGTGTTAGAGCTGCTCCCCGCAAAACACAAATAGAACAGTGTGGAGGAGGTATCTGGATTTGAAGAGAGTAGCACATGTGGATAATAGTCTGTTAACAATGTAACAGACCTGATATCTCTCAGATTACTATGTAGAGCAATAACAAGCAATAGAGTTCTACAGAAGCCTAAGCTTGAAGATAGTCCATGAGCTTGTCTTCTCCTCAACCTGTCTCTTTAACTCAAACTCTCAGATCCTAAATCCAAACAACTAAAGAACTGGAAACCAAAACTTCCTGTTAAATCTAAACAAAAGGTGACAGAGGTAACAGGGTTCGGTAAGTAATTATAGAGTCATACAGCAGGGAAACAGAACCTTCGGTCCAACTAGTTCACGCCGACCATTTCCCAAACTTAACTAGTCCCACCTGCCTGCATTTGGCCCGTATCCCTCCAAACTTTTCTCATTCGTGTGTTATCCAAATGTCTTTTAAATGTTGCAACTGTACCTACCTGCATCCACCACTTCCTCAGGCAGTTCATTCCACACGCTAACTACTCTGTGTAAAACAGTTGCCCCTCATGTTCTTTTTAAATTTTCTCTCACGTTAAAAATATGCTCCCTAGTTTTGAACACCCTCACCTTAGATAAAAGACCTATTT
This sequence comes from Rhincodon typus, assembly GCF_021869965.1. Taxonomy (NCBI): domain Eukaryota; kingdom Metazoa; phylum Chordata; class Chondrichthyes; order Orectolobiformes; family Rhincodontidae; genus Rhincodon; species Rhincodon typus. The sequence goes on along the minus strand of NC_063336.1, from coordinate 83,902,128 downwards.
TTAGGGTCTTTTTACCTTATCTATCCCCTTCATGATTTTATAAACTTCTATAAGGTCACCTCCTACACTCCAGTCAAAAAGGTCCCAGCCTATTTTTATAATTCAAACCCTCCATACCCGGCAACACCCTGGTAAACACTTCCTGAACCCTCTCCAGTTTAATAATATCCTTTCTATAATAAGGCCATCAGAACTGCTGACAGTACTCCAGAAGTGGCTTCACCAACGTCCTGTACAACCTCAACATAATGTCCTAACTCCTACACTCAAAGGTCTAAGCGACAAAGGAAAGCATGCTAAACGCCTTCTTAACCACCTTGTCTACCTGTGACGCAAATTTCAAAAAATTATGTATCTGAACCCCTAGGTCTCTCTGGTCCACAACAGCATTAATCGTATAAGTCCTGCCCCTGTTTGTTTTACCAAAATGCAATACCTCGCATTTATCCAAATTAAATTCCATCTGCAACTTCTCAGCCCATTGACCCAATTGATCAAGATCTCTTCGTAATCTGAGATAACCTTCTTCACTTTCCAAATATGTTCAGTAGTACAGTACAGGCAGGCTGAAGAAGACAGAATGTTAGATCCAGAAACTGAGAATCAGTAAAGGTATCATTGCTGTAACTGTTTCTGTTATTTCAAGGTATCATTGGTGGACCCTGCATGTACTAGTTCACATAATTTCCCCTTTGTTCTCAATTGACATTCAAATCCTGCCTAGAGAAAATACTGGAATAAATTGATTTGAGAAAACAAATCCTGTCTGAATAACTGTGCCTGACTTGTTTTTGCCTATGAACCTGAAACAATCCAGCCAATTTGCCACAGATTATTGTGTTCTCCTGAGGACACCTTTCTTTATTCCACATCTCCCACCACACATCCCCCGCCCCCATCACAGCTACTTTCGCCCTTACTCCCAATCTCATTCCCACTCCCATCCTCTCCTCATAATGCATCTTGGAAAATGAAGAATTGAACATTTAAATGTAAAAGGAATGTGAGAGTTAAATTAAGCTTACATCTGTACACAATTTTAACATAATTCTAAAATCTAGTCAGACAAAATTTGACATTAATTCACAAAAATTAAAAATTTACCAAAAGTCTGGTGCATGTTTTGAGAATGGAGAATGCAGGAAAAGGAAACAGCTTTGGGAAGGGAATTTCAGAGTTCAGGACTAGACAGCCCCCAGATTTGTTTACAACATGACAATGACCATTATGAATAGCAACAGAGCACAGCCCATCAGTCTGAATACCTGTGACTTTTATTTATTTGGATATGGAATTACATTCTAATTACACTGAAGCCCAGACTCCTCAGAAAGCTCCTTTCAGGATCTATTCTCAAGCACCGGGCTTTGATTGTTTCTTTTCAGATATTAATTATTTGGTTTTAGTTAATAAACTAGCTGTATACATATCATACACAATTGCTCTTATACTGCAGCTTCAAATGAGTATTTAAGCCAAAAGAACTCACTACGTCAATCACTATGAATAGATATGTCTTAAGTAATACCCCAATGTAAATAATTCTTATGAAGCAAGGTGCAGTGGTTTTATTCTTGGGGTGCAGTTGACTCTGGTCAGGCAACATTTGTAGCTCCTTTCTTGATCTGAGGATTTTAAAGAGTTATCTATGTGATTATAGGACTAGACTCCCACAAAGGCCAGACTGGGCTGGACCAACAAGTGTCTTTCCTTCTGTGGTACATCAGCAAACCAGGGAGCTTTTATAAAATATGTTGTAATTCTCAGTCATTTCATCACCAACCCCACACCCTAAACCCACTGCCCCTCCAACTGTTACTCACAACAACCAGATGTTATTCTATTCAGTTTTTACACATTTGTGCTTGCTAGTCCAATGCCATAACCATTGACTTAATAAAGCAATTGACTCCACTGGAAATAATCCTCACAGGCTGCTCACCTTCTCGTAAAATGTGACTGATTCAACCATCTCTGGTAAGAGGGCGGTAAATGGAGATAGAATTGCGGTGGATTTTCTCCAGGCCTGCTACTGTGTCAAAACACAGATAAAGTGAGGACTTTAAGATAAAACAAAGAACTGCGGATGCTGGATATCTTGGGGGGGGAAAGTGCAGAATTTACTGGCAAAACTGCCAGTTCTGAAGAAGAGTCAGTAGACTGAAAAAATTAACTCTGCTTTCTTCCCACAGATGCTTCCATGGCAGCTGTGTTTTGCCAGCAGTTTCTGTTTTTGTTTCAAAGAGGAATATTTGCATTTACTGCTCATGAGATTGTGCTATATGTCTGAATAATAGTCATTGCATTTCATTTGCAGCACAAAAAAATTGCTGGTTGCCCTTTTGTGCCCAGGCTGACATTGGGGAATTGGGGACGCAGGGAAGCTCATCTGAGTTTGTGAACCGGGAATAGCTGGCATTTCAATCCTTGTGCCTTTCAAAGCAGAAACCATACCTCCAGATAAAGTAAGCTGTTGTTGTAGAGCACTTTGAGACATCTTCAGCATGAAGTGAGGGTCTGTCTGAATTCATGCTTCCCCCTCCTATCCCTGTAAGCAAGGCAATTTGCATCACCTCAGCAAAGGCTGAGAACTGAGAGTGGGCACTTGCTGACACATGGTTCTGGAGTTTAATGGTGGGCTTATTAGGCAATCAATTTCTTGATCTTTTTCTAAAGTACATGGTGAACACTCTTTCCCTAAAGAAATGGAAGAGAGACTACATGTTAGAAATGATCCGGATGAATGTCTGTTGGGCAAGAACACAGGTAGTGCCAGGATCTCAGGCCCCAAAATTCCAATCTGCTTTAAAGTTAGTTCAGAAGAAAGGTTTAGCATATCTCCTAACCACAGGAGATCCCAAAGAGCTTGAAGTTCTTTTGAAAGGTTCTACCTCCTACAGTTGTAATGTAGGAAATGTGGCAACCATTGTGTGTACAGCAAGCTTTCACAAACAATGATGAGGTAATGACCACAGCCATTCCATCCCAGTCCTCATCTGGTTTACATGAAGACCACTCTGTACTATTATATAAGTGGCAGAGATTGGTAGGGAAGGATGGTTGGTGGATCTTCTGGATATTCACTTCACATGAAGGAGGAGCAGTTCAAGGATGGTGGGGTGGTTTCCCAGGCTAGCCCATCAATTCTGCCCCTGTCCTGTGAACAAAACTGAACAGTTATGTCCCTTTGAGGCCCCCAAAAAACTTCAACCTTCCTTCTCCCCAAACCTCACCCTGGGTCAAGGACAGAACCAATTACCTCTTCTTGAAGCAGTCTATTTCCTTGCAGTCATTTTATTGATATTCTTCTAGTACTTATCTTCTTGCACCTAATAATAAGGCTAGGGAAGGGGAAAGTTGATGGAGGAAAGTGTGAGTTGCCCCAGCTGCTGTTAGGGATGGAGAGCTGCTAGTGGGCATTAATGGACTCATCATCATCCGTCTCTAGGTTTTGGGAGAGAAGCCTTGGGCAATCACTCTACAAGGTGTTGGGAGCCCTCTAGGAAATTTGGGACTGTGGCAAGGAACTAAATGAGCAGCTTGAAACAGTGAGTGCAAAGGGATCGTTAGGTGCATGCTGTCAAGACTTCATATCTAGCTGCCTCTAAAGTCTGGTGTCTGTATGAAAATGAGGAACCAAGTCTGTCCCTTTCGCTGGATAGATTGAAGCTTGCCTTCTAAACGGTTTATATTGAGCAGTGCCTACATCTCTTGATCCACTGGGGAGTGATGGGCTTTCTCAGTTACGAGGCTGAGAGTTGAATTCTTGACAGATATTGTGCACAATCCGGGGCACGAACTGATATAAGTTGTCAAAATCATCAACAAAGAAGGAATGGTCTTTGTTGGGGTCTGATGCAATGTACTCCAGCTCGTCCATCGCAGCCCAGGCAATGCCTACAGCATACGCAATCACACCTACAAACAAGAAACAAGCAATCAGACTTACATAGAATCATAGCACGGAAACACACAGCTCCACGCCAGCACTTATCGTCCACTTGAGCCTATTTATTTTATCTCCCCCATCACAATATTGTTCTATTACTTTCTCCCTCAGCACCAAGTCGCACATTCCCACCATTCTCCAGCTAAAGACATTTCGCCTGAATTTCTTCTTGAATTTATGATTCCTGGTTTTGGAAACCTCCACAAAAAGATATTTTCTCAGAGTTGACCCAATTGAAAGACTCCACAATGTTAAAGGCTTCTATCAGACCTAGTGACTTCTACCAAACTTGAGCAGGGATTGCGGTGAGACAATTGAGCCCACCAGGGTGAACCTGTCAAACTGGTTTGGCTTGTCATTCGGAGAAGATTTATGAAGATAATGCTAGGGATGAGAGTTCGGATCACAGGAAATTTAGGATCTCAATCATTGAGATTGTGGCTGATCCATGTCTGAACTTATATCTGTTGAACATCCCTTAATACCTGTGAATAACGACGACCCATCATCTCAGATTTAACATTTCCAGTTGGACTAGCATTGACTGTCATTTTCAACTCAAGTTGCAAGCTCTAGCACCCTTCTGTGGAGAGAGGTATTTCCATATTATTAACTACTATGAAAAATTTGGTTCACATTTTTAGACATCAGCCACAATCTCAAACTTCCCCAAACTGCAGGAATGGTTTTTCTGTATCTTCTTTTTCTGTTTGTCTTGATATCTTGAAAATTTCTATCAACTCACCCCTTAACCATTTAAATTCCTGGGAATAGCACCATTTTTTGTGTAATATCTCTTGGGAATTTAACCCTTGGAGCTCAGGTATTATATGCTGCAATCCCTCAATGCCAACATACTCTCCCTAAGATGTGGTGCCCAGAACTGCTTCCGTACGCCAGGTGAAGCCTATCTTAGATTTTAAACTTTAGGTTTTCTAGTCCCATAAATATAAAGGCCAGTGATAAATTAGTTATGGATTACTTTGTGACATTTTCATGATCTATGTACATGCACCTCCCAAATCTCACCGAAGTTCCAATGATTTTAACATGTACACTCTTCCACCCTTATTGGGTCTAAAATAAATGTCCTCATATTTTCTTACACAGAAATCCACTCACCACAATTTTTGCCATTCATTTAATCTACTAATGTCTATGTAATTAAGTTTCATGTGCACAGCTTGAAATACTATTCATCTTTGTGTCATCAGAGCAAAATATTGCAGATGCTGGAGAACTCAGCATCTGTGGAGAGTTAATGTTTCACGACCATTGACTCTCCTTCGGAACATATCTTTGTGATAATGGCTAATTTGTATAGGTAAAGGTATAAAAAGCCACATAAGTTGTTAGTAAATACTACGAAAAATTCCAACACCTCTAGTCCTACTCTGTCTTCCGCCTTTTGGCCAACTTCCTGACCAAGTTAATAATTTACCTTCAAATCCATGAGCTTTCAGTTTAGCTAACAGTCTCATGAGGCACTTTATCAAATGCCTCCTGAAAGTCACAATAACTAACAGCCACAGACAGTCCCCTTTCCACAACTATAGTCATATCTTTGAAAAATTCAATCAGGCTTTTCAGGCAGTATGTGCCCTTTACCAACCTGTGCTGGTTTCCCCTGGTTGGGTGAATATTCCCAAACTGATCTATAATTAGAGTCTCCAGCAAGGGCTTGATTTTTAGGTGACCCCAGGATCCAGGTCAGGGAGCCTTTGCCCTTTTCATGTATAAACTGGTTTTCCATTCCTCCCACTGATCTTCTTGCTATTTGAACAAAGTTTACTGTGGACAGTCTGTCTCATCCCATTGTGGTCAGTCTTCCCCAAAGCTAGAATCTTAGTAGACATTAGCAGCTATAGGCAGAAACTGGGATTGGTCTCAGAATATGTAGATTAAGAGAGATTTAATAAATTACAAAAGTTATTAAACAGTTTTCGTTCAGTAAATGAAGAGTAACAGTTTTGGCGACTGGAGGGTTAGTAATCAGAACAGACAGATTCAAGGTACTTGACAAAAGAATTAGACATGACATGAGGAGAATTGTTTTGATGCAGTGAATTGTTATTATCCAGAAAGCACAGACTAAAAGGGTAGTGCAAGCAATTCAATAATAACTTCCAGAAGACAATTGGACATAAACTTGAAAAGGGAACATTTATAATTGTTCAGTTCTGGTAATGTGTTCTCTTTTCCAAATGACCAGTACAGTGTCACTGTGAGCCCCGTCCACAGCGTGGTGTCACCGTGAGCCCCATCCCCCAGCGCGGTGTCACCGTGAGCTCCATCCCTAGTGCTTACCGTCTCTATGAGCAGCAAGTGCTGGTGCCTGCACATCATCGTAAGACCGTCCATCGGTGATGACAATCATGAGCTTCCTTTTGTTGGGTTTGGAATTGCTAAATAGATGCTTTAATGCATAACTGATGGCTTCTCCAGTACTGGTGCCACCGCTCCAGTACCTAATGTCCTTAACAGCAGTGGTTAGTGTCTCCTTGGTGCTGTGCTTGTCAAAGCCAAACTCGAGTCTCTGCTCGTAGGTGTACTGCACCACTCCCACCCGTGTCCCTGTGTCGGAGATCTCAAACTCCTGGCTAATGTTGGCCACAAACTGCAGGATTGTGCGGAAGTTGCCGGTTCCCACGCTGCTTGAACCATCCACTACAAAGCCAATATCAGCTGAGTTGAGGCAGGTCTTGCTGCAGGCCAGCTGCTCGGTGTCACATACCCGTTTTACCAGCGGGCCCACCGCCTGGTACAGCTTAAACCAGCTGGGCACATTGATGGAGAAGTAGCCATTAGTTCTGCACACAGACTGGAAAGGATGAGAGAGAGATTTATAAACTGTATTCCTCTATATCCGTCACTGCTTTGTTCAATGATTTTAATCTGCCTTTCTATGTCTCATTGTAATTTCCCACTCCCATCTTTACAACAGTGCATCAAAACCTGATTGACTGATTGATGATGTTGGGGTAAGTAAGAGTGAGAAAGACGGCTAGATTGAGAGAAGAAAAGAGAGTGGAGGCAGACAGAAACAGCATAACAGAGAAAGAAGCAGACACAGAGGGTCAGTCGGAGAAAAGTGGAGTCAGAAGCAGAAAGAGTAAGACAATGAAGAGGCAATGGCCTAGTGGTATTATTGCTGGACTGTTAATCCAGAGACCCAGGTAATGTTCTGGGGACCTGGGTTGCCGTGGCAGATGGTGGAATTCGAATTCAATAAAAAAAATCTGGAATTAAGAATCTAACAATAACCATGAATCCATTGTTGATTGTCAGAAAAACGCATCTGGTTCACTAATGTCCTTTAGGGAAGGAAACTGCCATCCTTACCCGGTCTGGCCTACTTGTGACTCCAGACCCACAGCAACGTGGCTGATTCTTAACTGCCCTCTGGGCAGTTAGGGATGGTCAGTGATGCCCTCATCCCATGAATGAATAAAGAGAAAAAAAGACAAACAGATGGAGAAAAGAACAGCGAAACGAAGCAGGGCAATGGAAGTATGGAAAGCAAACAGACAGAAAGAGAAGGTAGTTGGAAACTGACAGGGAAGGAGGAAACAGTTTGTTTTGTATTTACGTGGAAATGTCCAGGAGCAGCAGCTGGTCTGTATGTGGAACATGCAGTTTCAGTATATGCTGTGTCAATACATGCTGTATCAGTATACATTATTTTTGTATACACTAAATCGCTATATGCTGTTTCAGCGTACACTTTTTAACTATACACTGTGTCAGTACACACAGTTTCAGTATATGCTGTATCAGTATATATTATTTCAGCATACACTATACTAGTATATGCTGGATCACTATAACATTTCACTCTACATTGTATGTAAACACTGTTTCAATTGCTGTATCAGTATACACTGAATCACTATAAACTGTGTCTGTGCGCTGTTTCGGGGAAGGCAATGACCTAATGCTATTAATCCAGAAACTCAACTAATGTGTTGGGGACCTCAGAACAAATCATGTCACAGCAGATAGTGTAATTTTAATTCATTAAGAAATATTCGGAATTATTGAAACCATTGTCAATTGTCAGAAAAACCCAACTGGCTCACTGATGCCCTTTAGGGAAGGAAATCTGCCATCCTCACCTGGTCTGGCCTACTTGTTTCTCCATAGCCACAGCAATGTGGTTAACTCTGAAATAGCCTTTCAAATACCTCAGCTGTATCAATCACTATGAAGTCTCAACAAAGAAATAAAACAGGATGGACCAGCTGGCATTGACCCAGGCACCAGAAACGATAATGGTAAAAATAGCCATGTCGACCCTGCAAAGTCGTCCTTACTAACATTTAGGGGCTAGTGCCAAAGTTGGGAGAGCTGTCTCACAGACTAGTCCCATAAGCCTAACATAGTCATACTCATGGAATCATACCTTACAGACAATGTCCCAGACTCCACCATCACTGTCCCTGGATATGCCCTGTCCCACTGGCAGCACAGACCCAGCAGTGGTATACAGTCAGGAGGGAGATGACCTGAGAGTCCTCAACATTGACTCTGGGCCTTATATAATCTCATGACTTAAGGTTAAAAATGGGCAGTTGGTGGTCAGTTAAACAACTCATTGGAGGAGGAGGTTCTACAAATATCCCCCTCCACAATGATGGAAGAGCCCAGCACATCAGTGGAAAAGATAAGACTGAAGCTTTTGCAACAATCTTCAGCCAGAGATGCCAAGTTGACAATCCATCTCAGCCTCCTCCAGTGGTCCCCAGCATTACAGGTACCAGTCTCCAGCCAATTCGATTCACTCCATGTGACATCAAGAATCTGTTGGAGACACTGGATACCAAAAAGGCAACGGGCCCTGATGACATTCCAGCAATAGTACTGAAGACTTGTGCTCCAGAACTTGCCGCTCCCCTAGCCAAGCTGTTCCAGTACAGTTACAACATTAGCATTTACCCAACAATGTGGAAAATTACCCACAAAAAGTAGGACAAATCCAACCCAGTCAATTACTACCCCATCAGTTTATTCTCGATCATCAGTAAAGTGATGGAAGGTGCTATTGACAGAGCTATCAAGCAGCACCTACACAGCAATAACTTGCTCACTGATGCCCAGTTTGGTTTCCACCAGGTCCATTCAGCTCCTGACCTCATTACAGCCTTGGTTCAAATATAGACAAAAGAGCTGAATTCCAGACATGAGGTGAGAGTGACAGCTCTTGACATCAAGGCCACATTTGATCAACTGTAGCATCAAGAAGCCCCAGCAAAACTGCAATCAATGGATATCAGGGAGCTGGGATATTGTGCTGGAGTACAATTCTGCTGTTGTTGATGGCCCACAGCACCTCATGGATGCCCAGTCTTGAGTTGCTACATCTGTTTAAAGTCAGTCCCATTTAGCATGGTGATAGTGCCACACAACAAGAAAATGGGACTTTGTCTCCATTGTGTGGTGGTCACCCCTATAAGTATGGTCTGGCCAAACACAGCAAGTGGATTGGTAGGCATGAGGTGAGGTATGATTTTCCCTCTTGTTGGTTCCCTCATTACCTGCCACAGACTCAGTCTAGCAGCTATGTCCCTTTGGACCCAACCAGCTCGATCAGTAGTGCTGCTGCCACCAAGCCTGTCTTGGTGGTGAAAACACCACCCAGAGTACATTTTGCAACCTCGCCACCCTCAGTGTTTCCTCCAAGTGGAGGAACTGTTTCTATAAAAAATGGAGCAGATTGAAGATACCCAGGGATGGCTGGCTAAAGACAATGTCGAACTGTAATCATTATCTGCAGTGGATGGGGAAGGTTCATGTTTAACAATTTTTTTTTGTGAGATGATTTATTTTGACACACTTGAAGAAGTTTGTGCCTGTCAGCTGTGTGCAGGAGATTCTTCCTTCAGTCCAGTACTTGTACCTGAAGGATCTTTAGGCAGACAGAAGTTACAATGTGGGATTCAGAGATGCAAATGGAGTCCATAAACTCTTCTCGAAGAGCATAGTGTAGTGATTTGAAAAAGAGGAATATCCAAATGGAAGTGGAGAGAGAGCAGGAAAGTGAAGTTTAACACATGGCTTGCTGCAGAAGCCAAACTGACAAGATTCAATTGGATGGTTTTGACACTTTTACAGCTCGACAACAGCCAACAGCACAGAGAAGACAATATTCACTGATCTGGCCATTAATAGCACATGGGCCTGGAACACTGGTATAGTTTGTATGTATAGACCCACCAGCTTTGAACTAAATCCTACTTTAGTTATAAACTTTTGCAAGAACGTGAAGAGGAATAAATATCAGACACTTTACATCCCTAAATTGCAGGGACCACCAACTGATATGGAGACCATTCCATCATGCTGTGGCTATCCCACAATCCTGCACCCAGAGTACATGACTTCACCTTGTCCACAAAGTCTCTCTCGACCAGGTTCTGCCTCTCGCTCTGGTCTGCACCTTCCACTGTGATGAAGAAGATGTTGATGCCAGACTCTCGGGTGAGGCGAGCAGCTTCTTCGACCTTGTCTGTGGGCCACCCATCGACCAGGACCACTACCACATTGGGGGCCCCTCCGCGATTCCCCTGCTCTTTGGAAAAGAAATTCTCAAGGGCATGACTGAGCGCTCTCCCTGCAAAGAGAAAGATTCCACACCTTTTAGTCAATTCTCCAGTTTCCATTGAGCTATATGTGTGTTCATTATAGCCCCTGACATAAATGATTATTGCACTGCATTGAAGCATATCCTTGAACCTCAGCTAATCCAGTTAACCATGATGTTAAACTAATGATAGAGGGTCAGTTTTGTACCCTGAGAGGTTTAGGGAAGTAACTCCAGTGAGACAAAGGCAGATACACCAATGGTATTGCACAGGACAGAATCAAGGGGAGGGAAGGGGGACAGGATGCAATTTTCCATATGAACGAGAATGAAACAAGGAACCCTTCAATCAAATTTGAATGCATATCCTTTTGAAATCTAGTGAGTATAATATATCCATCAGGCTTTTTTAAAATAGTCAGTATTAAAACACAGTCACAAGCACAGCTACTTTTAACAGTTGATCAGTGTTAACAGTCTGTTCAAAATGTTGCATAGAGCAGTTAATACCTGAAAGATAAGCCCTGCCCAGCAGGATATAAAGAACTGTTCTAGTGGGAGTTAATCATTGACCTAGGGTGTCCTCCAAAAGTTGCAGAGTGTTATGGCACGTGTTGCTAATGTGTCCTAACCAGTGCTTCAGTGATTGTCCTTATTGTTAACAGCGCGTAGTTAAATCAGTAATGTGCATTTACTCTTAAACTAAGCCTGATATCTCACAAGAGACCACAAGCATCTTAATGTAATGTAACTAGCATCCAAGTGAAATCTAATCAATCTAATCCATTTAATTGAAGCCAAGAAAACCTTCTACTGAGTACATTGTGTAGGCATCCTTCCCCAATTGGTATCAGTGACTCAACTAATACCTATAAGCAGGACTACTGGCAGCGAATGAAGCCAAAAGATGTTGGCAATACTGACAACTAATGTTAAAACATCAAACTGCTGGGCTGGAGATCTGCTGTAAACTCACCGAAACCACCTTCCTCCAACTGTTGGAAGGTGTAAGATTAGTGATGTGAGCACACGTTGGGAAGGGTGAGGCACTTACCCACATTGGAGAGGCCACCTCGCTGTGGAATCTTCTCAATGGCATTTTTAAGATCGTCTGAGTTTCGGTAAGTCTGGAGGTTGAACTCCGTACTAGCATTGTTCCTGGAATGACAAAAAGTCAATGTTGTTTAATATCTGGCAAAATAAAGGGGGGAGTATTGTGCATTTATATAGCACCTATCAATCGCAAAGTGCTCCTTTCCCCTCATTATTGTTTGCAATCTTGTCATTTTGAGGGGAGATTTTGGTGCCACTCACCCAAACTGTATGATGCCAATCAATGGGCCTGCTACTCCAATGTCGAGGGCTTGAGCAATCTTCATCAGAAAACTCTTCTGAATACGAAACCTCCGCCTTCCAATGCTCCAACTTCCATCCATCAGGAATGCAAGGTCAATCTTGCAATCTGCAGTGGCGAAAAGAGCAGTCCCTTAAACCAAGACCTGACAGCTGACCCAATACTGCACAGGAAAGGCTTCAAAGGCAATAATGCTGGAAATACTCCGCAAATCAGTCAGCTTCTGTGGTGAGGGAGACAGAGTTAACTTTTCAGTTTGATGACCTTTCATCAAAACTCAGGTGATCTTTGTTAAGGCATTGAAAATGGTTTGATAGTGTAAATGGGAGAAGCTACTTTCTTAGGCATGGCAATCCATAACAGTAAGAGATTGTTATTTGTAGTCAACACCCCTGGAACAGATGGGCCCTGACCCCAGGCTCCTGGTCTAGAGGTAAGGACAAGACCACAAAAGCCTTTAAACCATGAAGTTTAGCTAGACCATTTAGGTATGAATTGCTGTAAACCAGAGATGCTCCACCAAGCAGAGATGGCACGTCTATAAGCCAGACATGTTGTACCTGAACAGAACCGGAACTGAGGTCTTTGAGGGATGTTACACTAGTGCAGTGGGGAGAATTGACTGGGCAGGAGTATAGGAACCAGGGAAGTGTATCAGAGAGGGATTGTAGGCTGCACAAAACACTGAGAAAGACGGATGACATTAAAATAGAGAACAATAGTTAATGGGAGAGTGGCAAAAAGGAATGGAGCCTAAAGCAGGCTTACGCCAACCAATTGTAAATGCACAGGGTATAATTATTAAGATTGGGGAGTTACGGGTCCACGTTGTCTTGTGAGATTATGATGCCATGCTATAACAGAAACCTGGCTTAAGTAAGTGTGTTAAATATTCCTGGTCAGAAGGTCTTCAAAAAAGTTACGAAAGGAAACAAAAGTACAGGTGGCAGTTTTAGTTAAGGAGATCATTATAGTGTGGCAGACAGGATGTCCCGAGGGTTCAAAGACACAGTTGATTTGGCTAGCACAACACAATAGAAAGGGTACAATTACATTGCTCAGTGTAGTCTATAGACCATCAACTAGTCAAAAGGTTGTAGAGGAACAAATCTGCAGGGAAATTACAGTAAGACATGAAGATCACACAGTAGCAATAATAGGGTACTTTATCCAGCAGAGTGTGGACTAGGACATTGTTAGAGTAAAAGGCAGTGAGGGACAAGTGTTCCTAGATGATGTTCAAGAGAATTTCGACAGCTGTGTGTGTCCAATCCAACAAGAAAGAAGGCACTGCTAGGTCTAGTTCTCGCAAATGAGGTGGACCAAGTTGGTCAAGTGACAGTCGGGGAATATTTGGAGAATAGTAATAATTGCAACACAAAACTCAAAGGATAATCCAAAGAAAGAATAATAACTGGAAGAGAGTTGACTTCAATGGGCCAAGAACAGAGCTGAGCCGAATAGACTGGAACCAAAGGTAAGGGAAAATTCTGGTTTCTGAACAACGGGCCACCTTCAAAGAGGAGATGCTGCAGGCACAGTCAAGGTATATTCTCTTAAAAGTGAAAGTTAAAGGTAGGGGAAAACAAATCTAGAGCTCCCTGGATGACAAAGGAGATAGGGACTAAGATAAAGAAGGTTGAGAAATTGAGGACCAATAGGACAACAACAGTTTTTGGGGAAGTGATTAAGAGGGATTGTCAGAAAACATTAACAGCTAACACAAGGGAATCCCAAATTCTTCCATAGGTACAAAAACAGTAAAATTGTGGTTAAAAAAATATAGACCCCAAAAGGTGGATTTATGCTTGGAGTCAGGGGGCAAAAGAAGAAGATGCTGCCCAGGCCATGGTGACAGTAGAGGAACTTCAGTCAATAAAAGGGTTCAGAACTGATAAGGAGAAGGTATTGGATATGCTATCGATGCTTAAAGTTGACAAAATACTGGGACCAGATGAGATCCATCAAAGGATACTGAAGGATGTGGCAATGGAAAATGCTGAGGCACTAGCCAAAATCTGTCGGGTTTCCCTGGTTCCTGGGGTAGTGTTGAGAACTTGAGAATTGCACATTTTTAAAAGGAGTTGTAAGAGCAGCAATTATAGACCAGTCAGTTTACCTTAAATGGTGAGGAAGCTTCTAGAAACAATTCTTCAGGAAAGAATTAATAGTTATATGGGAAAATGAAGAGTCAGGACATATGTCTAAAGGAAAGATTGTGTCTGACTAACTTGCTGGTGTTTTTTAGAAGAAATAACAGAGAGAGTGGATGATAGTAATGTTGCTGATGTGGTGTACATGGATTTCCAGGATGGGTTTGATACAGTGTCACATAACGGTCAATGGATATTTTTTGGGCTGGAGGAAGGTTTGTAATGGAGTTCCCCAGGGATCAGCATTGGTACCTTGCCTTTCCTGATTTACACTGATGATCCAGATCTCAATGTGCGGGGGACAATTTCAAAATTTGCAGATGACATGAAACTTGGGAAAATTGTAAATTCTGAAGAGGAAAGTATACAACTCCAAAAGGACATTGATAAGTTGATGAAGTGTGCAGATGGGTGGCAGATAAAGTTTAATGCAAGAAGGTCTGAGTAGAAGAACATGGAGGTACAGTATAAAATAAAGAGTCACGCAGCACGGAAACAAACCCTTTGGCTCAACTTGTCCACGTTCCCAAGCTAAACTAGTCCCATTTGCCTGCATCTGGCCCATATCTCTCTAAACCTTTCCTATTCATATATGACCAAATGTTTTTTAAATGTTGTAATTGTACCTGCATCCACCACATCCTCCGGCAGTTCACTCCACAAACGTGTAAAAAAATTTGCCCCTCTGGTTCCTTTTAAATGTTTGTCCTTTCATGTTAAAAATGTGCCCTCTAGTTTTGAACTCCCTCACCCTAGGGAAAAGACCTTTGCCATTTACTTTATATATGCCCCTCATGATTTTATAAACCTCTATAAGGTCACCCTTCAACCTCCTAAGCTCCAGTGAAATAAGTCCCAGCCTATCCAACCTCTCCATATAATTCAAACCTTCCAGTCCCGATAACATCATTGTAAATCGTTTCTGCACCGTCTCCAATTTAACAATAACCTTCCTATAGCAGAGTAACTAGAACTGTACACAGTACTCCAACAGTGGCCTCATCAATGTCCTGTAGAGCCTCAATATGACATCCCACCTCCTTTACTCAATGATCTGAGCAATGAAGGCAAGCATGTCAAACACCTTCTTTACCAGCCTGTCAACGTCTGAAGCAATTTTCAAGGAACTATGCACCTGAACCCCTAGGTCTCTCTGTTCTACAACGCTACCCAGGGCCCTACGATTAACTGTGTAAGTCCTGCCCTTGTTCATCTTACCAAAATGCAACACCTTACATTTATTCAAATTAAACTCCATCTGCCACTCCTCAGCCCATTGGTTCAAATGATCAAGATCTCTTTTACTCTTAGATAACCTTCTTCACTGTCCACTTTTGATGTCATCCACAACCTTACTAACCATGCTTCCTATATTATCATCCAAATCATTTATACAACTACAAACAACAGTGGACCCAGCACCGATCCCTGTGGCACACCACTGGGCATGGGTACCTCCACCACCACCCTCTGTCTCCTACCATCAAGCCAATTTTGTACCCAATTGGCAAGCTCCCCCTAAATCCCTATGATCTACCTTTACTAGTCAGTCTGCCAGGCAGAACCTCGCCAAAGGCTTTGCTAAAGTCCATATAGACAACATCTACTGCTCTGCCCTCGTCTACCTTCTTGGTCACATTCTCAAAAAACTCAATCAAGTTTGTGAAACACAATTTCCCGTGCACAAATCCATGCTGACTATCCCCAAACAGTTCTTGCATCTCCAAATGCATGTAGATTCTATCTCTCAGAATCCCCTCCAACAACTTACCCACCACTGACATCGGACTCACTGATCTATATTCCCAGGCTTCTCCTTGCAGCCTTTTTTACATAAAGGCACTACATTAGCCACCCTCCAGTCTTCCAGCACCTCACCCGTGGCTGTAGATGATACAAATATCTCTGCTAGGTGCCTCATAGTTTATTCCCCAGCATCCAGCAATATCCTTGGATATGCTTGATCAGGACTCGGAGATTTATCTAACTTTATGCTTTTTAAGACCTCTAGCACCTCCTTTTCTGTAACATGGACTCTCTTCAAGACATCACCGTATATTTTTCCAAGTTCCCTATCTTCCATGTCTTTCTCCAAAGTAAAAACTGAGTCCTGGATGTATATACTCATAAATCACTAAAAGTGGCAGGACAGGTCTAGTGAGCAGTTAATAAAGCAGACAGTATCATAGGTTTTATTAATAGGGACACAGAATACAGCAATATAGAAGGTTTTCTTTACAGTTCTGGGCTCTACATTTTAGGAAAGATGCAAATGTGTTGGAGAGAGTGTAGAAGATGTTTAACAGACAGTTCCAGGGCTATAAAGGTAGGTTGGAGACAATTTTCCTTGGAGAGGAGAAAGCTAAGGGGAGATTTGCTTGAAACTTTCAAAATCGTGAGTGGGATGGATAGAATAAATTAGGAGAAACTGTTCCCTCTCATAAGGATTGATAACTAGAGGGCAATTTTCAAAAGAAGCAGATGTGATGTGAGGAAAAGCTTTCTTAGACAGTTAACAGTATGGAATGCACTGTCTGGAAGTGTGGTGGAGGCAGGTTTAACTGAGGCATTCAAGAGGGGATTAGATAATGATTTAAATGGAAACAATGTGTAGGGTAACAGGGAAAAGTCAGGATATTGTCACTAAGCCATAATGTTCATTCAGAGAGATAGTGCAAACACAATGGGTTGAATGGTCTCCTGATTGTTTATTATTCTTTGCAGCATCTTGACAGAACTAAATGGTTAACTTGACCATTTCAGAGGATAATTCAGAGTCAACTTTCTTGATGTGAAGTGAGAGTTATGTATAGGTCAGACTGGTTGGGAAAAACAGCAGACAAATGTACAACAGGGTTTAGTCAGAGCACTGAAGGGTTTGGTGAAGGTGATAAATAACAATCTAATCAAAAGCTTCTCATTGCCACGTTCCTATGATATTTTTCTCCCTCAGATGTCTTCTGAAGGTTAATCCTTTAATTCCCAGAGACTTCAAGATGTTTCAGAAGAATCGGCAAGTCTGGATAGCTATTCTGCTGAACATACAGACCGTTACAAGTTCAACTCTCTTTCCTGACCCCCACCCCCAGTATCTGGGAATGTTCTCCATCCACCTCCATATCCGGGTAGCTTTAGATTGAGGTAATTTTGGATAATGGGAAGATTCCGTCTACCTGTTTCTCCCCCGACCCCATTTCGACTCCATCGCCACTCCCACCAACCTGATCGATCCACATCATCTCCTGGGCCAAGGGAAAAGCAGGAAATTCAGGGACAATAAAGGAAAAGGAATCTTCTGGAAAAACACTTCCAACGAGAAAAGCAGAAGCAGAAATCCCTTTGCTGCAAAAATGACAACTGAGCGTAAAGAAAACTGTAGTTGCTCTGTCTACCTTAGACAAGCCTTTTGAGATGTCAATCACTCTTTAAAAGGCTTGGGAGGTGTTATTAGTAATATTATCAGAGAATTTTTTTAAAAAGCACAATTTATAGACTCATATTCTCAGGAAGCATTAAACTGTTTTGCTTGTGAGTCGATAAGGCTGATAAAAAAAATGGAGTGGACTGGATTTATTTTAATGTGGAGTAAAATGGGCTAAGATGCGTCAATGCACTGCAAAGATCCTGGTTAACTTTGTCTCATTTATCTCTACCTGACCTCTCAGAGATGAAAAATTATTGGTGGCATTGACTCTACCGTTCAGTGACCGCAGCCTTGAAGGATTCACTTCAGGAACTGTCAATTTAAGTCTGCAGTTGAATAAAATTCAAGTCTGGAGGTCAATGCATGCACCTTACTTATTGCCCATCAAAAATATTGGGGGGCAGTAAATTGTGCAAAATTTTCAATGTGTTCTCCCAGCACCTTTGCTTGGGAGCATTTGATTTCTGCATGGCCAGTAATAGAGTGGAATTTCACTTTATTGTTTTGCTATCTAATGTGTTAGTCATTTCAAGAGGCAAGAAACTGTAGATACTTGGGTCTCCTTGCGAAATTGGGTCCTCAATGAAATCTTGGTTCTTTCTGCTGAAGCCTGGTTAGAAAGAAAACGTAAAATCAGTGCATTTACCAGCAGTGATTCCTCATTATCTTCTACACACAACTAAACATCATGTCTCAGGACTGTGAGATATTGTATTATGGATTCTCTTTACTAACTCACTCACAAGCGCTCTATGTTTATTAAACCACGTGTCCATTCACTTATTCATAAAACTGCGTTTTGTAGTACATTTTATTCTTACAAGATAAAATAATTTAAACATCTCTTCTAACCCATTACTGTTTCTTTACATCTTTCAATTCTTATTGGCCCATGCTGTAAATAGTGTTTAAACCTGTTTCTGTATCAAAGGCTACCCCTGAATAAGTGTTAATACTGTAACCTACTCTGAACAATGTCATCCCTGAATCATGTCTCAATAACCCACTCAAAACAATGGAAAGATTATAATATTAATTAGCCTGTAGTAACTGTCTCTTGGGACCTGAGTATGTCGCGGGACATCAAACAGTTTCCTCCACTAGCATGTCCCTACAGTTTGCTGATTTTTATCTCTTTGAAATTTCCTTATACACTACCTATTTATATAACACTGTACTACCTAGTTCTAACTTTTATTTAGGACTACCATCTTGTACTAATGCATGGATTTATACTTTTAAATATACATTGTATAGGACCACTACCCCTTTAAGAAACTTACTATCCAAACAGCGCTTCCATGAAACTTTATGAATGAATGTGTAAGAACTGTCTAAACCGGCAATAGTAAATAAAATCTTACGATCCATCTGCAGGAGATCAGTTTAATACCCTGTCTACTTTTATTTAGTACACATATCATTTCTCACTTATTTAGATCTTATAGGTGTAGTATTTTTACTAACATTAATAACTTTAAAGACAAAAGGGGTAACACCTCTTAATTATGCAAACTCAGACCCGGACAGACATTCTAATCACATCAGGAGAAACAGCCAGCATTTAGCAAGTGCTTAAGCCATCTCCTGCTTCTCCCAGACAGATCTCACACAAACTTGCATACAATAGACACAATTACGTGACATCATTGTGCTAAAGTTTTAATGTATGTAAAAACTGTGTATAAAAGAGGCTGCTGTAAAACTGTACTTTGAATTCCATCGCCACCTAGTGCGAATGCTGAATAAAGAGGCTATTTTTGCCACTCACCAACCTCGGTCATTATTGAACACGATCCCACAGGATTAAGGGCAGAACATCCAAACATTTTCCTGTGATTGCTGTCAGGATATGTCACCTTAGCCACTCAATGCAGACCTGGTCGACCCAATATCTTCAAACCTGAACTAACCATCCAAAACTCTGCTGCCCATGTCCTAATACCAATCTCTGATTCTCACATCTTATGCATTCCCAATTTTAATTGCTCCACCATTTGTGGCCACACCTTTAGCTGTCTAAGGACTAAATTCTAGAATTCCCTCTTAAACCCCCCTAACTCTTAAACTCTCCTTTCTTCTATAAGGCCTGCAAGCTTGTGGACATCTTCTCATATATGTCCTCTGTCAAATCCTGTTTGATGATGCTCTTGCAATGTGCACTGGGGTGCTTTACTACTTTTTTAAAATTCAGTCACAGGATGTAGGCATCTACTGGCTAGGCCAGCATTTATTGCCCATCCCTAATTGCCCAGAGGGCAGTTAAGAGTCAACCACATTGCTGTTGGTCTGAAGTCACATGTAGGCCAGACTAGGTAAGGATAACAGTCTCCTTCCCTAAAGGACATTAGTGAACTAGATGGGGTTTTGTCGACAATCAACAATGGATTCATGGTCATCATTAGACTCCTAATTCCAGATTCTTTATTGAATTCAAGGTCCACCATCTGCCATGGCAAGATTTGACCTGGGTCCCCAGAACATTAGCTACATTTCTGGATTAATAGTCGAAAACTAATACCACGAGGCGATTGACTCTCCTGGAAAAGAAAATGGTATGGAAATGGAAGTTGGTGTTGTTGTTGACTTACTGAAGTGAACTTGAGTATCACATGAATAGCTTCCCCCTTTTATCCTTGCTCCCTCTCTCCTCCACAGCATGCACCTCCCCACCTCCCTACCATACCACCTGGCTCCAAAAAGTGACCCAGTCCGTCAACTCCCAGTGACCCAGCTCCCTCAACTCCCTGTGACCCAGCTCCCTCAACTCCCCCTGACCCAGCTCCCTCAACTCCCAGTGACGCAGCTCCCTCAACTCCCAGTGACCCGGCTCCCTCAACTCCTGGTGACCCAGCTCCCTCAACTCCCAGTGACCCAGCTCCCTCAACTCCCAGTGACCCAGCTCCCATGAGTCCTTACATTTTTGATCAGTCTAAGAGGAATCTTGTCAAAAATGTTGCTGAATCCATGTAGAACACATTAAATGCATTCTCCTCATCAACACTCATGGTTACCCCCTCCAAATATTAGATCAAATTTGTCAAACATGACCTTCTCTTAACAAATTCATGCTGACTAACCTTGATTAATTTGTGTATCTCCTGGTGCAAATATATTCTGGCCCTCAGAATTCATAGAATCATAGACTCCCTACAGGGAATGGCCTGTGGAAACAGGCCATTCAGCCCATCAGGTCCACACTGACCCTCCGAATGGCATCCCACCCAAACCCAACCCCCCCTACCCTATCATCCCACATTCCCCATGGCTAACCCACCTAGCCTACACATCCCTGAACACTATGGCAATTTATCATGGCCAGTCAACCTAACCTGCACATTTTTGGACTGTGGGAGGAAACCAGAGCACCCAGAGGAAACCCACACAGACACCGGGAGAATGTGCAAACTCCACACAGACAGTCACCCGAGCATGAAAGTTGCTTACATACTCGATCATCTTTCTCTTTCTGACTGTTCTCTCTGGCCTATAGTACATACCCAACATTGTATTTGCCCCTTTTATGTTTTTTACTTCTATGAACTGGCCTCTTTTGATCCTTCCAAAATACCCCTCCTCACTGCTATAATTGATTCTTTGATCAAACCAGGAATGTTGACTTGCCCATCCTGCCCATATTTCAGCCAAGTCTCACTCATAGCTATGATATTTATACTCCCATGTGTCTATCTACGCCCTCAACTCATCTGTCTTGTTCCTCAAGCTCTTTGCATTAACATATGTTTTATTTACGTTTGCTAAATTCACTTCTTTCTTATCTAATCTATGTTTTCTCTGCCTTCCAGACTCAGTTACTTGCACTTTAAATTCTAAGAGTTTCTGCCCCTCTGCACTAATTGTTAGAATCCTATCCTTCTGCCGATCGAATTTTAGTTCAGCTGAACAGCATTAGCAAACATTCCTGTGAGGATATTGGTCCCATTCAATAAATACATGTCCCACCTACCCCAAAAATGGTCCTAATGCCTCAGGAATCTTAAAGCCCTTCCTCCCGCACCATCCCTCCAGCCAAGCATTCATCTACTCTATCCATCTATTGCTATATTCACTACTGAGTGGCACTAGGAATGTTCCAGAGATTGCTACCTTTCAAATCCTGCTTTTCAATTTCCTACCTAATTGTCTGATGTCTGGTTACAGGATCTCTTTCTCCTACATCATTTCTCTTTGTTCCTACCTCACTGGTCCCAACATGGACCACAACCCCTGGCTGTTCACCCTCCCTCTTCAGAATGTCCTGTACCCATTCCATGACATTCTTGACCCTGGCACCCGGGAGAGGTACCATCCTGAAGTCATGTCAATTGCCACAGAAATGCCTGTCTACTCCCCTCACTAACAAACCTCTCAGCCTCATGAATATTGCCTTGAGCTGCTGCTCAAGCCTCAAAGCCCAGAGCTTGAGTTACTCCAACCAGAGGCACTTCCTGCTCCCAGGGTCATCGAAACCATCAGGACCATCCAAGATTTCTCCAGAATGAGCAAGAAGTGCAAATCATGGGCCTCCTTCAAAATTAATTTGTGGGATGTGGGCATCACTGGTTAAAGAAGCATTTGATGCCAATCCCCAAATTGCCCAGAGGGCAGTAAAGAGTCAACCACATTGCTATGGGTCTGGAGCCACATGCAGGCCAGACTAGGTAAGGATCACAGATCTCCTTCTCTGAAGGTCATCAGTGAACCAATAATTTTAAACAACAATTGACAGTGGTTACACAGTCACTAGTAGGGCCAGGTTTATAATTCCAGATTTTTATTTAATTCAAATTTCACCATCTGCCCTGGTGGGATTTGAACCTTTGTACCCAGAACATTAAACTGAGGTTATAGATTACTAATCCAGTGAGAATTAGCTTGAGCCCCCAAGTCTTATTTTAATGGAATAGAATATGAACTCTTGCTTTTGTTTTAATCTTGCTCCTACTTGAGTATAAACTAGAAAAATCTAAATCTTGTTTATTTAAGATAAACAATCAACTACTTAACCCTATCAAGTGAAAAAAATTTAGTTTTGAAGCTCTAAAATATTAAAGATGTATGTAAAGTTTTTACATTGTACTCATGGTCTTAACTTAAGCCAACATTCAGTCACAAGAGATGAGAGAAATATCTACTAATTACCTACTTGATTAAAATATGGCTGAGTGGATGCTATTCTGAGCAAGATCCTTAAATTGTTTATTTGATCTAAATTGTTTTGCTACTAATTGTATTGTTTGATCTTCACTATAAATTTTGCTTCTATGTAAACATCTTCCATATCTGTAAACTTAGTTTGGCTTTAGGCTTCTCGCATTCGTTTTGACAGATTGATACTATGGAGTAGTAGAAAGCCATGCAGTGAAAGAGTACTTGCTGGTCATATTGATTGCTCCTTCACTCATTTGTAAGAGAGAAGGTCTCAGGTCTCAGCAATGCGAATGTCTAATTACTGATCCCGTGAGAGGAGAGGTAAGATACATCTTAAACATAGACTTTAATCGAATAGAAATTTCACCACCTGATCCAGTGGGATTTGAACACACACCTCCAGGATATTAGTCTGGCCATCATTCAGATTACTAGGCCAGGTACATAACCACCAATGCCAGCACCAATGCTCTGTAGTGTGGTAACTTAGGCCTATGCCATCTGGAGTTTAGGAAAATGAGAGGAGATATAATTTGAGGTATTTAAGATGCTAAAAGGAGTTGACAAAGTAGACATAGAGCAGATGCTTCCCCTTTTGGGGAAATCTACAATGCGACATCAGAGATTTAGGATAAGGGGTAGCTGATTTAAAATCGAGTTGAGAAGAAATTACTTCTATCAAAGGGTTGTGAATCTGTGAAATTCATTACCCAAAATGCAGTGGACACTGGGACATTGAGTAAATTTAAGGAGATAGATAGATTTTTAATTAGTAATGGGTTAAAGGGTTATGGAGAGCAGGCAGGAGAGAGGAGTTGAGGCTGAAATGAGATTAGCCATGATCATATCAAATGGTGGGGCAGGTTCGAGGGACTGAACTGTCTACTCCTGCTCCTAGATCTTAGGTTACATTCATATGTAACACATTAGAATCGCATGCTCAAAGTTAAACTCACCCTTTGTGTCAAAGTCTGATTTCCAAAAATTAATCTCTGTTTCATCTGTATTCTGATCTAGATGAAAGAGAGAAAAAATAAACAAATCTTGAGTTTCAAGTCAGGTCCTTGAAGAGGAAGATGAGCTGTGATTATTCACAGACAGTGGACTCATGCCCTGTGTCTGGGGAGGACACAATATGGCTCCCACTCTCACTGCCTTAATGAGCCTGTGCTGCAGCAAACCCTCAGGAGGGTCCGGGCCAAGTGACACTTCAACCCAAAACAATGGAGACTCAGGGAGGTCGCATTGGAAACTTTGGAAAGTCTAAGACGAATAAAACCATCAGCAGCTTGAACTATCCCCATTCTCATTTAACAGAACAACCCCTACCAGATGAAGATGTCCTGTCCAATAGCAGAGACCATTAGGACTAAATAGTCCTTTCTATTCTGGAATTTCACTGCTATTCAAAGGATCTATCATCCAGCTCCAGTTTTACAAAAACCAGGAGAGAGCCAGAACTGCCTGGCAACCGATTAAATACAATGATTGAATACTTTTACATACTTTGTGTCTTGAATGATTCTGGGCTGGATCCCCATGGTTGGCTCCCTCTCAGCCCATGTCTTTGACCTTCATAAAAATAAGGGAATCGTTTATACGTCACTTTAATGTCCAATAATTGCACAAACCATATTAAACCTATCTGGACAAAGTTTCGGAATCTCTGTTCCTAATATACATTTCACAAAATTCCAGATCTTGCTCTCATGTATGTCAACTATTAAAATTATTGAGTGTGCCCATTATTTCCTCGACACACATACACAGTGAGTGAGCCTGCTGCAGAATTAGGCTGATGTATAAATCAACTCTTGAGAGACAGAGTCACTTATCAGGGGTTAAAGAGTCCAACTTCCACAAACCGGGATCCTGAGCTCTGTGACCTGCCAATGAACACAGCACAGGGATGACTAGGCTGAAACAAATTATCAATGTCTGCCTAGTTTCCCTGTTATTGTCCTGCTAGTCACATGATATAATGATGAGGAATTGGTGAGTAATCACAGTGATCCCTCTCTGTCAATATGTGACCCAGTGGGGAACTGAGGAAAACCCCAGTGATGAAGACCTTCAGAAGAAAGGGTCACACATCATTTTTCAAGTGACATAGAATTACAGAATTTCCAGCACAGGGAAATAGGCTGTTCAGCCCATTCAGTATTTATGCTTCACCCCACTTTACTTCACTGAACACTATTGTATATCCTTTTCTCCCTCACACACTTCCTCTCAATGTGCTGCTTTGTGGTAGCAAATTCCATAGTCTCCTTTCTCCCAGGATTATTGGATTTGTTTGTGACTATCTTGTATTTAGGAAATAGACCCTTGATTCCACAAGTGGAAATATCTTCTCTGTATCTGATTCAATAGATCATTCAATACGCTCTATTCCCAAAATGTTATTATCTGGAAAAAATTCAATTACGTCACTTTGCAACTGAATGAATGAATACTAACGGCAGATTGTGATCCTCGCACGTTTATGGAGAAAGCAATACCAAATTCATCAAGCTTAGGCAGGTAAGTCAAAGGTCAAACAACCAGACCAAGGTCTACTCCCTGAGTTGTGCTGCCAGGATGTATATGTCCTGGTGAATTGTCCTCCAGGATTTCAGTGCCATATCAATGGGCAAACAGGAAAAGAAACCAATCAACATGTTGTTAATCTCAACTACCTGTGGAAGGTAACCATGTTCCAACCTCTGAGATACTCCAGTGAGTGATTAACATTATAACTTCAATGTCATCATCTTACTTTTATATTCAATGTGTCAGCTATAGCCCAGTGGCTGCACTCCCTTTCTATTCAAGTAAAAGGAGGAAAGTATGAAGTGTGGCCCATTCATAGCTCCCCGCTCCAAGGTACAATTGGCTCTTTTTAATAATTGTACTGTATCTAGAATCCAACCATTGGCCCTTGATATTCAACAGTATTTGCATCACTGAATTCCCACTATCAACATTCTGGGAGTTATCATTGATCAGGAATTCAACTGGACTGACCACATAAACAATAGCTACAAGAACAGGTCAGAGGCTTGGAGTACTCACCTCCTGACTCCCCAAAGCCTGTCCACTATCTATAAGGCACATGTCAGGAGTGTGATGGAATACTCCCCAATTGCCTGGATGAGTGCAGCCCCAACAACATTCAAGAAGCTTGACACCATCCAGGACAAAACAGCCCGCTTGATGGCACCACATCCACAAGCATACTCTCCCTCCAGCACCGACGCTCAGTAGCAGCAGTGTGTACTATCTACAAGATGCACTGCAGAAATTCACCAAAGATCCTCAGACAGCACCTTCCAAACCCACTTCCATCTAGGACAGGGGCAGCAGATATATGGGAACACCACCACCTCCAAGTTCCCCTCCAAGTCAGTCACCATCCTGACTTGGAAATATATCACCGTTCCTTCACTGTCGCTGGGTCAAAATTCTGGAATTTCCTTCCTAATGGCATTGTGGGTCAACCCACAGCAGGAGGGCTGCAGCAGTTCAAGAAGGCAGCTCAGCACCACTTTCTCAAGGGCAACTAGGGATGGGCAAGAAATGCTGGGCAGCCAGCAATGCCCACATCCCATAAATGAATAAATTTTAAAAATCTAGAAGAAAGGAAAGATCAAAGTGTACTCACTGCTCTCCCCGAAGCTGAGAGCCCATTTCTCGTAGTCCGATAATCCAGGCTTGGAATTGTAACCTGGGGAGCAGAAGCTCACTTTAAATGCAGCAATGATTGCACAAACCATAATATTACATGTGGGAGTGTGAAGTTAGGCAGCCCATTCTGCACATGGGCTTGATGCAGATCGACATGTGTCTCCACAAATCCTACTCACCAGCACTGAACTTCCACCCAGGGTGGGGATCAAGAAACACTATCTCACAACACTCGGAAATCAAGGGCGGATCCCATTGGGAGCTGCCTACAGACATCACTTTCTCCAAAATGGACACATTTACTGGAATCGTACCGGAGCTGAGGGATTGGAGAAGATGGGATCGCTCCCCTCACATCAGGGAAGGCAGGGTGGGTATTGAGGGGTATTTGCAGAGTAAATGAGAAGAGGTCACAGGCAGGAGGTTATTAGTAAAGGAATCAGAGGGAGAAGCAGAGAAGTAATTTTGTACAGTTATTGGGATCTGGAATGCCTTACCTCGAAATGGTGTTGGGAGTAAACGCCGTAATAATGTTCAAAAGGGAATTAGATAAATACCTGAACAGGAAGTGTTTACAGGCAAAAGAGTAGGAGCTTGGAAGGAATTAAATAGCTGTACCAATGGGCTGGAGCAGTCATAATGGGCTGAATAGTCTCACTCTGTGATGTCTAAATTAGAGCCTGGGATTTGGTGAGATATCCTGTGGACCTGTGCTGTATCTTAGGCTGGAACTTGGGACGCGAGGAATTCCAGACTCTGTCGCTGTTCCCCTCCCTCCCCAGACTGTATGCAGGGGAGGGGGAGGGGGAGGCAGTTTGCATGCTTGAGGTGTGCCTGACCTGGGCTGTCGTAGGTCTCCATGTCTGTCCAGGCGTACACAGGGTCAGTCGCGAGCTCACCGTTAGCTGTTGCAAATACAGAAAAGCATCAGTGGTTGAAACTGCACCCTTCTGCTATTGACCACGTCACAATATAAACCAACAACATTTAAGACAAATGGCCCCAACAGACCAAGCTGCCCCAGCCCTCATTGCCACCCTACAATCAGTTGAAACACAAACCTGTGGGAAAATACATGGAAAAAGAAGGTTCCCACTGCAGTTATAATGAAGTGACTCACTGTTTGCTCCACTGAAATGGAACCAATTGTTTTGCATCTCACACACACAATAATCCACAAATTGCAAAATCACTACACAGCTACATCCAAATATTGCTCGTAAGAATTAATTAGGATTCTGAACATGCAAACATTTTTCAAATCTTGTTATTTTCTCGGTAACAGTAATCTCTGATTTATCTGCTACATCTGGCATCTCCTTACAATGTCTGAGCTAACCAGCCCCCTGAGGCTGGTTTGCAATAGAGTGATACCAACATTGCCAGTTCAATTCCTGCTCTAGCTGAGGCTACCGTAATGGACTCCCCTTCTCAATCTCTCCACTCACCTGAGGCATGGTGACCCTCAGGTTAAACCGCCATCAGTTTGTCTCTCTCTCTTTCTCTCTCTGTCTTTCTCTCTAGTGAGAGCAGCCCCATGGTCCCCTGGGACTATGGTGACATTGACTTTATCTATAACAATTATGAACTGGTCTGCAATCAGTGAATCAAGTTTTTGAAGAAAAATTGTGAAAGTGTAGAATTTTTATAAGAAGGAGAGACTTGTCTTTCTACAGTGCCTTTTCTGATCTCACTCACTCCCGAAATGCTTTATAACCAATAAGATTTACTGCTGCAGTGTAGGTCAGTTTGACAAGGATCAGCCTGAACTGTGATGTTCTCCCTGGTGAAATAGCCCACCTGGCTTCCCTGACTGATGACCCTACGGCGTGAGATGATGAGACTGAGGCCCCTGCCAAAAGGTCAATGAGGATGCACTCAATAAGGGATGGTGGAGAATAGGAATATCAGCTTGCTGGCCGAATCAGCCAGTCAGAGCTTGGCTGTGCCCTGTGTCTTGTGAAACCTGGAGGTAAGAGTCACACGTCCTAATGGGGTGCCTTAGTCAACCACAGAACCTGTAACTGGCGCTTCTGTGGAATACAGCACTCACACACAGGCACTCACATTGACACTGACACACACACACAGAGACACTCACATTGACACTGACACACACACACACACACACACACACAGACACTCACATTGACACTGACACACACACACAGACACTCACATTGACACTGACACACGCACACACACACACAGACACTCACATTGACACTGACACACACACACACA